>NC_136271.1:130551939-131179439 GCF_964187855.1 Myxine glutinosa | reverse complement strand
ATATGATGTGATATGATATGAAATATATATATATATATGTGTGTGTGTGTGTGTGTGTGTGTGTGTGTGTGTGTGTGTGTGTGTGTGTGTGTGTGTGTGTGTGTGTGTGTGTGTGTGTGTATATATATATACACACACACATCATTGGGTTAAGATGATTGGGATTGTCCATTGTATGTATGTATGTATATATATATATGCCATTTATCTCATCAATCCTTTTCTTACCCAGGGTCTGCACTATACTCATAAAATTGATATCAATATATCTATACATAAGAAAGTATGATGAACTTAACTTAGTACAGAAAACATACTGCATGTAAAATCTGCAATACAACCAGAATAACTATGGGGATTGACTTTGCTAATTCACATCATGAAGATCGGCTCCAAGCAATCAGCAATAAACCGCATTGAAAACAAGAATGCGATGAAGCAAAACGCACATGCACTTGTCAGACACAATGAAACAGAGACAGGACAAGATGCTATGGTATTTACCCTGTAAATACACGAGTAAACCTACAGTAAACACAACATCTGATTAAATTAAAAAGATTTGCTTAACTGCAATCATTGTGGAATTTAAGATGAAGGCGAAAATAAATAAACCTGCAGATGTCTCTTCCCAAACAAGGAAGATCTCGGTCGTCATCATTGCCATCTCGATTCAAGGAGTATTGAATCTTGCAAACATTTCCATCTTCCACTGGTTCTGCTTCAGCCAGGTAAATGCTGGAACGTTTCATCGTTTCCTGTACCAATGCAAGATGCAGGTTATGCGCGATATTGAGTAGATCGGTCATCCTAAACTCACGAATGGTTTTGGCAAAAGAGGAAGAAGAGGGCAATCCGATGTAAATATGAAGTACTGCCTTATTGTGCAGCATCAGTGAGGAAATATGAACATTTTCCTTCCTTATAATTAATGAAGTCGTATAACTCCTAAAGTAGTAAAGGTTTTTCTATTATGCCCCACTCTGTTGAGCGGAACATCTTCCACTGGCCTCTCATCTTCATTAAACCTTCACAGAGTGGAGGATGTCCTCCATTTGCCGAAATGTGGAGTGCAGTACTAAAATCAGCTCACATATACAAAGAGTTTTTTATTTTTCAAATCTGGTCCACTCGTCTTCTCAAAATTCCCTGTAACGACGATGGTACGAAGATTTGTCATTTGACTTGTGTGTTATTCATATTAACGAGAGTGCGGTACAAACGTCTTTCTCATCCTCTAAGTCTGAATGATGGATTCCATGACTGTCATGAGAAAGTGTCTTTTTCTAAATACCACTGCAGTCTAATGGTATATAATTGTGCTATACATAAAATAAGGACGCATGTTATATCGTAGACTCAAGTTCCAACAATAAAATAGAGATGTGTTTTGTGCACAAAACAATCATCAATATTTGCAGTAAATCTTCAAAAACTTTTGGAAGTGCTTTGTACATCAAGGGTATTTTTTTTTATGTTTTAAGCTGTCTCTGATGTCCATTCTTCAAAGAATATCTATTTTTCAAAAATTATTAAATAAAGGATTTTTTCAATGAAAAACTCTCTTTCTGTTGTTATTCAATTGCAATATGTTTGATAGCTTTTCAATGGCTTAATATTACAATAGGGCTGATCATTATTGATCATTTTGATCAGATCAATAGGGCTGATCATTGATCAGAGGCTGAATGGAGAAGGTGGATCAGACTCGGCAACGGTTGCTCGAGTGAGATGTGCATGGAAGAAGTTTCGGGAACTGAGTGGCGTGCTGATGAGGAGGGGAGTGTCGCTGAAGCTGAAGGGAAAGGTGTATGCTGCATGTGTGAGAAGTGTTATGATTTATGGGAGCGAGACATGGGTAATGAATGTAGAGCAGCAACGAAGGCTGGAAAGGGTGGAAATGCGAATGGTTCGATGGATGTGCGGAGTATCGTTGAGAGAGAGGAAGACAAATGATGAATTGCGAAAGATGATGGGAATATTGCCTGTGATTGATGCTGTGAAGAGGAACAGATTGAGATGGTTTGGTCATGTATTGAGGAAGGATGAAAGTGACTGGTTGAGAAGAGTGATGGAAGTTAATGTAGAAGGAAGTAGAGGACGGGGAAGACCGAGAAAGACTTGGCTAAAGATGGTGGAAGAAGAAATGCGGGCAAGGGGGTTAACAAGGAGAGATGCAGAAAATATGGCAAAATGGAGAAGATTGTCATGGGGACCGCAAGGCTAACCCCCGCTCTAGCAGGGAACATGGCCTTAAAATGCATGTTGTTGTGTGTTTGTGTATTATTGATCATTTTACTTTGGATCATTTTCTGGTGAAGTGAGCAACACAAGCAATTTCTAGAAAAGCTCAAATTCATCACAAGAGCAGATACAAGTATGGACAGATGAGACGACTAGCGAGTGCAGACAAATGACAGCAGTTAGACAAATCCACAAAGGATATCAGAAAGAGGCACATCCACGCGTGAAGGAAGTAAGGACCAGAATGACACTATTTGTTTTGCTGGTTATATATTCTCTTTTGGATTTTAATTGTTTTTAAAATGCTCGATGAAAGAAGACAAACCATTAACGTTGACCCAGATGCCAACGCGTTCTTCACATTAAAAAATAAAAAATTTGTTCTTCACTTTGTTTTGTTTTTTTTCAATTTACTTTGTAATCTAAATCCATGAGTTAATTTGAAGCCAGGTTATATTTTATCCTTTTATCTGTGTGCATTTGCTCATTCCCAAAATGCAACAATGAAAATGGCCCCTTCCAGGTAGGCTGCTGACAGATATATGGAGATGTTTTTTCAACTTTGTTTGCTATAGGACTTCTCTCTTCTATTTTTCCTTTTCTTTCATTTTTACCTGCACAAAAGTTCTCTGTAGAGCTATAAATGATCCATTTTGCACCATCAATAATGGGACACTATACAAGGCTGTGTGACACCATTCCATAACGCTTGTGCTCAGCATAAACAGCACCTAGAACTCAGGGTAGAAGTACTAAAACCATCAACAACAAAGCCTCCATTGGAATAATTTGCTTTTTTAAAATTAACCGCTGGTTTGCTGCTTTGGTATGACATTCCCCAGTGATATCCATTGAACGTTCTTTTTGCCTCGCACAGCAGTGCACTTATTGTCTTTCATCTGCACGGTGATTGCTGGAGCATTCGATTTAGCGTTTTATTTCGTGCGAAAAGGAAAGGAAAGCATGGTACAAATAAGGGTAGTAGGGAGGGAAGAAAAAACCCCACCATTCGCCCCAATAGGTTTGTTACCCTCGCCAGAGGAGAGGGTATTGCATTTGAGTACGTTTGTTTGTCTGTTTGTCTGTTTGTTTGTTGTCTGTTTGTCCGCACAGAATAAATATGATTTTCTCTGCAACCGTTGGTCCGATTGACAGCAAATTTTCACCATAGGTGCAACTCCACCTGCAGAATTTTTAAATGATAATTATGACGTCATAGGTCACGTGGTTCGGTCGCCATCTTGAAAAAACCGAAAAACTTTGCACCTCTATATCTCCGAAAGTGCTGAATAGAAAAAATTGAGACATGGCTCATTGTAAAGAACTCTCCATGGGGAATAAAATATGTTAATCATGATGTCATAGGTGCCTCCATTATGACGTCATAATTCGACAAGTACAAAACTGCATCCGATCAAGATGAAATTTCTTGAGCATAATCTCGGAATAAATTAGTTTCGAAAAAAAAGAATGATGACCTCATTGGTCACGTGGTTCGGCCGCCATATTTGTTTTAACACAATAGCCTTAAAAACCACTGAAAATACATCCTGGCGACGGTTTGCAATCTCTGATTGCTCTTTTTCTTGTTCCACTGGCAAAAGTAATGAAGGTCAGATTGCGGGAATAGACTGCAGATTGCATTTGCAGGAATATAACATTCTTCTCCTCTGAACAGTTGCTTCAACTATATAAAATATTGATTTGTCCTTGTATAGAGTACTGCTCTTGCATCTCGGGAGGTTCTAGCTCCACATACTTACTGGACATAATTGAATCCAAAGTAATCCGACTTATCAACTCTCCCAATCTGACCTCTGACCTCAAAACTCGACCCGCTCGAATTACGTCGAAAAGTTGGATCTCTTTCTCGTTTCTACAGATATTAATTTGGTTTCTGCTCCTAAGGTGTGTTGCTTGTGTATCTCCTCCGTTAGCGAGACCATGGAATACTCAACAAGCCACTACGTCTCATGATTATTATGTGGCTATTGGTAACTCAAGGGTGGGCCATTATGATGTTTGTTTCTTCCCCTCCACTGCCAAACTTTGGAACTCTTTACCTTCCCATGTATTTCCAAACACTTATGGCCTTTTCCTTTTCAAAAAGCTGGGTTTTTTTACTTGCGCAAAAACTCTTAGACTCTTCTCTCTTTCTTCACTTTTCTATCAATGCAGCTCTTTTATTTAAGGTCTGGCCTCAATGAGGACTATATGTAGTCCGTGACGAGCCTTCACCATAACAAAAAGGGTCTTGAGGATCTAATGAGGTCTTGAGAGTCTAAAGTGTCTCAAGGGTCTCATGGAGTCTTGAGGGTCTAAAGGTTCTTTAGGGTCTTGAGGGGTTAAAGTGTCTGAAAAGTGGTGGGGTCTAATGGGGTCTTAAAGGTCTTGTGGGATATTGAGGGTCTAAAGTTAAAGCTCTAAGAGGTCTTGGGTTTAAAGGGTCTGAATGTAAGGTCTAAATGTCTATGAGGTCTGAGGTCTAAAAGGTCGAAGGAGTCTGAGAGTTTAAAGGGTCTAAAGTAAAAGGTCTGTAATGTAATGGTTTAAAAGGTCTAAGGGATCTAAAATATCTAAATATCTCAAAGGTACGTTCCAATAGTACGTAATTAACGCTACACCGCACGTGTTGAGTAACAACATGGCGCCTAATAAAAAATATATTCATAACAATAAAGAAAATGAGTTGGAACAAATTAGAAGACAATTCAATAAATAATAAAATAACTGTGACAGAGCATGACCACGATGTTGCTCAATGAGAGACCATGTGCAACACATACATTCTACAAGTAAATAAACCAACTTATCTATAAACAAAATTCTGTGCAAAAAGAAAGGCTTTGAGGATTGGCAGGGATGAAAACAAAGCACAGGGGGAAGATAGAGAATAAAAGAAAACCTACCATAGTAAGAAGAATACAGCCACCTCGTGTAGTCTACCCTGGGCTGGGGGGCACGTGGAAGAAGAGGGGGCTCGTTTGATGTCGTGTGAAAGTCCAACAGGATAACTCTCAGGGTGTGTTCTTGGTCACCACACCACACCCACCTACGAACTCCCTCAAGGCTCCAACCTCTCTGCCAGCTTCAGGGGAGACACACTCACCAACTCTCCCCGAGGCTTACTAACCCCACCTGGCACCTTCAAACCACAGGTTTTAGAGCTCCGCGTCCCTTGGGGTGGTGTGTTCTCTCTCAAGGCGATGTGATCCATGGGAATTAATATTTTTAAAAATGAAAACGAGATGTGGGAAAAAGGAAAAAACAGGTCCATGTGACGTGTGCCCCTCTAAATAAGCTAAATGAATCCCCTTAGTCACAAGATGTCCACAAATGCTATTCACAAAATACGTAAGCAGTTATGGTTATGTCATGATATAACTGAATACTATGGGAGGTTTACCACTCCTTTCCATGCAAGTTTCAGTCTTGTTCCACCTATCACAAGCTTGTTAAGCCTACTTAGCCCAATCCTGTGGATAATATTAGTTTGTGTAAGTCGTGTTTCCATTCAACTCACTTGGTCAAGGGTCAATGAAGATCTCATGGCTGCGATTCGTTCCCTTGTTCTCCATAATAAAAACAGATGATGCAATATTGTCCTTGCTGCTGCTTTTATTTATACAGTATAATGTCAGAAGCACTGCATGCCATTCTCAAATAAGTGATGTCCCAGAACATCAGACATGCTAACATCAATTATTTGTGATATATGATGTACAATGGGTAAATTACAATGAAGCTGATATTAAATGAAGTGACAACACACGAGTTCAGGCTGTAAACTGTGTGTGGATGAGATAATTCGATGTATTTGGTTCAAGAATAATGTGGAGGGGAGTGGGGGGGGGGGGGCAAAAAAAAAACTTTTTCAATATTCATCAAAACAATCCTCATTTTCATTAATGTCATTACCAAGGACAGAAAACTCCATTTGCCAACTAGAGCCATCTATATCCTGAAGGTATTGCGGATCTTTGAGGAAGGCAGGTCGCCTGGTACTCTCAACATTGGGAACTTTGAGGTTGCACAAATCACTGTTATTATAATTGTGTGGTTTATCATCACTGCTTATCGGCCTATCAATTGTACTTTTATCTGTGCCACTCTTCACAAGTCTGTCGATTTTACTGCCTTCCAGCACCTGACTCATGTAGTAGGAAGGCCTCTGGTCGAAAGTCACCGTATCCTGTAGGTCTCCCTCAGGGTCATCCGAAGCACTGCTGGAGGCACCAGCATCCTCCAGCAGTTGGATCAAAGCATATTCTGGAAGTGGAACTGCATCGCCAGTCTGACAAGCATCACCTTTACGAGAGGTGCATTCCCAAAGGAGATCTTCAAGCTGTTCCTTGGTTAACCTAGAGTCCTGGGTAGAAACGCACACCGGACGGAACATCTGCTGGAGGATTTTTTTTAATACACATATATATATATACTATATATATATATATACATATATATATATATATATACAGAATCGAGGCTCGTGTAAGAGCAAACACATTGAACATGAAAACATGCACAGACACATAAAACATACAATGAAGGGAGCGGGAGACAAGAGGGGAGGGAGGAAAAAATAAAATGATTAAATAAAATGATTAAATAAAATGCACTGCTCACCTGAATCACATTTCGTGTGTTTGGTACAAATCTGGCATCTATAATAGTGATTCAGGTGGTGCATTGATTGGAGATATTGATAATGAAGATATTGATATTTGTTCAAACTGTAAAGTTAATCTTCTGCTTTAATCTTGTGTGGAAGTGTAACTCAGTGTAACTCATTGGTTGGAACTGGTAACGAACCAAGGTACGAGCAGGTGGTCGTAAGAATGTCAGGAATGCATCTCGCCCTGTCGAAGCTGGGAGTCCTGTTGTGTAGCTTTAGCACGACCCCGGGCTAACATACATTCCCAAGCCCGTACTATTGTCTTTCATCGGGATGCAAAGAGGATGAAGCAAATTCCCAGCAGGGAGGAGCGAGTTGGTGCCAGGAAGGCGAGCAGGATGACTGAGTAACATTGCTGTGGAGAAGGGATTACGATTTCAGCGCACAGAGGATTAACTGAAGTTTGCCCATATAAACAGAAGAGACTTTGAGTCAAAGAGCACTCATCCTCAGAAGCCCTGCCCGACGGAATGAACGCGTACCACGAGTACGGCGCTGCAGAGAAGACATCAGCCACGAAAGAGGGACTATGCGGATAGAGTTACCTGGTCCATTGAGTTAAACGGTAGTTATTTGGTATTGGAATGAAGTGAACAACCAGTTAATAAAGTTGTGATCTTTTGTAAACCTGTGACATCATTGGAGTCTTGAGTCTCACAACACTTCCTCGACAATCTGGAGGCACCGCTGGATTTCGAGTGGACTTCGCCAAGGTAAGCATGGCGTCTTGGGGATGGTCCATTATGAAATACGAACCTGTGTTTAATTCTGAACATGGTGGAGGATGTGTGTGTGGGGCTTGCCGCGATATAGGTAACATAACGACAATCCAAGGAGTGTAAACGTATTTTTGTCACGACCGTCCGAGGTAAAAGTCACGGATGGAACGTTTTAAATGATTCTATTATTCGTGTGCTTGCGAGGATGCGTACGTTATACGCTGGGTGTTAAGAGCCTTACTCTGGTCTGCAGGCAAATCGGCTCATGAAGTGCACCATGAGGCGATTTGTTTGCCGGTTCGGTAAGGTCCGTACACGTGTACAATCGTGTACACCCGTTTTAAATTAATAAATAAATAATTTTTTTTCAGTTTTCCCGCCATGTCTAAAACTCGTTTGATCAACGTATAAATTAATGACAGACAACGCCATCTCATGCCGGTCCAGAATTATTGTGAAAGATGGCGATTGGATGAAAATTGCATACCGACACTCCCTCACTGTCCCTCATTGTCCCTCATTTCCATTTCGGCTACCTGTCTCTTGCCCCCGCTCTTTCTTGCGAAATGAATGTTCTTTGAACAAGTGGAATGATTTAGGAATGTTTAGAGGTCATTGCAATATTAATTACTTGGGATCATTTGTGAAATTTCATGAACAGATATGTGCAATGGATCTAATTTGAGTGAGTATGAGAAAATTTGGTGCAGGATTCGTGGAATGTACAAGGCTGGTACATGTGTTTAGCACTTGAAGACGTACCCCTGAGCTGCCCGCTCTAGGTGTGCGATTAAGGCGGCGGACAAAGAAAGTATTATATACAGATATTTTTTCAGTCAAATTGGATGGGAAAAATGCACTTTTATATTTTCCCCCATTGCAATGTGCTTATATTTTGGAACGGCTAGGGGGATTTAAATAAAATAAAAATGAGTAAGCTTTTCAGACATGCTTCACGGTTAAATGAAAGACAATAATTAAGCGCTTTGGGGAAGGCAATGGCAAACCACCCAATGTCGTACACGATATTTTCAGCACGATCATGGATTTGAGAATGCATGTAACTTGCAGTGTTGAACAAATTAATACAGAGAGAAAGAGATAGACAGGGAGAGAGAAAGACATAGAGAGAGAGACAGAGAGAGAGAGATAGACAGAGAGAGACAAACAGACAGAGAGACAGAGAGAGAGAGAGACAGAAAGAAAGAGAGAGAGACATAGAGACAGACAGAGATAAAGATGATATTTAGACAGATAGAGAGAGACAGAGAGAGATAGACAGAGAGAGACAAAGAGACAGACAGACAGACAGAGAGAGATAGACAGAGAGAGACAGAAAGTGAGAGAGAGACAGACAGAGAGAGATAGACAGAGAGAGACAGAAAGTGAGAGAGAGACAGACAGAGAGAGATAGACAGAGAGAGACAAACAGACAGAGAGACAGAGAGAGACAGAAAGAAAGAGAGAGAGACATAGAGACAGACAGAGATAAAGATGATATTTAGACAGATAGAGAGAGACAGAGAGAGATAGACAGAGAGAGACAGAAAGTGAGAGAGAGACAGACAGAGAGAGATAGACAGAGAGAGACAGAAAGTGAGAGAGAGACAGACAGAGAGAGATAGACAGAGAGAGACAAACAGACAGAGAGACAGAGAGAGAGAGACAGAAAGAAAGAGAGAGAGACATAGAGACAGACAGAGATAAAGATGATATTCAGACAGATAGAGAGAGACAGACAGACAGACAGAGAGAGATAGACAGAGAGAGACAGAAAGTGAGAGAGAGACAGACAGAGAGAGATAGACAGAGAGAGACAAACAGACAGAGAGACAGAGAGAGAGAGACAGAAAGAAAGAGAGAAAGACATAGAGACAGACAGAGATAAAGATGATATTCAGACAGATAGAGAGAGACAGACAGACAGACAGAGATAGACAGAGAGAGACAGAAAGTGAGAGAGAGACAGACAGAGAGAGATAGACAGAGAGAGACAGACAGAGAGAGACAGAGACAGACAGAGAGATAGACAGACAGAGAGAGACAGACAGAGAGAGAGACAGACAGAGAGAACCACAGACAGAGAGAGAGAGATAGACAGACAGAGAGAGAGATAGACAGACAGAGAGAGACAGACAGAGAGAGACAGACAGAAAGAGAGAGAGATAGACAGAGAGAGAGACAGAGAGAGAGAGACAGACAGAGAGAGACATAGACAGACAGAAAGAGAGACAGACAGAGAGAGAACATTTTTGGGAACGTTTTGGGAACATTCAAATGTTGGGTTTTGCTGACGTTTCCACAACGTTGTTTCAACGTTTTTCACATTACTTTCCTGCAACATTGAAATAATGTTGTTGTAAAACGTTTCCACAATGTCGGTAAAACGTTTCCACAATGTCGCTACAACGTTTCACTTTCGTTGTTGCAACGTTTTGCTCCAACGTTTTGGGAACATTCAAATGTTGGGTTTTGCTAACGTTTCCACAACGTCGCCACAACGTTTCACTTTCGTTGTTGCAACGTTTTGCTCCAACGTTTTGGGAACATTCAAATGTTGGGTTTTGCTGACGTTTCCACAACGTCGCCACAACGTTTCACTTTCGTTGTTGCAACGTTTTGCTCCAACGTTTTGGGAACATTCAAATGTTGGGTTTTGCTGACGTTTCCACAACGTCGCTACAACGTTTCACTTTCGTTGTTGCAACGTTTTGCTCCAACGTTTTGGGAACATTCAAATGTTGGGTTTTGCTGACGTTTCCACAACGTCGCTACAACGTTTCACTTTCGTTGTTGCAACGTTTTGCTCCAACGTTTTGGGGACACTCAAATGTTAAGTAAATCGGATATGAATTCACGAGTTATTTAATTATTAGCGATTAATGAAGTACTTATTTAATTAATTACATTTCTTATTACATTACAGTAATTACATTACAGTAATTACCTGAGGTAATTACAGTAATTACAGTTCCGGTAATTACAGTAATTACAGTAATCATTACAGTAATTGCAGTAATCTTATTACAGTAATTACATTACATTAACTCAGGCACCTTTTGAGTAAGGAAGCTGATATTTGGACATGACACTGACCAAGTGATGTGACTGTCAAGGAAAATTTTGATTTATTGATTAATCATTTAATAAATTAACTCGTTGATTTATAAATGACTTATTTAATTAAAATTCCTCAGAGATACATCTTCGGATGAAATACTTGCAGATTGGTTATGCTATGAGCCAATTGATTAAGGAAAATATTTTGTGATGGCCATATTGGCAATTTCGTGGCCATATTCGTGGCAACTCAGTTAGTGCCACTGCACCTTTAAAATGCATCCCTGCGTTCATTTTTCGATCGATTGAGTTGAAATTTTGAACAATCGGATCTGGACTGTCGTTGTTAACGACTCTAGCACGCACCCGTCCAATCAGGATGGAGCGGTATGGTCCCCGGATCATCACTGCCCGCAGTTTTAATTCGTTTTACTTTTTCTCTTGGTCATATAATTTTGAAGACATGCATGTCATGATATAGGAAATGTTTGTTCTGTTGAACGGAATAAATGTTGTTTATTTGTGTGGGTGTGTATTTTTGTGTATTTTGTATATATTTTCACGGCTAATTCCAGTTAACATCCTGCAAAATTTGCTCGTTTTTCTGGCCGAGTCGAAATTGCGTTGAGTTCCTATGGCATGCGCCATTAAAAGCGCTGTGTAATGGTTGAGCTCCCTTTATTTCGTTTTGGTCATGCGGATGAGCAGACAAAGTGACGAATGCTGCGGCTGGAGCAGTAGAAGCGATGTTTTTAATTGAAACGATGTAATTTAATTAAAAGTGGGAGGGGGCAACACCACGCATACCTCTTTTAAGGTGTGTATAAACCCTGGAATAAACGTGGGAGGGGGCAACACCACGCATACCTCTTTTAAGGTGTGTATAAACCCTGGAATATTTCAGCAATCAATACAATGCTGAAACTATGTAAGTTAATTTAATGAGTAATTTAAGGAGTAATTTAATGAGTAATTTAATGAGTAATTTAATGAGTAATTTAATGAGTAATTTAATGAGTAATTTAATGAGTAATTTGATGAGTAATTTAATGAGTAATTTAATGAGTAATTTAATGAGTAATTAAAAGTGGGAGGGGGCAACACCACGCATACCTCTTTTAAGGTGTGTATAAACCCTGGAATAAATGTGGGAGGGGGCAACACCACAAAGCATACCTCTTTTAAGGTGTGTATAAACCCTGGAATATTTCAGCAATCAATACGATGCTGAAATGATGTAATGTACTGTGTAAGATGGTCGACCTTGGGTTTGTTTGGGTTTTGTTGTTTATTTTTGTGGGTGTGTATTTTTGTGTATTTTGTATATATTTTCACGGCTAATTCCAGTTAACATCCTGCAAAATTTGCTCGTTTTTCTGGCCGAGTCGAAATTGCGTTGAGTTCCTATGGCATGCGCCATTAAAAGCGCTGTGTAATGGTTGAGCTCCCTTTATTTCGTTTTGGTCATGCGGATGAGCAGACAAAATGACGAATGCTGCGGCTGGAGCAGTGGAAGCGATTTTTTAATTGTTCAATGATTATTCGATATTGTTATGACTTATTCTCAATAGGTATACTAAGTGGCCATGAGGTAGCCTGTTGCTATGTACAGTTTTATTCTATTGTTGATTATACCACATAGCTGTGGTGATAAAGGAAATGTTCGTTTTAAATAGATGATTATGATAGGACCATGACTATAAAATCATGATGATTATTATGAATGATATCATAGGGTTCAAATGCAGAATGATTGCATGAACTTGGGAAAGAACTTTCAAGCCCTATGGGATAAATTGGGTGTTACAAGCGATGGAGTTTAAAAATTTAGCATGATTGAAGGAATTTTACAGTCTTATTTCAGGAGTTTTACGAAATTTATATTGCCAAGAGATTTGGGTACTATTAAAAGAAAAATGATGAGATATTTTTCCCAAAGAACTTTAATATCTGCCATCCATTTTGGCGGTCTCACGAATGAAGGATGAGTTGCCTTTAGTGGTTGCAAAGAAAATTTGTGAAGACCAGGCAAAATGGAAAAATAGGTCAGATATGACCCTAGGACAGAACAGTGATTCGTCAATTGACATGAGGTATGAACCAGAGGTGACGACCGATGAGCTTCGATCTCAGTCAATAGATGGACCTGTCCTGACATCATTGGGGAAAGGGCTTATGCAAGGAGTCATCCAAAATGATTAATTTGATTTATTGATGAATATTGATAAATTAATTGAAATTGAATAATTGAATTGAACTGAATAAATTTAATTGAATAAATTTAACTGAATAAATTGAACTGAATAAATTGAATTGAATATATTGATTGTTTGATTGATGAAAATGCGGTCTCAAGAAAGAAGCTTTGATATCTTTGTGAGATATTATCAATGTGAAGACAACCTTGGAAAATTGAGCAAGGTGGTGAGTTTATATATAGATATATATGTGCGGTTACCATTGTGTGATTTCCCCTTCAACAGAGCGGACACCTGAGGATTCACCCATTTCATACTGACCCTCTGGATCATCTGCAAATACTGATCTGTGAGATTGGATTGTGCAAAAGCCACAGGTGAGAGAGATTCTCTGGAAATCACCGTTTGAACAGGTGGAGAGATCCTTCCTGGAGGTACGAGTGAAGCTTTAGAGGAACAAACTACAACACATCCAACGCTACTTTGATAAAAGGCAGAATGGGAAATGGAGCCTGCAAGAATACACAAGGACAACCAGAGATTCCACAAAAAGGTACTTGTACACATCATATGTACGACCGTTATGGTGCCGAAGCTATAAGGCAGGTCGAGAATTGGTATTTGTGGACAAAGGGACATGATGAGGAGTTTCCAAGAGATGGTACATTTGAGCGAAGTCGATTGGAAAGATTGGAACAAAGATTGAAAGCCAGGAAGAGACAGAATCTAACGGTAGACTGGCTTGCATTCCATCTTTGGGATGGTGAATCCAGACAACGGGAACAGCAAGAACGGATAACGGATCTAGAACTTAAAATAAAAAGGATACAGGATACAGTGGAGGAGACAAATGCACAACTGCCCTCGAAATTAGGAATGAAAGTGACAGTTGTCCCATCTGATTTCCAGTTGTCTCCCCAAAAAGGACGGTACAGAGAATTTTTTCGTGTTTCAGGAGATAACGAGAGATTGCAGTGGCAACTCAGGGATGTCGAGATGCAGCCCAGCAATACAAGTGCACAGGTGCACAGACCAGGCAACGACAGAAACCGGTGTTTCAAGTGTGGACGGATGGGACATTGGAAAAGAGGATGTCCGTATACCAAAAGGAAGACAAGTTCATAGGGTAAACCAAGATCAAGGGTACCAGTGCTGACCGATACCTCAGACAATGATTAGGCCTTCATTGCGACAAATCCCAAATGACGATTGGCCTCAACAAATTAGATTACTGGACAAACATGAATAACTGTCGATGATTCTTGGGTCTGAAAAGTTTTCGGAGCAAGAATTATTCATTTTTCTTTTGCTTGTAAGCAAATTGATAATTAATTGATCAAATGCCGAAATTGGATCTTTTATGTTGGGCACAAAATTTTAAATTTACAAAGTTTGGAACAATTGCTTTGCAATTTTTTTGGCAAACCAAGTGACAAGAGTCACATCATGATCAGGTGGGAATTTCGGACTATTGTTCCACACGATTGATAGGTCAGTGGTCGACTGACATACAAATGGGTGGGTAGTCAAATTTGGATAAATTATTGTGGGAACTGAAAGGGTAATGTCAATGTGATGTCATAGGGGTTTTCTAAGAATAAACTTTTTGGTCCATTTGTGTATTAGCGCTTATAAAATTGAAGGACAAATTTTGAGAAATTGAAATAAAGTTGACACCCATCCGGATCTGTAAATAAGGGTTCCAACGCAAACAAATACGCATAATGCATGTGTGTGTGGGTATTTTGTGTGTCAGTGTTTTTGTTTTTGTGTATCAATCTTACAAGATTGTTGACACCGACAGTGTGCCTTGTCTGAAAAATAGATAGTTCCATGGGGATGGGATCGCATATCGAGAGAATTCGTAAAATAAAAAATAGAAATATAATTTGATTATGAAAATTATCACTTTTGTCAAGGGAGATGGAGAATAAAGATTTGATTTGCTGAGTTATGAGCAGCTATTCATTAATAGTAAAAAATTGGAAGTAATCTTGGGATTCCATTGTGATAGAATTTATATGAGAATCAAAGCTATTTATGGATATGAGCTTCATAAAAAATGTGGGAGTACAAAATTAGCCAAATTTTGGAGAGGTCTTACACTGACTTCCCAGAGTACTCTGCTCATGGATTTTATATATATATAAACTTGAATTTTATCAGAATATAAATTGGGCTGTATGTATGGATGTGTATAAGGCATAGATGATATGGGAAAATAGTAAAGGAAATTTTGCTGGTTTGAACTATTGTGAGTTTTGAGTTCTGGAGTTCAAACAAAGTCACTGGTTAACAGATGAGAATGGATAGTAAATAAATTCTTCGATGCTGGGTAAATTAACTACGATATTACTAAGACTTATGAGAGCTATTGTTCTTCCTTACACCAGTGCGAAATTATTGGGAAAAAAAATATATATATATATTAGATCCAACATAATGAATCTATAAATGAATGCCAGATGGATAATATCCTCAATTTGTACTAATTATTTGATTGTGGGTAAAGGAATTAATTTATCATAGTGGATTGTTAACAGCAGCCTGAAAATGTCCTGAGAGTGCATCCATGTAATCGGAAATCCCAGATTTGTTTTTACAAACAACATTTTGGTAGAGGTCTTGTGTGGACGAACACTTCCTTGGTAGATAAAAAACGGTACTGCATGCTGGCAGCCACTTTTGCGGCCAGTTAGGCCAAACAAATTGAGAGGAAATTGTAGTTAAATACGTAAGTTACACATGGCTATTTGTAAAAAGGAAATTTGTTGAGATGGGAAACATTTTTCGAAGGTTTATTAAAGTGTTATAATATGACATGTGGCAAGGCAAACTATTGGATGAGAAAATTAGATCTGGCTATAGAATAAATTTATTGACCCCTTGAAGTTAATTCTTCGAATCATTGTTTCACTGGCATTTTTTGTTCAAATTGGAAATAGTTTGGTAGAGCTTTGGTTAAAACCTTTGGTTGCGGTATCTTGGAATGAAATGATAAACCATAGGAGATTGATAAGAATAAGGAAAAAAAAATATGGACCCAAAATAGAAAGTTGGATTCATGCCCCTCATTGCAAACAAGCACATGGGGCTAAGGTGGACGATCCCACAGAAAATGAGGCTGCACCTAGCAGCCCAGCAGAACATTCAGTGGCAGATAAATGATAGTCGTGATTTACAGTCATTTGAATTACATTTTAACACCCCTTGCATTGATAAACATTACATTTTCAACATGTGATATTCCTACTTGGGATAGTGACATTTATTTGCCTACATGACATACAATTACCTGCTGATATTAATACAACATGAGTGAAAAAAAAAAAAAAAAAAAATGTATCACAACTACACTCATGATCAGGGGATTGAGTTCAACCCCGGCAGATAGGGGGATCAGGGTAAGACAAATAATCTGATTTATGTTACATATTAAGGGATTTTCTTTATTTACCTTTTAGGAAGCTTGTTAGTTTGGTATATAATGTTGAATGTCATCGACACAAAATTATGTCATAGGTATGAATATATACAAGGAGTAGCAGACTTGTTTGTTGGTTTAGTAGTTATATTGGCAATTGTTTTAGTGGTGGCTTGCTTGAAAGCCTTAGTGACGGTGTGTTTGAATAAGGTAACCAACAACACGATGATAACGCATGAAGTGACAAATGAGGAAAGAAATGTGGAACCACAAGAGGAAGACTTTTATGGCGACATAAATACTGAGATTAAAAGATTAAATCAAGTGATGTTGCAAATGAATACAGTAGAATTAAGATAATGGCATAACGACAATGTTATGAGTTGTGTCAATTACAAGATCAGTGAACTCATATCACCACGAGTGACACACTGTTAAAAAAAAAAAAAAAAAAAAAAAGGGAAAAGAAAAAGTGGAGAGGAATTATGGTAATAATACATTATGCTTAATTTGTTGGTTTGGGAAAATTTTTGGTGGGAATTAGATATTCCTGTTTGTGATTGTAATCATATACAATTTATTTTCTTAGAGTAGTGCTAAAATACCTGCGCGAGTTAATTTTGAACTATATTAACCTGAAAGCAATTGTGGATGCTATTCTTAGTTTAGTAGTCAAATACATACCTGATTGAATATTACTTGTGTGATGCATATAAATGAATATAACTTTTTGAATGTTGTAAGGGAAAACAACAAATTGTTGAATGTGAAACTGTCGGAAGATATACATAATTATGCTGATTTCATGGTAAGATGTACCCTATCTGATTCAGTGTGTGTGGAAAGCAGATTCAGATGTGACTGAGCATAAGGATAAGACGAGATCACATTTGAAGGGGGTGCTAACGGAATTGGGAAGACGTTCGAGAAAGAAAATTTGTGGCTAGAAAAATGAAGTTAATCGTGGCATACACCCTCTTTCTCAAAGAATGATGAAGACATTCTCCCGTGTAACTTGGAGATGGATGCTTACCTTCACCAAGGAAATTTATGTGACCATTTGCCTGGATCACACTGCAACATATTGTTACAGACACGACTTTGATGTTATGGTGGGCCGAGCGGAATGGCCGCCGTGTCCGCACAAGTTACCCGATTATGCTCGAACGTTGACTAAGTCGCGCTATGCTAAATCAATGATGGAAAAGACACAACGGCTGGATTAAAATGACACGACACCAAGGGTTCAGTTCTCAAGACCTCCGGAGGAGGTTATATTAGGGCGGAAGGTCAGATTACAACTACAAGAGGGACAGCATAGAAAGACAGGCACTTAGACACACTCTTATAATAGCCCCGACAGACGACAGATAAACAGGACAAAAACTGACTCACACGGGGATTGATGGCAAGGAAAGCGGGCAGTCGATGGCTCAAGATGCACCGTTCTCGGAGGTACTGCAATACCGGGTCGATGCGTGGAGCTCGCTCAGCGCTTGGAGGTGGTGACTGGCTCTTCTTCAAGCTGGGGGCGCATCTCACGTCACATCCGGTAAGTCGCTGCGTATATCCGGCGGGGAGTGACACGCCCTCGGCTCGTTAGCTCCGCCCCAGATGGAATCGGTCCGCCCTTCTTATTGGGTGCGGGGGGGGGTTACCAGGCTCCGCCCTTGACGAGGAGCTGACAGCCAGCCCCTTCGTGGTAACCCCGTGGAGCGCATGGTCAATGGCGGCTAACCGAGCCGGTGTGAGGACGCACACTCCCCCGCGCCGCGCCACCCCCATTCTCCTCTGTTGTTGTAGTTGTAGTTGTAGTTGTAGTTGTAGTTGTTGTTGTTGTTTCATGGGGAAGATGGGAGGAGGTAAGGGAAGGTCCTAAACTCACTACTGGTGCCATATAATCACATTCTGGTGCAACGAAGAGTCAGAATTAATGGAAACGAGTCCTTAACTGACATAGACTAAGAATAACTAGCAAGATGTCCGAAAGTTGTCTACGTGAGATGCGGTGGACCTGGGCACGACATTTAATGGGGGAAAAAGGGGAAGGTCGGTTCTACAGAGTGTTATTTACAGGCAATGGGACTAGGGAATGGGGGATTGGGGATAGTTGGGGAGTATTGGGGAAATAGGGGAGTATTTACAAGCGGATATTGAGGCCAAGTCCCATATCCGCAACATTGCACCCTTCTCTACCCTCGGGGCGTCCCGACCCGATAAATTTTTACCTATTTTAGTGTGGCACTCAGATGTAGTTCCCTCTACTATTAACTCTACCCTGAGTGCGACAGTTTTACAGATATTCACAAATGAGTAAATATGTCCCCCTGCGACGTTGCACCCTTCTCCTCACAGAAACACACCCACAGGATAACCGAATCCGGAAAGAATTCGCAAACTAAACATACAGCCGGTAGGGAGCATTATTTACAAGACTACGCTGCTATTTACACTACGATCCAGGACCTGTTTTTGGAGGAACACATGCAGATGTTATGCATAGAGAGAGCACGCATGCCAGCATCGATACACCAACCCACGAGTGCTCTGTGGCCTTATGGCCTTTAATAATGTGCAGAGCACCCCTTCCAAGCATCAAAAGCACCACCCCATAACACAGTCAGCACCATCCGGTGCACCAATAAAGTGTCTAATGATCATGGTGTGGTGTCGCAGCCGGCCGATGTTCTGCCGCTGGTCTTGCCTTCGTGTGGTGCACTTGGCCTTCTGGCTTCTTTAAAAATAAAGAAAGGCGCCAACCGCGTCCATTTCTGTATTGTGGCCGTCAGGGGCCAACTATTAGTGGTTCACCTGTATGGCATAGGTGCCACGTTGACCCATAGGTCCATCCACGGGTGGTGCTTGGCCGCATAAGAACTGCGGTCCATGGTGGGTGGCCACAAACATTGCGGTCCATATGGTGTATCGATCCAGGCAGCAAGCAGCGAAAGTGCAGGCCCACAACTGCGAAGCCAGCACCTCTCTCTCCTCTCTCTCTCTGCCCCAAAGCCAGATCCTCGGAGGTGGGAGACAAAAGAAGCAGACAAGTGAGTAAGGTGGTAAGGGCGCAAAAGTGCACGCAATGCAAGGTAATGCACACTGGGGGCACATGGGAACCAGGTGAGACAGGTACGTTCCTACCGTACGCCCCCCCCCCCCCCCCACCAGGTAACCTACATGGCCCCTCCCTTACCCCTTACTGTATCCACAAAACACAACACTACCCATAAACATCTATTTTACAAATCAACAAACATCCCTACTGTCTTCCCCGTTCCTCCCATAAACCAAATTCGTCTTCTCTCCCTCCTAACCAATCAAATTTGCCATTTTCAACTTTCATCAAAATTTGCCATTTCCAACTCAACATCATAATTGGTCATTACCAATTCATCATCAGTCCCTCCTAGGGAGGGAGAGATGGAATCACCCCAATGTCTCATCCACGTCGTGATGCGTCTCACCAATCCACACAGCAATTCTCAGTTCCTGCACACAGAACAAAGAAAACACAGGTGTGGAGTCATCATCACCACAGGTAAGTGGCTGCGTATGGTGCGACAGGTTCATCAATCCTAACTATCTCCTAAATGACTTTAACAACTTTACACTACCCGAGTACCCGGGGTCTTTCTCCGGCCAAACCATTGGCCCTCTTACACTATGGGTTCTAAAAACCAATTCCCATTGGCCAAACTGTGGTGCTTTTCAATTTGGGGTCTCACTCCCCCGATTCATCTCCCGGTGCCCTCGCACAATTTCCGGGCTGTGGCGTGTACCTCTCCCAGCGGGTCTACCCACCTGCACACCTCCACCACTGCAGTTGCCTCCGAGCTTACCTGCTCCTTACCCTAACCTAACTACCTGGGGAAGGCCCTCTGGCGCTCTCCCCACTCGGTGCCCTCTCTGGCACTGGGCTACCCGGGTCCATCCTCCGGATCCTCGGGCCCCATCCACAACTCTACCGGCTCCCAGAGCCCACCTGCGGCCTCACCTGGCCGACATCCTCACAGTGGTGGAGTGCCCAACCAACTACACACACTAACAGGCTACACGCCCAGCCATTTCCACCACACTAATGCACCCATCCACAGTACCATTCTGTCACCCGCACCACAGATGCCAATATCCAACCACAATTTACCTGTACCCTCTACCTAACACTTACACTACCCGCCCCGGGTATCCGTGATGGGGGTCCACTCTTCCCCCATTCACACCTTCGCACCATGCACACCACTCCGTACCACTTACTCCAACTCTCTCCACACACCTGTACTTGCACACCTGTGCTCTCACTCTTGGTGCCGCCTGCACCCTTCTCTCCCCAAGCGCATTCGCGCTGATCCACAATACTCATTACTCACACACTGTTCCACACACCTGTCCAGTTGCACACCTGTGCAATCACACCTGTTCCATCCTCACACACACGGCATCATCTCAGCTAACTACTCCCTTCTGAAACTTGCGCTTCCCAGTCGTCCCTTTAAACTATTGCGCTCCCTCGTCATTATCATCCACACTAAACTACCTGCGTCCCCACTACAGGTATCAGTCACTAACTAAACTTAACGTCACCTCATGTCATCTTCGCTAGATCCCTACAATATAACCTAACCCACCCGGGCTAGTTTTCACTGCCATACACCCCATAATCTATTGCTCCTTTGCCCCCCTATATGGGAAGGGTGGTGGATTTGCCATCCCACCACATCGGGGGTCTCTCACTACCAATTTTGCACATCAAATTTCAACAAATCAAAAATTTGCCAATCACTACCCATCATCTGCCAATCACTACTGCCAATCCCTTGCCAATCATCAAATTTTGTTTTTCTAATTTTGGGGCCAAAACACTAACCTCATCACCCAGTCTACTCACTACTGCCTCTCGGTGCGCCAATTCCCGTCCAAAGCCCGGCTTCGTAAAGCCAAGCCATGAATGCGGGTTGTTTGGTGCCAGTGGCTGGACACGTCCCGCATTCGGTGCAGGGACGGGGGCTTACCCGGGCCGAGATCCCACGCACCACCTCGGCGTGGAGCCATCCAATTGCCCGATCTCGACCTGCCGGCACGTCTCACCAAAAAGTGGTCGCCATGACGACCCTTCCTATCCAGCTGCCCGCTCCGCCTAGTGGAGCACGGACGCGGCCGTTCAAAGCGAGGCCCGGCACGCACCGAGGGCCCGCTTCGGCTAAAAGTCGACCTAACCTCTAACCTGGTTACCGTCGATGCTTCACCTGGATTCTTACACCCCGCAGCCCGTTCCTTGCTCACACATCCAGCCGTCTCCATGCTCCTCGTACCTTTCCTTACACACCTCGGTACTCTCATTCCACTCACAGCCTTGGTCACACACCTGACCACCGAACACCTTGGCACACATTCGCCGCTCGCACACCTCACCAACACACCTCTTCGCGCCCCTTCCTCGGTCACCTCCTCTGTGACAATCACAGGTGTGCTCTCATTCGCACACCCAACCACGTGCCTCACTACCAACTCCAGCGTGCATTCCCACTCACGCTCTACCATTCCAGGTGTGCATCCTTCCATTCCAGGTGTACATCCTCGCTCACCTGTCACACCCAACTCACGCTCCTTGTCACTCTCACTACTCTCACCACCACTCTTGACAACGCACTCACCCTTACTCTTGACAGCGCACTCTTTCCCCATGCACCTGTCCGTTACACACCTTTCTCGCGCACACTCTCCCGTTACACCCTCTGTAACACTCACCACAGGTGTGCATTCTTCCTTACTTTTGACAGCGCACTCTTTCCCCATGCACCTGTCCGTCACACACCTTTCTCGCGCACACTCTCCCGTCACACCCTCTGTAACACTTACCACACCGCGCTTCCATGTGCTCCCTCGCACACACGCTACGACCGACTCACTCTCGCCAGCACCCTCACTCCTTGGCACGCACTTTTTCCTCACACACCCCAGAGTCGGACTTCCTCGCACACCTCCTTTTTCGCACACCAGACCTGTCGCACACTTCACCAGTGGCCTCTCACGAACACCCGGGTCCATCTCGACCCCCAAGCTCATTAAATCACCTGGCGCATCATACGCACAACCATATTGGTCACCACTTACACCGGGTCCTCTTCCTCTTCGCTTCTCCTCCATCACCTGCGAATCCCTCATCCGGTTAATGAGCACATCATCACGATCCAGACACAGACTTTGGACCAATTCTTTTACTTCCTCCTTTATCTCTTTCTTATCCTCTCTCCGTCGCTTCTTAATTTCGCTCACCCCTTCTTCCACTTCTTCTAATTTCTGCTTCACCTCCTTTATTCCCCGGTACGTCTCCTCAAGCTCGTCCTCCAAGGCTACCTTGACCGTTTCCATGTGCGTCCTCACCTGCCGGTCCTTCGTCTTCATTACCTCTGTCACCTCTTCCAACCTCGTTGTCAGTCCCTCACGTACCATCTGACATTCCCTCTTCGTCGCTACCAAGTCATTTTTTAGGTCATTTTGTGTCGCTTTTAACCCTCCTATTACCGCTGTGTTCTTCTTTACCTGGTCCGTTAGTTCTTTTTGTCCCTCTGTTAGCTGCTCCACCTCCTGCGTCAGGTCCTCTATGCCCCCTTGCAATTTTACAGTCCCCTTTCTCACCTCCTTCTCCATGTGCTCCTTACAGTGCCTCACCTCCTCGCGCACTCCTCCGACCTCCTCACTCACCCCTCTTCTGATCTCCTCTCCCATCACTTGCATCTCCTGCCCAGATGCCACCCTCATCTGCTCCATTTCCTCCCTGTGAGCATCCAGTTTGGTTTCTACCCCCATTCTGACCCCCTCTATCTGCTGCCCCATTTGTTTAACTTCCCTTTCCGCTTGGTCCCTCGTGTCCCTCAATTTGCCTTCCATACTGTTTTCTAACCCCTCTAACCCATTTTTCACTCCCTCTATCTGATTCTCCTGGGCAGCCATTCTATTTCCTACCCCCATTAACCCCTCCTGTATTTCCCCTAATCTATCGTCTAATTTCCCAAATTTCTTATCTAATCCCTTAAAATTATTGTCTAATCCCTTAAAATTATTGTCTAATCCCTTAAAATTATTGTCTAATCCCTCACTGGTACCCCTCGCTTCGTCCCTCATTACCCCCATTTGGTTTCCCATTACCCCCATTTGGTTTCCCATTACCCCCAATTGCTCACTCCGAGCCCTCGCTTCGTCCCTCATTACCCCCATTTGGCCCTCCAATCGCTCACCCATTTGTTCCATAAGGGCCCTCATTTGCAGGAGGAAAAGGTTCGAATCCACCAGGGGCGCTGCCACGGTCGCGGGCGCGGTGACCAGCGAGGCGCCATTTTGCGCGCCTGCTACCCTCGCTGCTTCGCTCTCCTCATGTCCCTCAATTTGGTCCTGGACCGACCCTGCCTCACTCTCCTCTACCGGAACCCAGCTGTCTTGATCCGCCATAGCGCGACTTTCAAAATTCGAGTTTTTATTTTCGTAAAACAAATTCAAATTTCGCCGTTATAATTTCGAGCGGGAAACGCGCTCCGAATCGAATTCTACCTCCCCAACACCAATTGTTACCCTAGTGGTACAATTGGTGTTCCAAAATTTGGGCCTAATAAATTTAGTCCCAGGTCCGAATCCGACACTCCTGACACCAATTGTTACAGACACGACTTTGATGTTATGGTGGGCCGAGCGGAATGGCCGCCGTGTCCGCACAAGTTACCCGATTATGCTCGAACGTTGACTAAGTCGCGCTATGCTAAATCAATGATGGAAAAGACACAACGGCTGGATTAAAATGACACGACACCAAGGGTTCAGTTCTCAAGACCTCCGGAGGAGGTTATATTAGGGCGGAAGGTCAGATTACAACTACAAGAGGGACAGCATAGAAAGACAGGCACTTAGACACACTCTTATAATAGCCCCGACAGACGACAGATAAACAGGACAAAAACTGACTCACACGGGGATTGATGGCAAGGAAAGCGGGCAGTCGATGGCTCAAGGTGCACCGTTCTCGGAGGTACTGCAATACCGGGTCGATGCGTGGAGCTCGCTCAGCGCTTGGAGGTGGTGACTGGCTCTTCTTCAAGCTGGGGGCGCATCTCACGTCACATCCGGTAAGTCGCTGCGTATATCCGGCGAGGAGTGACACGCCCTCGGCTCGTTAGCTCCGCCCCAGATGGAATCGGTCCGCCCTTCTTATTGGGTGCGGGGGGGTTACCAGGCTCCGCCCTTGACGAGGAGCTGACAGCCAGCCCCTTCGTGGTAACCCCGTGGAGCGCATGGTCAATGGCGGCTAACCGAGCCGGTGTGAGGACGCACACTCCCCCGCGCCGCGCCGCCCCCATTCTCCTCTGTTGTTGTAGTTGTAGTTGTAGTTGTAGTTGTTGTTGTTGTTTCATGGGGAAGATGGGAGGAGGTAAGGGAAGGTCCTAAACTCACTACTGGTGCCATATAATCACATTCTGGTGCAACGAAGAGTCAGAATTAATGGAAACGAGTCCTTAACTGACATAGACTAAGAATAACTAGCAAGATGTCCGAAAGTTGTCTATGTGAGATGCGGTGGACCTGGGCACGACATTTAATGGGGGAAAAAGGGGAAGGTCGGTTCTACAGAGTGTTATTTACAGGCAATGGGACTAGGGAATGGGGGATTGGGGATAGTTGGGGAGTATTGGGGAAATAGGGGAGTATTTACAAGCGGATATTGAGGCCAAGTCCCATATCCGCAACAATATGAAAGAAAGGCGATCACTTACTCTTGTTTGAAGGCTTCGAACATTCATCACATCAGAAGTTGCAGGACAACGACATTTTACCTGCAACCTCTGTGAAATGCGGGGACATATGTTATTACTTCACCAACGTCCAGGGAACCAGCATGTAGCTGCAAAAAAACGGCTGTGCCCTTGTCACAACAGCTGTGCATGATTCTGCTGGTTGCTCCTGGTATGGACCATGAATGACCTGAACACCATGGTCCCAACATCATTGTGGATGCATCCGGCATCCCTGTTCCACATCTTGCTGGCCAATCAACATTACACCAACACTTGCTGCCCACTCATAATGAGGGAGGAGGCAAGTCGACTACAACTGGGCGAAGGCCTTGTTCAAGGAATCATTATGGTTCACAGCAAGAGTGGCAAGAATGCTACATGGAGAGCAGGGTCAGTCTATGACTCCGCACCGTTACCACAACAGCGAAATCCTACACGAAGTAGTGCAGGTGTTTATAAAGACAGAAGAAAATGTTTCATACCTGAATTCAAACACAAGTGATCAGCCCTTCCTTTCAAACAAAGAATCAACGTTTGTTTGGAGGGAAACGTTTTTGCCAGATGTTGCAGATGCCTTAAAAACTTGAAAATGGTGAAGCAAAATTGTTGTATCTTGGTGATGGTGAAGTGTTGTTTTACAAAGATATTTGTGATGCAAATGAAATAGATTGAATTAACAATATGGAAGGAGTCAATGACCAACGAAATGTTTTGTGATCAGAGTCTTGCAGGATGACGGTGTATGCCTAAGGAAATATTATTGATGTTTACTTGTAGTGATTGATTGTTTACTTATATTGATGTTTAGATTAATGGTTAATATAAACAAAAAACAAAAAGATGAGGGAATTGTGGAAGTGTAACTCAGTGTAACTCATTGGTTGGAACTGGTAACGAACCAAGGTACGAGCAGGTGGTCGTAAGAATGTCAGGAATGCATCTCGCCCTGTCGAAGCTGGGAGTCCTGTTGTGTAGCTTTAGCACGACCCCGGGCTAACACACATTCCCAAGCCCGTACTATTGTCTTTCATCGGGATGCAAAGAGGATGAAGCAAATTCCCAGCAGGGAGGAGCGAGTTGGTGCCAGGAAGGCGAGCAGGATGACTGAGTAACATTGCTGCGGAGAAGGGATTACGATTTCAGCGCACAGAGGATTAACTGAAGTTTGCCCATATAAACAGAAGAGACTTTGAGTCAAAGAGCACTCATCCTCAGAAGCCCTGCCCGACGGAATGAACGCGTACCACGAGTACGGCGCTGCAGAGAAGACATCAGCCACGAAAGAGGGACTATGCGGATAGAGTTACCTGGTCCATTGAGTTAAACGGTAGTTATTTGGTATTGGAATGAAGTGAACAACCAGTTAATAAAGTTGTGATCTTTTGTAAACCTGTGACATCATTGGAGTCTTGAGTCTCACAACACTTCCTCGACAATCGACATACATACAGTATACTCGTATATATGTCAAGGATGGCTGTCCGTTCGTCCGTTCCCTGTTACACTGATTGGCTGTGTGAGGCTAGGTGCATTGTGATTGGCTCCTGGCAAGATTATCATATCGGCTTATTAAAATCTGATATTCGAAATTTGATTCAATATTTTTTGCGATCTCAACTCATGGCCTTAATAATTTTGTCGAAAACTAGAGTGAAATTGGAAAATAATTCAGAAAAAAACAATTTTTGGCAACCCGATGTATAATTAAATAATACGCTCCTGCTCCAAACCCGTGAGCCGGACGTGAGGTAAAACTGCTCCAAACAGAAGTGTTATATTCACAATCGCCACGGGTTCCCTGGAACTTTTCTCAGCAGTGTGAAAAAGACCAACAGCAACTATTAAAAGCATCATCAAATATCAAAAGGCTGCAGCCCATCGGCGTCGCAGGCGTTCTGAATCACACCATTTGTGTAGGCCTCAGGCTTCAAGCCTACCGGTCTAGAGGATAATTCCTTCATGGCCCAGTGGAATTGGAATCAATCCAAGCTATATGAACACGATGTATTATATATGCACATAAGCAATAGCAATGTTTTGGCTTCATTACATAACCCGAGTTGTTATTTTTTCGAGGCAACGAGCAATCAAGCCAGCATTCTGTGCCTATGCACCACTCGCGGTAATCTTCATCCTGATGAGGAAGCACTTACATGGAAGAAAGGAAGAATTGAGGGAAGGAAGAAATCCTGCCTAACAATTTGACACGTTCATGTTTAGAATCCCATTTCGACCCGTTCCCCCATTCCCTTATTGGAAATATTTCATCGGACGTAATCCATAACGTTGTGTATGCAGTATAATACTCTGTGTTGTGTTGGGTTTTGTGCACCTGTCATGAGTGTATCGTGTACGCTTATTAAAAGGTGACGTATTTGATTTTTCGATTTGATTTTACACCATCATTAGAGCATTTAAATTGTATCAGATGTGGCAATAAATGCGAATTGTTGCTCCCAGCTTGCCGGCTCGATGACAGAAGACGACATAGGCGTAGTTTGACTTCCCTATTTGGGGGGCACGGGCTTAATATTAACAAGCATTCTGAGTATTGCGTTGCAATACATGTCCCCTACCAAAGTTCAAAGTGCCATAACTTTGTCAAAAATGATCGAATATGCAAATTTATGCACGGTTGATGCTGGTTTTCAAACTTGATCTGAGGTATGCTGAGACACATGTGTGTCACGCCTCTCCTCGTTGATAAGCCTGCAAGGTCGCTCCGTGGAGCAGCCTGCACGTATTCAACTATGTGTGAATTATATAATTACCAACTCACGGTCTGAGGTAACTCCGCTAAACATTATCCAATTTGCACCAAATACAGGTGATGAATGGTTGTACAGACCCCTACGTCTCACTAAAAGTGGAAAAAGAATGTAAATCGGAGTTAAAATAAGCCCGCAAGGTCGCTCCATGGAGTGGCCTGCGCGTATTCAACTATGTGTGAATTATATAATTACCAACTCACGGTCTGAGGTAACTCGGCTAAAACTGATATTTGTGATATTTTCAAGTGTCATAGCAAAGTGTATGAATACTTATGTAAAGGTGATATTTCAGTTTTTTCTTATTAATAAATTTGCAAAACTTTCTAAATTCCTGTTTTCTCTTTGTCATAATGGGGTATTGAGTGTAGATTGATGAGGGAAAACGTGAATTTAAACGATTTCAGCATAAGGCTGCAACATAACAAAATGTGAAAAAAGTGAATGGGTCTGAATTCTTTCTGAGTGCACTGTACATCCAGGTTTCATTCATGCACTCCCTTGGAGTTCCCTTAGAGTGCATGCAAAGTTTAGGGCTGCTAGATTTCATGGTTTTAGAGTTATGGAGGAGACACACAGACACACATAACATATATCTAATATATATATATATATATATATGTATATTAGAAAAGGTACCCGGCGTTGTCGGGTAACGTGCAGTTGCTTTGTGACTGGAATATTAAGAGAAGGGGGAGAGAGAGGCGGGGGGCGGCAGGGGGAGAGAGAGGCAGGGGAGGGCAGGGGGAAAGGTAAGGATTTGAGAGAATTGTTGCGCTTTGTGCTTTTATCTTCGGGCCCTCCCCCTCGGTTCTTATTGGTTTGCATGGCGCATTTGCGCCAAGGGGTGGGTGTGCAAATGTGTTGAAGCAACCTCTGTCTGAACAACTCCTGTCTCCGCAACTTCTGTCTCCCTGGTTACAGGGCATTTCCGCCAGGCAAGCAATTGAGTAAACAGATTTGTGAGCAAGTGTTGTAATGAGTGTGAATGATGTGTAATGAAAGAGAATGTTGGAAATAAAGAGATAGATAAAGACCTCGAGAGATAGAAGTGAGAGGAAGATAGAGAAATAGGGAAACAGAAAAGTAGGGAGGGGAATGATAGGGAAAACCCCCATCTTTTACATGTCTAACGCAAATTGATCACAAGAATACGATTTACCGAGCCTCAAAACAGAATACGAAGAAATAATTTCAGCAGCAGAATGATCCGAAGTACAAAGCTAAAGCCACACAGGAGTGGCTGATTAAGAATAAAATAAATGTTCTTCAGTGGCCCAATCAAAGTCCTGACTTGAACCCATTTATGGTGAGACTTGAAGAATGCAGTCCATCAACGATCCCCATCAACCTTGGCAGAACGAGAGTAATTTTCACCATCGCATTGTGCAAAGCTGGTAGAGACCTAGCTACCCAAAAAGACTCATTGCCGTCATTTCTGCAAAAGGTGCTTCCACCAAGTACTGACCGAAGGGCCTGAATACTTTTGCAACCAGTGAATTTTGATTTGTACATGATTTCTGCAGGTATTCCTGACATGTAACCTCCTTCAACTGCAGAGTATAACAACTCTCCAGTTATGAATAAAAAAAATGTTCATTTGGAAAAATAAATTCCCACATAATTCGTAATTCATCTAAATATGGCATTATTGGTAAGGGGGTGAATACTTTTACAGGCCACTGTATATCTATGTCCATTTACTAGATGTAAGTGTAAACGTCCACACACAGCTACTAGCTCTTGCACATTCAAACCCCAAAGTGTTCGAGAGGATAGAGGCCTTTCGGCTGTCTAATAAAAGGAAATATTTGTGATGCAATTGGGATTTGCTTTGGTTTATCATTATTAATGACTGTCATTTTGGCTCGTGATTCATGATGCCCGAGTGCTTGAGTAAAGTTCGTTTGCTCACTGGTACAATGGTTTATGCAAACATCCACAGTGTTGCAGACAAGCTATGCCAACATTCCTTTGCATTCTATGTAATAATTCATGCACGCTGCATTTCATTGTCGTAATTGGTAACAGAGTATAAATGGGAGTTCAGGGATAACCCAAAACATGACTGCATAACTCAGCCCTTACAAGGTCAGTGCAAAGTCAGCAAGAATGAAGAACTTTAACAATCTTTTCTTTAAACTTCATACATTTGCAAAATAAAACAAAATAAAACCTAAGCCTTCATTTATTTATTTTTGCATACAGAGTCAATGCTCCTGTGAGAGTGAAAACACTGGAGGATCAGCGCACAACAGAACAAACGGAGAAGTAAAGAGGGGGGAATTTTGTTGAACAGCGGAGTTGAAGGATGAGATAGAGGGAGACTTGGACAAACAACGGGTGTGAGGAGGAATGAGGGGCAATGGAGGTCAAGGTGGATACAGAAGCAAATTCTCAGCAAGGAAAAACTGGAAATTTGGAAGGAGGTGGGCTTGGGTTGGTGGGGGAGTGGGATAGATTAACGGAGTAGAAAATATCATGGTTTCGGATGGGGGAGGGAGGTAATATGAGATGGCGGTGAACAGCTGTCTTGAAGATTTGGAGGGAAGAATGGGGTTGAATAGAATGTGGAAATTGGTTCCACAGCCAAGAAAAAAGAGGAACATGGTAGTGGAGGTGACCAGGGATTCGGGATTTTGGGAGTTTCACCAGAAGTGAGTTGATGGCGCAAAACCTGGAAGAAGAGGGAGGAGGGGCCGAAAGTATGGACACATGGGAGCTGCCGACGTGAAGGGAGGATCGAGACTGGGAAGAAGACCTCGAGAGGAGAAATAGGATAGACTAGAGCTCCCAACGTGGAGAAGGTGTCGGAGGGAGAAGCGCCTTGAGAGAGGGCCACGAAGGCATGTTCGGGGTGCACGTCTCGAGGTGATTTCGTGGCTGGTTTACTTCCTTGCTGGTTAACGTCGTCGTTGGCTCTCTTCATAGCTGGCTCTCATCGATATCTTTCTCCTGCATCAAAAACGGGCTGCAGGGATTCCTGCATCTACACCACGCATAGTCAAAGAAAAGCCCTTGCCTGCAATTTCAATGTTTGTACAAGTGTGATCTAAACGGTGCTTAGTGTGGGTTAGGTTTTATTTATTTATTATCATTGTATATACATTTGCATGTTCCCTTCTCCATTTTTGTGTCTGTTGATTCACATTGTTTGTTCTAAACTGCTCATCTTATCCACATCTTCCCCCATATTCCTGATAAATAAACCTTTATAAAGGAAAGAAACGTGTTCGATCCATCTGCTTCCCGGCCTCTAGTGAGAGCAAGCGAGCACGTGCCATCAATTTCGACTCATTTGGGCAACCATGGGGATCAGTAAAGTTGTAGAATAACTGAACGCAGTAGTACGCCTAGAAAATGTTCGGCCGTTTCCTGGGACAAAGGATTCCCCCCGGTGCTGAGGCATGTCACGTTCGTGAGCCTCAGACGTGACAATATTTTTGCTATTTTAAAATCTAGGTTTACTCTTCATCTTCATTCAGTCCTTTTCAATCATTAGGCGATTAACATACTTCCAAATAATTTCTTTGAAGATCATTGTGTTGAATCTATCGTGATCTCACTGCCAACATCGGGGACTTGCCGACCACAAGTTCCAAGGCCCGAGCACCTTGGTTGTGAGATAGCATTTGTCGAGTTAGGCACTGAGCACCAGTTCAGAACCACAAGGAAGGGCGCAAGAAATCGGACGTAGAGCAGTTGAGAGCTGGAGCTGCAGAGTTGCACTGCCGGCGGTCATGGACCATTTGATGATACTCCCTTCCGCCTTCCCAAACCCCTCCCCGCAAGTCTCAGCAGTCTTCTCCAGCAATGCAGCAAAGTTTGATCTCATGGAAATTTCACCCACGTCACCATGTCACGCTCCCATGAGCAGATGCTTTTCCACTTTCTTTGCAGAATGTGAAGTGCATAAAGCAGACGCACATAAAAATACCATTTCGAGAATTTCCGAGGAAGTCCTATGACAGAAAACAACTTCAAACTAGAACGGCACTCGCAGAGTGTATAGTCTCTCCTCGTGTGTTCATTCTGAACAATAATACCATCGTTAACTGAGCACACTACTATTATGGCCCAATATACTGCATCATCCATGCACCCTATCATGTCACATCGTTTCTTGACATGAGTTATGAACTTCATAAATTTAATTATTCACTCACATCGGGTCATAGATCATATATACTACGTTTCAGATTTTTGGATAATAATTTCAATACAACCAATTATGGCTGGAATACCACTTCCATGATGACGTCACTGATGATCATTATCATCACACTATATACCCCACGCGGAGTTGATGACAAATGCCAATTTACATTTGGCAGTTTCATAGAAAATAATGTTCAATTTTTCCTTTAATCCAATATGGTAATACCATGTGACCTATGACATTAACAATAAAATATTCTCAATGAGGAGTCCCTCCTATGTTTAAAGTTTTGCATTGATTGGACAAGCAGTTGCAGAGAAAACCATTTGTACAGTGAAAATATATAGATGCTGACACACACACACACACACACACACACACACACACACACACACACACACACACACACACACACACACACACACACGAGCATTGCAATAGTCTTACATCCTCGTTGGGGTAAGAATAACTAATGCAAGTAGACTCTTGGCAATAATCACATATGTCAGCACAAGTAAAAAGCTATGGCAGACAAAAACACCAGAAGTACGTGAAGAAAAGAATCGCTGCTTTTAATTTATAAAAGTGTGAACAGTGCTACCTGTGGGGGCAATCTGGCTATTCAAGATCACCTCAATTGACTAAATACAGGACAAATTTGTATCAGAAAATCATTTTAAGGAACATTTGATGTCTGCCTCCGAAAGGCTCCGAAAGATATAATATTGTTACGGTCCGCGGATAAGGATGTTGTTTGCCGAGCGGAGGCACCGCGGCTGAACAGTTTTCCCGACTAACCCGATTCCCGAACGTTGGCCAGATCGCACCACAGATATTCAATTTGGAAACCTCTAAAGCGACCGAATGTAAAGAGGAAGAAGTAGACGTACAGAAGAGTAATGGGATTTATTATTTACACACACAAGCAAAAGGAGCAGTCAAAGTTATATACAGGGAACATGGAAAAAGCAGGTGACACAGTGAAAATACTAGCTTATACAAACTTAATTAAATACCCAGGACAGAACAAACAGAACAAACTCACGTACACAAGAAGGATGGGATGGCAGGAATGAATGCTGGAAGGAGGAATGGGAAGGTTCAGCTGGGGCAGATGGTTCGGGCTTGATCCCGCACGGGACGTCGGCTGGACCTCGACGGCCACCGATGCCACCGCTATCTGGTCCCCACGGGGTAACGGGTTGAAGCTGCCTGGTGGAGTCAACGCTGCTTGTGGAGCCAAAGCTGTTTCTCTGGCTCACCTCAGGGCGCGTCTGCCGTCTCTGGCGCAACTGCTTGTCATTGACCTTGAACCTTCTCTCTCTCCAAAGCTCATCTGGATCTTCTTACCACCGACAACTCAACGCAACCAACGCAACCACTGACCACTCAATGCAACCACTGACCACCACTGACGACCAACACCCAACTTGCTTCTTGCGCGCGCGCCTTTATAGCGTCTCCGGCGATTAAGCCGCCGGCCTTCAGGACACGCCCATCGGTGTGCTCACCTCGGCCCTGGTTGGTCGCGTGACCCTCTGGCTCCGCCCTTGATGACGACGGGCGGGCACGCCTTTCTTCCCCGACCCGAGCACATGTTCAATGGTGGTTTTGGAGGGGATGTAATATTGGCAATCGAGGCTTGGCCATGACGAAAGGGGAAATGGAGGTTTTGGGAATGGGAATGAAGAATGAAGGGAATCTATATTATTTCACTTGGTGCAATCGAGAGTCATTTTAATGGAAGACAACGCCTTAACCTAATACACAGAATAAGGAAATAAACTACTGAACAGGGATATTATAGTGTCCTTCAATGTATGCTTTATGGAATTAACTACCGGGACGCCCTTTGACCTTTATACACACTGGAGCAAGGAGGGCTCAGACTAAAACAATAATTCACAACCATTTACTATACAATACAACACAATCAAAAAAATACAATCCTCATATCCGCAACAATATGTTGCATTTTGGAAGCCTCGTGCATTGCACTCTCTGTTAGTTCAGCAATGTCGTCAGACATTTTCAGGCATCTACATGATAACGCACTTTCTCCTGGAAAAAGATAAGGGCGTCAATGGCACCACACCTCCCTCCCCTGCTCCGGTGTCCCAGGGTACTCCTGACGGATAAGAGGAATGCTTTGAAAGGAAGAAAGAAGAAGTGTCTCTATTAATTGAAGATTCAATTTGGTGTTATTGAGAAAAGGGAGGAGAAAAAAATGGAGTCGCCTACAGGAAGTACAGGCAGAAGGAAAATCAAGCACAATAAGATCGTTGAAGAGTGAAAAAAAGTATCTTGAAGTGAGGAGGGAAATAGGATAACATTGAGAATGTAGAAAGTACAATATTTGGGAATAAAGAAGCAAAACGAGGAACAAGGATAAAATAAGGGACAAATTTTCAAGGCGGCTATGCGAGAAGTAGGCCTTGAACAACACGAAAACGAATTCGACAAATACAGCACAACAAGGTGTGATTTAACACAGAAACCTGGACGGAAACACAAAGAGCAGGACAGGGATGAAGATTTAACAGAAAAACACGACGAATCCGGTTCGGAAAACTTATAGCTTTGATGAGATCCATTCGCCAGCTGCAGATTTGACAACACGTGGAGAAATCCCCCGAACCTTTCGGTTGTTTGTGAATGCCGCTAATAAATATCGAGAAAAGCATTCCACTTTAAGGGAAAGGACGATTTTCAGGCATATCATAAATTATATATAAGGGTCTGCAGGAGGATTCCTCCAGGGGCAGATAAACATTCCTTTTGCAGATTATTTTCTTGATTCGGTAGTCTTACGCACTTACATATCAAAACAAGATGGTCAGTGGCCTCCAATGGCCGCATACCGATGGCAAATTGATTTACTTTGTTTGACGTGTGTGTACACCTCTTTCCCATCCACCTTCACCTGTGACTCTGGATCTACAACAACTAGTATGGTTTACTGAAGGAGCTTTTGAGAATGTTGGAATGGTGATATGACTCTGGCTTTAAACATCAAGTCGCCTTTCATGTGCGTGGCTAACTGCGGCAGCTCAGATTCCTTGCATTGTACGAATATATGAAAAACAGTTTATCATTTATTTTCATGACAAATACAAGTTGAACTTGAGTTCCCTCAGCATGGTCCAACTTTATCAGAAGACAACCCATGACAATATGAAGACGTCCCACAGCATGATACTTACTGTAAATGATTTCCTGTTCTTTGCAATTTGAGACCACTGGTTGATTTTTCAATTCCACATATCCATCCAATCTTTGGTCTTCCTCCGCTTCTTCCTGCTCCTTCCTCAACTCTCCAGGTTGCCAGTTTATTGCTCTGTGTCCAGCACAGGTACGTTGCAGTTTTATTTTTGTGACCAATACGTCATCACATTTAGTTTCCTGTCTCATCAATTGACTTATTTTCTTGTCTCCTTTAATCTATGAAAAGAGCATCTTCCTGTGGTTCGTTGCTTGGGAATCTGATTTTGCTCTATCTTGTCAAAAGGAGACCAAGTTTCACTTTCATGTATCGATGCTGATATGACGCATTGATTGTAAACATTCTCCCTCTTCCAAATCCTGGTGGCGTCTGGTCAAATCCGTTTCTGGTGTTTGTTCCCCCTCCATCCCCTCCCTTACCTCAAACGGCTACACAGCTGACTACCTTCACTCTTTCATTCCTCTTTTCTCCCGCCTCTGGAACAAACTCCCTCACTCCCTTCAATCCCACTCCTCCCTCCAGGTCTTTAAAACAGCTGTTCACCACCATCTCTTATCTTCCCCCATCCAAAACCTTGATCTTTTCTACCCCCGCTAATTCACCCCAGATCCACCTTGTTTGAAATTCCAACTTCTTTCCTGGAAGTCCTGGCAGTGTCCATATGTTTTATACCTCTCCCACTGCCCCCTTCCCACGCCCCCCCCCCCCCCCCCAAAGCCCTCGCCCTCTCTCAGATCTCTCGATGTCTCCATGTCTCTCGGTCCCTGCTCTCAAATGTTGTGTTTGTGTCCTTCCCCCTCTCTCCCCATCTTGTCTACCGCTCCCTATGTTATATGTTTTATGTGTCGGTTTGTCTTTCTGTGTAATTAATGTTCGCTCTTTCACGAGCCTCGATCTTGTATACAAAAAAAAAAAAAAAAAAAAAAACAAAAAAAAAAAACATTATTCCAGACGCAAAGTCAGTTTCCTTTTCAGGACGTTTTCCCATTTTATATGCTGTTTAATCATACCTGTATAAATATTATATGAATAAATAAATATACGAGAGGGGTATGCTTACACACTGTGTAAACAATAACAAGCCATGCTTCGTATGTAGGTACATAATAAATCGAAGCTTTATGATTATAGGCAAGCATCACTGACCTGCTGCAAGATATCAAATTAGGTTTATTTATTTATTTTACTGACACGTTTACTGTTTTTATGTAAATTTTCATTGATATTTTAATTTCACAGTTTAGGGTTATAAAAATTATCATTTTCAAACGCTAGATATGAAGGTTTTTTTTTGGTTTTTTTTACAGACACCTTCACGTTTGTTTTAACGTAATTTTTCATTTGTGGACGCTTTTTCTCTTTTTCATTTACAGTTATTGTTGTCATGTTTACTTTACAGTTTACAGTTATATATATTACAATTTTCAAATGCTACATAATGATTGGGGGTTTTTCTGTTGATTTTTTTTCACATATACAGTACGTGTCCGGGTTTTTATGTAAATTTTCAGGTACGGACGCTTTCCAATGGTTCTGTGATTTTTCCCGGTGTGCCAGCTTCGATGTCCATCAGCTTGCCAACCTTCAGCTTTCTACGATACCCACAAGGTACCGAACATTAATATCAGCGAGTCAGTGGTTATAAAGAGCTATATAAAAACACTACATGACCAAAAGTATATGGACACCCCTTCTAATTAGTGGGTTAGGCTGTTTCAGCCACACCCATTGCTGACACAGGTATATATCGTCAAGCACACAGCCATGCAATCTCCATAGACAAACATTGGCAGTAGAATGGGCCATAGTGGAGAGCTCAGTGACATTAAACGTGGCACCGTCATGGGATGCCACCTTTCCAACAAGTCAGTTCCTCAAATTTCTGCCCTGCTAGAGCTGCCCCAGTCAACTGATAGTGCTGTTATTGTGAAGTGGAAACGTCTAGGAGCAACAACAGCTCAGCCGCGAAGTGGTAGGCCACACAAGTTCACAGAATGGGACCGCCGAGTGCTGAGACGCGTAAAAATCGTTTGTCCTCGAATGCAACACTCACTACCAAGTTCCAAACTGCCTCTTGAAGTTACGTCAGCACAACAACTGTTCGTCAGGAGCATCATGAAATGGGTTTCCATGGCCAAACAGCCATACAAAAGCCTAAGATCACCATGCGCAATGCTAAGCGTTGGCTGGAGTGGTGTAAAGCTCACCGCTATTGGACTCTGGAGCAGGGGAAATGCTTTCTCTGGAGTGATGAATCACGCTTCCCCATCTGGCGGTCCGACAGCGAATCTGGGTTTGGCGGATGCCAGGAGAACGCTACTTGCCCGAACGCTAGTGCCAACTGTAAAGTTCGGTGGAGGAGGAATAATGGTCTGGGGCTGTTTTTCATGTTTCGGGCTTGGCCCCTCAGTTGCAGTGAAGGGAAATCTTAATTCTACAGCAAACAATGACATTCTAGACTGGACGATTGTGTGCTTCCAACTTTGTGGCAACAGTTTGGGGAAGGCCCTTTCCTGTTAGAGCATGACAATGCCCCCGTGCACAAAGTGCAGTCCATACAGAAATTGTTTGTTGAGATCGGTGTGGAAGAACTTGAATGGCCTGCACAGAGCCCTGACCTCAACCCCATCTAACACCTTTGGGGATGAATTGGAACGCCGACTGCGAGCCAGGCCTAATCGCCCAACATCAGTGCCGACCTCACCAATGCTATTGTGGCTGAATGGAGGCAAATCCCCACAGCAATGTTCCAACATCTATTGGAAAGCCTTCCCAGAAGAGTGCAGGCTGTTTTTGCAGCAAAAGGGGGGACCAACTCCGTATTAATGCCCATGATTTTGGAATGAGATGTACGACGAGCACATACGGGTGTGATGTTCAGGTGTCCACATACTTTTGGCCATGTAGTTATATATATATATATATATATATATATATATATATATATATGTATATATATATATATATATATATATATATATATATATATATATATATATATATATATATATATATATATATATATATATATATATATATATATATATATATATATACTAGGGTGGGCTTCAAAAAATCAAAATGCAGATGTTCTCCGGGACATGGTCTACTTTTGTTCCCGTTGGTGTCAAAGGAAACCACACCAAATTTGGATGGAATCCAATAATATTTAGGGGTGCCACATCAGTGATGAATTTTCCCCCATGCAAAAATAGGAATTCCCATTTTTTGGGCTGTATATACACAAAATAAATACATAATTATATATATACATTAAATATAATATTAAAAATAAATATATAGTAAATATACATTAAATAATAATAATATATATGATATTATACATTATATATACAATTATACGATAGACAATTATACAAATATAGACAAATATAATACATTAAATAATATATTAAAAATAAATATAATATATTAAAATTTAAATATAATAAATAAATATATAGTTATACAATATATATACATTATAATTAAATATACATTAAATTTATACATAAAATATACATTAAATAATAAATATACATAAATACACATTATACATTATATATATAGTTATATACAATATATTATACATACAGTTTTGAGACTTCCTATGATCACTATCTGGGCAATTTTCATGCATGTTTTGTACAGGTTCCCGGGGTCAGGGGTACGCTTTTTTAGTGTGTAATATGTAGGCCTAACTTATTGACTGTGGCTCTTTTGTAGAGAGTGACCCTGTGGAGTAAGAATTAACAGGATTTTACCCACATTCTTGCGTATTTTGCAGATATGGTATGTGCTAGTACCAGTGTTTCATTGAAAACTCGGGCTCAGGATAATGTGTATCTCATTGGGTCCACTTCTGGAGATGCCATCAAAGGTGCCTGCCAAGCTCCCGACTGTGCATCAATCTCTTGTCCTGTTTTTCCATCACCTGAAGAAGGAGAATCGCACTGCCCGGGAGAGTGCAACCCTCACCATTGAAGAGGTTGTGAAGTTCTGGGAAAAAGCTCACCTACCTACAACGACGAAGCAGCACTGCATCCATCGTTTGGAGAGGCTATATGAAGAATGGAGGAGCCTCCAAAAAGGTGCAAAGCGGGGTGGTGCTACCCAAGAGAAAAAGGAAGCATCCTTCAAGGCCTCCTTGGAGAAGACGTTTGATCTTAGGCATGCAGATTCGGAGGCCATAATCACCAACCCCGAGGACAGGAAGTTTCTTCACGATCAATTCTCAGAGAGGAAGGCTTCAATGGGATCTGTAGACACTGTGTTGGAAGCAAAAACGAAGCGAAAGAAAGAAAGGGAAGAAACGGAGAAGACTAAGGCAGAGAAGGAAAATAAGAGACAGGAAATGGTCATGAAGGGTGGGTGCTACTGCTATGGAAGTCACAGACTCAGACTCTGACTCTGAGACCACGGCACAGGCTGGTTCTTCATCATCTGATGGTGGGATATCTCGTCCCAAGAAAAGAAGGCCTATCAACATTGTCACTCCTGAAGTCGCAGCTTCTTTGGATCGTACGAAAACAAGTGACCGAATGGCTGTCCACAACTTGGCATCCATTTGTAGAGCAGTAGGATGGGATCCTGCAGAGCTGGCATTGAACCGATGGACAGTGCGGCGGAATCGCATGATGCATCGATGCAAAACCATGGACGAAATAAAAGAAGCATTTCATCATAATGTGCAGGGTCCTTTAGTGGTCCATTGGGATGGAAAGCTTCTTCCCGATGTCACTGGAGATTTTGTGCATGTGAAGGTGGATCGTCTTCCAATCCTTGTGTCCAACCAGTACCGTGGAATGGAGCAGCTGTTGAATGTTCCCAAGTTACCTGACGGGGGAGGAGAAGCTATGGCAACCGCTGTAGTGGACACACTGAAGAGCTGGAACCTTGTGGGCAAGGTGAAGGCTTTGTCTTTTGACACAACGGCCAGCAATTCAGGTGTTCGTGGAGGGGCTGCTGTCCTCATTGAAAAGAAGCTACAGACTGAACTAATTCATTTGGCTTGCCGCCATCATGCGCACGAAATCATTCTGGGAGATGTTTTCACCACTCTTTTCGGTCCTTCATCAGGCCCTGACATCCAGCTTTTTAAGCGGTTTCAGGCGGAGTGGCCGTCCATTGCCCATCACCAACCAAAAAATGGCTTCACAGATCCTAATACGGCAGCTGAGTTTGCACAGAACAATGACATGATGGATGAAGCTCTGGAATTTGCTCTTGTGTGTTTGAAAGATCAGCAGCCACGAGATGATTATCGTGAACTCCTAGAACTGACTGTCATCTACATGGGAGGAATCCCACCTCGTGGAATCCGGATCATGGCTCCAGGAGCAATGCACAGAGCCAGATGGATGGCAAAAGCACTATATTCACTACAGGTGTTCATGTTTCGGTCAGAGTTCCACTTGACACTTCGAGAGGCGAGAGAACTCCGAGCCTTCAACATTTTTGTCTGCCTTGTGTATGTACAGGCTTGGTTTCGGGCTCCACAAGCTATTGAGGCTCCCCTGAATGACATTAACCTCTTCAAGAAGTTGGAAAAGTTTGAACAAATCAATCAGAAGATGGCTCAGGCAGCCTTGAAGGCACTTGGTCGCCACACGTGGTACATGAGCCCAGTACTAGTGGCATTTGCATTCTTTGACACCAGAATTGACAAAGAAAGCAAGATCAATATGATTGAAGCATTGAAAAATGACGGTGAAAACCCCTCTCCAAAGAGACCAGCTATCAAACGAGGAACCACCCTGTCAATCGCTGGCCTCATAACAAAACACACCAAGCATTTCTTCAGCATCCTAGGGACCCCAACTGATTGGATGGATAAGGATCCTGGTTCATGGGAGCAAGAAACCAGCTTTCAGGAAGCAAAGAAAGCCGCCAGTGGCTTAGTCGTGGTGAACGACAGGGCAGAAAGGGGTGTCGCATTGATACAAGACTACAATAAGCTCCTTACAAAGGATGAAGAGCAAAAGCAAGCTCTGCTCCAAGTTGTTGCTGCTCACAGGAAGATGTATCCCGATGCCAGGAAGGCAACAGTGGTGAAACAGGCCCAGAAATAGGAGTTACATTTCTCATTATATTTGGGTTTTTTAATATTATGTGATATGGTGTCTCTTCATTTTATGAATTGAACATTTGGATTGTTATCATTGAATTTGAGTTTTCATAGCAATATAGTGCTATTTGTGCAGCTATTGTAACTTGTGTTTGCTAGAATACAAAGAAAGTGAGTGGAGGGTGGATTTTCATAAAACAAACTTCTGGTTTTGCTTTCGATCCATATATAGAAAAGTTTTGTAGACACCTTTAGTTTGAAGGCTGATGTGGCACCCCTAAATAAAATCAGATTGCTTTCATATTTGGTGTCTTTTCATTTTGGAACAAAAGGAACAACGAAAAGCCATGTCCCAGTAGATATTTAAAAAAAATTATTTTGAGCACCACCCTAATATATACACATACATATATATATATATATATATATATATATATATATATATATATATATATATATACTGTATATATATATATATATATATATATATATATATATATATATATATATATATATATATATATATATATACAGTGCGTTTAGAAAGTATTAAGACCCTTTCACTTTTTTCACATTTTGTTATATTGCAGCCTTCTGCTGAAATCGTTTAAATTCATTTTTTCCCTCACCATTCTACACTCAATACCCCATAATGACAAAGAGAAAACAGGATTTTAGAAAGTTTTGCAAATTTATTAAAAAGAAAAAACTGAAATATCACATTGACATAAGTATTCAGACCCTTTGCTATGACACTTGAAATTTACCTCATGTGCCCTCCCATTTCTCTTGATCATCTTTGAGATGTTTCTACACCTTGATTGGAGTCCACCTGTGGTAAATTCAATTGATTGGACATGATTTGCAAAGGCACACACCTAACTATATAAAGGTCTCACAGCTGACAATGCATATCAGAGCAAAAACCAAGCCATGAGGTCGAAGGAACTGCCTGCAGAGCTAAGAGACAGGATTGTGTCGAGGCACAGATCTGGGGAAGCCAACAAAAAAATTTCTGCTGCATTGAAGGTTCCCAAGAGCACAGTGGCCTCCATAATTCTTAAATGGAAGAAGTTTGGAACAACCAAGACTCTTCCTAGAGCTGGCCGCCCGGCCAAACTGAGCAATCCGGGGAGAAGGGCCTTGGTAAGAGAGGTGACCAAGAACCCGATGGTCACTGTGGCTGAGCTCCAGAGATCCTATGTGGAGATGGGAGAACCTTCCAGGAGGTGGTCAGACGGAAGCCAAACAGTTCAATCTTGGTTTCATCAGACCACAGAATCTTGTTTCTCAGTCTGAGAGTCCTTTAGGTGCTTTTTTGCAAACTCCAAGCGGGCTTTCATGTGTGTTTCACTGAGGAGAGGCTTCCGTCTGCCCACGCTGCCATAAAGGCCAGATCGGTGGAGTGTTGCAGTGATGGTTGTCCTTCTGGAAGTTTATCCCATCTCCACACAGGATCTCTGGAGCTCTACAGCTCAGCCAGAGTGACCATCGGGTTCTTGGTCACCTCTCTTACCAAGGCCCTTCTCTCCCGATTGCTCAGTTTGGCTGGGCGTCCAGCTCTAGGAAGAGTCCTGGTTGTTCCAAACTTATTCCATTTAAGAATTATGGAGGCCACTGTGCTCTTGGGAACCTTAAATGCAGCAGATATTTTTTTGAAGGCTTCCCCAAATCTGTGCCTCGACGCAATCCTGTCTCTGAGCTCTGCAGGCAGTTCCTTCGACCTCATGGCTTGGTTTTTGCTCTGATATGCATTGTCAGCTGTGAGACCTTATATAGACAGGTGTGTGCCTTTCCAAATCATGTCCAATCAATTGAATTTACCACAGGTGGACTCCAATCAAGGTGTAGAAACATCTCAAAGATGATCAAGAGAAATGAGAGGCACCTGAGCTAAATTTCAAGTGTCATAGCAAAGGGTCTGAATACTTATGTAAATGTGATATTTCAGTTTTTTCTTTTTAATAAATTTGCAAAACTTTCTAAAATCCTGTTTTCTCTTTGTCATTATGGGGTATTGAGTGTAGATTAATGAGGGAAAAATGAATTTAAACGATTTCAGCATAAGGCTGTAACATAACAAAATGTGAAAAAAGTGAAGGGGTCTAAATACTTTCTGAATGCACTGTATATATACAGTCACGTGAAAAAGTAGGTACACCCCATGTAAAGTTTTGACTTTTTCAACATACAGCTATTTGATCTTCATTTCAACAATATTGATAGATAAAGGTGATATAATGTAACAAATATCATGAAACATTTACATTTTGTAGTCCATTGTATAATTTAAATAAACATAAATGCAAATTTCGCATGTGGAAAAAGTAAGTACACCCCTACATTTATCACTACTTCAAATACCTAAAATTAGAATCAGGTGCATCAGCTCAGGTGCAAATGAGTAGAACATCGTTAGAGAGGATCTTGGCAGAACCTGTCTTATTTAAACCTCAGACATTTAGTTTGGTTTGCTATTTGTTGTTCAAGTGTGTGGGGTCACCATGCCTAGATCAAAAGAGCTATCTGAGGCCTTCAGAAAGAAGGTTATAGATGCCTACGAGTCTGGGATTGGATTTAAAAAGAACTCCAAACAATTTGAAATAAATCATTTGACTGTCCGGAAGATCATCTACAAGTGGAGAAGATTTCAAACAACTGCCTATTTGTTCAGGCCAGGCCGCCCCAGCAAGTTCAGCCCGAGAGCAGACCGCAAGATGCTGAAAGATGTCTCTAAGAACCCCAGAATGTCATCACGGGACCTCCAGGTAGCTCTTGCCACTGTTGATGCAAAGTGCACGAGTCTACCATTAGATAGAGACTGCACAAATTTGATCTACATGGGAGGTGTGCCAGGAGGAAACCTTTGATGTCCAGAAAGAACATCAGGGCAAGACTAAAGTTTGCGAATGAACACCAAGGCAAAGACCAGCACTTCTGGAACAATGTGCTCTGGATAGATGAGTCAAAGGTAGAGCTATTTGGCCACAGTACCAGAAGACATGTTTGGCGAAAACCAGACAGCATTTGACCACAATAACCTGATACCAACTGTAAAGCATGGTGGTGGAAATATTATGGTTTGCGGCATTTTTGCTGCATCAGGGCCTGGGCAGCTCACCATCATAGAATCCACGATGAATTCTTCATTGTACCTGAGGGTGCTTGAGGATAATGTGAGGCCATCTGTTAGAAAGTTGAAGCTCAACCAAAGGTGCAACTTGCAACATGACAATGACCCTAAACATACCAGTAAATCCACCAAGAAATGGCTGAAAAGAAAGAAATGGAGGGTTCTGGAATGGCCAAGTCAAAGCCTGGATCTAAATCCCATCGAGATGTTGTGGGGGGATTTGAAACGAGCTGTGCATGCAAGAAACCCCTCAAACATCGCACAGCTGAAAGAATTCTGCATGGAGGAATGGGCAAAATTTTCTCCCAGTCGATGTCAGAGACTGGTAGACAGTTATAAGAAACGCCTCCTTGAGGTTGTTTCTGCCAAAGGGGGCAATACCACCTATTAGAGCCAAGGGTGTACTTACTTTTTCCACATGCGAAATTTGCATTTATGTTTATTTAAATTATACAATGGACTACAAAATGTAAATGTTTCATGATATTTGTTATATTATATCACCTTTATCTATCAATATTGTTGAAATGAACATCAAATAGCTGTATTTTGAAATACTAGGGCATGCCCGTACTATATCTATATCTAAAATTATATCCCCCCCCTCTATTTACATGAAATGGTTTGGTCCAAAGCGAACGGCTTGCGAGTACGGTGACAATCCCCCCCCCCCCCCCTCTATTTACATGAAATGGTTTGGTCCATTCGCAAAGCCAAAGCGAACGGCAGTTACGAATCGCAGTTACGATGAATCGCAAATTAGTTTTAATTAGTTTTAAAACATAGTTTAACGGCAACATAGTTTGCCGACGGGAAATAAATGAATACGCTCTCAAATGTGCCATCCGAGGCAGAGTCTGTTCGCCACGTTCGGCACACGTGATAGCTCGCTGCTCTCTGATTGGTTGAATCGTTTTTTGGACATAGCTCGGTAACTACTTCTGCGATTAATTTAAAACCTTGAAAAGGCACATCCTCGGGTCCCCAGCAATATACCTGGCAAGTTTCAAGTATATCGGACCGGTAGTTGTCGAGAAACAGCGGTCACAGACAAACATACAAACAAACATACACACAGAGATTAGTGGAATTATAGATAGATGTTGAAAAAGTCAAAACTTTACATGGGGTGTACTTCCTTCTTCACGTGACTGTATATATATATATATGTATATATATATATATATATATATATATATATATATATATATATATATATATATATATATATATATATATCCAATTCATCAATCGACACTACAATTTCCTCGATGTGTTTCCCAGCCATAGCTCAGAGACCCCATTCACGATGTCATGGATGTGATTGGATGAATGGGTGGTGGTCGCCCTCTGTTGGTCAAGATCTTTACAGCAAATACTGTTGCAACATAGGGATTCAGTCACGATTCAATTATAAGAGGTGATTTGGGAGGGAAATCAATATGTACATAGAATTCTTTTCAAATAAAATTACATTTATAATTTTGCTGAGACTCTTTGAGGCACCTATACATATATCCCCTGCAAGATAAGAAAAAATGGAGACATTGTGCACTTACTTCTTTCTATATGAATTGCTGGCAGATTAGTAGATATTGGACAAATCAACATCGTACATTATTTGGGAGTTGAGCGTGTGATTCCTGAATCAAGAACTTAAACTGCTCAAATGGAAATGTCAAATAGGTTGCAGAGCTGGTTTCATTAGAAATCTAACCAGTAATACAAAATATAATTCACGAAAAGCACTACAAAAGTACTTCGCCATTTTAAAAAACACAAGACCAAATTAGGAATCGAATGCAGACACTGTCCTGAAGTGCACAATGGAGGTACCACATCATGAAAAGTTAGTCTTCGTGAAGACTCAGGTCAGTCTGCGTCAGAAGAAAATAATAAACAGCGACGTTTCTCAACCGGATATCAAGAGGTGTGTTAACCGCTGTGGGAAAGAGAATGAAGGCGTGAGTTCTTCTTCAAAGAAAGAGGGGAAAGGAGGGGAGAGAGAGAAAACTGAAAAGTTTCCATCAGTTAAAACTAGGGTCATTGATCTTAAAGTGCATTTTTATTTCCTCTTCCTGTGCCAAAGTTGCTAAAGACGTGTGTGCCAAAGACGGTTGCTGGAGTGAGATGTGCGTGGAAGAAGTTTCGGGAACTGAGTGGCGTGCCGATGAGGAGGGGAGTGTCGTTGAAGCTGAAGGGAAAGGTGTATGCTGCATGTGTGAGAAGTGTTATGATTTATGGGAGCGAGACATGGGTAATGAACGTAGAGCAGCAACGAAGGCTGGAAAGGGTGGAAATGCGAATGGTTCGGTGGATGTGCGGAGTATCGTTGAGAGAGAGGAAGACAAATGATGAATTGCGAAAAATGATGGGAATAGAGCCTGTGATTGATGCTGGGAAGAGGATCAGGTTGAGATGGTTTGGTCATGTGTTGAGGAAGGATGAAAGTGACTGGTTGAGAAGAGTGATGGAAATGAATGTAGAAGGAAGTAGAGGACGGGGAAGACCGAGAAAGACTTGGCTGAAGATGGTGGAAGAAGAAATGCGGGCAAAGGGGTTAACAAGGAGAGATGCAGAAAATAGGGCAAGATGGAGAAGATTGTCATGGGGACCGCAAGGCTAACCCCCGCTCTAGCAGGGAAAATGGCCTTAAAATGCATGTTGTTGTGTGTTGTTGTTCCTGTGCCAAAGAGAATAAAATTGAACTTCATCAATGATAATTTTAATGATCTCCGCATGACAAGCAAAGGGTGGAGTGGAGTTGGAAAGAAAAAAAAGTATGAACCTCGGCTGAACAGGGCAGTAAGGAACTACTTGAGTAACAAGTAAATCGCTTGTGGCACCCCCATTGGAGAAATAGATGTCCAACAGTGTTGCCAATATTCAGACAAGAATTGCACCAAACTACATTTAGGCCTTTGGCTGAGAGAAGTGGAGTGAACGGGCTTTCCTTTTCTTTCCAAGTGGCTTGGATGGTATAACACAAAGGGAGAGTGTGTGGCTGCATCCGTGCGAGAACATCGGAACATTTGGGTGCAAAACGAGACGATGCAATCACATCCAGCAAGAGGTGTTGATGTTAGTACAAGTTGTATTGCAAACGCAAAAACATTTCCACAGATTAAGGCACATAGTCAGGTTCACTATGTTTTTTCGTTCAAAATCATGGTAGATTAGCAAACCTATACATTTTTGGAAACGTTATTACATGGAAAATCTGAAAATCAATGTTTACATTTGCCAATTCCGACCAATTCGATTCGACCAATTCGACCAATTCGACCAATCGACCAATTCCATTCGACCAATTCGACCATTCGACCATTCGACCAATCGTTTCGATCGACCATTCGATCAATTCGATCGATTCGATTCGATTCATCGAATTCGATTCGATCGACCATTCGACCAATTCGATTTGCCAATCAATTTGACCGACCTTTGCTTGTGTGGAACGGACTGTGAAAACGATGCGGACTATATTGTCGGATACGACACACAGGACAGTGATGACGAACTCTAAATGGCATATTCTGTAATCGTGTATGTTTGATGCCATTGAGTGCCTGTGTATATTTTGTCATTGACTGCCTGTGTCGATGTGAAGTTATACCGACTGCATGTGTATATATGATTTTGCTGACTGCCTGTGTATGTTTGGTGATATGAATTATTGTGACACATTTTGATGTTATTAACTGCCTGTACAAAATGATAACATGTATTTGATTATGCAACTTATCGCAAATATAAAGACAGTATTTTGCAATTCAAAACCTTTGATTCGTGTCTTACCATTCCCCACAGCACTAATTTGATACTTTCATTGGATTCCTTGTCCCTGAAAATATAGGTTTAGTATATTTTTTAAAGTTTTTAGGGTAATTAGAGGCAGAAATAGAACAAAATATGTATTTTACAGTGGCCATTTTGAAAATCCAAAATGGCCGCCATACAGGTATCTCTCCAAATGTAAACATTGATTTTTAGTTTCCTTATGCTATAACCTTTCCAAAAATGTATAGGTTTGGTAATCTACCATGATTTTGAACGAAATATAATTTATTGACATAGTGAACCTGACTAACACAGCAAACCAAATCTCTCGAGTAAGCAGGAATAAAAAATACGAGGAGAGAAATTTGGCACAAAGTAATTGGCAAGCTCAACTTCAATTGACCAGGTAACGTATTATTTATAATCAATATTATTATGTGGAAGGGGGGAGGGAGGATCCATATATAGATTGTGGTAAGAATAGCATGGACCATGTAACCACATAGCATAGATTACTCGTAACATGTCACAGTAAGTCGTATTGTAAAAAGTGCACTGATAGAGTTTGTATTCTGTCTTATAAAGTGTAAAACCTATAAAAGTTTTTTTAAACCTCCGCTTTCCTAGTGAAGCCATGTGAGGACTCAGGTGCAAATGCACATCTGGAAAGCACATTGCACTTTAGGAGGAAACAGCACAGACTGTTTGGCCAGTGCACCGCGAGCCATGGCAGCAAGATTGGCCATGGAGAGGGTAGGGGAGGACTTTTTTTGTTGGAACCACCTCGTTAGGTGGGATGGCTCTGAGGATGGAACGCCCAAAGATTCAGATGGCTAATGAGTGGAATGCGCCGCCCACAAAGGCAGCGCCAAAGGTTACGAGGGCCGTAACCACACCAGAGCATGACAGTTTGAGTTCTGGTTTGGCATTTGGAGTTAGAAGTTGGAGTTGGGATCAGACCTTGGCAGAGGCAGCATCCCTCTTCTCATCACCATACCTATCCTCATCACCATCTTCTCGTCTTACGCCGCACTATCCATGTGCCACACCAGCCTGCATGGATCCAATACCAGCTTGGACCATACTGAACCCACAACAAATTTGTGCCATTCCTCAAGCCCTCGCTCATTCCCCATTGTTGTGTGAGTCCTGGTATTTTTCTTTGGCACCATAGATGGGTTTGGCTTTAGTGTTTTATTTCGTTTCATTGTACACAAGTGTGTGCTTCTATACAAATTGTCTTTGAGCACCTGATCAGTTCCAATTATTTATTTGTTAGTGTATCCTCTCTTCTCTCTTCCCCCCCCCCCCCCCCCATATTCCTTTATTAAATCATTTTAATTGTAAAGAAAACGTTTCCCCACTTTCTTGCATTCCCGTGCGAACACAAGCAGTTTTCGGTTACGTTGGGTGAACTTTGGGGGAATTCCAGTAACCTTGAACGCAGTCACTATAAACACTATTTTGGGATCTGCGGAGGCATTTATAAGACCTCCAGCTGGCTCAGAGCGACCATGTTAACGGACGCCTCTGATGTCACAATATCATCCCACTGTCATGCACACACTTCCACAAATTGATTTTCAAGAGGCATGCACTCTCTGCTTGGAATAAACCATCTTCTTCTACTAGAAACACTATCACCTTATTAGCAATCATATCAATATCATCATATCAATTAGCAATAATTGAATAAAATTGCTTCAGTTTATGAAAGAATACAGTTCAATTTCAATGATAACATTTTAGGCATTTTAGCTCTTTCACGAGCCTCGATTCTGTATACAAAAAAAAACAAAAAAAAACAAAGAAACGTGCAAGATGTATCCATTTTCATTCATCGGCATGATGTCTACGGTTTATGTAGATAGATTATATATATAAAAATATAACCACCTTTAGAGGCCATTTTTCCCCGCAAAGTGGGGGTTGGCCTTTTTCGGGCACCGTGGTTGTTGTTGTTTTTTGGTCCCCTTTTTGAAGCAATGTTTTACGGCCGGATGCCCTTCCTGACGCGAACCCTTTTTGCCGCCTTTTACGACAAGCAGGGAATTACCAGTGAACTGGTACTCAATTAGCCGACCTCGGAAGGATGAGACAGGCTGAGTCAACCCCCCTGGCGTTGGTTCAGCGATCGACCGGGATTCGAACCCAGGATCCTAGGATCCTAAGCCGGCACCCTAGCCGCTAGCCCAACACCAGGGTTCACTCTGGTGTAGATATGATTGATATGTAGATAGATTAAAGATCCAATAACCTTACAATCACAAGTTGCTTTTGTTACACTAGTTAGTAGGGCTTATAGGAAACATGATAACTTTTCAGAAACACAAACGGCATTTAATTGAAATAAGCACTTGAAAAAAGGGTAAACTAGAAAGCATCTGAAAATGTAAAGCCGATCCGCATCCGCTTTGTATTCGGACTTCTTCTTCCATATGCTAAACATGACAAAAACAGCTAAAAAACATACAAACGATTGACGATTTTAGGCGACCTTGACCTTTTGTCCTCAAAAGCAATATGCTTCAGTGACCCAATACGCAAACCCTGCTAAACCTTCAAGTCCGCCGGATGAAAATTGACAATTTTATGCGCCCTGAACCTTTGACCTTTTGATACAACAACAACATGCATTTTAAGGCCATTTTCCCTGCTAGAGTGGGGGTTAGCCTTGCGGTCCCCAAGACAATCTTCTCCATTTTGCCCTATTTTCTGCATCTCCCCTTGTTAACCCCCTTGCCCGCATTTCTTCTTCGACCATCTTTCGCCAAATCTTTTTCCGTCTTCCCCGTCCTCTACTTCCTTCTACATTCATTTCCATCACTCTTCTCAACCAGTCACTTTCATCATTCCTCAACACATGACCAAACCATCTCTCTCAAACTGTTTCTCTTCACAGCATCCATCACAGGCTCTATTCCCATCATCTTTCGCAATTCATCATTTGTCTTCCTCTCTCTCTCAACGATACTCCACACATCCACCGAACCATTCGCATTTCCACCCTTTCCAGCCTTCGTTGCTGCTCTACGTTCATTACCCATGTCTCGCTCCCATAAATCATAACACTTCTCACACATGCAGCATACACCTTTCCCTTCAGCTTCAACGACACTCCCCTCATCATCAGCACGCCACTCAGTTCCAGAAACTTCTTCCATGCACATCTCACTCTAGCAATCATTGCCGAGTCTGATCCACCTTCTTAATTCAGCATGTCTCCGAGGTAACAAAATGTTTTCACACCTTCCAGCTTCATGCCGTCTCCAAGATTCAACTCAACATTTCCTCCATCTGCAGAATCCCTCTGTGCACACCTTACACTTGAATGTAGCTGCCACACTGGTTAATGACCCTCTCAGACCACTACATTTTTGATGAACCCACTCAGCGCACATTGTACATTGAATGGAATTCACTCCGACAACCTTCCTGCACACAGCACACGGCCATTTCCCAGTTCTTTCCACCTCACCACATGCTTTACCACTTGCCATCACCTTCGTTTTTCCGATATTCACCTTCAGACCTTTTGTCTCCATACATTCCTTCCACTTGTTCATCTTCTCCTTCAGTCCATCCATACTTTCAGCAATCAACACCAGATCATCTGGATACAACAACTCCCACGGTAAACCCTCCTTTACGTTCCAAGCCAGCACTTCTATCACAGCTACAAATAGTAGTGGACTTAGTACCGACCCCTGATGCACTCCCACCTTCACCTCAAACTCACCACTGTTCGCGTCCTTCATCCTTACAGCTGTGCGCGCTCTTTTGTACATTGCCATCACTACGCTGATCAACCATTCCTCCACTCCTAACTTCCTCAATGCCCATGTCACTAGTTCACGTGGAACCCTATCAAATGCTTTCTCCAGATCAACAAACCCAAGAAACAACTTCTTCCTCTTCTCCATGTACATGACCTTTTGATCTGAAACAAAAACGGCTTCGAGCTTTTGATTGGTGAACCAATTCAGTGACCCAATATGCAAACACTTAAAATTTCAGGTCAATGAGAAGAGAATTGATAATTTATGCAACCTTCACCTTTGACCTTTTGTTCTAAAAAAAAGAGCCGGCTTCTACCTTTTTGTTGGTGAACCAATTTAGTGACCCAATAAGCAAATTCTTTAAATTTCAGGTCAATTGCATGAAAATTGACGATTTTATGTGAAGCTGACCTTTGACATTTTGACCAAATTATTAATATGTCTTCTCCATAATCTCATAATGAAACTTTGTTGAAAATTTGATGGCAATCGGTCAAATGGTAAAAAAACGTTATGGCCCGGACAAAAAACACAAAAACACAAAAACACACACACACACAGCAAAACCCCGTCTCCCACTGCATGGGGATTGGCTAAAAATAATCAGAGAAATATTATTACAGATAAAATGTTACACATCTGAGATTCATACATCCATTAATCTCCCCCTAATGTCAATATACATACATGATTAATGTCTTAATCTCCCCATTACATACATGTTCGATGTACTTTATTAACCATCCCGGTAACTTTTTGATTCCAAGAGATTCCAAAAAGACTACTTATGCAGGAACTCCAACCCACAAAACAAAGCATTATTGAAAGGGCTCTGAATGCTATTACCAGAAATCATATGAACTAAGGGTGGGTATCAGATATTGTCAACATTGCAAACTTTGCATATTAAAATGGTTCTAAAGTTTTGCTTCACTTTCAGAACTTTTTTTTAATGTACTATTCTCTTTACAGAGCGCAGTCTTTTGGCAATAATGGGTGGTTTGCCATTGCCTTCCTGGCGTTGTTTGTCCATGCTCTATTGCTCTATCCTTTTAAATGCCGAGCGTCGAGCAAATAAACAGCACGTAACAAGTCGTTGGTATGACTCGGCTGGACTTTGAATCACCGACCTCCCAGACTCAGAGCGGATGCTCTAACCGTTAGGCCACCGAGTCTGGTGTATATGACATATACTAGCTGAGATACCCGTTCTTTCTCCCAAGCAATTAGGCTTACGTTGCGTGAGCATGCCTTATGGATCTCGGTAAGGCGTTGATCCACTGCGTCGAGGCGCTCAAGGTAGTTCAGCCAATGATGCGTCTTGCCTCCATGGTTGGCATTCCTCCACCAATACATTGACATCGCTTGGCCAATATGGCTCTTGGTAAAAGACAAACAACAAAATATTGAGACCTCTGTTTCTTCAAAGCTCAGGCATGCATTTACCCGCACTGAGCAACATTTAGATGAACTGCCTGGTACAAGTTGCATTTACTTAGTTGTGAGCAACGAAATTATAATTAATGATTTATTGATAGTAAATGCATTCTACCAGCCACTCAACAATCCCTCACCTTAGCTAACAAACTCCGATGTGGTACTTTATGAAATGCCTTAAGGAAGTCTAGATGTACAGTCCTGCATCCACTGCACTTCCCCCATCCATCCAATCAGAACTCTAATAAAAAATTTAACATCCCTTCCATAAATTTGTGCTCCTGCAATCCATTTGATTTTATTCAAATGGTTCCTAATCCTGGAAATAATTCATAAAACTAACTTGTCTATGGTTGCCCAATTTCTCTCTGGATCCTTTCTTATACTGTATTGTGGTATTAAATTGCCTACTCTCCAATACTCTGGTACTGGTCATGAGTCCAATTATTACCCTGCGCTCGCGAAGCGAAAAGCAGGGTTAGGCATCCGGTTGCGTACGTACGTGCGGGGTGTTCAGCGCTTCTAATGTACATTGTGGTCTAGTTTCTTCAACCACTGCTTTGTTTGTTCTTCTTGCATTCCATAGAATATTTAACATTCGTCTCCAACAACACATTTTGAAACTGTCAATCTTCTTTTATTTCTGTAAAGGTCCATGACTCACACCCATACTTTGCAACTGGAAATACCAGAGCATTCACCGGCCTCCCATTGGAATGCATTGTGTCACATCTTTGTCTTTCCAAATTTTTATCAATCCTGACATTGCTGTCCGTCTAGTAATCTCTCCTTTCGATTCTGCACTCACTTCAATCATAGATCTCAGAATGATGAAACTTTCCACAATTTCCGCATGATCGTCTCCCAATCTGAACACGTCGATCTTCTCAGTTGACAAGATTTTTAGGGGTTTTTTTTAGGTTTAAATAAAGATCAGCTTTTTCACTTTCCTTCTTCACTGTCTGCAGCAGTGCCATTAAGTCCTCTGTACTTTCTGTCAATAGGGTAGTTTCATCAGCATACCTTAGATTGTAGATACGTCTTCCTGCAATCCTGACTCCAACCCTCATGTCGTCCAAGTTTGATGTTGGCATGTAAGTGGCGGAAGTGGGTTGCCCTTGCCATCTTCCAGGCTTAATCGAAGTACTGAGCCGAAACCTATTTTGAGTAAGGCTGTCTGAACAGAGGAAGAAGAAGAGGTTGAAGAAGAAGAAAAAGAAAAGAAGAAGATGAAAGAATTACAACCTACCTGTTTTGTGTCTGTCAGTTTTGTAGCTCGGCGATTCTGTCCAAGAGCTTCATGAGTGTAGTTGAATGTGAAATCATCTACAGACTGCTAGGTACTTCATAGGTTTATAAGTTTGTATCTTGGTAGATGTTTTTGAAGATTTGTGTTGTATTGAACATATCGAGTGTCCGTGCCATCCCTACATAGGAAGTCTTACCGACTTCCTAATATCTCCATCAGAACATTATAAATCCAGCAATAAAGACCTTACAAGACACCAAAATACCCAAGGTACACACACAGTGAAAGAAGAGAGAGAGAGTGATAACAAAGAGTTTGATTGCAAACCTCCCGAGCAGTCAATTCTATTTTGTGGTGGAGCATTTCCGATTGAAATGCCTGCAGGTAGTTGTCTATGTCAGCCAGCCGCTGCTGCTCCCAAATCTCCAGAGTAAACCCCACACCAGGAGTTTTCGATGGTAAGGACTGCAGAAAGACAAAAAGGTTGGGGTTTTTTTTACATTTGTCGATTAACAGTGAGAAATCAAATACAATATAGATAATTTTACCCCTAAAATTATCTTCAGTTGTTTTACCTCGACAGTATTTTCTCACTTTTTACACTTCTTCCATACACTTTGATAATCCGCACCATTCATACTTTTCATTTTGCAACTTTGTAGATATTCCTATTTTTAAATATTTGTTTGAATACACTTCAAGATAAAGAAGTAATGGGTGTGCACTTCTGACGGCGATCGAGTCCAAGGCTCTCCACGTTGTTGACATCTCTCGACAAGAGGCCAGGCCTCATGATCCAATTCTCTCTCAACACCTGCAGGTTGATGGGCTCTCCCTTCACTTCTGGTCTTTATCCTCCGGCCCTCTCATCTATCCATTCTACCCCAGCCCACCCAGGTCGCACACATTCTTACGGAATTCTACACCTGGTAGCCCTCCCCAATTCTACACTTAATACTCTGCTCCATTCCTTCGTCCCTTTATACTCTCATCGGTGAAACTGACTGCCTGTATCTGCTGTCTCTTGTCCCTTTAGGAGTGCCGTACATTCTCAACTCGTACTTTCTCCCATACCCACCTGCTCCCTTCTATTCTTGTTAAAAATTCCCCTCCCTCCCTCTTTCTTTCTGTCACTCGTACACTCATGTGGTAGGTAGTACAATACAGCTGAGTCATTGACTTTGCATCCACGGTCCCCTATAATGCCCTGTAATTCTGTAAAACTGCAACATTTTGTATTCTAGCTCCTCCAGTCGTCTACAATTCTGTTTACAAAAAGTATGTAAACACCTTCATTATACTCGACAACTTTAGCATCTCATAACATTGATTCCACAAGACTAATATGTCTGTGTATTATCAAAATGAAGAAGTGTATACAAGATGTCTATGTATTATCAATTTCCATTTGCAATGGGAACCATGCACAACTGTTCCACAGAAGAAGGTAGCTACGGGGGAGCTGTGACGTCGTTACAAAAGGTTAATTATGCTGAGGTCAACAAGTTGTTCAATCACTGTAATCCTTAAATACAAAGTACCTGCGAATCCAGGATGGAATTCTACACATACTGTGACTGGTTCGGCGGGGGTCACGAGGGGGAGCTTTCAGACCCACTTCCCACCCACCCACCCACCCAGATAATTCCGCAGCACTATAGGTTGCTAAGCAACCATGGACGCTGTCTAGGATGTTTCATTCAGTCAAGGTCCAGCGTTTAACTCCGCTTTACCTTTTCGGTGAATTAATCCCCCAGATGGGTTACCGTGCTCTCAACGCCGCACTGCTGTCAATCAAAACGGCCGAGCGACACCATATGTGAGATGCTGGCTAATGACTCACCATGACAAAATGGCAAGGCAGTACTCCCATTCAGTATTCACACACAATTGTCTAACCAATGGAAAGAGATGGTCGAGCAGTTTGAAAATGAGTGTATAAAGAGTTAGCAAAGGCACGTATTTATAACTGCAACAGCTCACACAAGAAAGATCTTACCCCTTAGCACATAAGCTCTCTTAGCCAGTTACCTTACCACAATTCTAAACACACAGGCACCTCACACCATTTAAAATTAAGACAATGAGATAAGTAAGAGTGATAGACAGAGGAAGAAATTAGGTCGAGGTAGAGGGTCGGCCTCTCACTCACCTGACGCAAGCCAGAAGGTTTGTGTTGGTCCTAACGTAAGAAAGGGGAGGGGAGGGTAGAGGATGTAGTGTGCTGTGTAGGGAGAGGTGCAATGAATGCCTGTAGTGGTTTAGATGAAAGTGTGAGATGTGAGTCAGTAACCCAGCCCTAAAAAAGGATGAGGGTTAACTGTTGAAAATTGTTGTGCATTCAAAGTGAACAAATTAGAAGTAGGGAAAGCCAGAGATACATCGAGTAAATCAGAGTGTTTGGCCGGCACGTCCAGAGAAACTCCGCGGTCCATCAGCACTCTGCTGCACTGCAGCAACAGCCTGTTCATCATCATAGGTTCAGCCTCGGCTCTTCAATTTCTGCAGATACGCAAAAGCTCCAAGCCCTTGAATTAATGAGCTTATATGGACCTTGGGAGGGGTGTGGTTTGGGGACTGAGCTGCTTTGAGTGCAGCTTGGGCTTCGTGGGTGTCACATCCTCACTGGTCCATTACTGTCCCCATGCGACACCCATTGGCAGAGCCCAGCTCCTGCTGTGAAGCCCATGACCAGGCCCACCCGCTTGCCAGGGCTGCATACTCCCGCTGTGCTATGATGTTCTTGATTGGGTTTGTACTCGCAGTCCACACCGCTTGATGTTGATGTCGAATGATTGGATTAGCACTCGCGGTCCGGTCACACTACTTGATGCTGATGTTGATTGATTGGATTTGAAATGGTGGTTTTATAATGTTGCGTGTGATGTTCAGTGTAATGTTGGAGTGGTTCAAAGTGTGCATGGATGCGCTGCAGAGGTGTGGAGAGAGAGATTGAGAGAGATGGGGAGAGATAGGGGGAGAGATGAGAAGAGAGTGAAAGACAGAGAGGATTTAGATGGGAAAAAATCACAAAGGGTTTCAAATCTACGCAAACACAATGAATCTCCAATTCCACTGATACAAGGAGACAGGTAATTTAGCTAGACAAGATACTACAGATGCAACTACCTTATGCATCCCTTATGTGTTGGTATGTGTTAAAATTAAGACAAAAACTTTTATCCACGTGTGCTAATTTGTAGAAAGACAATGTTGCATCACTTCCTGACCTTTGCATTATTATCAGATGCTTTGCCTTCCATGTCATCGATGTCTTCCAGAAGTTCATTAAGCCTTTTCTTCTCATCATCTGTCAACGTGATGGGGTTTCTTGCAGCCTAACGATGTGGAAAGATCGCAACAATCAATGGCACTGTGTTTACATGACTGCCATTTCAGCAAAATGTGAATGTCTCGAGCATGTTATATGTTTCAATACATAGGAGATCAATATTGTTGGCTGAATAAAGGAAATTATACTTATTTTCTCGAGTATTTTTATTACTCTCACATGGATGTAATGACGATAAAAATTATTTATTAAATAACGGTGTTACATTTGCAACTCTTTCCTCTGGTACCTGTGTCCACTCCAATGAAGTGTTTGGTTAACATATTGGTTAACATCACAGAAAGTGATAGGTCCATTGGCATATCACTTCCCCATCACAGACAGGTCAGTGGTATCTCTGTCTTCTACCGCCTCCTCTCTGGTCTTGCACCCTCTGCTCTTTCCGTGCATTGCCCCCCTTCCCGCCTCCCTTCTCCGCCCCTCTACCTCCCTTCCCCCCCATTCCCCCCAAGGATCAGGAGCATCAGTGAACAGCAATCTTCAAGACTTTCCTCAGATATTCCATGGGATTCAAGTCTGGGCTTTGGCTGGAGCACTCAAGGACTTTCACATTCTTGTTCTGAAGCCATTCCAGTGTTGCTTTGGCTGTATGCTTGGGATCATTGACCTGTTGGACGTAAATCTTCGCGACAGTCTAAGGTCTTTTGCACTCTGAAGCAGGTTCTCCTCAAGGATTTGCCTGCATTTGACTCCATTCATTGTTCCCTCTATCCTTACAAGTCGCTGAAAAGCATCCCCATAGCATGATGCTGCCACCACCATGCTTCATGGTGGGGATGGTGTCAGGTGGGTGATGAGCTGTGCTTGGTTTCCGCCAGATGTAGCGCTTTGCATTCAGGCCAAAGAGTTCAATTTTCGTCTCATCAGAGCACAGAATATTTTGCCTCATCCTCTCAGTCTTTCATGTGCCTTTTTGCAAACTCCAGGCATGCTGTTATGTGGCGTGTCTCAGGCATGGCTTCCATCTGGCCACTCTCTTATAAAGCTAGATGTGTGAAGTGCTGCAGAGACTGTTGTCCTCCCGGCAGGTTTTACTATCTCAGCCAAGAAACTCTGTAGTTCTGTCAGTGGTCATTGGGATCTTGGTCACCTCCCTGACATTAGTTATTCTTTCCTAGTTGCTCAGTTTGGTTGGACAGTCAGATCTATAAAGAGTCTGGGTAGTTCCATTTTCTTTCCATTTCCTAATGATGGAGCTCACTATGCTCTTGTGAACTTTCAACACTTAACATTGTTTTATACCCTTCCCCAGATCTATGCCTCCTCACAATTCTATCTCAGAGTTATAGGGACCGTTCCTTGGACTTCATGGTAGAGTTTCTGCTCTGACATGCACTATCTACTGCGGGACCTTGTATAGAAAGGTGTGTTTCTTTCTAAATCGTGTCCAATCGATTGAATTGGCCACAAGTGGACTTTAATCAAGTTGTGGAGAAATCTCAAGTATGATCAAAGGAAATTGGATGCACCTGAACTCAATTTGAAGTGACGTAGGAAAGGGGTTGAATACTTATTGCCTCAAGAAATTTCAGCTTTTCCTTTTTAATTATTTTGTAAAAATTTCTAAACAAAAAATTCCACTTTGACATTACAGGGTATTATGTGCAGATCAGTGCCAAAAAAAATCTCAATTAAATCCATTTTTTATTGAGGCTGAAACACAACAAAACGTGAGAAAAGTCAAGGGGTGTGAATACTTTCGGAAGACACTGTATATATCTGTATATATATCTGTGCAGCGTCTGTCCTGTCTTGTGTTGTCCTGTGTTGTCACTTAACTACTTTCTCAAACTTTTGTGAAATCGTACCAAACTTCTGGTATGCACATATCTCTCCCGTCGGTATGTCCTAAGGGTATTTGTTTTGAAAAAATTTCGAGTTTATTTATTTATTTATTTTTAATTTTTTGGGGGAAAATCTTTTTTCACAACTTAAGTTTTCAACTTCAATTGTTTATAAAATGTGATATCACGTATATTACAAATACATTTGTGCAAAATAATTGTTTGAATTATGATTGGTTTAAACCATGACAAAACGGCAACTCGGGTGCAGTCATTTATCTATATATCTACACATCTGGGCAGTGTCTGTGTTGTCACTTAACGACTCCCTCAAACTTTTGTTTCCTGGTTGTGAAGTGTTTTTAATAACGTTGTGGTGGTTTTGAATCACGTGGTGGTGAGGTATTTTGAATTATGTAGTGGTGAGGTGTTTTTAAATGACGTGGTGGTGAGGTATTTTGAATTACTTGGTGGTGAGGTGTTTTTAAATGACGTGGTGGTGAGGTGTTTTTAAATCACGTGGTGGTGAGGTATTTATATTTACGTGGTGGTGAGGTGTTTTTAATTATGTGGTGATGAGGTGTTTTGAATTAGTTGGTGATGAGGTGTTTTGAATTACATGGTGGTAAGGTGTTTTGAATTACTTGGTGGTGAGGTGTTTTTAATTATGTGGTGATGAGGTGTTTTGAATTAGTTGGTGATGAGGTGTTTTGAATTACGTGGTGGTGAGGTGTTTTGAATTACGTGGTGGTGAGGTGTTTTTAATTTCGTGGCTGTGTCGTGGTTTTTAATTTCGTGTTTCGTGGCTGTGGGGTGTTTTTAATTTCGTGGCTGTGAGGTGTTTTATTACGTGTTTTATGGCTGTGAGGTGTTTTCAATTTTGTGGTGGTGAGGTGTTTTTAGTTTCGTGGTGGTGAGGTGTTTTTAATTTCGTGGTGGTGAGGTGTTTTTAATTTCGTGGTGGTGAGGTGTTTTTGACTTCGCAAAAGCGGAAGGTTATGTTTTGATCGCTGTGTATTTATTTGTATGTCTGTGTGTGTGTGTGTGTGTATGTTATTCGCATAACTCAAAAAGTATTCAACCGAATTGCATGAAATTTGGTGGGATGATTGGTTATTATACGGGACACATTTGATTAGATTTTGGGAGCAATCGGGTCAAAGGTCAAGGTCAAGGTCACGAAAAGGTCAAAATCGTATTTTTGTTGTTCTGTTCCCTACACTCCCATGCCAAGTACAGAACAGTAGCTGCGGCGAAGGTATGCGCTCTACCGAGTGCCCGTTCTAGTTATTACGTGTTTTATGGCTGTGAGGTGTTTTAAATTACTTGGTGATGAGGTGTTTTCAATTATGTGTGGTGAGGTGTTTTTAATTTCGTGGTGGTGAGGTGTTTTTATTACGAGTTTTATGGCTGTGAGGTGTTTTAAATTACTTGGTGATGAGGTGTTTTCAATTATGTGTGGTGAGGTGTTTTAAATGATGTGTGGTGAGGTGTTTTGAATTACTTGGTGGTGAGGTGTTTTGAATTACGTGATGGTGAGGTGTTTTGAATTACTTGGTGGTGAGGTGTTTTGAATTACTTGGTGGTGAGGTGTTTTGAATTACGTGATGGTGAGGTGTTTTGAATTACTTGGTGGTGATGTGTTTTGAATTACGTGGTGGTGAGGTGTTTTGAATTACTTGGTGGTGAGGTGTTTTGAATTATGTGGAGGTGAGGTGTAATCGTCCCAAACTTCCAGTCTGCACCTACCCCTCCCCTCGGTATGTGCTGAGGGGTTCTTTCTTGAAGAAGAAAAAAACATTCAACCTGAATCTTCAACCTAAATTGCTTATAAAAATGTAATATCACAAACACAATAAATACATTTGTGCAAAGTAATTGTTTGTATCATGATTGGTGTAAATCATGACAACACAGCAACTCAGGTACAGTCATTATCCTCAGCTAAAATAAGCCCGTTCCTCAGTGGGGCGACCCGAGCCAAGCTAGTATAGTATATTTATGCAGTATATATATACACACACTCAAACACACATACACACACGCACACGCACACACACGATCAGACCCCATCACTGTAGTCGTGGGTACCAGTAAGCAAGTGCCACACCAGCTATTGCTGCATGTACCCTGACTGCCAGGAAATGTGTGCCTCACATTAACCTTTCTGGAGTACACAAAACAATTCTGGGGGTAGCCAGGAACAATTTACACGATAAAAAAGCTCTTCTGGCTAAACAGTTGCATAGGCCCTGCCTACTAGACATGAGGTTATCAGAACTACAGCCTCCTATATCTCCGTAGAATTGTACTGCATCCAATACCGGAAAGATAACTTGATTCTCAATTTCAAGATTCTCAATTTCAAGAGTACTTTCTCCAGGGTGGATTGGTCTAGCTATTAAATTGAGAAGTAAATGATCTGTGCAAGTTTTAAATTGCCCTGGATTGCTGACCCTATACATTTCCAACATTAGCGTTATCTATCTATAATTCCAGTAATCTCTGTGTGTGTGTACGTGACCGCTGTTTCTCGACAACCACGGGTCCGATTTACTTGAAACTTGCCAGGTATATTGCTGGGGACCTGAGGATGTGCCTTTTCAAGGTTTCATATTAATCGGACAAGTAGTTAGCGAGCTATGTCCAAAAAACGATTCGACCAATCAGAGAGCAGCGAGCTACCGAGCTATGGCGATTTAGCCTTTCGCCGTTCGCTTTGGCTTTGCGAATGGACCAAACCATTTCATGTAAATAGAGGGGGGGGTTCTACCGTACTCGCAAGCCGTTCGCTTTGGCTTTGCGAATGGACCAAACCATTTCATGTAAATAGAGGGGGGGGATATAATTTTAGATATATATATAGTACGGGCATGCCCTAGTTTAAACAAACCTCAATATTCTTAGTGATGAAGTTGGTCTTGCCGAGCAGTCGCTTCTTCATGCGCAGCTCTTCTCTTTGTATTTTTCCATGATACTTGTCACCAATCCATGAAGTCTCTCTTTCTTCAGTCGTGGGTGAACATGAAGTTGATTCTACAGGTTGTTTTAATGAAATACATCAGATGGCAGGTAGGTTTTCACAAAATAGGACTTCATTACTGATGTCCACAATGTTGTTTTTACAGCGTAGCCCATCTGGCACATCGTTTGTCTGCCCGTCAGGTGTATGCATGTATTTGTATGTATGTGTGTATGTCCCTCACAAACGTCCACCAATCAGAGCTGAGGATCTGGTCACATCACAGGGGGACAGAATTTAGTAACCATTACAGTTGCATATTTTACGAAAAGGAAATATAATAACCTTCTGTGGAACATTTAGGGGTCCCAGCAGGTGTCTGCCCGGCAAGTAAAGCCCGGCTACGCCGTTGATAGACTATCTGTCTTGTTTTATATACCGGTACATGGTCGAGGCTCGTGGAAGAGCTAGAGCAGAATCAAAGGGAACAAAATGGAAAGGTGGAAACGCCAACAACAGAGTAGAAGTGAGAGTGAATTCAAGAAGAGGGGGGAAAGGATACATTGGGGTGAACAAGCTGCACACAAGTTGAATGAAACACAGCAAGAAGAGGAAGGGGGAAAGCAGGGATGAAACAGAAAAGGAACAACCCAACCGACAACTAAAAAAACGAAAAAGAGGTGAGGGAGATGGGGAAAATTATAATGACCTGGAAAATGGGAGTCTTTATGAATGGGGTCATTTTGGGTCGAATAGATCATGGGTATGGATATGGGATGACCTGTTGTAGTGATGAATAGCTGTCTTGAAGCACTAGAAAGAAAGAATGGAACTGAACAGACTGGGGAAGTTGGCTGTACAGGTGAGAGAAAAGAGGGAACAAAGGAGTGGAAGTGAGCAGTGAGCCTGTATTTGGGGAGTTTAACAAGAAGAGGGTTACTGACAGACCATATGCAACCTGCAGAAAACTAGAAGGGACAGAGCCAAGAGAGAGCAGAGGGTGCAAGACCAAAAAGGAGGCAGTATAATACAGAGAGGCCGTCGTTCTGCCTGATATGTGAAAGTAACAATTCTAGACGCTCAGCCTCATTGCAGGAGATCCCAATGATTTTGAAGGCCTTACTTTCCATGGCATTAACAATGGCAAGGTGTGAGGTGAGACAAGGGTACCAGCCCAAAGGGTGGGGGGGGGGGGGGGAGCATTACTCCATCAAACTATGAGTGAAGGCCTTGTAGGTTGTCAAAAGTTCAGATTGGCCAAGGAAAGACTTTGCACGATGCAGGCTGCCCGGTGAGAGGCTGGCTTTGGAGACCATTTGGGAAATATGGTCTGCTCAAGAAATATGACTTAACATCTTCAAGTGGTTTGGTTAGGAAGTAAATGGGAGAGTTTGCCAAACAGTCCTTTCAGACAGACAGGGTGAACATGTGGGATTTGTCGGCTGGGTTGAAAGACATATTTCAAGTGTTGAACCAGCTCCTGATTATATTGAGGTCTGCAGAGAGGGAAGAGGAAGCCAGCTGTCTGTCTGAAGAATGAGAAAGAATATGGCACAGGGTGGAATAATCAGCAACCATCTAGGTAGGATTTCCCAGGAAAACAGAAAGATCATTGATGAAGATGAGGAACACAACTGGGCCTGAGACACTGCCTTGGTGCCTTCCAGCCTTGACAGGAAGAGATGAGGGGTCCCTGTTAAGAGAAAGTGCTGAATACGAGAGTGGAGGAAGTCAGCGATCGATGAGAGGAGGTGGCTTTGGATGACATAAGCAGAGAGTTTGGTGAGCAAGGCGGGAAGCCAGACTGTATCAATAGCTCAAGATATGACGAGAAAGAGGTCCTTGATCTCATGTCTGACATTGAGAGCTTCCATACATGGTTGAGAGAGTAGAAGCATCATGTCCAAGTTAGAATGACAGAGTTTAAAACGGAACTGATGATCTGGGGTCAGGCCATTGGAGAAAAGGTCGGATTTCATGTGAACTGCAATTATTATAGATTCCATGATGTTGTTTATAATTAATTGGCAGCAAGCTAATAGGCCTGCAGTTAAGATAGTCTGTTTTTGCACTATGTTTGTGTAATACAGTGATGTTGGCTAACTCCCAGGCAGACCAAAACTGACCCAGAGAGAATTCAACACAATATTATGAGAAAGTGCATCAGATTTTGGTTTTGCATTAGAAGTGCATCAGACATTTGTACCTCTTTATCCCACCTGTGAGAACTGAATTCTACATTCTCTTCAATCTCATTCTTCCCTCTGTTACGTGCTCCTCCCCAAACCCCGGCCACGGTGTACCTCCGAGCCCCGAAAGGAGTCACGGCAGAAAGATGTGCTATGATGTGTGCCAATGACCAATGGTAGAACCACACCAATCAATTGATACAAAAACCAAGTATTGTATTCAAACTCACACAAGAATAACAATTAATGCAAGTACAAGGAAACTCTCACTTGCACAGCAAACACCATACAATTCCTATGATGGTACCACCAATGTATTCCTGAATCAATAACTCACAGTACTCCAACGTGAGCGAACTGTAACATTCCCCAAAGTCACTGTGTCACAACACCAGGCCAAAGTCGATCCCCGCTCCGGTGATCACAAGAAAAGGTCGTACTGAGACCTGAACCCAGGACGGCTGACAGTCGACGCTGCAGAAGAGCTGCTTGGTCGGTGAGAGGTCGGGCCAACGTCAGTCCGGTAATAGTTCACCCAAAAGGTGATTGGGAATTCACACCTTCCGTTGTTCACCAGACAATGAAGCTGACATGAACGATCAGCGATTCCCAAGCTGAGGTCGCTACGGGAAAACCGAAGACACACACGTGGAACAGGGCGAAGGACTGGTGCGAGGTGAAATGGCGGACTGGCCGTTAATGGAGGCGTACCTGCTCTCCAGCGATGATTCACTTTCGGAACCAAAACCCGTCACGCTGGTTTATTTGCAACAGCAATAACGACTCTGTCACGGGAATCCCTTTCCCGGGGAAACCAATATTCGCTCGCAACCAATGTCCACAAGGTCTGCTCGACACCACGAAGCAGATAGGCCTTTCTTCCCCAACTCAATCCACTCCGCCTCTTCTTCTTCTTCCGGTTTCTCCCTCACCCATTTCGTTTTTCTTCTGAAACACTATTTTTACCCTTGAAGACAGTTATCTCCATTTCACACTGAAACTGTAACAATAATAGTACATAAAACTAAAAATGCTTCAAGTAGATGAAAACCACAAAGATGGAAGTGACGAATCCGTAACACCTCCAACTCTTCAAGACAGCTGTATGCCACCATCTCCGATCATCCCCCATCCAAAACCATGATATGTTTTCTACCCCTGTTCCAGCACACCCTAACCACATCCCTATATCCCTCTTCCATCCCATTTCAACCTCCTACATTCCCCTCTTCCATCCCAATTCAACCTCCTACAAATTTCTAGTCTTTTCTTCCTGAGAGTTTGCCTCTGTATCCATCTTGTCCACCACTTGCATCCTCTTCTACCCACTCCCAACTCCACACGCATTAGGATAGAGGTTATGTTTTCAAACCTGTCTGTTTGTTTGTCTGTTTGTCCGTTTGTTTGTGAACAAAATATCTCAAAAAGTTGTGGACGGATTCGGACGAAATTTGGCAGAGATGTAGCGCATGTGACAAGGACGAAATGATTCGATTTTGGTAAAGATCCGGATTCAGATCCGGCTACTAGAATTTTAAAGTGATCCTTCACCATTGGGAGATAGGGACAAAAACGATACATAGCAGGATATCTCAAAAAGTTGTGGACGGATTTGGACGAAACTTGGTGGACAGGTTGGGTATCTGACAAGGACAAATAGATTCGATTTTGGTGAAGATCTGAATATTAATTCGGATATGAGAATTATTTAATTTTTAAGTGATTCTTCACCATTGGAAGATAGGGCCAAAAACGATTTATAGCAGGGTATCTCAAGATTATGAATTTTTTTTAAGTTAAATATTCGGATGAAACGGTGGTGGTTTAGGTATTCTATTGGCCAATTGATTAATTATTTATTTATTTTCATTATCAATCATTTATATATTTTCTTTCTCATCTGGGCAATATCTCAGGCACTTTTTGAGCTAGGAAGCTAAAATTTGGACACGGCAGATACCTAGTAAGCGATGTGGCTATAAATGATATTTTTGATTTATTGATTAATCAATGAATTCTTTATTTTTTTCAATTAATGACTTATTTTATTAATTTTCAAAAAGTTACACCTTTGGATGAAGCACTGGTAGTTTAGGGATGCTATTAGCCAATTGATTAAGAAAATATTTTATGATAATTATTTATTGATTTTAATTATGCAATTAATCAATCAATTATTGTACACTTCTTCCTCCCAATACAGTCTCTATGAGCTGCCGAAGGTGACCCAGCAATGCCGTGAATATGAATGAATGAATGATCGTTTTAAGGCCATTTTCCCTGCTAGAGCAGGGGTTAGCCTTGAGGGCCCCATGACAATCATGGTTCGCTGTTTGAGGCAATGTTTTTATGGCCGGATGCCCTTCCTGGCACCAACCCTTAGTCGCCTCTTACGATGCGCAGGGATACGGTGTACCAATTCTAAACCAGGGTACACACCGGGATCATTCATCCCAGCAAGCTGGTACTCAATTTGCTGACCTCGGAAGGATGACAGGCTGAGTCAACCCCCCTGGTGTTAATTTAGCGATCGACCGGGATTCGAACCCAGGATCCTAGGATCCCAAGCCGGCACCCTAACCGCTAAGCCAACACCAGGCTAAGCCAATGCCGTGCTGGAGGATATTTATTTATTAGGCATGGGGGCGGTGTACATTGAATGTATGTGTACTTGTTTGTAGTTTTTTTAAAGAGGGCTTTAGCTTTGACTCCATTTTTATCTCCTATATTAAACTCTTATACTGCAACATTTCCAGTGTCTTAATAGTAATAGTAAGGGCATTTTATGAGATATTTCACAAATCTGTTAACTAAATTGTTACCAAAAAATTTCTTCACCAATATGTTTGTAAAGGTGTGTAAGAACATGTGTTAAAATGTTGAAGTTCAACTCCCGTGGGAAACCCAGAAAAAAAGCTGTTGAATTCGGGTACCGAAAAATTATTTTCGAGAAATTTTTATGTTTTAAAATCGGCCCTTAAGTAACTTATGAGGGGTCAAATAAGGGTTTTTCATGATTCTGAGTTGATTGTTAACATTTATATTTTCACTTTTACATTTACACACAAAGTAGCTTTTATTTCACATACATATATAATACTCAAGAGTTATTTCTCATTCACAATGTCAGAAGTTTCAACAGTCATTGTCTATGTCTTCTTCAGACTCAACAACATCATGACTGCAGTTTCTGCATGTAATGCCATTACAGACTCCACAGGCCGAGATGCACGTGACCCCATTCTTCTTGCAGCTGCATCGCCGGTTGCTGCAATCTCCATGACAATTACAGCTCGTGAACCCGGGGGAAAGCTGCTGTTGTCTGTGGATCTGGCAAAGGTGGTGCCGGAGAGGTGACTTCGATCCAACCCATTGAGTGAAAGGGAGTGTTTCCGTGAATAGAGACAATGTTTAAATCTATATTGTCTCCAACAAACTGAGTGACTGCATTGTTTGTTTCCCCAACCTCCATAAAGACCACCTGATCATTACTTGACAATTCACTTTCACTGGCTGGCACTTTGGCTGTCATCACTGATTGATCCTCAAGCGCAGCATCAACCGCAACCTCATCATTGATCTGTTCATCGGTTTCCTCCACAATGGTGTCAAGAGTGCCAGAAGTATCTGGAACATCATCTCCACTCCTACTATTAAGGAAGCAGTATTTGTAGTTTTGTGTCTCCGTGTAAGACTCAGTGTATCCCAGCCGGTGGAACTTGTTGAGCATCCATTTTGACCCAAATCTATGATCAAGTTGTATGGCAAGCCCCATTTGGTGTGGCAATACTCCAGACCGAGGTCGACAGGCCTTAATAAAATTCTGCCCCCAAACGGCAACTCTTTCGTCTGTCTTGACAATCGTTCTCAAGAACATCTGAAGGCTTGCAGGAACAAGTGTCAGCTGACTATCGATGTCAGTCATACTGTGTGTGGTGGGGTATGACTTTGGACCTAAATCAATCAAGGCAATATCATTGGATATGAACTTGAGTGCCGTCTTTATGATCTGAGTCTTCTCATCTCCATGGTCAAGATTAGCATGATGCTCTCGCAGAATATTGTCGGTGCCATCTTTGAGACAGAGTACATCTGCCCTTCTTTCCTGTGTTGTGAAATACAAGGTGTCTTCGTATTTCTCTAGAAGTTTTATCTTTAGCCAATGCTTTGAATAAGAAAGGCTCTTCTCTGGTGACTGATCAAACTCCTGCAGCTTTTCATGGACTTGGTCCATGTTCATTACCCCATGCTCTAATTCTGAGTCTAACCATTCGCAGAATTCAATAAAAACTGCCTCTCGCTCCTCATCAATACTCCTCTGTCCTCTCTTCCTTTTTCCTTCCTCATCAGTCTTGGACAAACTGTCACCTCTCACAAACATAAGTTTGCATCGCAAATGGTACAGTGTTTCTTCTGCTACCAAGTCGTTGATCCCTTCCAGGCGTCCAGTGACTTCAGTGCCCCAGTCATCCCCGCGACTCCGTGCTGCCTTCAGCAAGCTTGCCTTCAGTGTATCTGCAGTCAAATTATCTGGCACTCTGTATTTCTTTCTAGCTTGTGCTGGATTATTTTTGTAGAGCTGGGCTGGTTGGTTGCAAAGAATGCATACATCCTTATACAGGAGGTCAACTGACTGTGATCTTCTAGAACTGCAGCCAGTTGATGAACTGAACTCACAAGTAGTGCGTCTTCTCTTCAACTTTGATGACTCTTTCTCTGCCTTTGATGCTTGAGCTGACTTCTTGGTGGTTGCAACAAAGTTGTTGTACAGATCATTTTTACACTTCTGGTGGTACCTCAGTTTTCCTTCCTTTTGAGTCTCCTTCATACGTTCCACAACAGTAACATTTTCGACAGTTTCTGCTTGTTTCAATAAAGTTGAGTATCCCTTTGGAGTTGCCTGTATGAGCCTTTCAGCTGGTGTATCCGAGCGTGCACAGATGAAGCAATTGAGCACAGGTGGAGTAACGTCTTCATCCATATTGCTAGACTCCATGTCCTGCAAAGTAGTAAATGAGATATATTTAGAAATTATTTTTCCACAAAGGAGTGTCTGTGGTGAAATATAAATGTTAACAATCAACTCAGAATCATGAAAAACCCTTATTTGACCCCTCATAAGTTACTTAAGGGCCGATTTTAAAAAATAAAAATTCTCGAAAATAATTTTTCGGTACCCGAATTCAACAGCTTTTTTTCTGGGTTTCCCACGGGAGTTGACCTTCAACATTTTAACACATGTTATAACACACCTTTACAAACATATTGGTGAAGAAATTTTTTGGTAACAATTTAGTTAACAGGTTTTCATATGTTTCCCTTACTATAATCAACGGCTGTGGCCTCGGGTGATCCAAAAATTCGAAGATTGGATTTTCATTTCTCCACAAGCCTGCCCCTATTCCTATGGAAGAACGTAGTTTGTGGTGAAAATTTGAGCTTGATTGGACAATATGTAGAGGTTGCTCAAAATGTTGACACATTTTAATGAATAATAAGATACAGAATTTGTAGCATCATACATCAATTCATAGATAATTATCTATTTTCAATTACTCAAATTATTTATTATTGTTATTGTTGTTGTTTGTTTGTAAACTAATAAATAATTATGTACAATGTACCATTGTACAGCTAGCTGTATGTACAGTTTTTAAAGTTTCATCCAAATCCGTTCATAACTTTTTGGGATATCCTGCTAAGTATCGTTTTTGGCCCTATCTAACAATGGTGAAGAATCACTTGAAAATTAAATAATTCTTGTATCCGAATCCATATTCAGATATTCACCAAAATCGAATCGATGTGTCCTTGTCACACACACAACCTCTCCACCAAGTTTCGTCCAAATCCGTCCATAACTTTTTGGGATATCCTGCTATGTATCGTTTTTGGCCCTATCTCACAATGGTGAAGAATCACTTAAAAAATTATACGAGCCGGATCTGGATCTTCACCAAAATCTAATCATTTCGTCCTTGTCACATACACTACCTCTGCTAAATTTCGTCCGAATCTGTCCACAACTTTTTGAGATATCTTGTTCACAAACAAACAAACAGACAGACAGGAGTGAAAACATAACCTCCATCCACCTTCGGTGGCAGAGGTAATAAGCCTGCGCCTTGGTCTTCAGAAATGAGAACAAATGGAGCATGTAGAAGAAATGGGCCAATCTCGTTTAACATAGGCATCTGCACTTTCGTCTTACCGTGGCAATTACTTTCTTCCTGAAAATGGCATTTCTGGCAACAAAGTACTGACTTTGTTGACAATAATGTTTTAGCTCCTGTGCATAAAGTTATAAACTGGGATTATAACTGGGTAATGAACGAAACTGGGTAACTGGGTAACTGGGTAACTGGGTAACTGGCGAGACATGGGTAATGAACGTAGAGCAGCAACGAAGGTTGGAAAGGGTGGAAATGCGAATGGTTCGGTGGATGTGCGGAGTATCGTTGAGAGAGAGAAAGACAAATGATGAATTGCGAAAGATGATGGGAATAGAGCCTGTGATGGATGCTGTGAAGAGGAACAGGTTGAGATGGTTTGGTCATGTGTTGAGGAAGGATGAAAGTGACTGGTTGAGAAGAGTGATGGACATGGATGTAGAAGGAAGTAGAGGACGTGGAAGACCGAGAAAGACTTGGCTAAAGGTGGTCGAAGAAGAAATGCGGGCAAGCGGGTTAACAAGGAGAGATGCAGAAAATAGGGCAAAATGGAGAAGATTGTCATGGGGACCGCAAGGCGAACCCCCGCTCGAGTAGGGAAAATGGCCTTAAAATGCCTGTTGTTGTGTTTGTTGTTTGCATAAAGTTATAAACTGGCTTGAACAACAGCAAGTAACAATGTCGATATCTATGGACTTTGTTCTATAGGCCATTGGTCTCTGTACCAACATTTGGCCGAACAAAAAGTTAAATAAACCATTATTGTCCTCACCAGGTTCATCTTGATCTTTACTGCCAAAAGAGCGTGTGTCGCAAACAGGCACTTGGGTGCAAAACACTGGTTTTATCAAAGACTCATCTCCAATAATTCCTGATGGAAAACAGGGAAGTGAAATAGTTTAGTTTCTTCAAGGTAGTTGCATACAATCACCATGTTTGAGAAAGAATGATCTATATCGCTAATTGGGTGCAATATACCTTGCTGGCATTCAATGAGAAATGAAATATCAAGGAAATCTTCTTCCATTTCACTTGCAGATATATTTCTTTGAACCTACATCAGAACAGTACAAAGAAAAAAGTTTCCCAAGTTAGAAACAAAAAAGACAAAATAAAGGAAGTTATTATCACAGCTATTTCAAAGGAAATTGTTCTGCAAAAGCAGCATTAATCCCGTGGCATGATTGTTTTGGTTTTAGATATTGGAAAGCATTACCAAGGGCACTGGGAATAGAATATTCCAAAAGGAAGGGTAATACATGACGTCAAGCCTCAGCAAGGAGTTTTTTTTTTTTTTTGTATACTGAATCGAGGCTCGTGAAAGAGCTAACATTTATTTCACAAACAAACAAACAAAACAAACCAGACAAACAAAATATACAAAAAGAGGGAGCGGAAGACAAGATGGGGAGAGAAGGGGAAGCACACAACCACAACATTTGAGAGCAGGGAGAAGTGTGGGAGGGAGAGGGCTTGGGGGCAGGAGGCGTGGGAGGGTGAGGGAGAGGTATAAAACACAAGGGGACCGAAATTAGCAGGGGTAGAAAAGATCACGGTTTTGGATGGGGGAGGATAAGAGATGGTGGTGAACAGCTGTTTTAAAGACCTGGGGAGTTTAACCTCTGTTGGTCCTGGTGATGAATCATTTTACCATCAAAGCTATAATATACAAACAAAATAATTTCCATAAAGAGAAACAACAACCTGTTTGTCTTTCATCACCTTCCATTGTTTCTTGGACTCTCTCTTCACCATCTCCTCCCTTTCTAGCTTCTTTGCCAGGATTGCATCGAGGTTTTGCATTTTCTCAAAGGCTTTGGTGATCTCCGTGTCGAAATGCATCATATGTTGGGCTGGCCAGACATGCAACTGCATCAACCACATTGCAAAATGCATGATACACCAAAAGATCAACGGACTGTGTGCGGATGAGAATGGATAACCTTTTTAGAAAAGAGGTTAGAAAAGAGCACAATTACAACTTACTTCAGTTAGCACCAACACCAAAGCAGCCTCCAAGGTCTGAAACATCTAACCCAGTGGTTCCCAAACTTTTTTGTCCACGACCCAAAATTTGAAATCACATTCGTCTCTCGACCCAAATTTTACCGGCAATTACTTGGTACAAATACCTACGAAAACAATTGGAGAAAATGCTTTCGATGTGAAATCCTACGCTCAAAAACCGGGATTTTGAGGGGGTGGGTTCAAGTTTGGGTCACGACCCTGGGTTTGGGAACCCCTGGTCTAACCCTTGCTACCTACTGGAGAGCCTTTCCTCCAGCAGCTACAGTGCTGGGTTTACAATGGCGCCAGGCCCACAATCAGAAGGAGCCCATAGTGCCCAATATATTTTTAAAGTGTACACATCGTGATACGTTTCAATAAAGAATGTTATAGAATTTAATGCTAGAATATGTATAGAACTTAGTGTGGGGTCAGTAAATGGCAGGCTGGTTTATCCACTGTTTTATTTCTATTCTTTCATATGTTGTTTATTAACGCACAGGTTGTAAACCTGGTGCGTTATAGCGTTTGCCTGGGAATTTCTGTCTCTCCAAAAGTGAAGCTCCAACAGTGTAGACGTTTCTGTCGCTCAGATGTGTAGACAGTTTCTGTCGCTCAGATGTGTAAACATGACGTCATCAAATCTATATTTAGGCTAACCATGGGCTACCCCTTTGGCTGGTACGCGGCCGCTCGCTAGTACATAATATAGGATATATTTGTTATATGTTATGTTATAGGATATATAGGATATATGTTATATGATATAGGATATATATAGGATAGGTTATAGGATATATATGTTATAGGATAGGAATATAGGACCCAAATGACCCAGAGGACCCAAATGACCCAGAGGACCCAAATGACGCAGAGGACCCAAATGACCCAGAGGACCCAAATGACCCAGAGGACCCAAATGACCCAGAGGACCCAAATGACCCAGAGGACCCAAATGACCCAGAGGACCCAAATGACCCAGAGGACCCAAATGACCCAAATGACCCAGAGGACCCAAATGACCCAGAGGACCCAAATGACCCAGAGGACCCAAATGACCCAGAGGACCCAAATGACCCAGAGGACCCAAATGACCCAGAGGACCCAAATGACCCAGAGGACCCAAATGACCCAGAGGACCCAAATGACCCAGAGGACCCAAATGACCCAGAGGACCCAAATGACCCAGAGGACCCAAATGACCCAGAGGACCCAAATGACCCAAATGACCCAGAGGACCCAAATGACCCAGAGGACCCAAATGACCCAGAGGACCCAAATGACCCAGAGGACCCAAATGACCCAGAGGACCCAAATGACCCAAATGACCCAGAGGACCCAAATGACCCAGAGGACCCAAATGACCCAGAGGACCCAAATGACCCAGAGGACCCAAATGACCCAGAGGACCCAAATGACCCAGAGGACCCAAATGACCCAAATGACCCAGAGGACCCAAATGACCCAGAGGACCCAAATGACCCAGAGGACCCAAATGACCCAGAGGACCCAAATGACCCAGAGGACCCAAATGACCCAGAGGACCCAAATGACCCAGAGGACCCAAATGACCCAGAGGACCCAAATGACCCAGAGGACCCAAATGACCCAGAGGACCCAAATGACCCAGAGGACCCAGAGGACCCAAATGACCCAGAGGACCCAAATGACCCAGAGGACCCAGAGGACCCAGAGGACCCAAATGACCCAGAGGACCCAGAGGACCCAGAGGACCCAGAGGACCCAAATGACCCAAATGACCCAGAGGACCCAAATGACCCAAATGACCCAGAGGACCCAAATGACCCAGAGGACCCAAATGACCCAGAGGACCCAAATGACCCAGAGGACCCAAATGACCCAGAGGACCCAAATGACCCAAATGACCCAAATGACCCAGAGGACCCAAATGACCCAGAGGACCCAAATGACCCAGAGGACCCAAATGACCCAGAGGACCCAAATGACCCAGAGGACCCAAATGACCCAGAGGACCCAAATGACCCAGAGGACCCAAATGACCCAAATGACCCAAATGACCCAGAGGACCCAAATGACCCAGAGGACCCAAATGACCCAGAGGACCCAAATGACCCAGAGGACCCAAATGACCCAGAGGACCCAAATGACCCAGAGGACCCAAATGACCCAGAGGACCCAAATGACCCAGAGGACCCAAATGACCATCAGAAGTCATCAGAGATGTCTGGGTCATTTGGGTCCTCTGGGTCATTTGGGTCCTCTGGGTCATTTGGGTCCTCTGGGTCATTTGGGTCCTCTGGGTCATTTGGGTCCTGGCCAACCTGGCCAACCAAGGCCAACCTGGGCGGAATCCAAGTGGATTCACTTGTTTTATGTACACTTGTGTATATGTCCTTCTGTGCTTGGGCTACCATTGCTGGTACCCTAGTGGCAGCAACCTCCATCTGCAACTTAAACTTGTAAATATTGTAAATAAAACTTATATACAGCTGTGTCCTGTATTTATGGACTACTTCAGTGTCGGTTTCCTGTCTTTTGCAATGACTACCCAAATGGTGGCCAACAAATTTGTTTGGTGTCAGACCCACAAAAGGTTAATCCAGCCATGAGCAAGGTGAGGCTTCCATGAGGGTTTCCGCTTCCATGAGGGCTTCACAACATTCACTCGCCTCACACACCAGTCAGTCCACACCATTATTACCTGTCGATTCTACCCAACTTACCTGCACTGTGGCTCCACCCAGCAGAGGGGGGTCCTCGGCCCTCCTCCACGAACATTGAATCTATCAAATTTTGGCGAGCACAACCCCATGTGCCCAGGACTTCCCAGTTTCCCTGCCTCTAGCGAGGGGGCACTGTGGAGCAAGCCTGCCTCGAGCTATTGTTTGGTAGACTTGCTGGTTGGGGAGGAGCTTGGGGCCCGACATTCCCTCTCCTCGTGGCCCAAGCGGCCACAATTGTAACATCATCCTGAATAGTGCGTTGACCTCGAATATTCCTGGTAGTCCCCTCTGACTAGCCGAGGTGATGGTCCTAACCTGTACCCACTGGTTCCTTTTCCAGGTTATCCCTGCTGCATCCCCACACTCCTCTGATGCTGGCAGTACAGCATACGTACCCTATGCTATATGACGGCCCACAACCCCCATGGAATGTCTCAACGGGCCCAATGGGTCCCACCTGGTATAGTCACTGGCAGGCACTCAGATCCCCGGAGTGGGTGATGAGCTGCTTCCCATTGCGCTGCGGCATTCAGCCGCCTCACCCACAAGGGTCGGGCGCCACAGCGCCAGCTGCCCGCTCAGGTCCTGGTCCTCCATGGCCTGAATCAACTGGTCCAATGCCAATTTATCTTGTATTGAGCCATCCACCCCATAATATGTAATGTGCCTGGCATGCCAAATATTGTGGGTCATTTCAGCTATTAACTCACCAGGTCTTCATTTCCTCATCGTCAGCTGAGCTTTAATAAGGTCGTGCTGCTGCTCCACACCGAATCGAGTTTTTAGGGTCGTAATTTAAGTCTGCACCGAGATGGCCTCATCTAGCATAGCCATTGAGCACCTATAATGCTGCGCTGTGCAAGGCAGCCACAAAGTTAATTCCACTCTCGTCTTTCGACCATCTGTTACCACAGGCTACACAGTAAAATTGTGCAAGAACACCCCAGGTCGCTTTTTCCATCATACAATGCAAGGGGTATGATGTAAGAACCCGGATGCCGCACTCCAGCTGTCGGAACCATGTTAACCGCAGCCGGGCCGGCATCCCATGGTCTCCGGCTGCCACCCCCATTGCCTCTGTACTCCAGACCGACCGGCTACCTACCCCATTCATCAATGGTGTTACTGGGTCCACCCCCCGTCGTCCCAGTGACTTACACGCCTCATTCCTGCCACACACGCACCCCACATTTCCTTGTGCATGCTCACTACTGTGGAAGACCTGCGGCCTCACCTCTTTTCTCCTCTCTTCCATCTCCTCTTTCACATAATGGAGCCACGACTCCACATACTTCTGTACTTCCTCCATCGTCGGCTGCTCCTCGTTTGCCTTCTCCAACTATGTGAGCCATTTGTCCTGCTTTTTGAAAGACACATCCGCATTAGCCCACATAGCCACAATCCATCCCTCAACTTTCTCCACCATTATGCTCAACTCTCTTTTTCACTCTATCTTATTCTGTAATACTTTTTGGTCTGTTTTCTCTACCCTATTTACTCATTGTCTCCTCACTCCTTTTTTACATATTTTCTTTACTGCTCCCATCTCCCCTTTTAAATCCCTCTGTACATTTTCTATTTTATTTTGTCCTTCTAGCTTTCCTATTATTTCTTTACTTTCCACTACCACCTCTTTCATTCTCTCCTGTGCTCATCTCGGTTCTAAGTCCTTCTATTTCCCCTTCCAATCTGGCTTGGCCGACTGCTAGCTGCTCCGCCAGCCTCTCCAAACTCACTTTTAATTTGGCTGTTTGGCCCATCAGTCTCTCCCCGCTGGCTTTTATTTCACCTGTTGCCTTTTCCTGCATGGCTTTCATTTCCTCCATGAACCTTTCCATCATAGCCATTAAGCCTCCCGTCTCTACCCCGGGGAAAAACATTGGATTGCTGAATGATGGGACTGTAACCCTTGAGCTTCCCAGACTGGGGGAACTGAAAGGGGAGAACTGCTGTACGGCACCTTGTATTCCGGCTCCTTCACCCATTTGCTGCTACTCATCTGGTCACGGCTTGTTCTCCATGGTGTGTTACAAATTTTCCCTCAATAAAACTTCCAAAATATTTCGCGAAAATAAACGATTTTTGTCTTTATACTCTTCGAAGGGCGATCATTTGATAGAAATGCCATTTCAGGTCTGAATTCCTCTCCTGGACACCAATATTACAGTGGCTGGGTTTTTCCCAGTGTCCTGATCCCACCGGGAAAGCCAAATTTTTCTTTACTTTGGTTTTCGGTATCCAAATATCTCTAACAAAAATCTAACTCTTTGTCTGGATCGCCCTATGAACAGGATGGAAGCCCGAGCGGTGGCTTGGGTGATCCATCAGCAGTTTTATAAAGCCTCCTGTGAGGTAATGACACCAATTTCTCACAGTCATGCTTTTTAACCATGCTGGGGTTAATAGCCAAATGATGAACCGTGAACCAGCCTACACGAGTTAATGGAAGTAATCAGATTTAATAAATGGGGCAGGGGAGATTGGAGGAGAGAAAAGCACTATCAATAGCAATTACAGAATCAATGTACTCCCCTACTATAACAATTTATCAGATACAGATCAAACAGTTATGAATCCCCTGAACCCAGGATAACTCGTTTGGCTTAACCATTCACCTTAACCATGGATCCACTCGACAACCATCATGACCCACTGGGGAACTCATAAACAAAGACGATCGGCAAACCTGGAGGTAGAGCCTGGAAAAGTGTCTGGAGGCAGCTCAGTTCCAGTCCTGGAAGGAGCCGACTAATAATTTGGCTCATCAACCGAGGAAGGAACAAGGGACGCAGCTTGTTTTGTGAGGTGCATCCCAATAGCCCTCTCTACAAGCTCAGTAGGCTCAGCAGCACCAAGGCGAATGCAAAACTCCTCTCTCAGGACTCCAGGGAGCAATTCGATCTGCATCTACAGGCATTCCCCAGTTCCTTTCATCTCCTGATCTTAAGCGCTTTTTACCTGCTGATCATAAGGGTTTTATCTCAGTCTTTTCACGCTTTTTAATCATCTACTGATCTTTTGCACTTTTCATCCTCTCCGATATTTTTATATCCGCCCAGTGCGTGATCAACATACTCCTTTCACATGGGTAATGGTTTTTGCACCTCCTGCGGTGATGCTAATTACCAGCTTTAGCAGCCTCAAGACGAGGGATTTGCAAATATTTCCAAAAAGAAAATTCCACTTTGACATTATGGGGTATTAGGTGTGGATCAGTGACAAAAATCTTAACTTGATCCATTTTTAAATTCAGGCTGTAACACAACAAAATGTGAAAAAGGTCAAGGGGTGTGAATACTTTCTGAAGGCACTGGCTGTATGACTTCAAAAAACATTTAACAAAGAGATAATAGAGGATTGAAGGATCACAATTAAAATCTGACTCGACATACTTCAACACATTGGAATCTTTGTACACAAATACCATACCCCTATGCTGAGCATTTAATAATGAAATAAATACACCACATAACTCCCTTTAAACCATATCACATCGCCGCAACAATATCTTTGGAAATCGAAACAGTTATTCGGATGTTTTAGTTCATTGTCTGACAGTATCTTTGGAGTGTGAATTACTTTTATTGTTATAAGTAATATCCAATACATTCTTATGTGGAAGGGAGGGATCCATAGCTAGACTGTGGTATGTGTGGTGTGGTCCATGTGTTTCGAGTTGGATAAATTTCCATGCAACAGGGACCTGTCAGAGTAAGTCGTTTGTTACACGTGATGCTGAGGAGGCAGCGTATGTAATTTATAGACAGGGTCGACAGAGAAACTTTGTATGTGTAAACACCTCTTCTTTATGGGCAGGGCCAGGTGAGAAATTCCTGTCACAAAAAGCGTGTCAAACTTGTGTGAAAGGCCATCATGATCTTTCTGGCCAGTGTGTGCCAGAAACGACAGCATAATGCACTGTATGGCCGAGAAGAAAACCTTGTACATTTATTCATATTGGGGCCGCCCTGCCCCTCGTTGCCGATTTTCTTCGTCTTTAGACTGACTTCCTCACTGGCTATTGTCGTCTCACACCTGGTTTCCAAAGCGGGTTGCACTGAGTCCTGCGTCCACCCTGCACATCGTATCCAAATGGAAGTCCCCGTCTGTATTCTTAACTCGTTGTATAAGTGTGATATGTGGTGCCTAGAGTGGGTTAGATTTCACGTTTTGTTTCTCATTATTGTACAAGAGTTTGCATGTCCACATTTCCCTCTTTGTATCTTTTGATTTGCTTGGTTCGTACCATTTATGATAATGTCTCATGTACCGTCTTTCCTGTACTTTACTTTACAAATAAACCCTTTAAAAGGTAAGAAAACGTGTTTGAGCCATCTGCTTTCTGTGCGTGTGCCGTCAATTCTGGCATGTGCTGTCAGGGTAGTTCGCCTTTTTTCCACACTCTCTTGTTTAGGAGATGGGCGGACAGCACAGTTTCTGTGTGTGTGCCGTCAACTTCCCAGAATCAGGTAAGCCCAGATAAATGCTCTTTTTATCCACCAAAGTGTGGATGACAAATTAGAGCACATGCTGATTAACAACCGCCAATCGAAGTTACAGTGAACATAATTATTCAGCTTACCATGTCCTTCTGAGCTCCAAATTTCTGAATCTTCCAACAACATTTGCCTTTCGTTTTCCGATTCCACTCGCCATACAGGGAAGTTATCCTCATATGTCTGCGCAATGCGAGCAGAACTCTCAAGCTTTGTGGCTTCAAGGTCACTGACAACATTGTTAATGGGATTCTCATCTTCATCACTGGATTCTTCTAACCGAACCTCATGATCCTGGAAGAAAATGAAAAAGATTTAGGAAGTTTAAAACGTTATGTATTACTGCCAGTGCCAAAAAGCAATTGTACTACCCAGATACACACACTGCAGGTTTGAATCCATCATTTTGTGTTTGAATCCATGTCCATCACATATATATATATATATATATATATACACTGTCGTGGCCAAAAGTATTGGCGCTCTTGCACTTTTTTCAAATAATGCACCATTTCTTCCAGAAAATTGTTGAAATTAAAATATTTTTTTGTATCCACATTTGTATTTCTTTGGTTTGCAGTGGAACAAAACAAAAAAGCTGAAAAAAATACGAAGTCTTAGCTTATTCCACACAGAAATCCTGAAGTGGCCCGGACAATTTTTTGTTTTACAGAAAACAAAATGAAGCCGTGGGAGGAATTATAAGCAGAATAAAGTAAGTGAGTTATCACTACACCCGCATTCTGACCGAAATTATTTTATCAGGATAGAAATTGCGCACTGTTGGGCTCTTTGCAGAAGCAATGTCAAACCATCTCTTGCTTACATACCAAGGCAATGATAATTCATTTGGCGTAATCTTTTGTCATGTTATGTTTCTTTATGAATAAAGGGAACTAGTTAGGTATATATATATATTGTTGTGCTTTGACATTTCAACATGATTTTGAACTAAGCCTTCTCAATGGTGAATTCATTCGAATCCTGTTACATACATGACAAATTAAATCTTGTAACATGTCAAACATGTGTATGTGAAATGTTTTACTTGAGTTTAAATAAGTAAGGAGAAATACACTGGTGCCAGAATGTCTGACATTACAAATTGTATGGAAAACAGATTGAGGCCTAATCTGCATGTCCTGTTGATATAATACCACCTTTAGAGGCCATTTTTCCCCACAGAGCAGGGGTTGGCCTTTTTCAGGCACCGTGGTCCCCTTTTTGAAGCAGTGTTTTATGGCCGGATGCCCTTCCTGCCGCCAATCCTGTTAGTCACCTCTTGCGACACACAGGGAATTACTAATGAACTGGTACTCAATTTGCTGACCTCCGAAGAATGACAGGCTGAGTCAATCCCCCTGGCGTTAATTCAGCGATTGACTGGGATTCAAACCCAGGATCCTAGGATCCTAAGCCAGCACCCTAACCGCTAAGCCAACACCAGGCATCATGAAATCAGGAGATTACCAAGGCATTTTGGAGCGCAATGTTCAATCCAGTGTCAGAAAGCTGGGTCCCCATCAAACGTCATGGGTCTTGCAGCAGGACAATGACCCCAAACACACTTCAAAAATTACCCAGGAATGGTTCAAGACAAAACGCCGGACTGTTCTGAAGTGGCCAGCAATGAGTCCAGATCTAAATCCCATTGAACACCTCTTGGGTAGATCTGAAAACAGCAGGTGGGAGAAGGCACCCTTCAAATCTGGGAGAACTGGAGCAGTTTGCACAAGAAGAGTGGGTCAAACTTCCAGTAAAGAGGTGGAGGAAGCTCATTCATGGCTGAAGGGAGTGCTTGACTGCAGTTATTTTGTCCAAAGTCTGTGCTCCAAAATAATAAGTTCTCGGATGTCAATAACTTTGTCAATGCCTTTTCCTTTATATTACCTGATATAAAAGTATATATTAAGTTCTGAATCAAAAACAAAGGTTCTGTAATATTAACAGTGAAATAAAGAATTGTGGAGACCAAATACTTTTGCCAATTTCCACTTATTTTTGGAGAAAATTGTGAGTTACTTGAAAAAAGGGCAAGGGTGCCAATATTTTTGTATATATATATATATATATATGTATATATATTGTTACGGACCGCGGATAAGATGTTGATTTGCCGAGCGGATGGCGCCGCGGCCCGAACAGTTTTTACAATGACTAGACCCGATTCCTCAAACGTGGGCCAAATCGTGCCACAGATATTCAATGGGGAAAAGACAAAGGCGACGCGGATGTGAAGAAGAAGAAGGAGACAAAAAGGTTTGAAATACGATTATTATTTATTACTATTTACAGGATTGAAAGAAACCAAGGAAGAAGGAAAGATAATAAAATAAAGACAGACAGAGGGACGGACCAGAAGGACACAGTGAAAATTCTAGCTTATCTATGCAGTCTTAATTAACCCAGGACAGAACAAACAAAATGGACTCACACGAATGGGGAATGGAGGCAGGAACGATTGGCTGGACCGGGAGGAAGGTTCAGCTCGGACCAGAGGACGGCCGGGCCGGGAGGGAGCAGCCGCCACCCTTCCTCAACAGCAACCTGCCGTCAACGCTCAAGCTGCGGCGGTCAAAGCTGCGATGGTTCAAAGCTGCTGTGGTTCAAGCTCTGGTGGTTCAAGCTCCGGTGGTTCAAACTGCTGCCGTGGGGACGTCATGTGCTTTCTCAGGACTCCTTTTCATCACTCCTGCGCACTTGTGTCAAAGGCTTCCCCCGCGCTTCTGTCGCGCACTTCTCTCTTGGCCTCCTTCTCATCACTCCCGCGCACTTGTGTCAAAGGCTTCCCCCGCGCTTCTCATCACGCTGCGCACTTGTGTCAAAGGCTTCCCCCGCGCTTCTCATAACGGCTTCCGCGTGCGCTTTTTATAACGCCACGGGCGATCAAGCCACCGGCCGCTAGAACACGCCCATCGGTGAGCTCGCCTCGGCCCTGATTGGTCGGTACAGCCCTCTGGCTCCACCCTTGATGACGATGGGCGGGCACGCCCAGGATTCGGCAGCTCCTCCCCCTTCTTCTCCAAGCCTACCTCGTGGCTTATGGAGTCGCGGTGAAAACAACCCACAGCTGCAGCAAATGCGGTTTTATTAATTGAAAATGAAAGGGGATCTATCTATTTGAATTCGGTGCAATAGAGTGTCAATTAATGGAAAACAAATCCTTAGCCTACTACACAGAATAAGGAAATAACTGTCAACAAGGAGGAAATCTATTATTGGCTATGTGGGTGCTTATGAAATAACTACGGAACGACCTTTGACCTTTATACACAGACTGGAGGCAGGAGGGTCCAGAATAAAGCAATAAAAAAAAAACACAATCCTCATATCCACAACAATATATATAAACAGGGTTGGCCTGCTTGTGCTCCCTCTGAACCCCTGGCTAATAATGGTGGGAACCCAGTTTAAAATCACAAATACTGTATGTCTTGCCCGTTGTCCACTGATGGTTCTGTCTATTTTTCTTTCTGGAGTAGTCCCCCCCCCCCCCCCCCCTCCTACACAGTGGTCCTGTGAAGAGGTTTCTTTGTTTCAGGACGAGGTGAAGGTTCTGCCAGTTTTTCCTCTTCTTTTTCTTTGTAGCCCTTCATATTTAGAGGCTCTCAGCCTTGTTTAGGGCAAATTTCAATTTTAAAAACTTTAATGCAAAAGTACAATGACGTCTACCAAAAGTCTTACCTGTGAAATGACGTTGTTTAAACATCGGAATTCCATCTTGGTCACTAAGGCTCAATGTTGACACGATAGTTGAGATGGCATAATGCTGACAATACTGGACTTTCGAAATGACGTATGAATGCTAACGAGGCCTTTCTCGCATGTGCTGCGTGTGAGTTTTCAGCTTCTGTGAGTTGTGAGTGTTATGAACTTTGGGGTAGTGATATATAGATTCAGGTAGATCTGCATAGGTAGGTACTCCGATGATCGTGGGTAGAAAGAACCACTTCGATGTACATAAGTCAGGGACCTGTTTAGCCGAATGTTGGGTAAGTGTATCTCCGTGGTCATACGAGGATGGCCCTTGTGTTAACTACGTAGGGATTATGTTAATTCCCCTGTTCATAAAACCTCAGTGATTTATCCCATTATCCTTTATGGCATCGCATTTCGACACTCGTCAGGAATCCCACATTTAACTGCACTCAAATAATAATAAAACCACCGGAAGCCCAGAAGGAAACTTTGATACCCATTACACCACCTTGGAAGGTACACATCGTGCAGGCAGGCCAAGAGCCACGCCCAGGAGGACCGTGATTGGGCGGGAGGTTTTGATGGACAGGCGGGTTGCGTCACAAAGGCAAACTGCACGCTGATTGGCAGGGCACGCCGATGACGTCAAAGGGCAGACTCTGTGTGGTAGGTGGAGAGTGAGGCATGGGGGGTGTTGGCTGGCAGGGATTGGAGGAGAAGCACGGATGACGTCAGATTGGGACATTAAAAAGAAGGCACTGGGCGACATTTTGCTCTCTTGCGCTCTGGTTCTCTTGCCTCGCCCCCTTTGCTTTCTTTGTCTCTATGCCTCCCTTGCTTATTTTACCTTTCCATTCCGAGCGTTGGTGGAAGACGGTCATGTGCTGACGAATTCCTTCCTTTTCCTTCACGTTTTCGGACCGCGCGAGCGACTGTGTGGATGAAGCCAGGCGCAGCCAAGTGACGAGGACGTACTGAAACCTAGCAGCGCGGGAGCAGCAGTTCTCACCAACGCGGCGCAACGTCGTCGACGCCCCTGACGACTTTGACGACCCTGACGAAGTTTCACCAGTGATCGGAGCTAAGTCAACAATCCAACACTCCCACCCCTCCCCCCTACCTCCCCCATTCCTTTCCCACGTTATTTTATCCCGGTGTCTGTGTGCAAGCCGGGTAAACCGTGTTCCTGTTTGCGTTTTTTTGCAGTTTCGGGAACTGCCGGCGGGATCGACCAGGTAAGTCAGTCCAGCTTCTTCTTCTTCGTTCTTCCCTCCCCGTAGATCGTGAGTCCGCATTTGATCGTTGCCTCGGAGTTAAAGCTCGCCTTGGCTATTCGTGATTTCCCGGGCTTCGCCGAGGGGAATCACACGACAATATTTAGAGGCTCTCAGCCTTGTTTAGGGCAAATTTCAATTTAAAAAACTTTAATGTAAAGTACAATGACATCTACCAAGCTTTCACCTGTGAAATGACGTTGGTTAAACATCGGAATTCCATTTTGGTCACTAAGGCTCAATGTTGGCACGACAGTTGAGATGGCATAATGCAGACAATAATGGACTTTAGAAATGACGTATGAATGCTAACGAGGCCATTCTCGCATGTGCTGCGTGTGAGGTTTCAGCTTCTCGCTTCTGCCAAGGCGGGAACTTTTAGCCTGCCATTGCTAGCTCAAAAACTGTAAATAATTTTTTAAATAGTTTTTTAACATAATTTTCAGCATTTAAATGAAAGAATGGCAATTTCAAATTGCTTAACCATGAATGCTGTGTTTCTGGATGCAAATCAGACACGGAAATATAGGGAATACGAGAAATATCCGTGAAATGGGAGGTGTCAAGTTCCTTCCATTGCCTGTTAATAGAAGTGGCAGCCCGGGAACCAACCAAACAATATATTTATAACAGCCCTAACAGGTCCCACTCCCCTCCTCTCCTTTCCCTCAAACATGATTCATAGTGAATATCATCTTATGAGTTGATTTTAAACTTTCCATGTGCATTGAGAAGCCCCAACTATGATTTTCACATCGCTGTTAAGAAGCACCCAAACCAGATATGGTGTCTTGCTAAAGGAAGTCTACCTGGTAAATCTGAGCTGGAACAAGCTTTGTGTATTTCCATGTCAGTTGGTAGCCATTGCACTGTTGGTAATGATGCACAGCATCGTCTTTCCAATTGTAGATGTCCATTAAATAAATGACGATGCCTACCATGATCTCAGGAGGCCAATACCTACCATGATCTCAGGAGGCCAATTCCTACCATGATCTCAGGAGGCCAATACCTAAAATGATCTCAGGAGGCCAATACCTACCATGATCTCAGGAGGCCAATACCTACCATGATCTCAGGAGGCCAATGCCTACCATGATCTCAGGAGGCCAATACCTACCATGATCTCAGGAGGCCAATACCTACCATGATCTCAGGAGGCCAATACCTACCATGATCTCAGGAGGCCAATACCTACCATGATCTCAGGAGGCCAATACCTACCATGATCTCAGGAGGCCAATACCTACCATGATCTCAGGAGGCCAATACCTACCATGATCTCAGGAGGCCAATACCTACCATGATCTCAGGAGGCCAATACCTACCATGATCTCAGGAGGCCAATACCTACCATGATCTCAGGAGGCCAATACCTACCATGATCTCACGAGGCCAATACCTACCATGATCTCAGGAGGCCAATACCTACCATGATCTCAGGAGGCCAATACCTACCATGATCTCAGGAGACCAATACCTACCATGATCTCAGGAGGTCAATACCTACCATTATCTCAGGAGGTCAATACCTACCATTATCTCAGGAGGCCAATACCTACCATGATCTCAGGAAGCACTTTCGTAAGATTAAAAATCCATTCACTGGTAGCGATCCATCAGGAGTTTTGGTAGAATGTGACCGTCTATGATCCTTCAGGCCTAGCACCAGCCCACATGGTTAGGAGTTTTTTCAATCTAGACAGCTGCAAGATCTCAGTCCTTTTGGCGAACTCACAAAGTTATCCAACTATTTTGTTATGCAGAGAGACATACAGTCACGTGAAAAAGTAGGTACACCCCATGTAAAGTTTTGACTTTTTCAACATATTTCAACATACAGCTATTTGATCTTCATTTCAACAATATTGACAGATAAAGGTGATATAATATAACAAATATCATGAAACATTTACATTTTGTAGTCCATTGTATAATTTAGATAAACATAAATGCAAATTTCGCATGTGGAAAAAATAAGTACACCCCCACATTTATCACTACTTCAAACACCTAAAATTAGAATCAGGTGCACCAGCTCAGGTGCAAATAAGTAGAACATCATTAGAGAGGATCTTGGAGGAACCTGTCTTATTTTAACCTCAGACATTGTGTTTGGTTTGCTCTTTGTTGTTGAAGTGTGCGGCGTCACCATGCCTAGATCAAAAGAGCTCTCTGAGGCCTTCAGAAAGAAGGTTATAGATGCCTACGAGTCTGGGAATGGATTTAAAAAGATCTCCAAACAATTTGAAATCAATCATTCGACTGTCCGGAAGATCATCTACAAGTGGAGAAGATTCCAAACAACTGCCAACCTGTTCAGGCCAGGCCGCCCCAGCAAGTTCAGCCCGAGAGCAGACCGCAAGATACTGAAAGAAGTCTCTAAGAACCCCAGAATGTCATCACGGGACCTACAGGTAGCTCTTGCCACTGTTGATGTCAAAGTGCACGAGTCTACCATTAGAAAGAGGGTGCACAAATTTGATCTACATGGGAGGTGTGCCAGGAGGAAACCTTTGCTGTCCAGAAAGAACATCAGGGCAAGACTAAAGTTTGCCAATGAACACCTAGGCAAAGACCAGCACTTCTGGCACAATGTGCTCTGGACAGATGAGTCAAAGGTAGAGCTATTTGGCCACAGTACCAGAAGACATGTTTGGCGAAAACCAAAGACAGCATTTGACCACAAGAACCTGATACCAACTGTAAAGCCTGGTGGTGGAAATATTATGGTTTGGGGCAGCTTTGCTGCATCAGGGCCTGGGCAGCTCACCATCATAGAATCCACTATGAATTCTTCAATGTACCAGAGGGTGCTTGAGGATAATGTGAGGCCATCTGTCGGAAAGTTGAAGATCAACCGAAGGTGGACCTTGCAACATGACAATGACCCTAAACATACCAGTAAATCCACCAAGGAATGGCTGAAGAGAAAGAAATGGAGGGTTCTGGAATGGCCAAGTCAAAGCCCGGATCTAAATCCCATCGAGATGTTGTGGGGGGATTTGAAACGAGCTGTGCATGCAAGAAACCCCTCAAACATCGCACAGCTGAAAGAATTCTGCATGGAGGAGTGGGCAAAAATTTCTCCCAGTCGATGTCAGAGACCGGTAGACAGTTATAAGAAACGCCTACTTGAGGTTGTTTCTGCCAAAGGGGGCAATACCACCTATTAGAGCCAGGGGTGTACTTACTTTTTCCACATGCGAAATTAGCATTTATGTTTATTTAAGTTATGCAATGGACTCGAAAATGTAAATGTTTCATGATATTTGTTATATTATATCACCTTTATCTATCAATATTGTTGAAATGAAGATCAAATAGCTGTATGTTGAAATATGTTGAAAAAGTCAAAACTTTACATGGGGTGTACTTACTTTTTCACGTGACTGCACATGTCACCATTTTACAGTATTTTTCCAAGTATCTTCGGCTTCTTTCAGAAGTTTTGTGAGCCATTTTATGCAATAATCCTTATCTCACACACAAAATAGTGAAATATGCCCTAATCAGCATTGCTACTAATGGGTCATGCATACATGTCAAGCATTCTGGGGTGGATTACGTCATTTTGAAAGTCCCATATTGGCAATGGTCAATGTTATTGTTAACTGGCTTTTAAACCCACCCTACAAGTGGGTAGAGATTGTGAATTGTTTGAGGAGAGGGCAGAGCTTGGACTGCACATGTGTGTTTACCCAAAATTTGCTCCTGCCCCATGACCTCTTGCTGAGAGGTGCAGAGCTTTACCAAACACACTTGCTGAGATGGACGGAGCTTTCCACACTCTCTTGCTTAGGAGATTGGCGGAGCAAGCAAGCAAGCAAGCATCAAGCAAGCAAACTCCGTTTTATATTATCGTTAATGGGCCATCACTGTACCAACCCAAACATACCCCCCACCCATCTTCTTCCCATGCCTCCTCCCCCAAGCCCTCTCCCTCCCACAGATCTCCCGATGTCCCTGTTCTCTGCTGTTGTACTTGTGTGCTTCCCTCTCTCTCCCCATCTTGTCTCCCGCTCCCTTTATTGTATGTTTTGTGTGTCGGTTTATTTTTATTTTTTTTATTGATGTTACCTCGATCTTGTAAACAAAAAAAAAATATGGGCAAACTGACATATTGCCAACATGGGTATAATGATGGCATTTGGCTGGAATTGCTCAGGACTTCAACAGCTTTGGGAGTGGTTAATTTTTTTATTAAAATGTATGTTGAGGAAAAAAAAAAATGTCCATCTCCAGGGGTTTCATTAAAAACAAAACGTTTTTCCAAAAGACATTTACTGGGAATAAAATTTTTCTGACTGTCCTTCAAATGTCCATTATTCTTATAACGTTTTGACCTTCCAATCGTAAGCATAACTAGTGCAGGCCCATATGTCATAACAATATTGTTTGTGTTTTTTGTTTGTTAAAATTGATTTAGCAATGGATTCTGCTTCAGAATATTATAGAGATGTAAAAAAAATAGGGTTCCATTTTTTCTTTTACGTCTAATAGGTAGTAATTCGAAGAAATCCAAGATGGCCGCCATAAAATTTGGAAAATACACTTTTGTGCATATCTTTGTATCTAGATATCATATAAACATGAATAATATGTCCTTTTATATGTTTTCAGACCCAAGGAAGCCATTTCTGCCATTGTTTTTACAGAAAAATGCAAGGAAAATAAAATAGTGGACATATACCAGCCAAAGTGGGGTCGGCCGGCATGAAATCGGTTAATTAAGTTTCCACCATCTAGTTAAGGTCTGGTTTTGACTGTGTTGACGAAATGTGAATCTGAATAGTAGTATCTATCTTTGCAGGACCGACGACAGTTCAAGAGTGTCTAGAAAATTACACCTACCTTCAAGATGAGTGACTCACCACCCAGGAAGATTGAGAAGTCAGTAGATTTCGGACTTTGTTTTGTATGCCAAATGGCCATAGGGCAAACAGACTATACAACCTTTGTAACGAAACCAAAACTCTCCTCTGTCGAGAAACTGATGGCAGGTGCTGAGGAACAGTACACGTATGGTGAAACAAAGTTTGCATCATTGAATAGACGTTTGCAATATTCCTCTGCTGAAGAATTGCTCGCAAAAGGTCTCCGCTACCATAAAGCTTGTTACAAAGATGTTACCAATAAGATGCACATTGATCGAGCAAAGGCTAGGTTTGAGAAAGGAACAACATCAGGCAGTGCCGCAGAAATCCGACTGAAAAAGAGAGGACGACCAAGTTCTAGTGATCTAGGGGAAAGCACGTCAACATCCAGAAGGTGTTCCCGAGAACAGACATTTGACGCGCTCAGATGTGTCATATGCCAGGAAGACAGAGGAAGTGAACTACACAATGTGTCAACAAAGAACATGGGACTCCAGATCAGAAACATTGGCCAAGAAACAAGTAATGACAATCTGAAAGTGAGACTGAACAGTGTCATAAGTTCGCCTGACCCATTGCAAGCAATGGCTGAGGACATGAAATATCATTTACCATGTGTAGTTAAGGCCAAACGTGCTATAGTTAAGACGGAAAAAACAAACAGAAACAACCAATGTTAACTTTGGTCAGGTGTTATCAGACCTTGAACTCATTGAAATTGTTGAAACTGCGTTGAATGATACTACTGAAAATGCTGTGCTGAATATGAATGAAATTCATGTAACCTATGTCAATTTACTTAAGGAGCACGACTTTCCGGTCTCAGACAACCATAGTTATAAGCCATACCTGAAACAATTGATCCTAGACAACATTGCCGATGTTCATTTCAGCCGGCCCTCAAACAAAACAAAGCCAGAGCAGATTCTTTCCACAAAGCTCAAAGACCACATGATATCAAGCACAATTACAGCAGACAGCATCAAAGACGATTTTAAAGTACTTTTGCGAGCTGCGAAAATATTGAGGAAAGACATCGCATCTTCCCCAGCATGGAAATTTAATGGAACCTTTGCTGATTACAAGCCACCCCCGATGCTCAACATCTTCTGCAAGCATGCAGTCATGGGAACAAGGAAAGTAGGAAATAGCAACAGGGAGGACTCCATTGGTGTGAGTGCATCATTGTTGGCGCAGCACTTTGTCGGTGCTTATAAATCTGACCGACAGGTATCGTACGAACCAAGAAGCGAGGATGGATCATTCAAACAACGATTTGAAACTCCATTGAGTGTGGGCTTAGCTCTCGACATACACAAAAACACACGATCCAAGGCGCTTGTAGAGAAACTTGCACATCTGGACCTCGCCATCTCCTACAAAAAGGTCATGGAGATTGAGACCAGCATTGCCAACTCCGTACTGAAGCAAATGGAGTCCACCGGAGGCATCTGTCTACCACCATGGTTGGTTCAGGACACGTTCGTCTGGTTTGCCATGGACAACATCGATTTTCTAGAGTCAACTCCTTGCGGGATGAATACCCTTCATGGTACAGCAATTGCGATCTACCAGCCTGTATCACCGGAGAAATCACCCATGATACCACCAATTGAACTTGACCGGTCATCAAAAGCTCAAACGATACATGATGCAGTTGGCTGTAAAACGTTGACCTGCAAGAAGCCAGCACCCGAGAAGAGAAAGAGCGACTGCAAGCTGCTCACATCAAAACCCGAGACAGACAAGAACAAGAAAACCGATATGACCTGGATGATTGGATGCCTGAACTTCGAGGAAGAAGGAGAAGTTGACGTCAAACTCACAGCTCCGGGGACGTGGGGAGCCTTCAATTCCTTGCTATCTTCGTCCAGTGAGAAGACCAATGTTGCTCTCGTTCCTCCGTTGATAAGGTCGCCTCCTACAGACTATGATACACTGTACACGGGTCTGATGAGAGCTCACAACATCACAACTCGTGTTATGGGGAGTGAGGCAATCACAGTCATGACTCTCGATTTGCAGCTATACGACCTGGCGATGAAGCTGTGGGTGGAACGCGAGGACATCAGGAAGCAATTCCTCTTCCGACCTGGTGAGCTACATGTTGTGTTTTGGGCCTTAGCTGCATTAGGAAAATACGTGGAAGGGAGTGGAATTGATCAGGCATGGGTCGAGGCTGGACTTTTCTCGCCAACCACAGTGAGCCAAATACTAAATGGGAGGCACTTGTGGCACCTCCTACTGTGGCACCTAATGTGGCACTGTGGCACTTGTGGCACCTAATAAATGGGAGGCACCTCCTACTGATTCAGAGATTTCACGATCTACCACCTGCTACGAGGTTTCTCACTGGGAAGGGAAAGTTGAGGAGGAGCATTGCAGTCCAACCTATTCATGGCATGCTAGGAGAGAAACGTGCGTCTGCAATACTTGGATTCCACGCATTCACGGGAAGTGACATGTCTGGAAGGTTCGCTGGCAGGAGCAAGGACTGGTGCTTTAAGGTCTTCATGACATGTGACAACAAGATATGGGAGGCTCTGGAGTCTTTGGGACAAACTGATCCGTCACCAGAAGTGTGTTCCCAGCTGGAACGCTTCGTCTGTCTGCTGTACAAGTCTAAAGTTCACACGAAAGTAAACGAGCTTCGCTGGTTCTTATTCTCCAACCGTGCTGCTGAGGGAGAGAGTCTTCCACCTACCACTGGTTCGCTAAAGTTACACGTTCAGCGAGCACATTATATCGCAATGATATGGAGAAAGGCAGCAGAAAGCCATCCGTCCCTTCCATCACCTGTCGAGTATGGTCGGCAGTTACTTTCGGATGATGGGGTTTATGCCCCAAGTCGATGCCTGAATCCTCCAGCCCCAGAAGCAATAATGAATCTCGTGAACTGTGGGTGCAAGAAAGGGTGTATGGGAAGATGTAGCTGTCGCAATAACAATATTCCTTGTACTGAAGTTTGTGGGTGTGTGGGTTACAGTTGTAACAACAAAGCAAACATCAATGAACCGCGTGTGATAGATATGGATGAGGATGAATGAGGCATTCGTTTATGTGATCGTTTATGTTCATTCATCGTTTATGTTTAGGTGTGTGTGTATGTGTGTGCGTGTGTGTGTGTGTGTGTGTGTGTGCGTGTGCGTGTGTGTGTATTCAAAATAAATGTTATCAGTGAAGATTGTTTATTGAATCGATTCTAATTGGGAAATTATACGATCCGATTTCACGACGGCCGTCTCCATTTTGGCTGGTATATTGCCCACTATTTTAATTTCCTTGCATTTTTCTGTAAAAACAATGGCAGATATGGCTTCCTTGGGTCTGAAAACATATAAAAGGACATATTATTCATGTTTATATGATATCTAGATACAAAGATATGCACAAAAGTGTATTTTCCAAATTTTATGGCGGCCATCTTGGATTTCTTCGAATTACTACCTATTAGACGTAAAAGAAAAAATGGAACCCTATTTTTTTTACATCTCTATAATATTCTGAAGCAGAATCCATTGCTAAATCAATTTTAACAAACAAAAAACACGAAATTACTAATCGCCCTAGACTAAACCTGCAAAGTTGACTATCTGACATACAAATGGCCCACAAGCAATGAATAGCTGGATATATCCATTTTGTAGTTTGCTTAAAATTAGAATACTTGTTCATTGCAAAGTGGTGCTCAACCCTGTTAGATTTATCAATTAACAATCCGACACTGGATCTTAGTGGTTAAGGGGTCATGAATGAAACAACTGAAGATGGTTGGGCCAAGAACAAAGCCATAAGGAACGCCTGCAGCCATGTCCTGGGATTTTGATGATTGTGCTCTGACGACCACAACCATCTTCCTACAATTAGCCACTCGATGAACATCAGTGAAGCAGATGGGTTTTAGTTGACAATTCAAGAGCGATATGTTCATTTCCCTGTGAGTGAACTCGAGTTCCAGATGCAAAAATGCCCATTACACAAGCCAAAAAAAACACCACTGTTGAAGCAAAAGCTGCTTGTGGATCAAACAACTCCATCCGTCATGTCTCGAACAAAGCCCGCTTGTAGATTGCTTTTATAAAATAAATTCATAATTGGGTCATTTTGCTATCGCAGCCAAATCATGAGCAGCATGATCTCTAATCCAAGGTAAACAAGTGTGTTCTACTCCACTGAGGATGAATGTCTTATAAACAGTAAAAATAGGGGCAATATCCCTGGTGCTCACCTGGTAGAATAAGCAGTATACTGCACTGACTAAAGGTATTTTAAACCAATTTCAATGGTTGCTAGAAGACAGGGCAGCATGTAGAATCATACTAACATAATCATACGGCTTTAAACAAACAAACAAAAAAGTACCTATTTTGGGGGGCTACCCCCAACCCTCTCCCCCAACCCCATGCCTCCACAGAACACAATTTTTCTAATGCCTTGAACAAACATTGGTACATCATGGGTGATTGAGGTTGTGGTGAAGTTTCATCGAAATTGTGTATGTAGTTTCAGAGAAAAGAGGAAATACCTATTTTGGGGGGCAATCCCCTAGTAGACCCCTCACGGCCCGATTTTTTAAATGTTGTGAACAAACTTTGGTACAACACGGGTGATTAAGGTTGTGGTCAAGTTTTATCAGAATTGCGTGTGTATATTCTGAGGAAAAAAGCAAATACCTATTTTGGGGGACAACCCCCTCCCACCCCCCTACACCCCCTCAGGGCCCGATTGTTTAAATTGCCGTGAGCAAACTTTGGTACATCATGGGTGATTGAGGTTGTGGTGAAGTTTCATCGAAATAACGTTTGTAGTTTCAGAGAAAAAAGCATATTCCTATTTTGGGGGGTTAAACCTGGATGCACTTTGACCCTGGTAAACCCCCTTAGACTCCGATTTATTTAATGCCGTGAACAAACTTTAGTCAAACAACAAATTTCATTTGTGCCTAATTTGGTCGCAACCCCATCAGCGGTTTCGGGGAAGAAGTTTCAAGTGTTTACGGACGGACGGACGGACGGACGGACGACGCGCCATCGCATAAGTTCCCCTGAACTTCGTTCCAGGTGAGCTAATTAATTAATGGTTTGACTCAAAAGCACCAATGTGTAAATTTTGAAGAAAGGCCAACTTGGAAAGCAATCCAAGAAAGATCCCTCTCCAAAACATGAAACCAAGTAACCCAACAGAGCTTTTGTCGACCTGAGTCTGACCATTTCAGCAGAGAGTTGGAGTTACATGACCTTAATTTAAGGACAAGAGAAGGACTTTACAATGTGATGGAATTAAGAACACATTCCAGGAAGATGACCATTCAAAACATCCTTCTTTCGATGCAAGGTGTAACAATAATTAATCTTTTATCTTAGTTTAAAAGGAATTCCTTGAGGCTCAGCAAGTCTTTTACTTCATTGCTTTCATGACTGCGCCTCTTATGAAACGTAGAACTATTTATTTATGATAAATAAGTCATAAAAAGGACAAACGTATTGGTTTTTCACCCCAATTTTGCTTCAAGCATGTTTATCATTATATGCATTAGACCAGCCAAGAAAATCGTGAAACACTTCAGGTGGAGTGACAATGAGAGTCTGACGACTTATGCGAGTCCCAATAAGTCTCACCCAGTTGGTCGTCAGTTCCGGGCTCAGCACTTCCAAAGTTCCCAGCCACAAGTAGGAAACATTGCTTCGACCCCCAAGGTGTTGGGGTGCAGATGCAGGTCGTGAAATACTATCTAAGCTCCCTCGGATAATGTCCATTTCGACCTTTAATGGCAGAACACAAAGAAATGCTTCAGGTTTGATTTCCAAGAATATTATGAAATATAGTTTCACTTTTTTTTATCAGTTCAATTTAGTTGTTTTTTTTTTCCACACTTAAGTCAATCAAACTAATGCGAGAAACACATCAAGCAAGAAAACAGTGGAGGAACCCGAAAAAAAGCATGGCTTGTAAGATTTCAGGGCCCAATGACAATGTATTGTGATTAAAATATATATATATATATATATAAGTACATGGTGTTCATAGAAAACTTACCTTGCGCAGTCAACTTGGTGTGAACCAACTCTTCTGTTTTTGAAGGTTTTTTTTTCTTTTATCCAATATGGCTGCCAGATCACGTGAGAGATTACATCATAAATATATATCCTCTAATATAATTGTTGCATAGATCACACTCAATACATTTCAAACTGATCAGACTAAGCGGTGTTCTTGTCGAAATATGATGTCATAATTCAGGCACCAATGACATCATTAACAACACCGATTTTTCATATGGAGTTCTTTACAATGAGCCACATTTCAATTTTTTCCATGGTGAAGCAGTTTTGGAGATATAGTGGTGCAACGTTTTTCGGTTTGTCCAAGATGGCGCCTGTACCACGTGACCTATGACGTCCTAATTATCATTTCAAAATTCTACAGGAGGAGTCGCTCCTTTGGTCAAAATTTCGTGTCCATCGGACTAACAGTTGCAGAGGAAAAATATTTTTTCATACTAATCAGATAAAGCGTTGTACTTGTCGAATTATGACGTCATAATGAAGGCACCGATGACATGATCATTAACATATCTTGTTCCCCATTGGGAGTACTTCACGATGAACCTTGTTTCAACATTTTCCATTGAGCCGTTTGGGAGATATAGAGGTGTAACGTCTTTCCAAATTGGCATCCATACCACGCAACCGATGACATCATAATTATGAATAAAAAAAATTATACAGGCGGTGGGGCTCCCATGGTAAAATGTGTCAATCGGAACAACGGTTGCCGGGAAAATGAATTTTTTAAATGCAGACATGCACACACGTACGCCACACGTATGGCACCGAATGCATAACTCTGATTTTCGCTTGGCCAGCGCAGGGTAAATATGAAAAGTAAAAAGAGACAGAAGGAAAGAGGATATTGGAAAACAAGAAAACTATATTTAGAATAACAAGGAATTGAGCAGACAGAAGCCAAGCCGAAGGAAGCTGAAGTAGAATTGAACACAAATAGTTGTATAAATTTGTGAAATATAGTGCCATAACATTGTTAAATATAGTGCGATAACATTGTTAAATATAGTGCGATAACATTGTGAAATATAGTGCTATCACATTGTGAAATATAGTGCTGTAACATTGTGAAATATAGTGCGATAACATTGTGAAATATAGTGCTGTAACATTGTGAAATATAGTGCTGTAACATTGTGAAATATAGTGCGATAACATTGTGAAATATAGTGCTGTAACATTGTGAAATATAGTGCTATAACATTGTGAAATATAGTGCTGTAACATTGTGAAATATAGTGCTATAACATTGTGAAATATAGTGCGATAACATTGTGAAATATAGTGCGATAACATTGTGAAATATAGTGCTATAACATTGTGAAATATAGTGCTATAACATTGTGAAATATAGTGCTATAACATTTTGAAATATAGTGCTATAACATTGTGAAATATAGTGCTATAATATTGTGAGATATAGTGCTATAACATTGTGAAATATAGTGCTATAACATTGTGAAATATAGTGCTATAACATTGTGAAATATAGTGCTATAACATTGTGAAATATAGTGGGATAACATTGTGAAATATAGTGCTATAACATTGTGAAATATAGTGCTATAACATTGTGAAATATAGTGCTATAACATTGTGAAATATAGCGGTATAACATCGTGAAATATAGTGCTATAACATTGTGAAATATAGCGGTATAACATCGTGAGATACAGTGCTACAACATTGTGAAATATAGTGCTATACCATTGTGAAATATAGTGCTATAACATTGTGAGATATAGTGCTATAACATTGTGAAATATAGTGCTATAACATTGTGAAATATAGTGCTATACCATTGTGAAATATAGTGCTATAACATTGTGAGATATAGTGCTATAACATTGTGAAATATAGTGCTATAACATTGTGAAATATAGTGCCATACCATTGTGAGATATAGTGCTATAACATTGTGAAATATAGTGCCATACCATTGTGAAATATAGTGCTATAACATCGTGAGATATAGTGCTATAACATTGTGAAATATAGTGCTATACCATTGTGAAATATAGTGCGATAACATTGTGAGATATAGTGCTATAACATTGTGAAATATAGTGCTATAACATTGTGAAATATAGTGCCATACCATTGTGAGATATAGTGCTATAACATTGTGAAATATAGTGCCATACCATTGTGAAATATAGTGCTATAACATTGTGAAATATAGTGCTATAACATTTTGAAATATATTGCTATAACATTGTAAAATATAGTGCTATAATATTGTGAGATATAGTGCTATAACATTGTGCGATAACATTGCAAATATAGTGCTATAACAAATATTGTGAAATATAGCGGTATAACATTGTGAGATACAGTGCTATAACATTGTGAAATATAGTGCTATACCATTGTGAAATATAGTGCTATAACATTGTGAGATATAGTGCTATAACATTGTGAAATATAGTGCTATAACATTGTGAAATATAGTGCTATAACATTGTGAAATATAGTGCTATAACATTGTGAAATATAGCACTATAACATTGTGAGATATAGTGCTATAACATTGTGAAATATAGTGCCATACCATTGTGAAATATAGTGCTATAACATTGTGAAATATAGTGCTATAACATTTTGAAATATAGTGCTATAACATTGTGAAATATAGTGCTATAACATTGTGAAATATAGGGCTATAACATTGTGAAATATACTGCGATAACATTGTGAAATATAGTGCGATAATATTGTGAAATATAGTGCTATAACATTGTGAAATATAGCGCTATAACATTGTGAGATATAGTGCTATAACATTGTGAAATATAGTGCTATAACATTGTGAAATATAGTGCTATAACATTGTGAAATATAGTGCTATAACATTGTGAAATATAGTGCTATAACATTGTGAAATATAGTGCTATAACATTGTGAAATATAGTGCGATAATATTGTGAAATATAGTGCTATAACATTGTGAAATATAGCACTATAACATTGTGAGATAGAGTGATATAACATTGTGAAATATAGTGCTATAACATTGTGAGATATAGTGTTATAACATTGTGAGATATAGTGCAATAACATTGTGAAATATAGTGCTATAACATTGTGAAATATAGTGCGATAACATTGTGAAATATAGTGCTATAACATTGTGAAATATAGTGCGATAATATTGTGAAATATAGTGCTATACCATTGTGAGATATAGTGCTATAACATTGTGAAATATAGTCCTATAACATTGTGAAATATAGTACTATAACATTGTGAGATATAGTGCTATAACATTGTGAAATATAGTGCCATAACATTGTGAAATATAGTGCTATAACATTGTGAAATATAGTGCGATAATATTGTGACATATAGTGCTATAACATTGTGAAATATAGTGTTACAACATTGTGAGATATAGTGCTATAACATTGAGATATAGTGCTATAACATTGTGAAATATAGTGCTATAACATTGTGAAATATAGTGCGATAACATTGTGAGATATAGTGCTATAACATTGTGAAATATAGCGCTATAACATTGTGAGATATAGTGCTATAACATTGTGAAATATAGTGCTATAACATTGTGAAATATAGTGCTATAACATTGTGAAATATAGTGCTATAACATTGTGAAATATAGTGCTATAACATTGTGAAATATAGTGCTATAACATTGTGAAATATAGTGCTATAACATTGTGAAATATCGTGCCATAACATTGTGAGATATAGTGCTATAACATTGTGAAATATAGTGCTATATAATTGTGAAATATAGGGCTATAACATTGTGAAATATAGTGCAATAACATTGTGAAATATAGTGCGATAACATTGTGAAATATAGGGCTATAACATTGTGAAATATAGTGCTATAACATTGTGAAGTATAGGGCTATAACATTGTGAAATATAGTGCTATAATATTGTGAAATATAGTGCCATAACATTGTGAAATATAGTGCGATAACATTGTGAAATATAGGGCTATAACATTGTGAAATATAGTGCGATAACATTGTGAAATATAGGGCTATAACATTGTGAAATATAGTGCTATAACATTGTGAAATATAGGGCTATAACATTGTGAAATATAGTTTCATTTCACCCCTAGATAAGGCAAATGCCTGTGCCATATTCCCCAAGATAAAGAAAATACCTGTGCCATTCCCGATATAAGGTAAATACCTGTGTCGTTCCCAGAGATAAGATAAATACCTGTTCCATACCCCATAGGCCATGTTGACCATATCCGAGGATAGTCTGCGACTCATCCCTCCCCAGGTTTTCTGCCTCAATAAATCAAAATCCACAACACAAGCAAGGATCGCCCTGTCATGAAGAAGAAGAAGCAACTATTAGATAACCTAGGCCCAGCTACATCTCACCTGGAAACAGATCCTGCTCGGTTGTCTCGGCAGGTGAAACGAGGCTTTACACGGCGCAGGACATGTTTTTGTTCCGTAGCGTTGTGTTTTTATCGTTTAAATGGCGTACAGAGCCGTTTAATGGGTAACCATGGTAACAGCTGTCGCGCCTTTGGCCCAGCGTCGGTTCATTTTTTTATTTATATATCGATCTTCTTTTAAAATCTCTCTTCCTCCTCACGTTTTACTTTGTATTCCTTATTTTTATTTTGCGCGTAATAGTCATCTTTCCACTAGGAATCTTGGATCCAATTACCCAGAGCCTTATTGTGTGGCGGCGGCAGAGGGCGCTGCATTATGGAGTACTAGAGGAAACCTGTGGGAGCCAAACTCGGATTATACATACCGCGATACCGGTACGTTTGTTCAGCACATTTCATATCGGGTTAATGATGTCATCGTTTATTTTAGTTTACGGGTTAGTGATGTCATCGTTTATTTTAGTTTACGGGTTAGTGATGTCATAGTTTATTTTAGTTTACGGGTTAATGATGTCATCGTTTATTTTAGTTTACGGGTTAGTGATGTCATAGTTTATTTTCGTCTACGGGTTGCTCCTGTCAGTTTATTTTACTTTACGGGTTACTGTTAGTGATGTCATAGTTTATTTTACTTTACGGGTTAATGATGTCATCGTTTATTTTACTTTACGGGTTAGTGATGTCATAGTTTATTTTACTTTACGGGTTACTGTTAGTGATGTCATAGTTTATTTTACTTTACGGGTTAATGATGTCATCGTTTATTTTACTTTACGGGTTAGTGATGTCATAGTTTATTTTACTTTACGGGTTAATGATGTCATCGTTTATTTTACTTTACGGGTTAGTGATGTCATAGTTTATTTTACTTTACGGGTTAATGATGTCATAGTTTATTTTCGTCGATGGGTTACTCCTGTCATAGTTTATTTTACTTTACGGGTTAGTGATGTCATAGTTTATTTTACTTTACGGGTTAATGATGTCATCGTTTATTTTAGTTTACGGGTTAGTGATGTCATAGTTTATTTTAGTTTACGGGTTGCTCCTGTCAGTTTATTTTACTTTACGGGTTACTGTTAGTGATGTCATAGTTTATTTTACTTTACGGGTTAATGATGTCATCGTTTATTTTACTTTACGGGTTAGTGATGTCATAGTTTATTTTACTTTACGGGTTAATGATGTCATCGTTTATTTTACTTTACGGGTTAGTGATGTCATAGTTTATTTTAGTTTACGGGTTGCTCCTGTCATAGTTTATTTTACTTTACGGGTTACTGTTAGTGATGTCATAGTTTATTTTACTTTACGGGTTAATGATGTCATCGTTTATTTTAGTTTACGGGTTAGTGATGTCATAGTTTATTTTAGTTTACGGGTTGCTCCTGTCAGTTTATTTTACTTTACGGGTTACTGTTAGTGATGTCATAGTTTATTTTACTTTACGGGTTAATGATGTCATCGTTTATTTTACTTTACGGGTTAGTGATGTCATAGTTTATTTTACTTTACGGGTTAATGATGTCATCGTTTATTTTACTTTACGGGTTAGTGATGTCATAGTTTATTTTACTTTACGGGTTAATGATGTCATCGTTTATTTTAGTTTACGGGTTAGTGATGTCATAGTTTCTTTTCGTCTACGGGTTACTCCTGTCATAGTTTATTTTACTTTACGGGTTAGTGATGTCATAGTTTATTTTACTTTACGGGTTAATGATGTCATCGTTTATTTTAGTTTACGGGTTAGTGATGTCATAGTTTATTTTCGTCTACGGGTTACTCCTGTCATAGTTTATTTTACTTTACGGGTTAGTGATGTCATAGTTTATTTTACTTTACGGGTTAATGATGTCATCGTTTATTTTAGTTTACGGGTTAGTGATGTCATAGTTTATTTTCGTCTACGGGTTACTCCTGTCATAGTTTATTTTACTTTACGGGTTAGTGATGTCATAGTTTATTTTACTTTACGGGTTAGTGATGTCATAGTTTATTTTACTTTACGGGTTAGTGATGTCATAGTTTATTTTACTTTACGGGTTAGTGATGTCATAGTTTATTTTACTTTACTGCTTCGTGATGTCATAGTTTATTTTACTTTACTGTCCTCGTGTAAAATAGAAGCTAAAGAAAATCTAAAAAGTTAAACTGTCAATATGCCCACTAATTTCAAGATTAGGATTGCAATGTTGTGATTGTTCCACTAACATGACTATACTTTTAACATGTGATCTGGCCTGATGGCTAAATTTAACATGTGATCTGGGCTTATGGCTACATTTAACATGTAATCTAGGCGTATGGTTACATTTAACATGTGATATGGGCTTATGGATACATTTAACGTGATATGGGCTTATGGATACATTTAACATGTGATCTAGGCTTATGGCCACATTTAACATGTAATCTAGGCTTATGGCTACATTTAACGTGATATGGGCTTATGGATACATTTAACATGTGATCTAGGCTTATGGCCACATTTAACATGTGATCTGGGCTTATGGCTCCATTTAACATGTAATCTAGGCGTATGGTTACATTTAACATGTGATCTAGGCTTATGGCTAAATTTAACATGTGATCTAGGTGTATGGCTACATTTAACATGTGAACTAGGCTTATGGCTGCATTTAACACATTTGCATGGGCTATTTTACTTGGTGATCCTAAAGACTGGACAACACACTTTAAAAATTAAAAATCCTAAGGTTGCCATTGCTTTATTAAAATAATTACCATGACTGAAACACATTGATTTTTCATAAATAATCACAACCACCCTCGTTTCCGATACATCAAAGATTCCTAACTAATCAGGGTAGAGAAGTAATATTATACATACATCCAAACACCCTCAGTGAATGTCTGTCAAATGAAGTATCAAGGTCTTGTAATCAATAATGGTTCCGTTGTAGTTATCGTAATCAGGTACTTCAGTAAATAAGTAAGGATTTGAGGAGTGGCCATTGGTGTTCTCGGCCTTGTCTATGCACCCATTGCTTCAAGACTAGACAAGTCAGACAGTCTAAACTGCAGTTTCTGAGAGATATCAGAACAAGGTTTTCAAAGAGGAAGCAACAACGTCGACCGTCAATTATGGAGGGAATAATCATGCCTGGAGACTGGGACGGAGAACGAATCATAATAAATGTCCAAGATCAAGGCTCAAGGCCTAATATATAAGGGTATATTTAGGGGGTCAATAAGGGTCTTAAGGGTTCTAATTAAATGTTGAAACCATGGGTGGTAAGTGTCCTTAATAAACACAGCTCCTAACCAGGACTGAAGCCAGCTCGTTCCTTGGGAAGGTTGGGCTCTACCAGTGGAGAGAGCTTGGCCAGGACAGGCTCAAACAACTTGAATGTGGTACATACATAGCAGAGATATGGGCCGATAGCTAGATGGGTCTGCAGTAGGTTTCCCTGGCTTAAGGATGGCACAGACTTTATCCTCTCTCCTGGTTGATGGTATGGCTCCAGTTGCACGGATCATGTAAGTTAGTAAAATATTGAAAAACAAATGTTCCTGAAGCATGCACTCTATCGAGTGTCGATCTAGTTATTTGATGGCATTACTCCCTAAAGAGGACTCGCAGGGTGTCCGAGAAGTACGCACACTCACCTCTAAGCTGTCTAGCCTGGGTTACTTGACCTAGCTATAAACTGTCATCCTGGTGTTTCAAGCAGGGCGATTCATCAATGTTGGTTGCTGTCTCTCCGATGGACATTAAATTGGCATCCTGTCTGCCAGCATTAGTTGGTGGACGTTAAAGATCTCACGGTGTCTTTCGTGAAGAGTAGGCGAGCTGTCGTTATCCTGAACAAATTCCATATTCCTGCCCTAACTAGTGATTGAAGAGAAACGGCAAACCACCCAGCATGATTGCCAAGAAACTGCTTCGGCAGCACCACCGCTCCACAGAGTAAGGTACACCAGACTCTCTAAAGATAGGTGCAGTCGTGGCCTCGTCGACACAGGTCTAGTACCTGAGAAAATGTGCGTTGAAATTTAACTGAAGGTGATGGTATAAAGTTTTCCGATTCTAAATTTCAGGAGAACAAGATACTGTGGGAAGCATGATCATGTTTGCATCGTTTTATTGATTTTAAAACACATTTGTCTCATTCATTAGGAACCATCTCTCCACCTCATTTGGTGGTTCACTTGTAATGCCCTAAGGACAACTTGGGATGTTACTCTCTGATGCCACCGAAGGAAAAGGCAATCTGAGCCACATCCTTCAAACCCCCAAAGTGAAAGTAGGCCTGTGCTTGTTAAATCTTTTATGTCATACATGTAATACAAGTACATTGTCGGTGTCAGCCTCAGTTTTAAAGGACATGAATTCGTTTCTATCTCAAGCTGAAGCTCTCAGAATATGAGTTATCAGTTCATCATTGTTTACACCTAGCATGTTGTAGTGTTCCCCAAAAAATGCACTGCACTACACATGGTCATCAAGAGTCAGGGTAGTGACTGCACCCAACACCAAGCTGTGCTGAGACTACAATGCATGCAATGAAAAATAAGACTCCTTCGGTCCTGCGATCGACGAATTGACCGGAAGGCCACAATGGCGTTCCAACAAGCCTGTCGGTTAGACACAATCCATTTTGATTATCTTACACATTGTGACACAAAAGTGTACCTGTAGGAAGGAGTTTCGGTCGTTTGTCGCATCATATCCGTGCCAGAAGGACAACTCCTCAAACTTCACCTTTCAGTTCACTTGTGATGTAATTACTATCAATAAATAAACCGACATGACTGCAAATGTTGATATGAATAAAACAGCCAAGTGATTCCCATTTTTAGAGAAAACGATGCATTTCATCTTTCTAAAGATGGATTTGAAAACAGCACAGCTCTAGTAATCACAACAAGAATCATTGACAGGACAATACATCAAAATTGTTCTCATCATTGGGGTAATCATCCAGCCTTCTAAACACTAAGGGCCGGATTTACGAAAGGCGTATTGCTAAAACACGCCTAACGCTTAAACGCTGACAAAAACATATTTGTACACGCACAGCTAATCGCCCGTCTAAACAGCAATTTACGAAGGGAGATAAACAGCCGTTTATTTGTGGGTGCGTCTAAACAGCTGATTCGCCTGTGAAACTCCGCCCATATCTCCAACATCCAATTGAAATGATGCACTTGCTTAGAATCAAAGCACCACGGACAATTGTCGGAGGGGATTCAGCACATTGCTGCTCACCGTAGGTTGATCCATGTCATCTTGCACAAGATTCAGCAGCCAAAGAAATGATTCCTTCGAGAGTCTGTAACTCCAGACGAATTTGATATTGTCATACTTCTCCAGAAGATTGCATCTGTACTCAAATATTCTCAATACATAGCGGGGAACTGTCCAACTCCTATCCCCTCTGCCTGCTCCTGACCGAATTCAAGCACTCCTAATGCATCCCTATTCACCGTCCCATGTAAACTCCCTATTATAATTATATTTCCCAGAGTAGTCGAGTTATCACCAGAACACGTTACAAATTCCTTCCTTGCTGGGAAGTCAATGGCAAACCAGCAAGAATCATCGATACCATAGCCTACTAATAGAACTGCTTCGGCAGCAAACACCGACCCTTTGTAAGGACAATCAAGGGGTGATGAGTATCCTTTAAAAATGTGCTTTCGATGAATCCTGTCCATTCCACTCACTCCGATCTGCAGGGTCCACTCCTTTGCCCAAGTACCCCGTATCAATAAGCCGATCTCCCATTGGAGTGGTAAAATAACAGGTTGAAAGGACAAAACTCTTCAGAACAGGAAATCCTTTCCCTGGACAATGTAGTCCCACAATTTGAGGAGATTTTGATTCTATCCAATGTACATCTCATAGGTACCGACTGACACAGACAGCTGAATGATTTGGCACTATGGAAGAACATCACTAGCTAGTCATCACAGGTTAAGCTCAGCAGCATTTCGCACTTTATTACTTCTACTTAATCCTCCTTCACACCTACAGCATGCCTCGCGGTCTTCACACTGAATCAATTCCTCTGGTGTGTCCCCGAGGGGCGGCAAAAGCCTCTTCTTGCTGCTCTGATTCTCAAGCCGCCATTGCGGTGGCAACTCAAAAGGACCGAAAGCAAGAAGACCTTTATTGGATAGTGGTTCTTCATCAATGGTACCAGGAAGGAGTTCCCCGTTATGATGTTGGAGCAATGACATATCGAAGGTAGTGGCTTCTCGATCAACAATGAGGGTATCGTTATAAGCCGCAATCATTTCCCGCTGTTCGTTGCCGATATTATCGTCCTGCTGAAGAAGTGAAGTCATTCGCTCCAGACCTTTGTCCTTTTCTAGTTTGCCACAACAAAACGTCTCAAGAAACTGTGGTTGACTACCAAGGTATTCCTTTGACAGAAGTTCGGTACCATGAGTCACATCTACTGTATTACGTCGACTATAACATTGTCGATAATTCTCCAATGGTGTAAGGATATGCTGACGAATATTGCTGTTGACACTGGCATAAGCAAGTGGGATGGCCAAGAGTATTAGCTTGGGCAGCCAGGCCGCTGTCAACTTGAGACATTCCGGTAGGCCTGGATAGGCAGGTGCCAACACACGCCATGCTTCAGAGATGAAGTAAGGTAACGAACAGGGAACAAAAATTAAGAGTATTACACCAAGCATGACATAGATCTCCTGTTCATTCTCCAACACAAATGGAAGACTTAGACTGCTATGCAACTTCCTTAAGCTGATCAGCTCAGACGTGCACTTTTCTTTTTTGTTACCATTGAAGGCACACCTTAAAAGGAACATGCAGGTGAGTGCCACTGTAATTGGAAAAACGATTGTCGAAAGGTCATACGCCACGGCGTAAATAAGCTCAGTCTGTGTGTAGCTGTGTGCACTCCCACAGTAGGCAGCAGAAAAGAGATCAGCAGTGTTGTCCATGGTGAAGACAGGTGTGCTTGCAACAGAAGCATGTACGCAAGTGTAGATCAGCAGATCTCGTGCTCTGCTCGAAGTAAGGTACCCCTCCAGTGGATTGAGTATGCTGTAATATCTGGGCAGGTACAAGAAGTAGAATCAAATTAGAATCAGAAATGACAACATTTTCATCTGTTAGCAAGAAATGGTTGTGGACACGCGAAAGTAACAAAATGGCCGCCAGTCGGCCACCTTGTATCTGATCTCGAAAGAAAATGAGGTGCATATGAAAGCAATCATTCATTATCTGTGTGCCAAATTTGAACAACATCGGTAAACGCATGTCCGAGAAATGGTTGAGGACGTGTTCAACATCGTATTTTATAAAAACTAAAATGGCCGCCAGTCATCCATCTTTGATCGCATCGCCAAACAACATGATGTGCATATCTATACTATCATGTATTGTCTTTCTGCCAAGTATGAACAAAATCTGCCCATTCATCTCCGAGATATAGTTGCAGACACACGGATGGACAAGACCCAATCCATAAGCCCCCGTTTCGGACTAAGACCAATAGGGAATAATAACGAAGGGACTGTTGTATTACACACAAGTGAGTTATACTTGTGTTATACACAAGGAAATAACTCACTTGTGTGTAATCCCACAAGCACCCCTCATCCACTCCCCAGATTGATAATATCAAATACACCGCATGTTGATAAGCATCAATGAGAGTGATGACAATGAGCGTTTAGATTTTGACGACCATGGCCACTCACCTATCCAGGGCCAGCAAGCCAAGGCAAAGCATCACCATTGACCCAAAGAAACGCTGGGCAAATCGAATCACCGTGCAGGCTTCTGGACTTCCCATCCACAGACAACATGGAGGAGCACCGTGTGAAAGGATGTTGGATGGGATGCTGGCAAGGCTTGCACCCAACCCTGCTGAAGCTAATCCCATTAGAAAGCAGCAACTGGCAGATCTTGATCGCAAGGCCTTTCGCCACATGCAACAAGCCATCAGCAGGTTCCCTGCACATATGAAACATCTGGGTCATTTAGAGATACAAAACGAGGACTCCTGGTCCACATTATGGTATTTCGAGAGGGCAGAACTGCATTTGTCACAGCATTTAAGTGCCAATTCAAGAATACTCTGAATATATTGTTGCGGTTATCAAGTTATTGGTTCTAGCAGTTAAAGAATGATTTTTTTAGTATAATGGCAGTTATTTCTTAAGTATCAGTTTAGCTAAATGTGTCATATTACATGTGAATAGATATGCGTTGCATATGTATTAGATGCATTATATGGTCTTCCCTTCCATAATGTTTCTAGCGTTACATGTTTTTTTTCCAACATCCGTCTTATGTTACATTCTTTCTTCTCCCAGAAGAACCAGCTCAAATCTGCTGCAATTTGACTCCAGAACACCAGGTGGAATTGAAACAAGGATCAGGATCGTTATACGCCCCTAAATCCCAGAGCCAATCAATTGTGAGTGTAACAAATACCACGTCCCAATAATGTCACCAATTGGAAAGAAAGCATCAAGGGGACCTAATAGGTAAGGGCAAATAGTGAGACAGCAGCAACAACTCTACCAATTTGCCAGTCCATGGATTAATAAACCAATTTACTAAGCGTTGTGGAGCATGCTTCCGATGACAACACAAGGTTTCATAAAAAATAGGGGATTTATACACAGGGAGAAAAGTAATAAAGGGGTGGGGTGGGAGAACACGCATGCAGCGGCTCTTACATGCAATAATAAATTATACCCAACGCATCCAGGAACCATGACAGCCTTAACACATATACCTTATTCCATCAATTCAGAGGGAACACAGGACTCAGAAGGGGGATTGACGAGAAAAAGAAAACCTGTGCCGCACTAGTACATGTGGTCCATCTCCCCATAATCGCTCTCAGCTCGTGCCTCTGCCTGGTCGGTCATAGGGATCCCTTCCATGCATGCAATGGCCCGTCTCACGGCCTTGCGCTGACCCTGCGATCTCTGCTTGTGGTGCCTATGAAATTCCAGCCAAAGGCCACAATCGTGCGTGGAGCATGCCCATGCATTTTCTATTACGTTGCGGAAATTGCGCCGAAAGATAGATATAACAGGGAAGGTCCAAAACTGTAGGGATGGGGGAAGATGTGCGGCTGAGATACAGACACTTGGGCAGGGGTGTGGGTGCTAGATCTTTTAAACAGGTGCCCAACACGTTTTATCACATGTGGGAACTGCACCACACTTACGCTCACACATACGATGAATTAACTATTCCAATCTATCCACCACAAGATCGGTGACAGTATATATTCACGAGCAATTCTTAACTGCAATGTTGACCGTAAGCCCATGTGCCACAACAGCCACTGCTGCAAGGGTTCTGACTGAGCTTGGCCAGAATTATTGCATCAAGTTTAGTCAGAACCCCTGGTGAGACCCTCACAACAAAGATTCTCCCTGCTCCTCAAGCTCCAAGAATGTCTGCACAGGGCCTACATGGTCTTGAAGTGAAAGGATCCCTTTGTGTCTTACATGTTGTCTGATGTGATCAAATGTTTATGCATTTCATTCTGAGCAAAAATTTTCTTTTTTAATATCTCAAGGCTAAAGGAATTTGCTTGCTGGAGCTGAACTGGAGTCATCTCAGGAATGTTTGTCAATTTATGTGTAACTTATACCAAATGTTTACTTTTGCATTCCTGGATTTCCTTTGACTGGTGAAGCTTGCATACCACATTCATCATTTGAGAGGTTGAACGATATTCAGAAAAAATTAGTTACGATTTCAGGAAATTGCACATACTTGGTGATGGCAACTTCTTGTTGCCTACGATGCCAGGATTGAAAGAATTTGGGGATCTTTGGCCGAATCCATCTTCTTTGCAGAACTTTTTAAATGACCACTACACTATATGAATACAGATTCCTGTGGCATTGCCAAAAATCATCGATGACCGATGCGGCTTTTTGAAAAATTCCACCTTCAGGACATTGAAAATTCAAGTTGTTGTTATTTAATCGCAGAGACTGAAAAACATCTTGTGACCTTTCTTTGCAGAAGACTCCCTATAAATCAACAATTAACTGGAAGAAAGGTTGTTTCTCCCAATTTAATGTGTTTTCAAATGCACGGTTGTCATTATACAGCTTCGCCTGCCTGTATGTGTGTGACGTTTGGGCCCAAACATTCATATTGATAAAGGTCACACTTTCCGTTATCCTTCTCTACCTCGTTTTGTACAGGAAGCTTGTGCAAAATAAGTCGAATTGATGATATCTGTAATGCTCCCATTTGTTTTATTTGAAATGAGGCATTCCTGTTGAACAGGGTCTGGAGCACTCATTCGATTTACACTCAAGGTAGGGGTGGATGGTTGGGTGGAGAATCAGATTAGCACATTTCCCATTCACCCTCAACCCTGTACAGTTTGAGATCGAGATCCTGCTTGAAGGCACTTCTCCTCCAGCAGTGCTCGTTCAAGGAATATTAACAAGGAACATGGTGGTACATACACCTCCACCCATTTCACCCACAAGTTGCTGCCTCCCCACCCAGGAGCCCTGCATGTTGTGACAGCAACAATAACTTGCTTTACCTGTAAAGGCAGTAGCGAGAAGCAGCACCTGAGCGATTGACGTGAAGTCCCGATAGACCTTCATCCCGGAGAAAGACGACTCCCGCATTGTCGCCCTGTTTGGTTGCGAGTCCGCTGCCTTTCCCATCAAGTAGTGGACCGAGAGAGAAGCGTTCACGCTTTTCATCGTGAGTTCCGAACGAGCGCCGTCTCAGCTTACACTGCGGAAAGCTGTAACCGCTCAAGTACGACGGTCGTCGCAAGCGGAGGGTCCCACGCGATTCACCCACTGGGCCACTAGGAGGCTTTTAGAGCTGACAAGTGTCCACTGGAGACTGTTAATTGCGGCTCCTCGGAGCAGACGTCCTTGGACGAGTATAGTTGAGTAGTGTCAGCCCACCAGCTCTCAACTACGTTGTAATATTGTAGTATCTGCGTGGCTACAAGAACACTCAACGCGAAGGCCTATTGGTCACGATCTGCTGTCAATGATATGCGAGAGAATGGGGAGGGATAGCGTGAAGGAGTGGATGGAAGGGGGGGCGTGGAGGCAGAGAAGGAAACCTCCTGCCATCACTGATGGTAATAAAGAAAAGAAACATCTCGATGTACCATAAGTAGGGAATTTGTGTAGACCGGACTGTCATGTAAGCTTGTATCTGTAATTGCCTCTGCATTGGCTCTAGAAAATCTGCATTGGCTGGAGCACAAAAGGCCAAGAGAAAAGGCAGGATGCCCTGCAGAGTTTACATTCCCCGTCGCAGGCGACTGCCACGTCATGGACAGCGCACACCCTTTTGAGTGAGTTTTAGACATAAACCCCATGTAGGTCATATTTGTATGTAAGCAAGCAAGGTGTTTGGCAATCCTTGCCTGGAAATCAGACATGCAGTCTCAGTGGTGGGCCGGCCGCAATGTAACTCTGCGATCTCACTGGACGATGCCATCCAGAGAAACTTATCCTGGCAGGATTAACCTAGGTGGTAATGCTCAGGGATGAGATCACTTTAGCCAACTTCATCACATGGGGCAGGAGTGGGCCACCACATGCTTGCCGTTTAAACCACTGAAAACAAATGAAGAATGAACCATGGCAAAGTAAGATACTGTCCGCTGGCCATCGCCCCGGATCAACGCATCAACAAGTATGAGACGGGGCACGGGAAGTGTTAATTATATGATCAGACAGTAACATCATAATAATAGCGAGAAAGCATTTGAAAATGTAAAGGCCGTCCACATCTGCTTTATATTCAGACTTTTTCTTCTTCCTTGAATGCTGAACATGACGAAAACAGCTAAAAAAAAAATCCAAAAATAAAATTTTTTAGGCGACCATGACCTTTTCAACTTATAAGCAACAGGCTTCAGTGACCTAATATGCAAACCCTGCTCAAATTTCAAGTCACTCGGATGAAAATTTACTATTTAATGCAACCTTGACCTTTGGCCTAAAAACCCATAGACTTCTCAATTTTGATTGGTGAACCAATTCAGTGACACAGTATGCTAATTCTTGAATTCCAGGTCAATCGGATGAAAACATAGTTTTATGCAACCTTGACCTTTGACCACTTTATCTAAAAAAAATACAATCGGGTTCTAGCTTTTGATTGGTGAACCAATTCAGTGACCCAATATACAAATCTTACTATAATTCACCAAATGTCTGTCTGTCTGTCTGTCTGTCTGTCCGTCTGTCCGTCTGTTCCCAGGTACAGCAAAAAACGGCTGAACCGATCACAACGAATTTTTGGGTGGGTATTCCTGGGACCCCCTGGAGTAAAATAGGCCATATTGTTTTTACAATTTTTTTTTCCCAATTTTACAATTTTCCAGTTTTTCCAAACACAATGGAATAATATTTACCGATATATTGAAGTGATGTGGCTTTTATTGAAATTCTACAAATACTGTTTAGATTTTGATGATTTGCGTGTGATATGACTCAACGGATGTTTATATGAATCGTTTGAAATATAAAAGCCTTCAATTTCTGATATTTTGCCTTTTCATTTGGGCCTCCCAATTGAAGCCCCGCCCCTAGGGCGGGTACCGTTGCTAGTTCTTAAAATTTCAGGTCGATTTTTCAATGATTTTACATGATGCTGACCTTTGACCTTTTGACCAAATTATTAATTTGTTTTCTCCATATTCTCATAATAAAGCTTTGCTTAGAAATCGATGACAAAAGCTCAAATGGTAAGAGCGTTACGACCCAAACAAACGCACAGGCACACAGAAGTGATTGCAAAACCCAGTCTCTCGCTGCGCGGGGACGGTCTAATTGAAAATATAAATTCAATTGGAAGAGAGAATGTATGAACATTACCAGAGGTAGGAGCAAGTGTCATATTACGAGATCAACCAGAATAACATATACACAAAGAATTAAGTTAAGCACCCCCCCGTTTTTTTACAACCTCGCACATTACAAGTTTGTTGTCGTCAAAACAGTGTAATATACCCATGATATTGCTATATTTTCTGGAGAAGTGATATTATGGTCACATAAAAACATAACAATCATGCCGTTTTCAATATTTTATTCTGAATAATTTAAGGTGAAATTTTTTGGGAATTTTAGGCATATTTTCACCTCAATTTAAGTATGGAGCTATAGGTCCATCACGGACAGTGTGGATGACGTTTATGTTTTCTAACGTACAGTCATTGTTCTGAGAAGACCTCTAGCGATCTTTGCGTCAATAACGTGTGTAGGACCCACGTGATCGGATGGAGCAAGGTGCTGTGACAACCATCCCCTGGCCTGCGTACAGTCCTGACCTGAACCCCCTCGAGCACGTTTGGGACATGTTGGGACGACAAATTGCGAAGATGGTCCCTCCAATAGCCAATCTGGATGAATTGGAACGTGCATTACATCGGGAATGGAACAACCTGCCACAGCAACGCATACGACGGCTTACAGGGTCTATGAGACGTAGGGTTGAGTCAGTGATCCGATCACGTGGGTCCTACACACGTTATTGACGCAAAGATCGCTAGAGGTCTTCTCAGAACAATGACTGTACGTTAGAAAACATAAACGTCATCCACACTGTCCGTGATGGACCTATAGCTCCATACTTAAATTGAGGTGAAAATATGCCTAAAATTCCCAAAAAATTTCACCTTAAATTATTCAGAATAAAATATTGAAAACGGCATGATTGTTATGTTTTTATGTGACCATAATATCACTTCTCCAGAAAATATAGCAATATCATGGGTATATTACACTGTTTTGACGACAACAAACTTGTAATGTGCGAGGTTGTAAAAAAACGGGGGGGTGCTTAACTTAATTCTTTGTGTATACATAGGAAGTCGGTAGGTAGGATAGGGAACCAGAATGACATTAACAAGATGGAATTGAAAAGAGGATTACAACATCAGAAAGGAGCAGCATTACAAAGTAAAGGTAGAAAGGCTCTTCTAGCCTCGACACCTATTTATACCAGGTTGTTGAAGGCAAGAAACCGATTAGTGTGGAACAATGACAATCATAAAGGTGTATGCATCAACAATAACGGGCATCTGATGAACAAATGGATGAAATTCATGGTGAGCTGGGGGGAGATGTCCATGGAGTACCAATAAAAGATGTTTTATAAGTATTGAGAGATTTCAATACAAAATTTGGAATAGCTGGAGACAGTAGAAGGGAACTTCAGACAAGTTTGATTTTTGTAATGAAAATGAGAGGCGAAAGACTATTAAACTTTTACTCAGCTAAAACCTTGCGAGAGTGAACACAATGTTTCAGCAGAAAAAGGCAGCAGGAATGCACATGGATTTAATCAGATAACCACATGAGAAATGTAATCGATTTTATGTTGGGATATAGAAAGGGGAAGTTGAGGTGATATCGTAGATCATTCACTGCTGAGATCGTATAAAACCACAGGTTTGTGCTCACATACATGAGAATCAAGTTGGAAGTGTAAAAGAAAGATAACTGACAAAGGTGCACAATATGGACAACCTCTACCCCATGCGTCCTTCCTTACCCCTCATTCTACCCATGAGAAATCTGTCCACCCCATGTGTCTTCCGCTACTCCTCATTCTACCCATGAGAAATCTGTCCACCCCATGTGTCTTCCGCTACTCCTCATTCTACCCATGAGAAATCTGTCCACCCCATGTGTCTTCCGCTACTCCTCATTCTACCCATGAGAAATCTGTCCATCCCATGTGTCTTCCGCTACTCCTCATTCTACCCATGAGAAATCTGTCCACCCCATGTGTCTTCCGCTACTCCTCATTCTACCCATGAGAAATCTGTCCACCCCATGTGTCTTCCGCTACTCCTCATTCTACCCATGAGAAATCTGTCCACCCCATGTGTCTTCCGCTACTCCTCATTCTACCCATGAGAAATCTGTCCACCCCATGTGTCTTCCGCTACTCCTCATTCTACCCATGAGAAATCTGTCCACCCCATGTGTCTTCCACTACTCCTCATTTATCCAAGTCTCCCTCTATTTTGTCCATCAGTCCTGCTGTTATTGCTCCGCCAACCCACCCCCCTCTCCCCTCTCTCTATTGTTCCTTTTGTTTGGTTGCGTGCTGATCCATTCAGTGTTCTAGATCTTCCACAAGCCTTGACCTTGTATACGAAAACATACACTCAAATACCCAAAGGTGTCAATAAAAAAACAGCAGAAATTGCACACACCAAGGTGGCTAACTGATGAAGTACAGGATCATTATGACGAGCGAAGGAAACTAAAGGAAGAAAAGGAAAAGAAAAAATTCAATGCTGACCAACAACAGGGCTGACTGACTGAAACCAGACCGACAAGAGTCCAAGGAAGAGATGAAATCTGAAGTGAAGAGAGGCAATAATTGGTGGGAGAGACAAGGCTGTAAAGTAGAGGATTTTTTTTTCCTGGTGTACAAGATCGAGGCTCGTGTAAGAGTTAACATTAATCACAAAAAAACAAACTGACTTATAAAACATATAATAAAGGAAGTGGGAGACAAGATGGAGAGCAGGGACATCAGATCTGTGGGAGGTAGGGGGAGCCTGGGGGGGGGGAGTCGTGGGAAGGTGGGTGGGGGTGTGGGAGAGGTACAAAACACATGGACACGGCTAGGACTTCCAGGAAAGAAGTTGGTATTTCAAAAAAGTGGATCTAGGGTGAATTAACGGTGGTGGAAAAGATCAAGATTTTGGATGGGGCTTTCACAAGAGATGGTTGTGAACAGCTGTTTTAAAGACCTGGAGGGAGGAGTGGGATTGAAGAGAGTGAGGGAGTTTGTTCCAGAGGTGGGAGTAAAGAGGAATGAAGGAGTGAAGGTGAGCAGAGAGTCTTGATTTTGGCAGTTTAACCATAAGAGGGTTACTGGCAGATCTTGTGTGTCCTGTAGGAATATTTGGGGGGCAGAGCACAGAGAGAGCTGGGGGAGCTAGGCCGGAGAGGAGTCGGTAGAAGACAGAAAGACCACCAACCTGCCTGCGGTGAGTGAGAGGATTACTCCAGAATTTGAAGTGTATGAATTATACAATAACTAGAACGGCAAACTTCAATGTCGAGACGTCGACCGATATGCCTCCACCCAAATTACTCCATCATAATACATACTTAAACCAAAGTTTGATTTAAATCCCTTCAGCTGTTCTCAAGTATCACATTTGTACCTAACATGACCTCTGATATTTGACAGCAAAATCTAATAAATTCATCTTTGCAACAAAATATACCAGTATACAACTACTTGTACCAAGTTTGGTCAAAATCACAAAACTGGTTCACAAGTTAGCGCAGTTACAGTCACGTGAAAAAGTAAGTACACCCCATGTAAAGTTTTCACATTTTCAACATATTTCAACATACAGCTATTTGATCTTCATTTCAACAATATTGATAGATAAAGGTGATATAATATAACAAATATCATGAAACATTTACATTTTGTAGTCCATTGTATAATTTAAATAAACATAAATGCAAATTTCGCATGTGGAAAAAGTAAGTACACCCTTGGCTCTGAAAGGTGTTATTGCCCCCTTTGGCAGAAACAAACTCAAGTAGGCGTTTCTTATAACTGTCTACCACCAGTCTCTGACATCGACTGGGAGAAATTTTTGCCTACTCCTCCATGCAGAATTCTTTCAGCTGTGCGATGTTTGAGGGGTTTCTTGCATGCACAGCTCGTTTCAAATCGCCCCACAACATCTCGATGGGATTTAGATCCGGTCTTTGACTTGGCAATTCCAGAACCCTCCATTTCTCTCTTTTCAGCCATTCCTTGATGGATTTATTGGTATGTTTAGGGTCATTGTCATGCTGCAAGGTCCACCTTTGGTTGAGCTTCAACTTTCTGACAGATGGCCTCACATTATCCTCAAGCACCCTCTGGTACAATGAAGAATTCATAGCGGATTCTATGATGGTGAGCTGCCCAGGCCCTGATGCAGCAAAGCTGCCCCAAACCATAATATTTCCACCACCATGCTTTACAGTTGGTATCAGGTTCTTGTGGTCAAATGCTGTCTTTGGTTTTCGCCAAACATGTCTTCTGGTACTATGGCCAAATAGCTCTACCTTTGACCCATCTGTCCAGAGCACATTGTTCCAGAAGTGCTGGTCTTTGCCTCGGTGTTCATTGGCAAACTTTAGTCTTGCCCTGATGTTCTTTCTGGACAGCAAAGGTTTCCTCCTGGCACACCTCCCATGTAGACCAAATTTTTGCAGCCTCTTTCTAATGGTAGACTCGTGCACTTTGACATCAACAGTGGCAAGAGCTACCTGTAGGTCCCATGATGACATTCTGGGGTTCTTAGAGACTTCTTTCAGCATCTTGCGGTCTGCTCTCGGGCTGAACTTGCTGGGGCGGCCTGGCCTGAACAAGTTGGCAGTTGTTTGGAATCTTCTCCACTTGTAGATGATCTTCCGGACCGTCGAATGATTGATTTCAAATTGTTTGGAGACCTTTTTAAATCCCTTCCCATACTCGTAGGCATCTATAACCTTCTTTCTGAAGGCCCCAGAGAGCTCTTTTGATCTTGGCATGGTGACGCCGCACACTTCAACAACAAAGAGCAAACCAAACTAAATGTCTGAGGTTTAAATAAGACTGGTTCCTCCAAGATCCTCTCTGACGATGTTCTAATCATTTGCATCTGAGCTGGTGCACCTGATTCAAATTTTATATATTTGAAGTAGTGATACATGTAGGGGTGTACTTACTTTTTCCACATGCAAAATTTGCATTTATGTTTATTTAAATTATACAATGGACTACAAAATGTAAATGTTTCATGATTTTTGTTATATTATATCACCTTTATCTATCAATATTGTTGAAATGAAGATCAAATAGCTGTATGTTGAAATATGTTGAAAAAGTCAAAACTTTACATGGGGTGTACTTGCTTTTTCACATGACTGTACATAATTTTTACCTAATAGGACCTCTGACCTTTGACCTCTTGGCCCCAAAATCTAATCAGTTCATCTTTAGGTCACAATACATACTTGTACCAAATTTGGTCAAAATCCAATCACTGGTTCACAAGTTATCACGGTAACAACATTTTTTTAAAACCTAACATGACCTCTGACCTCTGACCTTTGACCTTGTGACCCCAAAATCTAATCAGTTCATCTTGACATTGTTATACAAATCTGTACCAAGTTTGACTTAGATCCCATCAGCATGGTAACATAAACCTATCATGGATGGACGGACGGACAGCTGGACGGACAACCGGAAATCATAAAGTCTCCGGCGACTTCGTCGGTGGAGGCATAAAAAAGAAAGCGGATTTGGATATTTCAACTTAGAATGTCCTCAGGCTGACCTAGAGGTACGCGTACTCACCTTTAAGCTGTCTAGCCTTGGTTTGAATCTCAATCCAGGTATAAACTGTCGTTCTGGTGTTTCACAGACAGGGCGATTCATCGATGTATGTGCCGTTCCCTCAGATGGACATTACATTGGGCGTCCCGTCTGCCGGTATTAGTTGATGTATGTTAAAGATCCCACGGTGTCCTTCGTGGAGAGTAGGCGAACCATCGCAGACACCATGAAGAAATTCCAAATTCCCGCTTTGACTTCCTTAGCCGCAGTGACGACCCGACCAAGATTGTAGCGGAGTAACTGCCGTAGTCTGGATCAAGGAGAGTACATCATGGTGACAATGATGATGAGAATGTCCTCAGTGAAGAGTAAATATGGACAAATTGAAGATGAACCACAGAGAAGCCAAGATGGAAAACACAACGAGGTGTTTGTACAACATGCAAAATCAGGTGTATGAACAACACTGAAATCAATAACCCTCGTACAAGCGAGGACAATGTGATACCCACCATTTAGAGGGAATTAAGAGCTACTGATACAAAGCTTGAAAAAGAACAAAGCATTAGGAATTGATTTAATAACTACAAAGCTATTCCAGTCTGGGGAGGTACGTATATAACAAAGGTGATGCATAGGCTGACAAATGAGATATGTCATGATACAGACCGAGGAAAAGCAATCGCCAAACCAATGTACAAAACAGATTGAAGACAGAGTGCAAAAAGCACAAAGTCTGTTAAGCATCCCAAGCAGTGTATTTCTAAAGATAAGACAACAAAGGAAAAAGAAACCCTTTGCCGATAAATGAGCAGATTCCAGCCAGGAAGCAGCACAATACATCAAATGTTCACAATCTGTCCGCAACCAGGGAAATTGTAGAGCATATAACCATCTGCTTTAAAATAACTTGTATTCTACGAATGTCCTTGTAATCAATGTAAAAGTACACTCACGTCTGCAGATGCATTGCCTGCATTCGATTTATGCGTAAGGTCCTCCTCAAGTCTTAGATGAATACAAAAGAGCTTTGGGATAAAACGGGCTCCGCTGCACAAGGAGAATGCGAACACGTTTGAGGGCATGACGCCTCCTTCATATCTGGAGATGCTACGCGAAGCACATAGCAATGAAGCCGTACCTGGGAGCACCATTACGACTCCGGATGAAACCGAGATGCCTTTTCTTAAATGGAAACCAAAAGGCATTCGACACGGTGGAAGCATGCCGACTCACCTCACAACCAATACATTTTGTCTGCAGGAACCAGCCAAGAAAATGATGGTGGTCATCTTCGAGAATGGTCGAGGCATTTTACCCATGGTGTTCCAGAAGGTGTTTCGTAAAGGGGTTTCTCAGGGACTATGGTCATAAGTGTCATTTTTTGTAAATCTTATGCGATTGTCAAAATAAATTAGGAAACATCATATTTGAACGCACTTCGTATATTTGTGGATTTCACAGCCAGTCCATGAAGACGGACAGTCTCAAAACTCCTGAGATTTCTTCAGCTATAACCTATATCAGACGGATCATATTTCCAATGGCTGGCTTCAAAAGCTGGCCAATGCCTTGGAATTCTCCTTTGCAGAGCCCAACTCCTTCCTCTACCATTCTCAGCTTATAATTGTGTATAAGGCCTTCACCCAAACTGCCGCAAAATGTTACTCCCCACTATGAGCACGTGCGCTATGAATTCTCACCTGACCCCAGCTTGAGGATATAGAGTTGAAGATGCTCTGTGTTACTCGCATATCATGACAGGAGGCTGTTTCAGGTTATACACCTTCCTCATCATAGGCAGGTTAATGGCCATGCAGTCTTTATCAAAGGCTATTCTGATCTTGCTCTTCCCACACTCTCACATCTACACCTCACCTCTGCCTCCTCCAAGATATTCTACCAGAAACGCAAGTTTTCTACCAGAACCCCTTTCCGCAGTGACGACCCCCCCCCAACCCCCCCTTATTTAAGCTCAATGCTCATCCACATTCATTCATGAATTCCCCTATTCTCTCACTATGTGGAACCATCTCCCCGATGTCTGTCATTTCTACTCCTAAACCTTTCTTCATCCACTGAGTCTGTCCCATTTTCATCTACAACTCATCTCCTTGTATTGCGGTGCATCCCAACATTATTTCTCCAGCTGTTTCACCTTCATCACGCATTGTCTGTGGACTCCATTGTTGTCTGTAGGTATGCTCTTGCCTGAGCCTCGACGGTACCTGCAAAGAAAGGGAATAGAGGTTTCGCATGTGTAGGATACCCAGTTTGCTCCTTTCCACCCATTGGCTTGACAGCTTGCCTGACTCCACCCTCAATTGTAACCTGAAAAAAATCATACGGCTGCCATTTTGGTGATATGCTAAGGGAAAGACATCTTCGGAGCTGTCGTAAGTTATTCTCAATCGCCATTGCCTCCCTACAAGTTTTCCCTTCAGTGTAAAACGACCAAAGAAACTGATAAAAGGATCATCAAATATTGAAAGGTTGGAGCCAATAGGCATCATAGGCCTTGTGCAGGCAACAGTAAGTATAGGCCTCAGACTTCAGTCCTTAGGCTTCAGGCCTCTGGGTCAGTGCAATTGGAGTCTTTCTGAGCTATACAACTATGATGTATTATATAAGCACATGGTGTGTTTTTGCTTAAAACCCAAGTTATTATTTTCAGAGCAATCAAAGCAGCAGTCTGTTGCCTTATACACCGCCAAAATTAATATGTGGAATTCTCTCAAGCATGAGCTTTTCCACGCTGGTTCTATGGGTCCTTGCTATTATTTCCGACTATTTTCTCTTAAACGCCTCGACAAGGGACTGCAAAACCCAAGTCATATTAAAGGTCTTTGTCAAAGGAGTCTCCCAAGATTGTGAAAGAAAAAGAAATTCATCATTATTTACTTTTATCGATGTCTATATGTGCATCAGGAAAAAGATGATCGGTTTATGATCGTTTATTGGCACAATTAGGTTGCTCATGGTCACTTGACAGTTACAATTCCAAGGGGTTTCCCCATATCTCGTGGGATTGTGAGTTAGACAGGTGACCGTGATGGGCCATGACTTGTAGGAGCCATGCTGTTGCTGTTTCGATTGAGGTTTTTGTGAAGTTGGTGATAGCATGATAGGGGATGAGAAACAGTTAAATAATCTACTGTTTGATGAGGCAATGGACAAATATGCAATGATTGATGTGGGAATGCCGAGGGGTAGGGAAGGACAGAAGGTTAGGTTTGGGAGGGGAGGAAGAGGAAAAGGGAAAAGATGGGACAGATTTTGAGGTTGGGGGGGGAGAGCAAAGATGGGACAGAGTTGGGAGGGGGGGGGGAGCAAAGATGGGACAGAGTTGGGAGGGGGAAATTGAGGGAGTTCAGTGGTGGGGGCAGGGGTGGGGTTGAGGAGTTGTGGTGAGGGTGGGGGGAGGAGTGGGGGTTTGAAGGCTTTGGAGTGGGGCAGGGATTGAAGCCTTCGGGTTGGGATGGGAAGGTTATGGACTTTGGGCTTAGGTGAGGGGGTTATGACTTGGAGTTTGTGAGAAGGGGGGAAAGTTGAGGACTTAGTCGTATTTTACAGTGTGGATGTTCCGTGGGTCCCTGCTAGCAAATGCGTAACAGCTGTTGCACTTTTATTAATTTTTTTGCCAGAAAGCGAAAGTGTCCTAAACAAAAAAGATGTAACATCATATAGGAAGTACTTCAAAGTCCAAGATATACAGTCGAAACTAGAACGCCACTCAGTAGAGCGCATACTCCCGCCGTGGGTCAAGTTGGAATAATACGTTTTGTTTAACATCCGCTCTCCCCAAAACAATAAATGAAAAAGAAAGTAGGCTCTAACTGTCAGAGAATTTATTTTGATATATTTCGGAATTAGAGGAGAAAAACATCATTTAATAAAAAGAATAAAAGCTTTAATGCAGTAAAACAGAAAAAAAAATCCCCAAAAAATTCCCTAAAAATATTCCTGGATCCGGAATAATATCCTGAGCTTCACCAAAAACGAATCAATTCTTCCTTATCCCAAGTGCAACCATCCCACCAACTTTCATCCAAATCCGTTCAGAACTTTTCCAGATATCTTGTTCACAAACACACAAACATGCGAACACACACACACACACACACACACGGACGGACGGACACGATCAAATGCATTACTCTACTCCCTGGTGGGAGTAATTACATGACATTCCAAATATCTATACAGCATCATAAAGCAGATAGTAAAGCAATCGTCTCATACGCATTGCACATGGATAAAACAGATTATTTCTGTTGTGGTTATGATATTTTCTTCCCTATTCATATCCCATCACCTCAATCGAATATCACCCAAAAAACACTGCAGCTCACTGGGAGGTGTGTGCGCCCCTTTAACCTCCAATGGAGTGGAGGCTATCTATAACCAAGCAGCAACACCGTGATGGTTCTTGACAATCCAAATGCTGTCGATGATCTTTCCATCCTGACGGTAGACACAAAAGCTTTAAATGTCAGAAAACGATCAAAGATGATTCTCTATTTACTCTCGATGCAGCTCGATTCATGCAGAATATATGACGACATGCATGGCAGAAGAAATACATATTCACATCATTGATGCACAAACAAAAATTTAATATTCACCTTTACAGGTCAAAGTTCAAAACCAGGTTTTTAACCCAGTATAGTGAAAATGTTTAACATCAGAAATCATAGCTGTGTTATTGAGTTTAACAGCTTAATAATTCACTGCTAATGTTAAGCAATTATTTTCTTTAACACGGACTCTTCTTTGCTGGTACAGTAACAGGAAAGACAGGATCCTTTGATGCAGTGGGAATTTTAACTTTCTGACATGGTGCTGACATGCAAAATTCACTTACACGCATGCATCGGAGACATTGCCGTGTTAGCTGCATTAGCACCGGTTTTAAAGGAAACAGCATGGTTTGGTACTACACCCTCAGATGTTAACTGGAATTATTTTTGTGGAAGAAAAGGTGTTATCATGATAATTTGAGTTCCCTTACAAGGAACTTCGATGCAGGAGAATGCCATTAGGCCCATCACAACCTGTCATAGTAGTGGCAACCTATGGTTGTTTGTCCGTTATGTCACAATTGCTAATGCGTTATCTACGCATTAGATATCTACGCATTTGTAGCGTCGATATCTACGCATTTGTATCTACGCATTTGTATCTACGTTATCTACGCATTTGCAGCCTAATCTCTCAATGGTGAAGAATCACTCTAAAGATGTTTTTTTAATTCTCATATCCAGATCTGGATCTTCACCAAAATCTAATCAATTCAACCCTGTCAAACACTTAACCTGTCTGCCAAATTTTATCCAAATCCATTCACAACTTTTTGAAATATCCTGCTCACAGACAGGACAGACAAACAAACAAATGGACAGACAGAGACAGTGGTGAAAACAAACTCCTTTCACCTTCGGAGGCAGAGGTAATAAGTTTTTAAGCGAGGCCCAAGAATGTTTCCACTCTATGCTGGCTGGCACACTTCGACTCCGGCTCAAAATGATGAAACCTCTCATCACAGTCACAATCTTGTTCAATAAAATAATTGTCCTTCCTCTGAAAGCATGCCAGGAGCTCTGATGCAGTAGCCACATGAGCAGCCATTTGATCAAACAAGAGGTCCTTTGGTAATCATCTTGCACTAAGTTCAAGTGAGAATTAATGTTTCCCCACTTCCAAAAATGACATCAAATTATTCTGCAATTTCAAATGTAGTAACCCAGATATTCTCCAAAATTAGCAGATCAACAAGTTCAATGTTTTGTTGATTGATGGCATTTGATTGCGTGTGAAGATGTACAAAAATGCTCACCAATTCATGTCATTTGTGAACTTGCTGCACCATTTAAACGACACTATGTGAAAAGGGATGAATCACCAAATTGCAGAGACTAGTGAGATACCCGAGCTACGCACGGGTGGGAGGCCGGAAGCAAACAGGCAATGCAGAAACGGCGAATGCTAAAGTATGAAACCAATAAATTCCACATTCCTGTAGCACCCTCAGTCGCACGTCAGACATGGACAGCAAGTTCGTGAATGACTTCCATGAAAAACGTACCCGTTCGCAAACAAACGGATACGTTCACGTATAGAAACATCGATCGTGGGTCCGTGGCGAATCTGCATATGGCGATCCGCGAAGTTCACGTTTAGAAGGTAGAAACCATCACGGCATGTCGTCATTTACTTGAACTCGATATCTCTTTTTTCATTCCAAACAACATAACTCCAATCACAAATTAATCACAAAATAAACTTTTAACAACATGTTAATGTTCATGTTTCCTTCATTGTAAAAACTACCAAGTCAACAGATAAAAGGATTTTGAGCCGATATGTGTTACGGCCTTGGCAAGATCGATGGAGACAATGATCTGTTGGAATATACACCGCCCAAATAGCTATGTAGAATTCTCTCATGTAGAGATTAAACTCACATTGTTTGAACTTTGGCCAAGGTCATTATTTACTGTCAGTGATGTTTATACGTATATGAATCAAAAAGAAGATAATTGGTTTTGGGTCATCCTTTTCGCATATCTCGTGGGATTGTGAGTTGGAGAGATGACCGTGATGACGGGGAGGGGGTTGGCATTCAAGCAGGGATTCAACCCATGTCCTCATAAAAGGTCTTTGTCCGAGGTCACCGAGTCTGATCGGTGCAGCCGTGCAGCGATCGGTGCAGCCGTTTGTGCGGCACCCGGGAAAATAACGTTATGTGGGAGTCCAAACCTGAAAATGCTGGAGGCCAAAGCTGAAATTGAAAAAACAATATAGCCTATTTTACTCCAGGAGATCCCAGGATTACCCACCCAAAATATCGTTGCGATCGGTTCAGCCGTTTTTGTGGTACCTTCGAACTGACGGACAGACAGACGGACAGACATTTGGTGAATTATAGTAAGATGGTCTCCTGTGAAATTCAGCCATTTTGAAATTATCCTTTATATAGAACTTCATGGCGTAACCCTGTTCCACAGCACATGCGACTGTTGGCTGTCATCTTGGTTTGAACCAAAATGCTTTAACTCAGGGTAGACACAAAATTTCAGCATTGAGCTCATATATTTAAGTGATACGCAATAATAGGTCCACCTCAACTTTGAACGATCTCCTATATTTGATGATCATTGTGATTTCCATTTCTTTAGTATAGACTGCATACCGACCCCAGAAATCATTCACTTTGTGACCACCGTACTACAACTACATAATATCCTTACATGTTGTCAATAAATATATTTCAATAAATCTGTGAAACTCGTCAAGAGCATAGTGTGCACAAAAGAGAGAAATGTGAAAAAAAACGAACGAAAATCGAGTTATTTTGTGTTAAATATTATCCAATCACAGCGCGTGTCTTATGCACAATCCCCGTTGCAACTCTTCCATTAACCAATTACGCGTCTTGTTACATTTATGTGACACTGCACAACATGGCGACCTACATGATGTCCATGTCGTCCGGGGCCGATGATTGTGAAGGAAAATCTTCGACATTTTGCTCTATGCATACAGTGGACATGCATGGGAAAGTTGTTTCTTCCTCCGAGAGAAGTTTTAGAAAACTCAAAGAGTGTGCCATGCTTTGGAAAGAGTTAGATGGTAGGCCAGAAAGCAAGATGGCCGTGCAAGCAGACAGCCTCAAATTCGATCGGGTCAGGGCAGGCGTCAAACAACATCTGGGCCCAGGATTGCGACCGGAATCAAGTGAAAATGGAAGCGGAAACACTGCAAGGTAGGATTTGTGATCAGGGGCTATCCACATGCATTACAATGTTTTCATGATTGTCTTCATCTACTACTAAGCCCAATAAATAAATACGATACTTTGTTTGATTACAATGAATCTTGGAGCGTGAGGTTTCATCTTGGAGCATGACAATGAAAGCAGTGGGGAAACGTTAATTTCATGTAGAAAATATTATCCTTTTTCTCATTCTCGAAAACAGCAAGGTCGGGCCGGCTATCACACATAGACTGCTACCGTCAAATTTTAAGTTTGTCATCTTGAAACTTGGTAAATGAACACACACCCAATGTTCTTGAGACCCGACCATAGATCGACTGTAATGTATATACCCCAAAGAGGAATGACCCTTCTTGCCGCTCCCGTAGTGAGCGGGTGTACTAGTCTTACAAAATCAAGTATGACTTAATGTGGGTCGGATCGGTTAATACAAAATAGAGCTACAGTGTCTGATATTAGTCAGCAAGTAATGGAGTTTATACTTTGTACCATGATCTAATGCAGTTGCTTTGTTAAATTATTTTTTTTGAATGCGCTATTGCCTCCTGATAGATCAGGTAATTACACAAGTAAATATCCCTTGCATACATGATCATACATGATCATCCCTCTGATCATCATCATGTACACTTGTAAATAAACTTCTAAACTAAACTTTCTAAACTTCTGAGCATTTCTAAGTTGTCGAAGCCAAAGTTAGAGCACATCGATATTCTGAAAAACAATGCAATTTCACATGTGGTAGGGGAGAAAACCCTTCAGTTAGTAAATTATATTTTTCCTATAATCATATTTCAAGACGGTGTAATGCTGGGAAAAATCTCCACTACATGTATGTTGTATGTAATGCATTAAACAAACTTTAATAGAGCAGATTACCCCAGTACATCAGTGATCACATTTACAGGAACACCACGAGATTGGCTTTTAAATACAAACATCGGGGCAATACCCCTGGCGCTCACCTGGTAGAATAAACAGTACACTGCACTGACTAAAGGTATTTTAAACCAATTCCAATGGTTGCTAGAAGACAGTGCAGCATGTAGAATCATACTAACATAATCACAAGACTTTAAACCAAAAAATACCTACTTTGGGCACACCCCGCTCCTTCCCACCCCAACCCGTATACCTCCACAGACCCCAATTTTTCTATTGCCTTAAACAAACATTGGTACATCACGGGTGATGAAAAGTTGTGGTGAAGTTTCATCGAAATTGTGTGTGTAGTTTCAGAGGAAAAAGCAAATTCCTATTTTGGGGGGGTCAAACCTGGATACACTTTGACCCCCGGTAAACCCCCTTAGACCCCGATTTTTTTCCATGCCGTGAACAAACTTTAGTCACAACATAACAAATATAATTTGTGCCAAATTTAGTCACAATCCCTTCAGCGGTTTCGGAGAAGAAGTTTCAAGTGTTTACGGACGGACTGACAGACAGACTGACAGACGACGCGCAATCGCATAAGCTCCCCTGATCTTCGTTCCAGGTGAGCTAAAAATTGGACAAGGAAGAAAATTGTGGGGGATTAGTGTTCTATTTTCTCACTGCTTTACCTGAAATCATGATTATCAAAGCATCCCTCTGATAGGATGTAAAGCAATATCTCTTCTTCGATCATTGACAATTTGCTTGCGATAATATATTTGAGGTTTCATACTCATTTGAGCATTAATTCCTTGAAAACAGTCATTCCTAATTGTACATGTCCGCTATGGGACACAAGAGGGTGACAAAAAAATTATGAAATTTAAAATTATGAATACTAATGAATGTGCAAGTTTTATCTTTGACGACTTTGTGTGCTTATTCACTCTATTTTTCTTCACCTGCCACCCAAATTTCATGTAGTTTCCAGTTGGTGGTTGCAAATTTCTAGAAATAGAGCTCTTGCTGCTTATTGTATTGCGGTCTAATACGAGTCCCTTTTGGAATGCTCCACTGATGACACAAAGACCATATAATCCAATTTAAATGAGTGCTTCATCCACATAGCTTGATCTGAAGTTCTGCTCAAATAGTTCCACCAATGCCAAATTTGCATGAAGTCTGCACATGAAAAATTGCAAAAGTTTCCTAATTTAAGCTGGGAGAGTCCAATATTGAATTTTGCAAACAAATCCTTCGCAGATGAGTAGTCTGACAACAGTAGTTCCATACAACCTTGTCTCAAATTGATACAATTATTCTTTGTCAAAAACAATTCCTCAAGAAAATCAATCTGGCCTTGTTGGGCGGCAGTTAAAAGCTTCATCAATAAAATAAATAAACGTAGCAGCATTCAAGACTTTGTGCCAAATTGTCCTTGGAGCGTGATAGGAGTGATGATGCGTGAAGCGCCTTCCTCTTTCCAAATGAGAATTTAACGGGTCTCGTGAATCTTCAAACATGCATCGAAAACGACCTGCACGGTCTCTTCCGAAGATGGCACACTGATGTTCCTCTACCTCCTGAGGCACCCACATTATTTCAGCTTTAGTTACTGCATCACTGAGAATATAAGTTTCAGCACTCCCAGTCTGCACAGCGGTGGCGTAAGCAATGGCTGCTGAACATCTTGTGGTTGGATTGCTTCAGCCTGGGTGATCTAAGCAAGAGGCTGACAAAGCAGGTATTGCTGCTCACTGCAGACCGTATGTTGTAGGGATGAGAACAGGAGTCAGGAAATTAGCTCTATGCTGACCACAGCCAACCAGCTAGAAACAGGTGAGCCAACCAGCTAGAAACAGGTGAGCCAACCAGCTAGAAACCGGTGAGCCAACCAGCTAGAAACCGGTGAGCCAACCAGCTAGAAACAGGTGAGTCAACCAGCTAGAAACAGGTGAGCCAACCAGCTAGAAACAGGTGAGCCAACCAGCTAGAAACAGGTGAGTCAACCAGCTAGAAACAGGTGAGCCAACCAGCTAGAAACAGGTGAGCCAACCAGCTAGAAACAGGTGAGCCAACCAGCTAGAAACAGGTGAGCCAACTAGCTAGAAACAGGTGAGCCAACCAGCTAGAAACAGGTGAGCCAACCAGCTAGAAACAGGTGCTCATAGGTTGTGTTCTCTCACAGCAAGCTGACCCACATAGGTCAATAATACAATGTTCTCCTCCCTACAATGTTACAGTACGAGATGCTTTGTTGGAGGGGATGGAAATGCTGTATTGAGCACAAGCTGCTTTGTGAGTCTGTGAAAACCAGACTACATTTCTTTTAATGTGGGTGAACATGTGAGCCATCAAGTAAATAACTCAACTGCAGAAGCACAGCATGGAGAAAAACAAAGATGTGAACCGATAAAATATTAATATCGCACATACGCATAAACATGCAAACCCCCACACGCACGTGTGCGCACGCACACACACACACACACACACACACACACACACACACACACACGCACACGCACACACACACACACTGACATTTTGTAGCATTTTAAAATTCCATGACCTTCTCCCGATCAATGGTGACTCCGCAGCCTGACGTCTCACATCACGACAATGCAGTGGTGCATTGGCATGCATCCCACATCTTGGTACACCAGTCACTTTCATCTTATTATAGACACACGTTACAATGGTAAAGGTCAGGAAATATTTATGATCTTAAAACCTTGCTCCCAGCATGCCTCCCACCCATTGGCCCCTACGCACCCGACCCCTCCCCACACACCCTCCTGCCTCCCAAAGTAAAAAAAGATTTTAACCAGATGACATTCTGTGACTGCAAAATTACATATTTACAACTGAACAGGTCATTAAAGTATAAAAGGATTAGTGTGCTGACAGCAGATGCTTGGAAGATAACTGTTCGTCTGCTTTGTGCCTGGCGAGGATTGAAGGTGGCGATGTAGCTGGTAATCATTTAAAATTTCGTAATAAAGGGGTCAAACTGCATAACAAATGTCTAAATAATCCATGTCAAACCATCTAAATAATGCAAGTCATCCATCCAAGTCAGGAAAAGGAAATACATTTTTTTAACCACGAGAATTATCCAATCCCAATTTCATTACTGTGGCGGCATGACAAGTTTGGTACTTCTTCATAGCACAAGTAGGTCAGGGCAACAGGCAGAAACCCAGAGCAGATTTCATTACATCATTCACATATGCCAGGTTAGTCCCTGGTGTTGGGCTAGCGGCGAGGGTGCCAGCTTAGGATCCTAGGATCCTGGGTTCGAATCCCGGTCGATCGCTGAATTAACGCCAGGGGGGTTGACTCAGCCTGTCATCCTTCCGAGGTCGGCTAATTGAGTACCAGTTCACTGGTAATTCCCTGCTTGTCGTAAAAAGGCGACAAAAAGGGTTGGCGTCAGGAAGGGCATCCGGCCGTAAAACATTGCTTCAAAAAGGGGACCGAAAAACAACAACAACCACGGTCCCCGAAAAGGCCAACCCCCGCTTTGCGGGGAAAAATGGCCTCTAAACGGTGGTTTATTCACATATGCCAGGTTGCAATAAGTCATACATGAGCAAAGCTTATAATACTGTAATCATCAACCTCTGGTGAGCAAACTATCCCTAACCCTGCATCCATAATGGAGACATTCTGGATATCGTCACACTCAGCAGCCCAACGGATAATTGTACGAAACCCAAGTTGCCTGGAAGTTTCAGACACTGTACAAGGACAATGCCCTCTTTCTCCATACGAAGACAATGTCCCTGGAGCCAAATTGCTCCATGTGTCTATTGCAGTCCTCACATGTGGTCCACTACTGTGGTGTCCACTCATGTGGTGGCTTGAATATCAAGGCTTGCCTGTTTCTGGGAATATAGTAAACTTAGCGAAGAGCTATATATTAAAAATAATGAAAATCATTTGAGAATTGTCCATTGCCTCACTAAAAACAAGCATCACTGCATGAAGGTTCAGAAGCATTTCTCCTTCTCAAAAAGAAAACTTGCAAATCTTCTCCATGACAGTAGTTCAAGTGCACAATAAAAGTGTTACTTTATCATACAGGGACAACTTCTGTGATGCAGATGATGCTGCATGTGCTCAGAAGGTGTAAGCTGGAATTCAGTTCCATGGATGATGAACGGCTTTCCTTAATTGTCGATCATTTTGTATATCTTTATACTTCCTCAGTCTATTCAACCTCACTCTTCCCGCCAGGGCATCACCATAACACAACCTCCATCCACCTTTGGTGGCACAGGTAATAATTCAGTCATCAAAACTCATGATCTTTGTTACGCTCACCCTCGTTAACCCTCGCCAAGCCCACCCCTTCCTTTCCGGAATATTGTACTCCACCCTGGCATCCTCCTGTCCCTCTCTTTAATGTCATTCTTCCCCATGCCCACTCTTCCTCCAAGTGTCACTTTGTTGGGTTTTTCTTTCCTGCTGTTGGTGTCCCCACCCCCCCTCTTCCCCCCAAAAAACAACGTTTGACTCATTTTGTCATGGCAGGTCACATGTAATGCCAATTCCAAGCTGAAATGCTGTGCCCGAGGGTTCTTCTAATACTCCTCCAGTGTGTGCCAGTCCAAAGGTACGTACCAGCAATATGGAGATGGCAGTGAGGCATGGTCTCTTCCAAAGATGATGGAGCAAATATTGATCACCAGGCAAAGAGCCTGGAACAATTGCGTCTTGACATATTAATAAAAGGAAACACTATTTTACCCGAGAAACAAACAATTTTCAAAAAGAAACAAAACAATGGAAGCCAATGGATCAAGAGAACACCAAATTGAATGACATTGCTCATACTAAAAACAAGTACAAAAAGTTTTAATTAAAACAAAAGCCACGTCGATGTTACACAATGCCTAGATGCAGCTGTGCCTATAACGTCGATGTTATAGGCACAGGACATTCCTATTGATTCGATTACTTGATGTTATTTTTGTGCAAAGTGAAAATATATCTCGGCAATTTCCCGTGTGTGGCGACGAATTTTTAATATATCTCGGCATTTTCCCGTCTGTTATTTCAGGCGGTGTATGACTGACCATGCCGCGATTTAAAAAAAATATATCTCGGCAATTTCCCGTATGTGGCAACACGTGAACGAAGCTATGCTCCTCTCTCCACATTATTGTGACGACGTATAAATTAAATATTTCATCGTGACGATTGTCATCAAATGGACGAATTTTTAATATATCTCGGCATTTTCCCGTCTGTTATTTCAGGCGGTGTATGACTGACCATGCCGCAATTTAAAAAATATATATCTCGGCAATTTCCCATATGTGGCGACACGTGAACGAAGCTATCTCCTCTCTCCACATTATTGTGACGACGTATAAATTAAATATTTCATCGTGACGATTATCATCAAATGGACGAATTTTTAATATATCTCGGCATTTTCCCGTCTGTTATTTCAGGCGGTGTATGACTGACCATGCCGCGATTTAAACAAAATATATATATCTCGGCATTTTCCCGTCTGTTATTTCAGGCGGTGTATGACTGACCATGCTGCGATTTTTAAAAAAAACAATATATCTCGGCATTTTCCCGTCTGTTATTTCGGGCGGTGTATGACTGACCATGCCACGATTTAAAAAAAAAAAATCTCAATGGACTTGAAGTTACAGGCCTTTGAGAATTCATTTTGTTCTATAAAGGGCAACTTTCATCGGATTTTCTTCACGTTTTTTTTCAACCGAGTCTAAAACTATGTTAGCGACTGTGAAAAATGAAATGATATATCGAATTTGATTTGAAAGAAAACTGTGTGAGAGAGCAAGACACCACGGGCCTACAAAACAGGCCTCAAAGCTATGCGAGTTAATAAAATGGTGGATATTTGTTTATATGAAGCCTCTCCCACAATGGGTGGAGCTATGGTTCCCAGAATGGGTGGAGCTTTGAGGTTTTGTCTTCTCTGCAAGAACAACAAGAACAAGAAGAAGAAGAACAAGAACAACAGCAGAGGGCACTCTATGAGCAGCGTCTGCGACGCGGCTACAAATGGAACTGGACATATAGCTACTATCTATCTATAATTCCAGTAATCTCTGTGTGTATGTTTGTTTGTACGTTTGTATGTTTGTATGTTTGTATGTCTGTGACCGCTGTTTCTCGACAACTACCGGTCCGATATACTTGAAACTTGCCAGGTATATTGCTGGGGACCCGAGGATGTGCCTTTTCAAGGTTTGAAATTAATCGCAGAAGTAGTTACCGAGCTATGTCCAAAAAACGATTCAACCAATCAGAGAGCAGCGAGCTATCACGTGTGCCGAACGTGGCGAACACACTCTGCCTCGGATGGCACATTTGAGAGCGTATTCATTTATTTCCCGTCGGCAAACTATGTTGCCGTTAAACTATGTTTTAAAACTAATAAAAACTAATTTGCGATTCATCGTATTCATCGCTTCACATTTGCGACAGTGAAGACTTCACTTCCGGCAGCCAATCACAGGACGCGTTGTTGCGAGCCCGAGAGCCTGCGCCATTACGGTTCGTAATTCGATTTCTTCCGGAGAAAATAATAATTTCTCGATTTCTTATGCGCATTATTTCTCCCAATTCAGTCAGAGCGAAGGGCGGAAGCGAAGAGCGTTGTTTTTTTTGTTTACGGGCGTACGGGCGGGGTAGAGCGTACGGGTAGCGTTTTTTTTTTTTTTGGCAAGGAACGGGCACCCACGTACGGGCGAGCTATGGCGATTTAGCCGTTCACCGTTCGCTTTGGCGTTGCGAATGGGCCAAACCATTTCATGTAAATAGAGGGGGGGGGGGGGGTTCTGTGGTCGTTGCGAATGGACCAAACCATTTCATGTAAATAGAGGGGGGGGATTGTCACCGTACTCGCAAGCCGTTCGCCGTTCGCTTTGGCGTTGCGAATGGACCAAACCATTTCATGTAAATAGAGGGGGGGGATATAATTTTAGATATATATATAGTACGGGCATATATATAGTACGGGCATGCCCTAGTATGTTGAATGGAGAATGGACAATTGATGGACAACTTGAAACAAGAGGAATACAGAAGATCCAAAAGAGAGATGAAATTATATAAAACTAGAACGACACCCAGTAGAGAGCATACGCCAGGTGAACAGTTTACGTTTTGTATCCCAGAGTAGACCAGAAAATCACAATACAGAATCACATTTAATCAAACTCATCCGTCCACAACTTTTTGAGATATCCTCCTATATATCGTTTTTGGCCCTATCTCCCAATGGTGAAGAATCACTTTAAAAATTCTACTAGCCGGATCCGGATCCGGATCTTCACCAAAATTGAATCGATTCTTCGTTGTCACTTGCACAACCTGTCCACCAAGTTTCATCCAAATGCGTCCATAACGTTTTGAGAAATCTTGTTCACAAGCAAATGGACAAACAGACAGACAGGGTGAAAACATAGCCTCCATCCACCTTTGGTGGCAGAGGTAATAATTCAGTGATACAATGTCCACAAATTGCAGAAAACAGAAAACATTAGACCATGTTGAGGATGGTCTTCATCCTGCAATGGACTGGAATAGGTTAGCAAAGTCATGTCAAGCACATGGCAGTTATTTCTCCGGACAGCTCTGGAAGAGGAAACTGCCCTGTATCTTTGATTACAGAGTTGTGCAATTCTCTGCAAACAAGGAAACAGTAGCTGGCACGAACCTGAAATATCAAGGCCACAACAGAACACAAAAGGCAAGTCAAAAAAGATTAATTGTAAGAAAGCCAGAGGGGGAAACTTTAAAGTGACGTGTTCATCCAATTAACGGTGCACAAAAGGTACATTATTTCTTGTGTACCAGAAAACAGCTGTGGCATAGTATAACGTTTGAAAAGCAAGCAATGACATCATGCCAATCAAAATACAGCTGGAACTAGAACGCCACTCAGTAGAGCGCATACTCCCGCCATGGGTCAAGTTGGAATAGTACGATTTCACAAAAGCTTGACGCAGTAGTTCAGTGACAACACAAGACAGACACTGCATATATATATATATATATATATATATATATATTGTTGCGGATATGGGATTTACAACCATCCATATCCGCTTGTAAATATTCCCCTATTTCCTCATCCTTCCCAACTATCCCCAATCCCCCATTCCCTAGTCCCATTTTCTGTAAACAACACTCTGTAGACCCGACCTCCCCCTATTTCCCCCATTAAATGTCGCATCCAGGTCCACCGCATCTCACGTAGACAACTATAGGACATCTTGCTAGTTATTCTTAGTCTATGTCAGTTAAGGACTCGTTTCCATTAATTCTGACTCTTCGTTGCACCAGAATGTGATTGTATGGCACCGTTAGGAAGTTTAGGACCTCCCAATACCTCCCCGCAGCTCTTCCTCATGGTACAACAACAACAACAACAACAGCGGCGGCGGCGCGGGGATTGTGCGTCCTCACTCCGGCTTGGTTGGTAGGGGGTGTTGAAAGGGCACCAAGCCTTTCCAACGAGCCGCCATCGAGCATGTGCTCGACGGGGTTACCACATAGGGGCTCGCTGTCAGCTCCTCGTCAAGGGCGGAGCCCGGTAACCCCCCGCACCCAATAGAAGCGGCGGACCAATCCCATCTGGGGCGGAGCCAACGAGCCGAGGGCGTGTCACTCCCCGCTGAGCATGCGCAGGAAGAGGGAGGTGACGTCAGATGCGCCCTGAGCTTGAGAAGAGAAAGACGCCACCTCCGAGCGCTGCAATACCTCCCCGCATCTCTGGACTGGACCGAGCTGTATCCTGTCCCTGAGCCAAGGTGCACCTTGTGCTATCGACTGCCTGTCCTTCCCTGCCATCAATCCCTGTGTACGTCAGTCTTGTTCCGTTTGTCTGTAGTCTGTCTGGGATAGATAAGATTGTGTCTAAGTGCCTATCTCTTCTGTGCTTTACCTCATACCTTGTAATCTACCCCTTTTTTCCACCACCAATTATATCCTCCTCCGGAGGTCTTGAGAACTGTACCCCTTGTGTCGTTTCATTTATCCCAGCTGTTGTGTCCTTTCCTTCATTGATTTAGCATAGCGCGACTTGGTCAACGTTCGAGTGGAATCGGGGTCTAGTCGGGGAATAACTGTTAGGTCGCGGTAATACACCACCGCTCGGTCGAAGTAACATCTAACCGCGATCCGTAACAACTGGTGTCGAGGAGTGAGATCGGACCCGAAGCGCGCTTAACGCGCTCAAAATTACAAGCAGTTGGAAATTGTTTTGTTTTACAAAAAAAAAACCCCGAATTTTGAAGGTCGCGCTATGGCAGATCAAGACGGCTGGGTTCCGGTAGAGGAGAGTGAGGCAGGGTCGATCCAGGACCAAATTGAGGGACAAGAGGAGAGCGAAGCAGTGAGGGCGGCAGGTTCGCAAAATGGCGCCTCGCACATGGCCACGGCGACCGCGCCCGTAGCAGCGCCACCGGTGGATTTGAACCTTTTTATGATGCAAATGAAGGCCCTTATGGAAAAGAATAGTGAGCAATTGGGAGACCAAATTAGAGGTTTGAAAAGCAGTATGGGACAAATGGGGAACCGGATGGATGCCCAGGGTGAGCGATTGGAGGGCCAAATGGGGGTAATGGGGAACCGGATGGATGCTCAGGGTGAGCGATTGGAGGGCCAAATGGGGGTAATGAGGGACGAAGCGAGGGGTACCGGTGAGGGGTTAGAACAAAGGATGGGGGCCCAGATCTGAGGGTTAGGGAGTAGAATAGAGGGATTAGACAATAGATTAGGGGAAATACAGGAGGGGTTAATGGGGGTAGAAAACAGAATGGCCGCTCAAGAGAATCAAATGGAAGGGATGCAAAAGGGGTTAGAGGGGTTAGAAAACAGTATGGAAGGCAAATTGAGGGACATGAGGGACCAAGCGGAAAGGGAAGTTAAAAAAATGGGGCACCAGATAGAGGGGGTCAGAATGGGGGTAGAAACTAAATTGGATGCTCACAGGGAGGAAATGGAGCAGATGAGGGTGGCATCTGGGCAGGAGATGCAGGTGATGGGAGAAGAGATCAGAAGAGGTGTGAGTGAGGAGGTCGGAGGAGTGCGCGAGGAGGTGAGGCACTGTAAGGAGCGCATGGAGAAGGAGGTGAGAAAGGGGACTGTAAAATTGCAAGGTGGTATAGAGGAGTTGACGCTGGGAGTAGAACAACTGACAGTGGGACAAAAGGAGTTGGGGGACCAGGTAAAGAAGAACACAGCGGTAATAGAGGGTTTAAAATCGACACAGAAGGAGATGAAAAAGGACGTAGGGGTAATTAAAAAAGAGTGTCAGACGGTACATGAGGACCTGACGAGGAAAATGAACAAGGTGGTAGAGGTGATGGAGGTTAAAGAGCGGGAGGTGCGGGAGCACATAGAAAAAAATAAGGTGGAGTTAGAGGAAGAACTTAAGGGGGCGCACGAGGAGATGAAGGAGGTGAAGCAGAAATTAGAAGAAGTGGAAGAAGGGGTGAGCGAAATTAAGAAGCGACGGAGAGGGGATAAGAAAGAGATAAAGGAGGAAGTAAAAGAATTGGTCCAAAGTCTGTGTTCGGATCGTGATGATGTGCTCATTAACCGGATGAGGGATTCGCAGGTGATGGAGGAGAAGCGAAGAGAAAGAGGACCCGGTGTAAGTGGTGACCAATATGGTCGTGCGTATGATGCGACAGGTGATTTAATAAGCTTGGGGGTCGAGATAGACCCGGATGTTCGTGAGAGGCCAAGAGTGAGGTGTATGGCTGGTCCGGAGGGTATGGAACGAGGGTGCGAGCGAGAGGGTCCGGTGATGGGAGAGGTGCGAGGTGTGGGTGAGCAAGGTTGTGGTGGTATGGAATGGGTAGCGGGTTGCGGAAGTGTGACCCATGCATCGACACCAACAGGGGTAGTTTTTAGAGGGACAGGGGAGGCACGAGAGCCCCTTGGGGGTAATGTACTGTGGGGGCCCGGCCGGTTCGGCCCCGCGCTGACCCCGCAAGGGGCGACGCACGGGGTCCGGCAGGCGGGCAACGACTCGCATACGAGGTGGTCCCACAAGGTCCCACTCGCGCCGTATGACGGCAAGAGTGATCTACGCGCGTACCTGGCGCAGTTTGACTGTGTGTGTAAGGGCAACGGTTGGGGTGAGGACGAAGGTGGAGTACACCTGGTGGCCGCATTGCGCGGCGCGGCGGCGGAGGTGCTGACGGCATTACCACCGGGTGCTCTCACCCTGCCAGCCCTCCGCGACGCCCTAATTAATCGATTCGGCGTTGAACAGCAGAGCGAGCTTGTTAAAGCTCAGCTCGCGCTGCGAAAACGCAAGCCCCAGGAAGCCATCGGGGAACTTGCCCACGACATTCGCCGCGCAGTGGGGATCGCACATGCTAGCATGGCAGCGGATTCCCGGGAAAGCCTGGCGCTGGACCATTTTATCCAGGCCCTCCCGGATATTGAGCTCCGGCAACAGCTCGCCATGTGACGCCCGCAGACTCTGAGCCAGGCGGCTGACGCTGCGGCCCGTTGGGAAGCAGCGAGGCCCCTGGCCCGGGGGAGCGAGCGTCACGCAATGGCGGTCCGCCAGGTGGGACCCCCGATGGAGGGCGGACCCCTTAGGGGGCCCGCCCCCGACGTGAGTCCTGACCTGGCGGGCATGGTCCGGAGGCTGGTGGACCAGCGCCTGGCGGGACCTGGACCATGGCAGGCGGCCCCGGAGGTGGCCCGCGGTGGACCACGAGCGGGTAATCCAATTCGGACCTTCAGGGGGGGAAATTTGGAATTCCGTAGACAAGCACCTTATCAGGTGAGGTGCTATACTTGCAACCGTCTGGGTCACCTGGCGCGGCACTGTCGAGCCACGCGCCGGGATGATCCCCGGCGGTTGGGGTCCTTAACTCCGCCCAGGGGGGAGCGGGTTAGCCGACCCCAGACACCCCCCCGCCAGACCCCGGGAAACTAGAAGGCCTTACACCGGCGAGCAGGCGCCCCCGTGGATTGCCTCGGCTTTAGATGCCGAGGCGGGACCCAGTACCTCTGAATAAGGGGGGCTTATTAGTGCCAGAGGACTGGGGGATTGATGAGCGATGGGCCCGGTGGGTAAGGGTGGCATCCCTGCCACCCTTCCCATGTGGGGGGCAAATGCGCTATAGCTAATGGGGTGTATGGCAGTGAAAACTAGCCCGGGTGGGTTAGGTTATATTGATAGGGATCTAGCGAAGATGACATTAGGTAACGTTAAGGTTAGTTAGTGACAATGATACCTGTAGTGGGGACGTAGTAGCTGAGTGGATGATAATGACGTGGGAGCGCAATAGTTTAAAGGGACGACTGGGAAGCGCAAGTTTCAGAGGGGAGTAGTTAGAAGAGATGATGCCGTGTGTTTGAGGATTGAACAGGTGTGATTGCACAGGTGTGCAACTGAACAGGTGTGTGGAGCAGTGTATGAGGGAGTAGTGGTGATTGCGTGTTGTGTTGACCAAATGGTCCAGGAAGAGGAGGAGGGTGCAGGTGGCACCAGGTGTGAGTGCACAGGTGTGCACCAACAGGTGTGTGGAATACATGGAGTGTGGAATATATGGGGTATTGGAATGAGTGGTGTGGAGAGAGTTGGAGTAAGTGGTACGGAGTGGTGTGCATGGTGCGAAGGTGTGGATGGGGGAAGAGTGGACCCCTTTTCACGAGTACCCGGGGCGGGTAGTGTAAGTGTTAGGTAGAGGGTATAGGTAAATTGTGGTTGGATATTGGCATCTGTGGTGCGAGGTGAAAGAATGGTATTTGGATGGGTGCATTAGTGTTGTGGAAATGGCTGGGCGTGTAGCCTGTTAGTGTGTGTAGTTGGTTTGGGCACTCCACCACTGTGAGGATGTCGGCCAGGTGAGGCCGCAGGTGGGCTCTGGGAGCCGTTAGTGTCAGTGGGTGCCTGAGGATCCCGGGTGTGGATCGGGCAGCCCGTGCCAGAGAGGGCACTGAGGGGGTGAGAGTGCGAGAGGGCCTTCCCCAGTTAGTTAGGTTAGGGTGAGGAGCAGGTAAGCTCGGGTGGCAACTACAGTGGTGGAGGTGTGCAGGTGGGTAGACCTGCTGGGAGAGCTACACGTCACAGCCCAGAAATTGTGCGAGGGCACCGGGAGATGAATCGGGGGAGTGAGACCACAAATTGAGAAGCACCACAGTTTGGTCAATGGGAATTGGTTTTTAGAACCCATAGTGTAAGTTGGCCAATGGATTGGCAGGGAAAGACCCCGGGTAATGTAAAGTTGTTAAAGTCATTTAGGAAATAGTTAGGATTGATGAACCTGTCGCACCATACGCAGCCACTTACCTGTGGTGATGATGACTCCACACCTGTGTTCCTTTGTTCTGTGTTGCAGGAGATGAGAATTGCTGTTGGATTTGTGAGACGCATCACGACGTGGATGAGACATTGGGGTGATTCCATCTCTCCCTCCTTAGGAGGGACTGATGATGAATTGGTGATGGCAAATTTTGATGAGAGTTGGAAATGGCAAATTTGACTGGTTAGGAGGGAGAGAAGACGAATTTGGTTTATGGGAGGAACGGGGAAGACAGTAGGGACGTTTGTTGATGTGTAAAGTAGATGTTTATGGGTAGTGTTGTGTTTTGTGGATACAGTAAGGGGTAAGGGAGGGGCAATGTAGGTTACCTGGTGGGGGGGGGGGGGGCGTACGGTAGGAACGTACCTGTCTCACCTGGTTCCCATGTGCCCCCAGTGTGCATTACCTTATATTGCATGCACTTTTGCGCCCTTACCACCTTACTCACTTGTTTTCTTTTGTCTCCCACCTCCGAGGATCTGGCTTTGGGGCAGAGAGAGAGGAGAGAGAGGTGCTGGCTCCGCAGTTGTGGGCCTGTACTTTCGCTGCTTGCTGCCTGGATCGATACACCATATGGACCGCAATTTTTGTGGCCGCCCACAATGGACGGCAGTTCTTTTGCGGGCAAGCACCACCCGTGGATGGACCTCTGGGTCAACGTGGCACCTATGCCATACAGGTGAACCACTTTTAGTTGGCCCCCCTGACGGCCACAATTTAGAAATGTACGCGGTCGGCGCCTTTCTTTATTTTTAAAGAAGCCAGAAGGCCAAGTGCACTCCAGGAAGGCAAGACCAGCGGCAGAACATCGGCCGGCTGCGACACCACCGGTGACCATGGACACTTGATTGTGCTTTTGTTTTTACTGAACACTTTATTGGTGCACCGGATGGTGCTGACTGTGTGTATGGGGTGGTGCTTTTGGTGCTTGGACGGGGTGCTCTGCACATTATTAAAGGCCGTAGGGCCACAGGGCACTCGTGGGTTGGTGTATCGATGATGGCATGCGTGCTCTCTCTCTCAGCATAACATCTGCATGTGTTCCTCAAAGAACAGGTCCTGGATCGTAGTGTAAATATCAGTGTTGTATAAATAATGCTCCCTACCGGCTGTATGTTTAGTTTGAGGATGCTTTCCGCGATTCGGTTATCCTGTGGGTGTGTTTCTGGTAGGAGAAGGGTGCAACGTCGCAGGGGGACATATTTACTCATTTGTGAACATCTGTAAAACTGTCGCACTCAGGGTTGAGTTAATAGTAGAGGGAACTACATCTGAGTGCCACACTAAAGTAGGTAAAAATTTATCGGGTCGGGACGCCCCGAGGTAGAGAAGGGTGCAATGTTGCGGATATGGGATTTACATCCATCCATATCCGCTTGTAAATATTCCCCTATTTCCTCATCCTTCCCAACTATCCCCAATCCCCCATTCCCTAGTCCCATTTTCTGTAAACAACACTCTGTAGACCCGACCTCCCCCTATTTCCCCCATTAAATGTCGCATCCAGGTCCACCGCATCTCACGTAGACAACTATAGGACATCTTGCTAGTTATTCTTAGTCTATGTCAGTTAAGGACTCGTTTCCATTAATTCTGACTCTTCGTTGCACCAGAATGTGATTGTATGGCACCGTTAGGAAGTTTAGGACCTCCCAATACCTCCCCGCAGCTCTTCCTCATGGTACAACAACAACAACAACAACAACAGTGGCGGCGGTGCGGGGAGTGTGCGTCCTCACTCCGGCTTGGTTGGTAGGGGGTGTTGAAAGGGCACCAAGCCTTTCCAACGAGCCGCCATCGAGCATGTGCTCGACGGGGTTACCACGTAGGGGCTCGCTGTCAGCTCCTCGTCAAGGGCGGAGCCCGGTAACCCCCCGCACCCAATAGAAGCGGCGGACCAATCCCATCTGGGGCGGAGCCAACGAGCCGAGGGCGTGTCACTCCCCGCTGAGCATGCGCAGGAAGAGGGAGGTGACGTCAGATGCGCCCTGAGCTTGAGAAGAGAAAGACGCCACCTCCGAGCGCTGCAATACCTCCCCGCATCTCTGGACTGGACCGAGCTGTATCCTGTCCCTGAGCCAAGGTGCACCTTGTGCTATCGACTGCCTGTCCTTCCCTGCCATCAATCCCTGTGTAAGTCAGTCTTGTTCCATTTGTCTGTGGTCTGTCTGGGATAGATAAGATTGTGTCTAAGTGCCTATCTCTTCTGTGCTTTACCTCATACCTTGTAATCTACCCCTTTTTTCCACCACCAATTATATCCTCCTCCGGAGGTCTTGAGAACTGTACCCCTTGTGTCGTTTCATTTATCCCAGCCGTTGTGTCCTTTCCTTCATTGATTTAGCATAGCGCGACTTGGTCAACGTTCGAGTGAAATTGGGGTCTAGTCGGGGAATAACTGTTAGGTCGCGGTAATACACCACCGCTCGGTCGAAGTAACATCTAACCGCGATCCGTAACAATATATATATATATATATATATATAAAACACAGTTTGTGTGTGTGTGTGTGTGTGTGTAATGTTACCGATAGACTCCTAAACGGAGGCTCACGTACTTGATATTTGGCACAGACATGGCCATTGAGCCTGGGAAGAACATGGCTGACCTAAAAATTTATTTCATAATATTTTTTTACCATATTTTTACCTCAGCACATTTCAGCGAGGAATATTATGCACGGAATCTGACCGTTGGCAGAGCAGCGCGCTGATTCGCTCAGAGCGATCACGTGATGTTCCTTGCCGCCATTAACTCAGTTACGCGTTCGCATGTATTTCAGAGCGAAAAGCGATTGCGTTTTTTCACATTTCAGCGAGGAACATTGCCATTCACGCCACATAGGTTTTTTTTCTTTCATCTTTAGATCCATATATTTTTTTCAGCGAATCTGATCGGTGGCAGAGCAGCGCACTGATTCGCTCATTCGCGCTCATTGATGACGATCATGATCACGTGATGACGTGATCACGAATGATGTTCGTGACGCGATCACGTGATGTTCCTTGCCGCCAGCAAGTAGCATAGATTTTATTTTAGCATGATTAGCATTTAGCATGATTTAGCATGATTTAGCATAGATAGTAGCATGTTTCACATAGATTTTATTTTAGCATGATTAGCATTTAGCATGATTTAGCATAGATAGTAGCATGTTTCACATAGATTTTATTTTAGCATGATTAGCATTTAGCATGATTTAGCATGATTTAGCATAGATAGTAGCATGTTTCACATAGATTTTATTTTAGCATGATTAGCATTTAGCATGATTTAGCATAGATGGTAGCATGTTTCACATAGATTTTATTTTAGCATGATTAGCATTTAGCATGATTTAGCATGATTTAGCATAGATAGTAGCATGTTTCACATAGATTTTTTTTCAGCGAGGAATATTATACACGGATTCTGACCGTGGCAGAGCAGCGCGCCGATTCGCTCAGAGCGATCACGTGATGTTCCGAATAAGCACAATCAATTGAGTGTGCCGCATGAGTCTGCGATAAGTGTTTAAAGTAAAGTAAAAAAAAAAAAAAAAAAAAAGTTACGTGCCGTTGTTAGCCTATTCATGTATAGTTTGTGTTGTATTTAGCTGTGGCTGAGCTAAGATGTAGCTGAACTTCAGAGTCGTTGACTCTGGTATCCTTTGACCTCTTAATCACCTTGCTCCATTGGGACAAATCCAAGTAATAAGCGCATCGGCAGGTAAATCCACCGGAGCGAGGTGAAACACCTCTCAGGTTGAAATAATGTGAGTTATTCCATCCCCGCCGCCAGTTGACTTCACTTTTCATGGAGTATGAGCGTTCTATATATTTTCAATTCAGTGCGCCCGACTCGCTCACTTACTTGATTTGTGGCATAGACATGGCCATTGGGCCTTCACGGTGTAATTTGTGCGAGGCTTTTGTCCGAGTGAGCTTGAGTCGAGAGGGCGAATGTACGGGTTGGGAATGTACGGGTCTCCCTTCCCCCACCCGGCAACGCCGGTACTGGAGGGCGTCACAGGATCGGTGAGTCTCCAAAATCCGCTTCGTGCTGTTGCGAAGATTCAGGACGATGTCGCGATTGTTGTGCTGCTCTCCGACCATGAGAACTGCAACGTCATTGTTGACTGGCCCTCCCCTTCCCTCCCCTTTCCCCCTCCGTCCTCCCCTCCCCCTCCCTACTACCCCCTCCCCTCCCTTTTCCCCCTCCCCCTTCCCCCTCCCCCTCCCCCCTCCCACCCCTCTCCTCTCCCATCCCTCCCCCTCCCCCCCCTCCCCCCTCACCTCCCCTCCCCCCTCTTCTCCCTCACGTTTATACACGGAATGCCGGGTACTTCCCCCCCCTCCCCCCCTCTCCTCCCCTCCCCCCTCTCCACCCCTCCCCTCCCCCCCTCTCCTCCCCTCCATTCCCCTCCCCTCCTCTCCCCTCCCCCGCCCGGCAATGCCGGGTACTTCTGCTAGTATATATATATATACAGTGGGGAGAACAAGTATTTGATACACTGCCGATTTTGCAGGTTTTCCCACTTACAAAGCACGTAAAGGTCTGTAATTTTTATCATAGGTACACTTCAACTGTGAAAGACGGAATCTAAAACAAAAATCCTGAAAATCACATTGTATGATTTTAAAGTAATTAATTTGCATTTTATTGCATGAAATAAGTATTTGATCACCTACCAACCAGTAAGAATTCCGGCTCTCACAGACCTGTTAGTTTTTTCTTTAAGAAGCCCTCCCATTCTCCACTCATTACCTGTATTAACTGCACCTGTTTGAACTCGTTATCTGCATAAAAGACGTCTCCAGACCGTCTCCGACCACAAAGACCGCAAAGACCGACCGCAAAGCCGTCTCCAGACCTGTCCACACTCAATCAGACTCCAACCTCTCCACAATGGGCAAGACCAGAGAGCTGTCTAAGGACATCAGGGACAAATTTGTAGACTTGCACAAGGCTGGGATGGGCTACAGGACAATAGGCAAGCAGCTTGGTGAGAAGGCAACAACTGTTGGCGCAATTATTAGAAAATGGAAGAAGTTCAAGATGACAGTCAATCTCCCTCGGTCTGGGGCTCCATGCAAGATCTCACCTCGTGGAGCCTCAATGATCATGAGAAAGGTGAGGGATCAGCCCAGAACTACACGGCAGGACCTGGTCAATGACCTGAAGAGAGCTGGGACCACAGTATCAAAGAAAACCATAAGTAACACACTACGCCGTCATGGATTAAAATCCTGCAGCGCACGCAAGGTCCCTCTGCTCAAGCCAGCGCATGTCCAGGCCCGTCTGAAGTTTGCCAATGACCATCTGGATGATCCAGAGGAGGAATGGGAGAAGGTCATGTGGTCTGATGAGACCAAAATAGAGCTTTTTGGTTTAAACTCCACTCGCCGTGTTTGGAGGAAGAATAAGGATGAGTACAACCCCAAGAACACCATCCCAACCGTGAAGCATGGAGGTGGAAACATCATTCTTTGGGGATGCTTTTCTGCAAAGGGGACAGGACGACTGCACCGTATTGAGGGGAGGATGGATGGGGCCATGTATCGCGAGATCTTGGCCAACAATCTCCTTCCCTCAATAAGAGCATTGAAGATGGGGCGTGGCTGGGTCTTCCAGCATGACAACGACCCGAAACACACAGCCAGGGCAACTAAGGAGTGGCTCCGTACGAAGCATCTCAAGGTCCTGGAGTGGCCTAGCCAGTCTCCAGACCTGAACCCAATAGAAAATCTTTGGAGGGAGCTGAAAGTCTGTGTTGCGCAGCGACAGCCCCGAAACCTGAAGGATCTGGTGAAGATCTGTATGGAGGAGTGGGCCAAAATCCCTGCTGCAGTGTGTGCAAACCTGGTTAAGAACTACAGGAAACGTCTGATCTCTGTAATTGCAAACAAAGGTTTCTGTACCAAATATTAAGTTCTGTTTTTCTGATGTATCAAATACTTATTTCATGCAATAAAATGCAAATTAATTACTTAAAAATCATACAATGTGATTTTCAGGATTTTTGTTTTAGATTCCGTCTTCCACAGTTGAAGTGTACCTATGATAAAAATTACAGACCTTGTCGTGCTTTGTAAGTGGGAAAACCTGCAAAATCGGCAGTGTATCAAATACTTGTTCTCCCCACTGTATACATAGAATATATAGAAGATAATGTAAAAAAAAAAAAAAAAGGCAATTTCACTTACATTTTCGGATTCAGCGTTCAATTCTATATAAGTGAGTGTATTTTGAGGCATGTGTGACTTCAAATAAAATTGTAAGCCAGGAAAACGTGCGTTTCATTCCTTAGGAATACAACATGTAAAACTGGCCCAAACGTCAAAACAAAACTCGCTCATTTTAAGTCGTACAAGCTAATGCGACCACTCATTCTTCTGGGAAGAATCCCGTGCACATGCTTGTCACACTTATAACTCACCTAAGTCTTTATAAGTTCATCAAATACTGACACCGCGATTGACATTCGCTGAGGTAAATAAATGTTGATATATCTTCTGAGGTTAAACAAAAAACAGTTTTAAAGCATCATACGTATCAAACGATACATTTTATGAAACGGCGAAACCTAATACACACTTTGGTGGTTTTAAAATGACAGAATATGCCTTTATTAGAAAGAAAAAAAAAGAACCTTCAAGACGACGCTGCTAACAAAATACACCGCTCTAACGCATAACCACGAGTTTAAATTACATTTACAACAAATATGAAAACTATTTTCATATCACAATGTTAAATATAGAATATATAGAAGATAATGTTTAAAAAAAATGAGCCCCATCTTCCAATGGTAAAAAAATCCTTCAAAAAATTCCTGGATCCGGAATAATATCCTAAGCTTCACCAAAAACTAATCATCATCCCACCAACTTTCATCCAAATCCGTTCAGAACTTTTCCAGATATCTTGTTCACAAACACACGAACACACACACACACACACACACACACACACACACACACACACACACACACACACACACACGGACGGACACGAGCGAATGCATTACTCCCTGGCGGGAGTAATAAATGTAGAAAAGAGAATAGTATATGCTAATGAGGAAATCATGCTGCAGGACAAGAGAAGGCAGTGTACCTTGTCATCTGAGACCTGTTCCAAGTAAATGTGTGTGCTGTTGAAGACTTTCATTCGTGTGTAGCCATAATCAGGGCTCCGAAAAGCACTCCAGGCCGCTGCCTTGGGAACGAAATGGCCGTGACGCTCCGAGCAGCCCTAACATGGCCAACGAGGGCAGTTGAGATCACAATGGAAGGTCACAGGTAACAGGGCTATGCTCCATTAAATCAACTGACACAATAACAAATGTTTTATGATAAACAAACACAGGTAATCAATGACTCACTGCAGAACCCGTTGTGATGTGCACAGGAGCCTTGGGATCAGTATAAGGGGAATCCAAACTACCATTGTACACCTGGCATGGCAAGGAGACACACCAGGAAAATACTTTTGTTTGTTCAGTTTTGTCAATACAATGGAAGTAGAAAAAAGGAGAACATATGTACATATAAGCTATGGCAAACATGGATTCTGTGTCTGCACCGCAACTCATTTTATACTCCACATCACAATCCCACCATTTGAACGTTTATGCACTGACCACTACCGGTTATTTTTTTGTTTTGTTTTCTTGGATTTTTTTTGTATACAAGATCGAGGCTCCTGTAAGAGCTAACATCAATCACAAAAACAACAAAAAAACAAACGGACACACAAAAACATACAATAAAGGGAGCGGGAGACAAGATGGGGAGAGAGAGGGAAGCACACAAGTACAACAACAGAGAACAGGGACATCGGGAGATCTGTGGTGGGAGAGGGAGGGGGCTTGGGAAGGGGGGGGGGGGTGGGAGAGGTATAAAACACATGGCCACTGCTACGACTTCCAGGAAAGAAGTCGGTATTTCAAAAAAGTGGATCTGGGGTGAATTTCCTGCATTTTCCTGCAAATCTCCTGCATTTCCAATTCCTGCGCGATTCCCCCCACCCCCCACCCCCCTCCCATTGTGGCGATATGTGAACGAAGCTTCGCACCTCTCCCCACATTGTTGACTACGTATAAAGTTAAACATTTAATCGTGACGATGGAAACGTCCGACCCGAATTCTTCATAAATCTCGGCAATTTCCTGTCTGTGTCATCTTGGGATATCATCTTGTAAGATATATCGAGGCGTGAAAAGCCGCGATTATTTAATATATGTCGGCAATTTCCCCGATTCCCGTATGTGCGTTTATTTTTTCAGTTATTGCTGAAACCGAGTCCAACGCCATCGATAAAAATGAAATCAGATGGTGAATTCGAGATAAAATCGTGAGTGTGACTCAATGAATGAGCTTTATTTTACAGGCCTTTGAAAATGCATTTCGTTCTATAAACGGAAACTTTCATTGGATTTTATTCCAGTTTTTTTTCAACCAAGTCTAAAACTATGCTAGCGACTGTGAAAAATGAAATGATGTATCGAATTAGAGTTGAAATAAAACTGTGAGAGAGGGCAAGACACCACGGGCCTAACAAAACAGGCCTCGAAGCTATGCGAGTAAATAAAATGGTGGATATTTGTTTTTGAAGCCTCTACCAGAATTGGGTGGAGCTACTCTCTCAACGGAGTAAGCCACACCCCCGGACAGACAGACAGACAGAATCACCGACGGAGAATATAATATAGATCCTTGTTTTTTGTTTTAGCCTAATTTTTAGACCGTCCCCTGCACAGCATGTGTGTGTGTATGTGTATATGTGTATGTGGAAGTGTATGTATGTGTGTATATGTGTGTGTATATGTGTGTGTGTGTGTGTGTGTGTGTGTGTGTGTGTGTGTGTGTGTGTGTATGTGTGTACGTTATACGTGTACGTGTATGTATATGTGTATATGTGTCTATGTGAGAGAGAGAGAGTGTGTGTGTGTGTGTGTGTGTGTGTGTGTGTGTGTGTGTGTGTGTGTGTGTGTGTGTGTGTGTGTGTGTGTGTGTGTGTGTGTGTATGTCCAGGCCATAACTATTTTACCATTTGATTTTTGGCATCTTTTTACGGTGTAGCCCTTAGGGCAAAGCCATCTAGAACAGCGTTTGTCCGTCTGTATGTCCTCTCAAACGTATACCAACAGATCTGAGGATCTGGTCACATGACAGGGTGATATGATTCCATCTGATGTCATTACGGACGATACGGCGGCTGACTCACACACCGCCATTTTAATTCCAATTTCGTTCAGGTCGAACATATCGTCAAACCTGTCATATATCACAATCACCATGCTCTACCTTTACATTTTTCATTCAGTGTGAAACACAAACAAACCGATTGTTGAAATGACCATCAAATATCGAAAGCATGGACGTTACGGATCTTCCAACAATACGGTACGTATCGGCCTTAGGCTTCATGCCTCACCTTCAGACCGCTTCAGACAAATTAAGCCCAGGTTTCTTAACACAGCAGTGCATCGTTTCAGTAGTATCGTTTTCATAATAATAACAATAATAATAATAATAATTAATATAGTAAATATATCCATTACACTTTAATCCCAATGTCGTGAATGGAAAGTTAATGAATTGAAGCGGTGTATGGTTCATGAATCAAGGATAAGCTGTGTAACCATGGCAGTAACGAATTAGCCTCCGTTTTTTTTATAGTAATATCATTTTCGTAATAATGATAATGTAACGTTAATATTATGATAAATGTAATCGTAACACTAATCCCTTCGGAGTGACTGCAAAGTTACTAAAGGTTCAAATATATCTTCTATACAGATAGTTCCCGACCTACAACGGGGTTATGTTCCGTCATGTCCGTCGGATGTCAGTTCCGTCGGAAGTCGGACCCCCTTTTGTGGACCTGTATTTTTCAGGTAGTATTTGGGTCATAGCTCCAAAGTACGTGTACTATCATAGTATCATGTGGTTGTCTTATGACGTTAATTACATGGGACATGTATTTCAAGTTAGTATTATGTCTTGAATTACATGTACCTATTATTGGCTTGAATTACATGTACCTATTAATATACGTATACAAGTACGTATTCATGGATTATTTGGGACATTTTTCACGTCCGTTTTCCATCATGAGTTTGGAATGGAATATGAGATTTAGGCCAACGGCAAGGCACTAGGACCTATAGGGTCATTCAGCGCCGATATGACTTTATTATGTACCATGTATTGATATGTATTCAAGTACGTATCCGGGCATGGTTTTGCTTCTTGGTGGATGTACGTTCGCTCAGGCATCCTCTTCCAATAAAGTCCAGTTTCGTCGACGTTGAAGATTTGTTCTGGTAGGTATCCTTTTTCAACAATCAACTTGTCGAATACCTCCCGGAACCTTGCAGCTGCACGTGCAGCTTCGCCGCTTACTCTCAAGTTATGCAGGTTATTTCGTCTCTTAAAACGACTAAACCAGCCTTTGCTGCGGTAAACGTTTCTGTGTAGTCGGTGCCAGCCCGCACCTTCAAAACGTCGAAGAGACGCTTAGCCTTAGCCTGTATCGTCATCAAGCTAAGAGGCACACATTTTTGCAGCTGGTCTTCCATCCACGTCATCAGCATCTTCTCCATTTCTGCAATAGGTCGTTTTCTCTTCTTGGTGATGATAGTAGCGCCCATGGGCGCCGCTTCCCTCACAGATTCTCGGATGCGAGTCTTGTCCTTGATGATGGTAGACACCGTTGAGTGGGAGAAGCCAAGGTCACGTGAGATGGCGGTAACGCTTTTACCGTTCTCATGCTGCACAATCATTTTGAGCTTAACTTCAAGATTGATCGCCTTCCTCTTCTTCTTATCGGCACCAGCAATGGGTAGACTTGCTAGACATGATGCTTGCAGTAGGGTATAAACAGCAAAGAACAAGTAGGGCAGTAGTAGTAGAGTAATCGTTGGTTTGGCTGAGTTATGGAGCGTAAAGGATGTTGCTAGTGTGAAACACAAAGAGCTACTAACTGAGATGCTGCCTCGTGTGGGAGAAGCTGCCTGAAGAGCGATGATGTCATAGCGTCTCGAGCCACCATGCTTTCTCACTCGCTTCTTCTTCTTTCCTTTTAGTTTTTTTTTTAACGTATTTTAAAAAAATTCCGTCGTCGTACATCCGGGTCGTCGTAAATCGCGTACGTCGTAGGTCGGGAATTATCTGTATATTAAAGTGGCGGCAGTATTGTGTCACGCTACGTCATTACGTCTATCTTCAACTAAAGTATCAAACAAGCCTGGACACGCCGCTGTTAGACTTTCGGTCTTGTTTTTGTTTGTCATTTGAGTTTTGAGTCAATTTTCAACAAAGCTTTATTATGAGAATATGGAGAAGGCAAAATAATAATTTTAGCCAAAGGTCAAAGGTCAGTATCACATAAAATTATCAATTTTCATCTAATCGACCTGAAATTTTAAGAATTTGCATATTGCGTCACAGAATTAGTTCACCAATTAAAAACTAGAAACTGATTCTTTTTTAGATCTAAAGCTGAAAGGGCAAGGCTGCACAAAGTCATCAATTTTTATTTTGTTTTGTTTTTTTTAAACAGTTTTCATTAGTTTGAACAGGCAGACAAAGAAGAGGACAAAGTCTGAATACAAACGTATGCGGACGGGCTTTTCATTTTCAGATGCTTTCTAGTTTGACATGTTTACCAGCTACAACCAATATTACTATTAGCAAAACAACGAATTCTTAAATTATAAAAAGAAATCGAGTACTTTATGGATCATGTCTCCCTGGTGATACACATACATAAACATTGTCTTAATATAAATACTGTTCTTACCTTAATGGCTAAAGTAGGTACAATCGTTTTTCCCTTGGGTTAGCGTAAACGTCCACAATGTCCTCTGGAATCAACTTCACACTTAAATCGCCTTCTATGTGAAGAAGAGTCAGTGAAGAAAATCTTCCTTCACCCGTGGTTGAGCACAAACAGTTTCTAATCCGTCTCATTGCAGAAAAGCTTCGTTCCGAAGTGGCTTCATTTGTGAAAATCCTTCATTTGTGAAAAATCACAAATTTCACAAGTTGTTAATCTGATTTGAAAAAGGATGCAGCCAATCACGTCACTCTATGCAAATACCGTGATATCTGCTGTGGCTGGGGGAAGAAATCCACGCACTTGGGTTCCTCTTCACTTTGCTACTCACGTTTAAATACGGGATGTTTTTATCTTAATTGTAAACTACTGAAAAAAATTAAGGTGGGGGCATTGCTTCCCCTGTCCCCCTCCCCCTCAAACTCCGCCAGTGCCCCAAATCCACCTTTTTCAAATCCCGACTTCTTTCCTCGTAGTGTAGTAGTGTCCACTTGTTTTATACTGTGCACTCTCCCTTCCACAGATCTATCGATGTCCCTGTTCTCTACTGTTGTGTTTGTGTGCTTCCCTCTCTCTCCCCCTCTTGTCTCCCGCTCCCTTTAATATACGTTGTATGTGTCTGTTTATGTTTTTGTGTTTTATGTGTTGACTCTTAAACGAGCCTCGACTTTGCATACAAATAAAAAAGAAAAGTTTTATGCGTGGCCAGAAGCGTCGAGAGCCAGCCCTGGACCCAAGGCAAACAACCTGGGGGCTGGGTCCCCCATTTCCTCCCTTTTTCTCTTTTATAACTTTTTCAGGAACTTTCTTTAATGAAAAAAAAAAAACTTATTAAAAACAAATGGTCACTTTTATCTAGCCATATCATCTATCTATAATTCCAGTAATCTCTGTCTGTCTGTCTGTACGTTTGTTTGTTTGTCTGTGACCGCTGTTTCTCGGCAACCACGGGTCCGATATACTTTTAACTTGCCAGGTATATTGCTGGGGACCCGAGGATGTGCCTTTTCAAGGTTTCATATTAATCGGACAATTACTTACCGAGCTATGTCCAAAAAACGATTCAACCAATCAGAGAGCAGCGAACGATCGCGTGTGCCGAACGTGGCGGGCACACTCTGCCTCGGATGGCACATTTGAGAGCGTATTCATTTATTTCACGTTTGCAAACTATGTTGGCGTTAAACTATGTTTTACAACTAATAAAAACGAATTTGCGATTCATTCGCTTTCCTGCGCGTTTGTGCACGCGATGGCGATTTCTTTACCAAACTCCGGAAGCCGTTCGCTTTGGACCAAACCATTGCATGTAAATAGAGGGGGGGGGATTGTCACCACTCGCAAGCCGTTCGCTTTGGACCAAACCATTTCATGTAAATAGAGGGGGGGGATATAATTTTAGATATAGATATAGTACGGGCATGCCCTAGTCTATCTATAATTCCAGTAATCTCTGTACGTTTGTACGTTTGTACGTTTGTTTGTCTGTGACCGCTGTTTCTCGACAACCACGGGTCCGATATACTTTTAACTTGCCAGGTATATTGCTGGGGACCCGAGGATGTGCCTTTTCAAGGTTTCATATTAATCGGACAATTACTTACCGAGCTATGTCCAAAAAACGATTCAACCAATCAGAGAGCAGCGAACTATCGCGTGTGCCGAACGTGGCGGACACACTCTGCCTCGGATGGCACATTTGAGAGCGTATTCATTTATTTCACGTTTGCAAACTATGTTGCCGTTAAACTATGTTTTAAAACTAATAAAAACGAATTTGCGATTCATTCGCTTTCCTGCGCGTTTGTGCACGCGATGGCGATTTCTTTACCAAACTCCGGAAGCCGTTCGCTTTGGACCAAACCATTTCATGTAAATAGAGGGGGGGGATTGTCACCGTACTCGCAAGCCGTTCGCTTTGGACCAAACCATTTCATGTAAATAGAGGGGGGGGGATATAATTTTAGATATATATATAGTACGGGCATGCCCTAGTCGAAGATAAAGGAGATAGCGGGACGTTTGGACCGATTAAGTCAATTCGCACCCTCGACTGTTGAACACTATTTCTCCATAAAATTGGCAAATAAATACATAAGAAGATGGTTAATAATTTTCTTTGGACAAAGAGGATACAAACCAATTTTTTTGTAATGCACATTTCTGGTTAATAACCATTTTCTGTAAAGTTTGAAATTGTACCATTAACAGCGGTAAATGTTGTTTCGTTTCCGGCAAGAAAGCCGGCAAGGAAAGCAAACACTTGCCGAACAACAAAGGCTCAACTTCCTCCTCCAGCACAAAAGTCAAAAACCCAAGAGAGCGATTCTTCTTTCAACGGTCCTTTTTCCCGAGAACTTTCTCGCTCTGACATCATACTGGCCAATCACCAAGCCCCATCAAATCAACCCATGGTCGTTCTCAACCAATGACGAACTTCGGGGTGTGGCCTGCCGGCTTTGCTTGGAGTGAGCGTGCATTAAGGCGTGGCTTACTTGCCAACCGGCAATGTTCGGGTACTGTCGACGGTTCCGGTGGTTGTTGTTTAAACGGAGGTTTTTATGGCCGGCCTTGTTGTAGTTGTAAAAATGTAGGGAAAAGCCACAGGGGACAATCACACACTGGGGAAAACTAACCGTAATCCCTATCTAGTTAACACATAGTCAGGTTCACTATGTCAATAAATTATATTTCGTTCAAAATCATGGTAGATTAGCAAACCTATACATTTTTGGAAAGGTTATAGCATAAGGAAACTAAAAATCAATGTTTACATTTGGAGAGATACCTGTATGGCGGCCATTTTGGATTTTCAAAATGGCCACTGTAAAATACATATTTTGTTCTATTTCTGCCTCTAATTACCCTAAAAACTTTTTAAAATATACTAAACCTATATTTTCAGGGACAAGGAATCCAATGAAAGTATCAAATTAGTGCTATGGGGAATGGTAAGACACGAATCAAAGGTTTTGAATTGCAAAATACTGTCTTTATATTCGCGATAAGTTGCATAATCAAATACATGTTATCATTTTGTACAGGCAGTTAATAACATCAAAATGTGTCACAATAATTCATATCACCAAACATACACAGGCAGTCAGCAAAATCATATATACACATGCAGTCAGTATAACTTCACATCTACACAGGCAGTCAATGACAAAATATACACAGGCAGTCAATGGCATCAAACATACACGATTACAGAATATGCCATTTTGAGTTCGTCATCACTGTCCTGTGTGTCGTATCCGACAATATAGTCCGCATCGTTTTCACAGTCCGTTCCACACAAGCAAAGGTCGGTCAAATTGATTGGCAAATCGAATTGGTCGAATGGTCGATCGAATCGAATTCGATGAATCGAATCGAATCGAATCGATCGAATTGGTCGAATGGTCGATCGAAATGATTGGTCGAATGGTCGATTGGTCGAATTGGTCGAATGGAATTGGTCGATTGGTCGAATTGGTCGAATTGGTCGAATCGAATTGGTCGGAATTGGCAAATGTAAACATTGATTTTCAGATTTTCCATGTAATAACGTTTCCAAAAATGTATAGGTTTGCTAATCTATCATGATTTTGAACGAAAACACATAGTGAACCTGACTAACAGCTTCACCCCCTGTGTGAAGACACATGAACAATGTTAAACTCCAGTTTCCGTACCTAAATATATTGAGAAGTCTCCGACGCATCCCACGGTCCATCCTATGCCTATACGATCCTACCTTTACTATGGCATTCCATTATCTACCCCCACAAACATAACAATATATATATACATATATATACATACACACATACACACACACACACACAAACACACACACACACACACACACACACACACACACACACAACAGCAGATAGAGAGGGGAGAAGTTACGACCAAAAAAAAAAAAAAAAAAATCTGAACTTACATTCCTGAAATAAATAATCTTAGAATAAACCAACAATGTTTCAATTCCTATAACATACCTGCTGGTCATAGACAGGCCATAGCCGTTCATAGACGTGTTCATGTGCCCAAATCTCTAAATCCACACCTGGGAAATATAAAACAAAAGATGCACATGGTCAATGAAACTGCATGTACCTAATGCTCATAGCAGGCTCTTTTATAAGGTGGTGTCTACGGTGTTTGTATACATCATTAACACTATCAAGGAGAACCTGGAGATCCCACTTATGCCCTGCTATATTCACCAAATCCAAAGTCACCTGAGCTGCCTCCATGCTCATGCTGAATGCCAAATGGGCTTAGATACACTGGCGGGCCATTAATTACATGATCTGTTAAATGCAGAGCCAGGTGAGCGAGCAGAGCACATTGTGCCCCACTTATAGGACTGAAAAAAACCAGCGGATGCAAAATGTGTAGTGAGAGATACCAAGTAATGTCGAGTGCCACATAATTTGTGGCTCAACGACCCGATGGCAGAATGGGGATGGGCTTGGTTGATTGCCCCCATGGTAACATAGGTGGGGGGCAGGATTGATCGCCCTATGGCAGCATTGGTGGTAGGGGCAGACACACAATCGACTGCAAAATGGTAGCGTGGGAGGGTGTGGAATTGACCACCGTACATCCGTACAGCATTGCAGGCAGGGAATGGGTGGGGAAGAGGGGGAGGGCAGGATCGAGTGTCCTACAGCAACTTGGTGGGGGGTAGAGGCAAGTGTCATCGACTGTCCTAGGTAACAGTGGAGAGGAGAGTGCACCACCAACCAACTACTGTATGTCAACGTGGAGGCACACACCTTCTAGAACTGTTTTATCCAGTTCAGTTGAATATTCAGCAATTTCAATGTCCATTGCCTCTGCCACCGAAGGTGGATTGGCGCTTGTGTTTTCACCTCTCTGTTTTTTTTTGTTTGTTTGTTTTTTTGTTTTTAATGTAGCTCTGTTTGTCTGTCTGTCTGTCTGTATGCGTTTGTTTGACTGTGAGCAGGATATCTCAAAAAGTTGTGGACAGATTCAGATTAAATTTGGTGGACATGTTGGATGTGTGACAAGGACAATTTGCTTAGATTGTGGTGAAGATCCGGATCCGGATACGAGAATTTTTTTTTATTTTTCAAGTAATTCTTCACCATTGGGCGATGGAGCCAAATTTATACATTGAATGACATTTCAAAAAGTTGTGGACGAGTTATGACAAATAGGTGGATGAGTTGGTTAGGTGACAGGAACAAGCTGATTTGGTTTTGGTTCTTCAAGTCTGGATCCAGATCCGACCTATCAGTGGGATACAAAACACACTGTTCAGCCAGGTGGAGGTATGCTGTGCTCTACGGAGTGCCATTGTAGTTAGTCCGTTCCCTGTGCAGCAGGAGACGGGGTTTTGTAATCGTGTGTGTGTGTGTGTGTGTGTGTGTGTGTGTGTGTGTGTGTGTGTGTGTGTGTGTGTGTGTGTGTGTGTGGTAACTTTTTTACCATTTGAGCTATTGCCATCAAATTTTCACCATAGCTTTATCTATCTATAATTCCAGTAATCTCTGTCTGTCTGTACGTTTGTCTGTGACCGCTGTTTCTCGACAACCACGGGGTCCGATATACTTTTAACTTGCCAGGTATATTGCTGGGGACCCGAGGATGTGCCTTTTCAAGGTTTCATATTAATCGGACAATTACTTACCGAGCTATGTCCAAAAAACGATTCAACCAATCAGAGAGCAGCGAACGATCGCGTGTGCCGAACGTGGCGGACACACTCTGCCTCGGATGGCACATTTGAGAGCGTATTCATTTATTTCACGTTTGCAAACTATGTTGGCGTTAAACTATGTTTTACAACTAATAAAAACGAATTTGCGATTCATTCGCTTTCCTGCGCGTTTGTGCACGCGATGGCGATTTCTTTACCAAACTCCGGAAGCCGTTCGCTTTGGACCAAACCATTGCATGTAAATAGAGGGGGGGGATTGTCACCACTCGCAAGCCGTTCGCTTTGGACCAAACCATTTCATGTAAATAGAGGGGGGGGATATAATTTTAGATATAGATATAGTACGGGCATGCCCTAGTCTATCTATAATTCCAGTAATCTCTGTCTGTACGTTTGTCTGTGACCGCTGTTTCTCGACAACCACGGGTCCGATATACTTTTAACTTGCCAGGTATATTGCTGGGGACCCGAGGATGTGCCTTTTCAAGGTTTCATATTAATCGGACAATTACTTACCGAGCTATGTCCAAAAAACGATTCAACCAATCAGAGAGCAGCGAACGATCGCGTGTGCCGAACGTGGCGGGCACACTCTGCCTCGGATGGCACATTTGAGAGCGTATTCATTTATTTCACGTTTGCAAACTATGTTGGCGTTAAACTATGTTTTACAACTAATAAAAACGAATTTGCGATTCATTCGCTTTCCTGCGCGTTTGTGCACGCGATGGCGATTTCTTTACCAAACTCCGGAAGCCGTTCGCTTTGGACCAAACCATTGCATGTAAATAGAGGGGGGGGATTGTCACCACTCGCAAGCCGTTCGCTTTGGACCAAACCATTTCATGTAAATAGAGGGGGGGGATATAATTTTAGATATAGATATAGTACGGGCATGCCCTAGTTATGATAATACAAGAAGGAAAATTAATAATTATGTCAAAAGATCAAATGGTCAAAGGTCAGCGTCATATAAAATTATCAATTTCCATCCAATTGACCTGAAATTTAAATTTACCATTTGAGTTTTGTCATCAAATTTTCAACAAAGGTTTATTATGAGTATATGGAGAAGGTAAGTTAATAATTTGGTCAAAAGGTCAAAGGTCAGTGTCACATAAAATCGCCAATTTTCACCCGATTGACCTGAAATTTAAAGAATTTACATATCGGGTCACTGAATTGGTTCACTAATCAAAAGGTAGGAGTCGATTGTTTTGTTTTTTAGATCAAAAGGTCAAAGGTCAAGGTTGCATAAAATCAACAATTTTCACCCGATTGACCTGAAATTTAAAGAATTTACATATCGGGTCACTGAATTGGTTCACTAATCAAAAGGTAGGAGTCGATTGTTTTGTCTCAAGATCAAAAGGTCAAGGTTGCATAAAATCGTCAATTTTCATCCAAATTACCTGGAATTTTAAGAATTTGCATATTGGGTCACATAATTGGTTCACCAATCAAAAGCTAGAACCTGATTATTTTTTAGATCAAAAGCTCAAATGTCAAGGCTGCAGAAAATCATAAATTTTCATTAAGTTTTTTTTTTTAACTGTTTTTGTCATTTGAGCATACTATTACGGATTCGGCACTTATTATTATTATTGCTGTTATTCGTATTATTGTGGGTTCTAAGTATTATGGGTATTGTTGTTCAAGGGAAATGGTTATTGTGGTTAAAAGGTTAAAAGCGCTCATGGTAAAAATGAGACAGGAAATCGGATCGTGACCCAGAAGAGAAAGAGAGCGAAGAAAAAGAAGTCGTGGGGAGTGAAAGGCGTTCTAAAAAAGCTCCGGACCTAGCCTGGTCGAGCGTACATGGCGAGTGAACTTTGAGTCCTTGAAAGGAATCTCGGGCCATCGGTGATATCACGGTAGTTGGGGAAAAGCCTGCGAAGCCAGGTACAAGGGTGAAATTCCGGAGAATCTTCGCCTCAAGGCCGCGACTCGAGTGAGAGCCGTCCGCCATTTCGTCCCGCGCGCTACCTTTATTGAGAAAAGGTTTTTGTCGTGTCGGTTGGGCTTATACTCCGAGGGTTTGCCGAGGACGGCTGTGCAATACAGCGGCATCTGAACATTTACCTGTGGTTCGCTGATTGAACGGCAAATGTGTACGCGCGCGTCTTTGGAGATTTCCCTTTCTACCATGAGTGCTGGGTGTTTGACCACGTGACTTCTGTGTCGCTTCGACCGTCTACGCCTCGGTTGCTCTTGATCGGACATTGTTCCAACGATCGCCGGAGCGCATCAACTTCGCCTTGGAGCAAGTGGTTTGGGAGAAACGTGGATCCCATCCCCCACAGGTTAACGCAACCAGAAGTGGGAGGGAACACACCCCTCCACCCTGCCTAAATAATTTACAAGTATTTGCATTTCACTATCAAACAATGTTTCGTGACAGACGCCATACTGAGCCGATTATCACAGCCACAATGAAAAACAAGTTTGCTGAGCAAATGGCAAATAAGCATTGATGGGAATTAGTTTTACCAAACAATGGAATTTGTAATTAACTTTTTTGAATGCTAATTTACTTCAGACAACCTGGTGCCAGTCAGACAACCTACTGCCAGATGTATCATTGTTTGCCTTGAAAACAATATCTTTCAAATTACTATCTTTCTCCAACCTCCCCCCCCCCCCCCCCCCCTCTCCAACAACCTCCAGCCCTCTCCCTTCCAGAGATCTCCCGATGTCCCTGCTCTCCACTGTTGTGTTTGTGTGTTTCCCTCTCTCTGCCCCTCTTGTCTCCCGCTCCCTTCATTTTATGTTTTGTGTGTCTGTTTGTCTTTTTTTGTGTTTAATGCGTTAGCTCTTACACGAGCCTCGACTTTGTATACAAAAAAAAAAGGAAAAAAAAAAGAAGAATTGAGAAGGGTTCGGTTCCATTTCCTGGGAGTGCCGTGAGTTTGGGGTTACGTGACTAGATAAGGTGGTACCATCTTAAGATTTGATTGTAGGGTTGATTGCCCCATTGTTGTATGGTTTTTTTGTGTGCTTTTAATATAATATTTGTTCATTGACAACCAAGGGTGTGGTTTCCTTATTGATTTGGTTTGTTTCCTTTGATGGTTTCATGGATGGTTTCATTAGGGATTGATTACGACACGGAATAACATATATATCTTTCTGTCGGGGTTCCTCTCGGGGTTCGGAGGTTACCGAGACCAGGAGATTGCAGAGGACCCCGTAACAGAAATTGGGGGCTCGTCCAATTGACTCGTGGGCTTGAAATTGGGTCTGCATCCGGGATCTAAAAATCCCCTAAATTTAGTCCGGGAAAGAATTCCCTAACATTCCCAGAATTCCCAAATTTGGAAATTGTTCCAACATTCCCAAATTTTTCCAAAAACAAAACAAAATTTTTTTTTTCTTGTGTGAAGGTTAACTGGTGTTAACAATAGTCATCATGGAGTTTGACGCAGAGAGGTTTGCAGTGACCCCTAGTGAAGCACAGTTCAGAGCGTTAGTAAAATCAGACCTCTTGAAATTGGCCAAACATTTTAGCTTGGAGGTCCGAACTAATATGGGGAAGGCAGAGATGCAGACAGTGGTGATACAATCTATGGTGGGATTAGGAACATGGGAAGAGGTAGCCTGGGATTGGTTACCAGAAGAGCAAGAAAATGTGGAGCTCCGGAAACTGGAGATGCAATTACAGAGCCAGGAAAGGGAAAGAGCAGAGGAAAGGAAAGCAGAAGAGAGAAGAGAAGGGAAACAAGCAGAGGAAAGGAGAGTGGAACGAGAACTCCAGGAAAGGTTAAAAGTACAGGAAAGAGAACTCCAGGAAAGGTTAGAAGAGAAAAAAAAACAGAGGAAAGGAGAGTAGAAAGAGAACTCCAGGAAAGGTTAGAAGAGAAAAAAGCAGAGGAAGGGAGAACTGCAAGAGAACTCGAAGCAGAGGAGAGAAAAGCCGAAAGGGAGTTAAAGGATCGCGATTTGGCGCTTCAGCAGGAACTTAAAGTCAAGGAGCTGGAATTAATGAGAGAACGGGGAGAGGTACCACCCATGCCGACTGGTTCGACACCTAGTCAGAACACCTGGGATGTTGGCAGACATGTGAGGTTGGTTCCACCCTTCAATGAAAAGGAGGTAGCCAATTTTTTTTCACACTTTGAGAAGGTGGCTCAACTGCTAAACTGGCCTGAGGGGTCCTGGACCATATTAGTGCAAATTGTTCTGGTGGGTAAAGCTCAAGATATTTATTCGGCTTTACCGATTGACGAATATGCAGATTATGAGGTATAGAAGAAAAACATTCTCAAAGCCTATGAATTGGTCCCGGAAGCTTACCGACAAAAATTCCGGAATGCCAGGAAGAGGGAGAGTGAGACCCATGTGGAGTTTGCCAGAATGAAAGAAACCATGTTTGATAGGTGGTGTGATTCAAAAGGGGTTGGGAAAGACTTCGAACTATTGCGACAATTGATCCTGGTGGAGGAATTCCAGCAGTGTGTCCACGAGGACATTAAAGTACATCTGGAAGAAAGGAAAGTACCAAAGTTGTATGAGGCAGCAACCATGGCAGATGACTATGCCTTAACACACAGGATGGGGTTCCACAAACCGAACTTCTCGCCTAGACCTAGCCAGGGGAGCTATGGTACATCAGGGGCGGAGAACGAAAATTCATGGGGGCGGCCTCGAGATGACTATGAGGACCACTCTGATGCCACGACTTCTAGAAATCAGAAGACAACAGTTCCAAGGCAGACGTATCCTCCAGGGGGCTCGAGGCAGACCACGAGGTTCTCCTCTGGGCCTACTTGCGCTTTTTGCCATAAACCTGGACACTTGATGTCACAGTGTTACACCATGAAAAGGGAAAATCAGGAGCGGAGTTTGACTAGTACAACTCCAAATGCAATGACCATTGTGAGAAATCGCACTCAAAAGGGTTACCAACCATTTATTTCAGAGGGGTTTGTGTCACTGGATGGAGCCTCGACTAACCGGAGACCTGTGAGGCTATTGAGGGACACAGGAGCACATCAATCTTTAATACTTGAAGGCATCTTGCCAGTCAGAGGAGACGGCAACTGGTGATAGTGTTCGTTTACAGGGGATTGGTGGCTGTGTTGGAGCTCCTTAATGCCATCCATTTGGAGTCTGATTTGGTGTCAGGACCAGTCACTGTCGGTTTACAGGCCACGCTTCCCGTAGAGGGAGTATCTGTTGTTATCGGGAATGATTTGGCCGGTGGTCAAGTTTATGGTAACCCGGTGGTTGTTAAAAAGCCCAGTAGGGAAAATAACACCACACCAGTTAGGGATGGCGACAAATTTAGCAAGTTATTTGTAGGTAGACTGAACTTCAAAACAAAGGAAGATGTTCTGGAGTCTGCCTTCAGCAAATATGGACCGCTTTTGGAAGTGCTGCTGATAAAAGACAGGGAGACACGAAAGTCAAGAGGGTTTGGCTTTGTCACGTTTGAAAACTCAAAGGATGCGAGAGAGGCAGAAAAGGATCTGAATAGCAAGGAGTTGGAGGGTCGGACCATAACACTAGGGAAGGCATTTCATAGGTGTCGTGGGATCTACAGAAGAGGACCACAGAGTCGTAGTTTTGGTGGTGGCCGCAATCGATATTATCATGGAGGCTCCCAGAGTTACGGCAGCCCCCGAAGGAAGGATTATCCGAGCAGTGGCCGAGAAGGAGACCGCTATTCATGTGACTACCGTGACAAGTGGTCCAACCGTGATTGTTAGGAAAGTTAGAAAGAGTTGAAGCACTGAATGCTGCAGAGCAGCCGAGCCAAGATTCCGACACGGATTAACCGTGAACGCCACGTTCCTAAAGGCGTCCATGTAGTGAACTTCCCTACATGGATTAACCGTGAACACCACGTTCCTGAAGGCGTCCATGAAGTGAACTTCCCAACACGGATTAACCGTGAACTCCACGTTCCTAAAGGCGTCCATGTAGTGAATACTTCCAGGCCTCACCACCCAACCACCATGGAACCTGGCTTTCAGCTCGGCCTCCTGGGAAAAGTGCTGTAGATTTGCTTGACTTTGGGTTTTTGAGTACTACCCCTTAACCTTCATTCAAAAGAAACGAAAAGTAAAATCAGAGGGTGATGAGATGGAGTTTGGCTTTGCAGGAGTCCAACGGGGAAATTGAACATGTAAAGGGCAGGGACAATGTCGTGGCTGACGCTTTGTCCAGAGTCAATTAACCTTGGAAATCTCTGTGGGTTGTAAAATTTTGTTGCTTTATTTTTGAGATGTTGATAATTGATGCTCATGGGAATTGGTGATTTGGGGTTGTGAGTTTATTTTTGTTTGTTTAAAGAGTTTGCCAGCAAAGAAAGTTTTCGCTGTGTTCAAACTTTCTTTCTTGAGGGGGGGAAGTGTTACGGATTCGGCACTTAATATTATTATTGCTGTTATTAGTATTATTGTGGGTTCTAAGTATTATGGGTATTGTTGTTCAAGGGAAATGGTTATTGTGGTTAACAGGTTAAAAGCGCTCATGGTAAAAATGAGACAGGAAATCGGATCGTGACCCGGAAGAGAAAGAGAGCGAAGAAGAAGAAGTCGTGGGGAGTGAAAGGCGTTCTAAAAAAGCTCCGGACCTAGCCTGGTCGAGCGTACATGGCGAGTGAACTTTGGGTCCTTGAAAGGAATCTCGGGCCATCGGTGTTATCGCGGGAGTTGGGGAAAAGCCTGCGAAGCCAGGTACAAGGGTGAAATTCCAGAGAATCTTCACCTCAAGGCCGCGGCTCGAGTGAGAGCCGTCCGCCATTTCGTCCCGCGCGCTACCTTTATTGAGAAAAGGTTTTTGTCATGTCGGTTGGGCTTATCCTCCGGTGGTTTGCCGGGGACGGCTGTGCAATACAGCGGCGTCTGAAGATTGACCTGCGGTTCGCTGATTGAACGGCAAATGTGTACACGCGCGTCTTTGGAGATTTCCCTTTCTACCACGAGTGCTGGGTGTTGGACCACGTGACTTCTGTGTCGCTTCGACCGTCTACGCCTCGGTTGCTCTTGATCGGACATTGTTCCAACGATCGCCGGAGCGCATCAACTTCGCCTTGGAGGGTTATAGAGACATTGAGGAGGGCTCGGTTCCATTTCCTGGGAGTGCCGTGAGTTTGGGGTTACGTGACTAGATAAGGTGGTACCATCTTAAGATTTGATTGTAGGGTTGATTGCCCCATTGTTGTATGGTTCTTTTTGTGTGCTTTTAATATAATATTTGTTCATTGACAACCAAAGGTGTGGTTTCCTTATTGATTTGGATTGTTTCCTTTGATGATTTCATGGATGGTTTCATTAGGGATTGATTGCGACACGGAATAACATATATATCTTTCTGCCGGGGTTCCTCTCGGGGTTCAGAGGTTACCGAGACCAGGAGATTGCAGAGGACCACGTAACAATACGGAAGAAGACGTCTGAATACAAACGGACGCGGACGAACTTTCTAGTTGTTCTTTGTCTTTACATGATTGATCTTTAATAGAGCTATCACAACTTATTATTGGTTTGAGCAAATCTCAACCATATTCAATCATGCAGGATCTCATTGAGTGGAAGTAAGAGTGTTTCGAGAATGTTGTGGAAGCGTAAAATTTATATATGAATCGAGTGATTTATATGAGGCACAACCTGTTAAAATCATGTGTTTAGAACCTACTCACCTCGTGTGCAAGTTTTTTTTATAACTTCCATCAAGGAGTTAAAATTTGTCTCCAGTAGGTGAATTAATCGCTGGCATCCTGACCAAATTTATTTGCTAGGGAAAGTATAAACAGAGGCAATGTTAGACCACCTCTTGTCATAGTTTTGTAGAAAACCACAGAATGGTAAATCTTTTTTTTATAGTTTTAATAAGGTACTCTAATTATTTCTTTATGACTAAGCGTGATATATGGTGCTTTGAAATATAGTATTAGTATTAGATCGGGTCTTCCCAAATGATAAATAATTCTGTACAATATCGAATAATGATTCAGGAAAATCTCGTTGCGTTATGTTTTTAATACACTCAAATATAATATAAAATGTTTTTGTACTGAGTTCAATGTAGGTTGTAGAAAGATATTAATTTGAAAGATATTGTTTTCAAGGCAAACAATGATACATCTGGCAGTAGGTTGTCTGACTGGCACCAGGTTGTCTGAAGTAAATTAGCATTCAAAAAAGTTAATTACAAATCCATTGTTTGGTAGAACTAATTCCCATCAATGCTTATTTGCCATTTGCTCGGCAAACTTGTTTTTCATTGTGGCTGTGATAATCGGCTCAGTATGGCGTCTGTAACGAAACATTGTTTGATAGTGAAATGCAAATACTTGTAAATTATTTAGACAGGGTGGAGGGGTGTGTTCCCTCCCATTTCTAGTTGCGTTAACCTGTGGGGGATGGGATCCACGTTTCTCCCAAACCACTCGCTCTCATACAAGTTAATCTTTTTGCTTCAGCAGGGGAGCTATCTCTGGCTTTTTGAGTTAAAAACTGTCAGGAGTTCCCAGAAAGTCTCTTTCCAAAAGCAATAATTTAAACACTCTGAATCAAATAAATCCAAATGAATGAGTTGAGAATAAATGAAAGCTTATAGTTTATTAGGGTTTTGATCAAAAGTTAGTCTGCATTCAAGAAAGAAGGTGTAGAGAAATTCTAAAAGCCGATCCCAAATAACGACCACGGGTATGCAATTCTTTTTTGTAACGGTATATATACAAGTTTATACTTTTTCTTATACTACACAATATATCCATATGTTCTAATATATATATATATATACAATTATACATATTATATATATATATATATATATATATATATATATATATATATATATATATATATATATATATATATATATATATATATATATATATATATATATATATTCATTATAATGATCTTTTGACTTATGAGGGAAAAGATGAGCTTGCAGTTTGACAAAGAATGTGGTTGTCATAGGTACCGAGTATTTCCCTGAGGCAACAAGCTCCGCATGCAACAATTGGTCTTCTGAGTTTTAAAATCTTGACAAAACTACATATGGTTTCTCAAATATGACAAATTGGGAAATGAATACCTATAAATTAAATAAGGACTTTCTTATTTAATTGCATGCCTGTTTTTTTTTTTTTGTTTTTTTTTGTATACAAGATCGAGGCTCGTGAAAGAGCTAAAAGTTTTAACTTTTGAAATTTGAAGTTTAAGAGCTGTTTGAAGTTTTAACATCACTTATTAAGTTCTCATGTTACTTTTGTGTCAATTTGCAATATGATATGATAACCCTTACATCAACTGGCAGAATACTCAGGTCTTGTGGAAACAATTAGTAGAGGAAACGAAGTGGCTTAGAAATTGATTTGAAAATCATTTCATGTTAGAGACAGGCATCCAGTGGGAAGAGTTAGGGCATAGGGTGGTGCATTGGGAAAGGGTGGATGCCAGCCGAGATTTTCCCGAAAAGGGACATTGTAACCCCTTTTTTTGCTAAATCAGTATTTCCGAAGTGTTGAAAAAGAGAAGAGATGTTTGTAACAATATCCCATTTATTTGCCCAGCCATTTTACTCTACATGGGGTTTTTATACATCATTTTGTTGCTGATGATATTGCCTACAAAATGCATCTCAGTATTTTAAAATATATATATAATTAAGGGGTTACCATGGTTACAGTGGGGGTCAAAGGTCAACCTATGGCAAAAATATATAATTTTCTCACACTTTCTAATAGATAGGCAAAATGCTGTATAAAACTAAATTTACTGGTTCTAATTGCTTTTATTTATCAATCCTCACATAGAAGAGCAGTTTTTAGTGAGGGAAGATTGATGTAATACCCCTCTGTGGGCAATTAGTGAAGGGTGAAAATTAACCTTTTCTTCAAAAATACATAGAAATTGTGAAAAAAACCTCTGTTTTGTATTTACCGGTGCATGGAATTGTTAAGTGTGATGTTATAGCATACAGTATGCATTGGAAAATGTCTCCAAACCACCATGGTCAAGATTCCTAGTATTGTTTGAGACTCCATCAAAGAAGAAGTCCTCAAGGCTGGTGAAACAGGAGCATCCCGAGTTGAAACATTTGTCTCCACTCGCCTTATTGAGAAGTCAACAGACTTTCATGCTACATTATCTAGGAACAAAACACCATCAATAAGCAGGATGTACAAAGTAAGCATTCAACCAAGTGGAGCTGGCAAACAGAAAGAGATCAAAGCTGACAGGAATCTAATCCAAAGACTGTTTGTGGCAGCACAGGGAGGGAGAGATGTAGACCTGAATAACATCCTGAGGCATGAGCTTTCATCAGTCCCACGTGCACTAGCAGACACGAATTGGAAACTCCATTCTACCGATAAGTCCCAGATTCAAGAAATGCTGATCAAGGACATAGAAGTGTCAAAAAACCTTCCCAAGAGTACAGCAAAAACCTGCTTGATCATTGACGGCCCTGCACTCATACAAGCAATTGGCAAGCCTGAGAAATCAGAGACTTTTGGAGATCTGAGCAATGTATTCTGTACCAGTGTCTTAAACCGCTTTGGTCCCATGTACTCCAGGGTTGATGTTGTGTTCGATCGGTATCAGGAGGTCTCCATCAAGTCTGGCACAAGGGAAAAAAGAGCCGGCAAAACCCGCCCAATCAGACGTGTCATCAGTTCAAAGGACGTGAAGCTCCCCTCCAACTTCAACTCATTCCTCAGCCTCTCTGCCAACAAGGCTGACTTGGCAGCATTTCTTTTCCGGATCTCTCATAGAGATGGCGGAGAAGGAGCTACAGCCAACATATGGATTAGTTGTTGCCGGCGAGTTTGAGGATTTGATGAGGGTCTGGATTTCTACCGGCAGGAGCACCAACTCCATGAACGCAAACCATGAAGAGGCGGACACCAGGATCATCCTGCATGCCAGGGATGCGACACTACAGGGTTACCAGGGATGTGTCCTTCAATGCCGAGACACAGATGTCCTGGTTGTGGCACTGGGCCTGCGAGATCACCTATCTCCAGAGGTGTGGTTCAGCTCAGGATTGAAATCCAAACGTCCCTTCATCCCCATCCATCAGATCTCACTACCAGAAGACCAAATTCAGACAATTATTGCATTCCATGCACTAACAGGTTGTGACAGTCAGCCAGTTCGCCGGTATAGGGAAGAAGACTGCGTTGAAAGTGTTCACTGAAGAGTCAGCATGCCTCCAGAAGATGGGGTCTAAAAACATGAGTGACCAATTGATCCAAGACGCTGAGAAGTTTGTGTGCAAACTGTACCTAAAAACCACCCCTCTTACGGCAATTGATCAAGTTCGCCGAGAAATGTTCCTTCAAGGAAAGCGTTCGCTTGATGCTCTTCCCCCCTCCAAGGATGCACTGGAAATGCATATTCGTCGAGCAAACTACCAATGCCTTGTCTGGAAGGAGTCACTAAGCCCAGTGAAAGATCTGCCTGATCCAACAACCAGTGGATGGAAGAATGATAGTAGTGGAAACCTCATTCCCAATTTGATGACCCTGAGCCCTCTTCCAAAAGCTTGCAAGGAGCTTGTGAGCTGCTTTTGCACATCTGGTTGTGGAAAAAGATGCGGCTGTTTCCGTGCAGGACAAAAGACCTGCATTAGTGCTTGCACTTGTAGGGGATCATGCACCAATTCACAGGATGATGATGAAGATGTGTAGGTAGTCGGAGCCCCGGTTCAAACTATGTTATCCGTAGGTTGTTGGCAAACAGAATAAAGTCTCAAACAATACTAGGAATCTTGACCATGGTGGTTTGGAGACATTTTCCAATGCATACTGTATGCTATAACATCACACTTAACAATTCCATGTACCGGTAAATACAAAACAGAGGTTTTTTTCACAATTTCTATGTATTTTTGAAGAAAAGGTTAATTTTCACCCTTCACTAATTGCCCACAGAGGGGTATTACATCAATCTTCCCTCACTAAAAACTGCTCTTCTATGTGAGGATTTATAAATAAAAGCAATTAGAACCAGTAAATTTAGTTGTATATGGCATTTTGCCTATCTATTAGAAAGTGTGAGAAAATTATATATTTTTGCCAGAGGTTGACCTTTGACCCCCACTGTAACCATGGTAACCCCTTAATTATATATATATTTTAAAATACTGAGATGCATTTTGTAGGCAATATCATCAGCAACAAAATGATGTATAAAAACCCCATGTAGAGTAAAATGGCTGGGCAAATAAATGGGATATTGTTACAAACATCCCTCTGTTACAAACATATTGTTACAAATGGGATATTGTTACATTGGTCCCTCTCGACTCTCCCCCCGTTGGTACTTTGTGCATATAAGATTGTTTACGGTTCTGTTTTAATATTATTTAAATATGTATAAACTTTCCCCTTCAGTGTTTTATTCAGTGGTATATTACAACACGCTGTTTTTCTTCCTATTTAAAAGGCTTTTATCAAATTCCTCTCCATCTCATTCCATGTCAAAAAAAAGAAATTCAATCTCTTATACGTCTCCCTCACTACATGGTCTAAATTCACATTCATTCCACCCCTCCTCCATCGTTCTGAATCGGATTGCTAACTTGAAAATCACAACAAACCCAATTTGTTATCAATGTTCGTCTTTCATTAATCATCCACTTTCGAAACTCCCCTCTTGCCCCTCCCCTCCAAATCCCCCCCCTTGCACCTACACTCCTAAACTCCCCCCTTGCCCCTCCACTCCTAAACTCCCCCCTTGCCCCTCCACTCCTGAACTCCCTCCTTGCCCTTCCCCTCCTAAACTCCCCCCTTGCCCCTCCCCTCCAAATCCCCCCCTTGCCCCTACACTCCTAAACTCCCCCCTTGCCCCTCCACTCCTAAACTCCCCCCTTGACCCTCCCCTCCTAAACTCCCCCCTCACTCCTCCCCTTCAAAACTCCCCCCAACCCCTCCCATTCAAATCTCCCCCCATACCATTCCTCTCCAATTCTCCCTCCTCCCCCCTCCTCCTCAAAGCTGCCTCCTCCCCACTTCGTCTCCCTTCTATCTCATACCAACACCCCCCCCCCCCAAACCTTCTACTTTCCTCTGCCCCCCCTCAAACAACCCCTCACTGTGCCTCATCCCTTCACCATCAAACCTTTCATCCTCCTCATCCTTCCCTTTCTTGGAACTCTTCTGTAATCTCTGACACACTATCAACTGCTCTCCCTACCTCCCCCTCTCATCCGTCATCTTACCCTACTCCTCCCCTCCCCTGTCCTGTACCCGATGCTCCCCCTCTCTCTTCATTAACGGTATGGACCTCAAACATCCGGGGCCTTCGCTCAAACCTGACTGATCTCTCCATACAGGTTGCTTCTGACAATCCAGACTTGATCTGCTTAACAGAGACTTTCCGCCTTCAAGATGTCTCTGATTCCTTAATATCTCTTCCTGGTTACTCCCTCCTCCGGTATGATAGACCTGAGCCTCGTCCTGGTGGTGGGGTGTCTATCTTTATCAAAAACTCTCTTCCTCACTCTCCTTGCACTGCCCTCTCTCCTCCTCACCCCCAGGAGTACCTATGGCTACGGCTTCCTCTCCGCTCCCACCTTTTGTTCATATGTGTTCTGTACCGTCCTCCAAACAGTGATGACTCCATTTACATTTCACTGTCTGACAACATGGACCAACTTCTATCCACTCATCCCAACTCTCTCTTCCTCATATGTGGTGACTTCAACTGTCATCATGCCAGCTGGTTGGGTGTGGGTTCCTCTCTCACCAGTCATGGCACCTCAGCAAAGGACTTCTGTGACTCACTGGGATTGACACAATCTGTCAATTTGCCGACCCGGATCTCAGCCAATGGAGTATCTTCTCTTCTATACTTGGTTATGACAAACTTCCCTGCTAATGTCTGCTGCTCTTCTTCTGCTCCAATCGGTTCTTCTGATCATGTGCTTGTCAAAGTGGACATCTCTCTGGCCATTCTCAGAGAGCCTCCTCAGCGTCGACGAGTCTGGCATTTCACTCAGGCTGACTAGGACTGTCTTCAAGCAGCCATCAATCGTCTGGATTGGTCTCCCATCTCCACTGCCTCTGACATCAATTCTTCCTGGGAATTCTTCCAAAGCAAACTGCTCTCTCTCATGCACAGATTTATCCCATCTCGTCTTCAGTTGTCTTACCCTTCCTCCCGTCCATGGTACACTAAATCTTGTGGTGAGGCAGTTGCCCTGAAACAACTTGCCTTTGCCTCTTGGAAGGCAAATCCAACTGAAGGCAATCTCAGTTCCTTCCACCAAGCTCGGAACAAGTGTGTGTCTACCCTCAGGAGTGCCAGGAAGCACTATCTCTCCACACTCAAGAATGAACTCTCAAACCTGTCTCCTTCCTCCAAATCCTGGTGGCATCTGGTCAAATCCGTTTCTGGTGTTTCTTCCCCCTCCATCCCCTCCCTTACCTCAAATGGCCACACAGTTGACATCGCACGTGACAAAGCCGAATGCCTCAACTCTGTGTTTGCCTCAAAATCGTGTGTCCCAAACCCATCTCTCTCTGTTCCCACCCTTCCCAGTCGAACCCAACTACTCCGGGACTCTGTGTCCTTCTCTCCTGACAAGGTGGAGGAGTTTTTGTCTAACCTCGACTCTGATTCTGCAACTGGACCAGACGGCATCAGCCCACGGGTCCTAAAATCCTGCCCTGCTGCTCTATCTCACCCTCTCTCTGTCCTTTTCACCCTCTCTTTTGCTCAAGGTCATCTGCCAGCATCCTGGAAATCAGCAAACATTACCGCTTTACACAAAAAAGGTGCAAAAACAGATCCTTGCAACTACAGACCAATCAGCCTGCTCCCAATTATCAGCAAAGTCATGGATTCCATCATTGCTTCGGATATGAAATCTTTCCTCTTCTCCAAAGGCTTGATCTCTGATCATCAATTTGGTTTCAGACCAGGTCACTCTACTCTGGACATGCTGCTTCTGCTGTCTCAACAATGGATGGAGGTCCTCAATGCCAAACAGGAAATCAGAGCTGTCTCCCTCGACATATCACGTGCCTTCGATACGGTCTGGCACCCTGCTCTGCTCACCAAACTCTCCTCCTATGGTATCCATGGAAATCTCCATGCATGGCTTGCGGACTTCCTCTCTGGTCGTAGTCAACGTGTGGCCCTGAATGGATTTCTCTCAACTCCCCTTCCTGTTCAGGCTGGAGTTCCCCAAGGCAGTGTTCTGGGCCCTGTGCTTTTTCTGGTCTTTATCAATGATCTCTCCGACTCTCTGGAAAATCCTCTCTATCTCTTTGCTGATGACTCCACTCTCTGCCGCTCCATTCCTCTGCCCTCAGATCGGCAGTCTGCAGCCTCCTCACTCTCTGAAGACTTGGACAAAATCACAGACTGGTCAAACAAGTGGAACATGTCTTTCAATCCTGACAAATCCCACACTCTTACTATGTCTCTCTGAAAAGATCGACTGGACAACCCTCCCATCTACTTTCTCAACAATCCTCTCCAAGAAGTTCTGTCGCTCAAGCTTTTGGGTCTCACTATCTGCCATGATCTTTCTTGGGAAAACCACATTTCCAAGCTGGCCTCCAAAGCCAGTCGCCGACTGGGCATCCTCCGTCGTGCGAAGTCCTTCCTCGGCACACCTGAGCTCCTCACCACATACAAGGCTTTCATCCGCAGCTCAATGGAATACTGTTCTCCCCTATGGGCCGGTGCTCCTGCCTCACACCTAGCTCGGCTTCACGCTGTCGAAACCAAAGCTTTCAGAATTATTGGAATCTCCCGCGATGAAGCTATCTCTGAGGGCCTTTCACTCACTCACCACAGGCAGGTAGGTGGTCTTTCTGTCTTCTACCGACTCCTCTCCGGCCTTGCACCCCCAGCTCTCTCTCTGTGCTCTGTCCCCCAAATATTCCTACAGGTCGCACAAGATCTGCCAGCAACCCTCTGATGGTTAAACTGCCGAAATCTCGGCTCTCTGCTCACCTTCACTCTTTCATTCCTCTTTTCGCCCGCCTCTGGAACAAACTCCCTCACTCCCTTCAATCCCACTCGTCCCTCCAGGTCTTTAAAACAGCTGTTCACCACCATCTCTTATCTTCCCCCATCCAAAACCTTGATCTTTTCTACCCCTGCTAATTCACCCCAGATCCACCTTGTTTGAAATTCCAACTTATTTCCTGGAAGTCCTGGCAGTGTCCATATGTTTTATACTTCTCCCACCCCCACCCCCCCCTTCCCATGCCCTCCCCCCAATGCCCTCTCCCTCTCACAGATCTCTCGGTCTCTATGTCTCTCGGTCCCTGCTCTCAAAATAATGTTGTGTTTGTGTCCTTCCTCCTCTCTCCCCATCTTGTCTACCGCTCCCGATGTTATATGTTTTATGTGTCGGTTTGTCTTTCTGTGTGATTAATGTTCGCTCTTTCACGAGCCTCGATCTTGTATACAAAAAAAACAAAAAAAACAAAAAAAAAAAACATCTCTTCTCTTTTTCAACTCTTTGGAAATACTGATTTAGCAGAAAAAGGGTTAAAAATGACCCTTTTCGAAAACATCTCAGCCGGCATCCACCCTCCCCCGATGCACCACCCCATTCCATACCTGTTTCCAGTGGATGCCTGCTTTTAACATGAAATGATTTTCAAAATGAATTTTTCAGGCTCATTTCCTCTACTAAATAATGTTAAAGATAAATGAATTACAGATAACATGCAGGTTGGAAATATTATAACCTGATGTGCTTGCAAAACTCAGGTATTTCTGAGATTATATTTAAAAGTTTAATAAGTAAAATATATAAAGTTTTTTTGTAGTTTACATTTACATAGTATAAGGTAAGTAATCTTTCAGATGTCCTTGTAGTGTCGAACATGAGTAAAATATATATCCACTTATTTCTTACAAATGTTTCACATTGAGATAGTCAATGAATGATCTTCAAATGTCTTGAAGTGAATGAATATGAATGAATGAATGAATGAATGAGTGATCGTTTTAAGGCCATTTTCCCCGCTACAGCGGTGGTTAGCCTTGCGGGCCCCGTGACAATCATGGTTCCCTGTTTGAGGCAATGTTTTTATGGCCGGATGCCCTTCCTGACGCCAACCCTTAGTCACCTCTTACGATGCGCAGGGATACGGTGTACCTATTCTAAACCGGGGTTCACACCGGGATCATTCATCCCAGCAAGCTGGTACTCAACTTGCCGACCTCGGAAGGATGACAGGCTGAGTCAACCCCCCTGGCGTTAATTCAGAGATCGACCGGGATTCGAACCCAGGATCCTAGGATCCCAAGCCTGCACCCTAACCGCTAAGCCAACACCAGGCTACAAGGTCTTCAAGGATAATTAAAAGAATGATGGCTCCGCAAGGTCTGACAAAAGACAATGGGAAACAGATGTGCCTCATTAAGAATATTTGATATGCAGACCTAATCTCTAACACACTCGGCAGGAATTCTACCCCATGCCAACATTCACTCGACCTATCAAATTGCATTTCCCCATTTCTCGATCCCTCCACCCCCCCCCCCCCCCCATATTTCATTCGACCAATCCCCACTGCCCTAAACCCTCCCACCCACACTTTGCTCAACCAATCCTACTACTCTCCTCCCCTTTTCTTCATGCGACCAATCCGATCTTCGCTCCTCCTTTCACTTGCTCCTCCCAATTATTTCTTTGTTTCCAGCCGGTATAAAAGACATGTGAACAACTTCAAAAATTAGGATTCACTGGGTTTGTAAATACTGAATGTTGATATTGTACTTAGGATTTTTCACTTGGTTTGTCGATACTGTATGTCGATATTGTATACTATGCATGCTGGTGTTTTTGGTGTGTTTTTATGACGTTTTCTTTGCACATCTCTACTGTACCAGGATTTTCACTTTGGACTTTGACTTAGGATTTTGTAGTGTATCTTGCAATGTGCTTTTTCGTGATTTGCAGTATGTTCTTCTTGGTTTGATGAGGGTTATTGTTTCTTGCTGTGTATCTTCTTGTGAACAAAAGTGATATCTTCCTCAGGAATTAAAATTTGTCAATCCTTCTTCTGACAAAAGGTTTTGGACATTGAATTCTTGATTCATCAATTACATACTGTCCAAAATTCCACAACAAAGAAAAACATTCATAGCCTGGAAAAACTAGAACGCCACTCAGCAGAGCTCATACTCCCGCCGTGGGTCAAGTTGGAATAGTACGATTTCACAAAAGTTTGAGGGAGTAGTTCAGTGACAACACAAAACAAGACAACACAAGACAGACACTGCACAGATATATATTTAGAATATATAGAAGATAGTTTTAAAAACAAGGCAATTTCACCTAGATTTTCGGATTCAGCGTTCAATTCCATATAGGTGAGTGTATTTTGAAACATATGTGACTTCCAATAAAATTGTAAGCCTGGAAAAACGTTCGTTTCATTCCTTAGGGATACAACATGTAAAACTGGCCCAAACGTCAAAACAAAACTCGCTCATTTTAATTCATACAAGCTAATGCGACCACTCATTCTTCTGGGAAAAATCCCGTGCACATGCTTGTCACACTTATAACTCACCTAAGTCTTTATAAGTTCATCAAATACTGACACCGCGATTGATATTTGCTGAGGTAAATGTTGATATCTCTTCTGAGGTAAAAAAAAAAAAAAAAAAAAAGTTTTAAAGCATTATACGTATCAAACGATACATTTTATGAAACGGGGAAACCGAATACACACTTTGGTGGTTTTAAAATGACAATATGTCTTTATTAGAAAAAAAAAGAAAGAAACTTGACGACGACGCTGCTAACAAAATACACCGCTCTAACGCATAACCACGAGTTTAAACTACATTTACAACAAATATGAAAACTATTTTCATATCACAATGTTAAATATAGAATATATAGAAGATAATGTTAAAAAAAAATGAGCCCTATCGTCCAATGGTAAACAATCCTTCAAAAAATTCCTGGATCGGGAATAATATCCTGAGCTTCACCAAAAACTAATCAATTCTTCCTTATCCCAAGGGCAATCATCCCACCAACTTTCATCCAAATCCGTTCAGAAATTTTCCAGATATCTTGTTCACAAACACACGCACACACACACACACGGACACGATCGAATGCATTACTCCCTAGCGGGAGTAATAAATAAATTGCTGGTGAAAAAGGTTTTCACAAAGATACCATTACATAATGCTAAAGAATAATGACATACAATTATGGTAATTAGCAGAGAATGCAAATGTAGTTGGAACATCTCATTAAAGAGTGCGAAGAAAAAAAGTTTTGAAAGTCACAGTTAAGCACAATTAACTAAAAATGGTGGCTGAGGACAAAGGGTTGGGTTGACCATTTTGATTACATCATACCTTCAAAATGTATTTTGCTCAGTTTTGCAATCTCCACACAGTGAGAACTTGAACCGTTTTTACTCGTCACAGTGAAGTTTAAAGGAAACGAACATTTACTCGTCATGGCCAAACTTTAAACATTTCATGTGATGCAAATTGTGCAAAATGTTTCCCACATTTATAAAGTAGAGAATCTCACCATTCAAATAAAATAGTTTTTCCAAATTTCCCCGGATCTGAAAGACAACGGCAGCATTCGCTCGATTTATGTGCAGGCAAATTATGAGGGTGTTGAAAAGTAAGGCCTCCTATCCTTTTCTCAAAAACAGGAAACATTTGAATAAAACAAACACAGATACTAACATCAACCTTTATTATACCATGGCGCATATTTATTTCTCAACATAATCGCCACTGCAGTACAAACATTTCTAAAAATGTACAAGTAGTTATGTGATGCCGTCACCATGGGACTGTGCTTCTGTTGACTTAACCAGCGCTTCACCGCGACCTTGACAAGAAAAATGTTCTCCACAAAGTTCCTTAGATTTGGGGGAAGAGATGAAATTCTGATGCAGCCAAGTCGGGGCTGGTGATCCTTTGTGGCGGTACTGCATTGACGTCGACTGACCTCATTGGCGATACTCACGATGCACCCAACTCTCATCTCCAGTCAGTCATCCCAACTCTCATCTCCAGTGAGTCATCCCAACTCTCATCTCCAGTGAGTCATCCCAACTCTCATCTCCAGTCAGTCATCCCAACTCTCATCTCCAGTGAGTCATCCCAACTCTCATCTCCAGTCAGTCATCCCAACTCTCATCTCCAGTCAGTCATCCCAACTCTCATCTCCAGTCAGTCATCCTAACTCTCATCTCCAGTGAGTCATCCCAACTCTCATCTCCAGTGAGTCATCCCAACTCTCATCTCCAGTGAGTCATCCTAACTCTCATCTCCAGTGAGTCATCCTAACCCTCATCTCCAGTGAGTCATCCCAACTCTCATCTCCAGTGAGTCATCCTAACTCTCATCTCCAGTGAGTCATCCTAACCCTCATCTCCAGTGAGTCATCCCAACTCTCATCTCCAGTCAGTCATCCCAACTCTCATCTCCAGTCAGTCATCCTAACTCTCATCTCCAGTGAGTCATCCCAACTCTCATCTCCAGTCAGTCATCCCAACTCTCATCTCCAGTCAGTCATCCTAACTCTCATCTCCAGTGAGTCATCCCAACTCTCATCTCCAGTCAGTCATCCCAACTCTCATCTCCAGTCAGTCATCCCAACTCTCATCTCCAGTCAGTCATCCTAACTCTCATCTCCAGTCAGTCATCCTAACTCTCATCTCCAGTGAGTCATCCCAACTCTCATCTCCAGTCAGTCATCCTAACTCTCATCTCCAGTCAGTCATCCTAACTCTCATCTCCAGTCAGTCATCCCAACTCTCATCTCCAGTCAGTCATCCTAACTCTCATCTCCAGTGAGTCATCCCAACTCTCATCTCCAGTCAGTCATCCCAACTCTCATCTCCAGTCAGTCGTCCCAACTCTCATCTCATCTCATTTCATTTCATTTCATGTAAGTCATGGTGGGAAGAATAAATGTGTGGACTGCACTTTGTTTCATTTAAATATCTTTACCTGTTTTGAAGAAAAAGAATAGGAGGCATTCCTTTTCAACATGCACTCATATAAAAGAGGACTGATATAAAAAAAAAACTAAGTATATTACCAAACTGTGGTTCTTCGTACAATCATCCTTGCCTGCATCTGCATTTGAGCAGTACATAGGCCGATGGCCCATGGTGATGATCCAAGGTCGAAGCTTTCTATTCTCTGGCCGATTGGCTTCCTAGGTAAAGAGAGCATGTCGATGTGGCTGACATGAATGGTAAATAAAAAATAGACTACCCTATATTACTTCCATTATGACTTCAACTTCCCCAACCAAACTTCTGGTTTGAATCACCTCCAATCGCTACACACACTCACCACTGCTTCCACTCGCTTCACACATCCACCAAGGCCTCCACTCGCTACACATACTCACCACTGCCTCTACTCGCTACACACACTCACCACTGCCTCCACTCGCTACACACACTCACCACTGCCTCCACTCGCTACACACACTCCACTCGCTACACACACTCACCACTGCCTCCACTCGCGACACACACTCACCACTGCCTCCACTCGCTACACACACTCACCACTGCCTCCACTCGCTACACACACTCACCACTGCCTCCACTCGCTACACACACTCACCACTGCCTCCACTCGCTACACACACTCACCACTGCCTCCACTCGCTACACACACTCACCACTGCCTCCACTCGCTACACACACTCACCACTGCCTCCACTCACAACACACTCACCACTGCCTCCAATCGCTACACACACTCACCACTGCCTCCACTCGCTACACACACTCACCACTGCCTCCACTCGCTACACACACTCACCACTGCCTCCACTCGCTACACACACTCACCACTGCCTTCACTCGCTACACACACTCACCACTGCCTCCACTCGCTACACACACTCACCACTGCCTCCACTCGCTACACACACTCACCACTGCCTCCACTCACAACACACTCACCACTGCCTCCAATCGCTACACACACTCACCACTGCCTCCACTCGCTACACACACTCACCACTGCCTCCACTCGCTACACACACTCACCACTGCCTCCACTCGCTACACACACTCACCACTGCCTCCACTCGCTACACACACTCACCACGGCCTCCACTCACAACACACTCACCACTGCCTCCAATCGCTACACACACTCACCACTGCCTCCACTCGCTAGACACACTCACCACTGCCTCCACTCACTACACACACTCACCACTGCCTCCACTCACTACAGACACTCACCACTGCCTCCATTCGCTACACACATCCACCACTGGCTCCACTCACTACACACACTCAACACTGCCTCCACCCACTACACACACTCACCACTCCCTTCACTCGCTACACACACTCACCATTGCCTCCACTCGCTGCACACACTCACCACTGCCTCCACTCGCTACACACACTCACCACTGCCTCCACTCGCTACACACACTCACCACTGCTTCCACTCGCTACACACACTCACCACTGCCTCCACTCGCTACACACACTCACCACTGCCTCCACTCGCTACACACACTCACCACTGCCTCCACTCGCTACACACACTCACCACTGCATCCACTCGCTACACACACTCACCACTGCCTCCACTCGCTGCACACTCACCACTGCCTCCACTCGCGACACACACTCACCACTGCCTCCACTCGCTACACACACTCACCACTGCCTCCACTCGCTACACACACTCACCACTGCCTCCACTCGCTGCACACTCAACAATGCCTCCACTCCCTTCACACATCCACCACTGCCTCCACTCTCTACACACACTCACCACTGCCTCCACTCGCTACACACACTCACCACTGCCTCCACTCACTACACCCACTCACCACTGCCTCCACTCGCTACACACATCCACCACTGGCTCCACTCGCTACACACATCCACCACTGGCTCCACTCGCTACACACACTCACCACTGCCTACACTCGCTACACACACTCACCACTGCCTCCACTCGCTACACACACTCACCGCTGCCTCCACTCGCTACACACACTCACCACTGCCTCCACTCGCGACACACACTCACCACTGCCTCCACTCGCTACACACACTCACCACTGCCTCCACTCACAACACTCACCACTGCCTCCACTCGCTACACACACTCACCACTGCCTCCACTCGCTAGACACACTCACCACTGCCTCCACTCGCTACACACACTCACCACTGCCTCCACTCACTACACACACTCACCACTGCCTCCACTCACTACACACATCCACCACTGGCTCCACTCGCCATACACACTCACCACTGCCTCCACGCGCTACACACACTCACCACTGCCTCCACTCACAACACACTCACCACTGCCTCCACTCACTACACACACTCACCACTGCCTCCACTCGCTGCACACACTCACCACTGCCTCCACTCGCTACACCCACTCACCACTGGCTCCACTCGCTACACACATCCACCACTGGCTCCACTCGCTACACACACTCACCACTGCCTACACTCGCTACACACACTCACCACTGCCTCCACTTGCTACACACACTCACCACTGCTTCCACTCGCTACACACACTCACCATTGCCTTCACTCACTACACACACTCACCACTGGCTCCACTCGCTACACACACTCATCACTGCCTCCACTCACTACACACACTCACCATTGCCTCCACTCACTACACACACTCACCACTGGCTCCACACACTCACCACTGCCTACACTTGCTACACACACTCATCACTGCCTCCACTCGCTACACACACTCATCACTGCCTCCACTCACAACACACACCCACCACTGCCTCCACTCGCTACACACACTCATCACTGCCTCCACTCACTACACACACTCACCACTGCCTCCACTCGCTACACACACCCACCACTGCCTCCACTCGCTACACACACCCACCACTGCCTCCACTCGCCACACACACCCACCACTGCCTCCACTCGCTACACACACACCACTGCCTCCACTCGCTGCACACACTCACCACTGCCTCCACTTGCTACACACACTCACCACTGCCTCCACACACTACACAAACTCACCACTGCCTCCACAAGCTACACACACTCACCACTGCCTCCACTCACAACACACTCACCACTGCCTCCACTCACAACACACTCACCACTGCCTCCACTCGCTACACACACTCACCACTGCCTCCACTCGCTACACACACTCACAACTGCCTCCACTCGCTACACACACTCACCACTGCCTCCACTCGCTACACACACTCACCACTGCCTCCACTCGCTACACACACTCACCACTGCCTCCACTCACAACACACTCACTACTGCCTCCACTCACAACACACTCACCACTGCCTCCACTCGCTACACACACTCACCACTACCTCCACCCGCTACACACACTCACCACTGCCTCCACTCGCTACACACACTCACCACTGTCTCCACTCGCTACACACACTCACCACTGCCTCCACCCACTACACACACTCACCACTCCCTCCACTCGCTACACACACTCACCACTACCTCCACTGGCTACACACACTCACCACTGCCTCCACTCGCTACACACACTCACCACTGCCTCGACTCGCTACACACACTCACCACTACCTCCACCCGCTACACACACTCACCACTGCCTCCACTCGCGACACATACTTACCACTGCCTCTACTCGCTACACACACTCACCACTGCCTCCACTCGCTACACACACTCACCACTGCCTCCACTCGCTACACACACTCCACTCGCTACACACACTCACCACTGCCTCCACTCGCTACACACACTCACCACTGCCTCCACTCCCTACACACACTCACCACTGCCTCCACTCGCTACACACACTCACCACTGCCTCCACTCGCTACACACACTCACCACACCACTGCCTCCACTCGCTACACACACTCACAACTCCCTCCACTCGCTACACACACTCACCACTGCCTTCACTCGCTACACACACTCACCACTGCCTCCACTCGCTACACACACTCACCACTGCCTCCACTCACTACACACACTCACCACTGCCTCCACTCACTACACACACTCACCACTGCCTCCACTCGCTACACACACTCACCACTGCCTCCACTCGCTACACACACTCACCACTGCCTCCCCTCGCTACACACTCACCACTGCCTCCACTCGCTACACACACTCACCACTGCCTTCACTTGCTATACACACTCACCACTGCCTCCACTCGCTACACACACTCAACAATGCCTCCACTCGCTTCACACATCCACCACTGCCTCCACTCGCTACACACCCTCACCACTGCCTCCACTCACAACACCCACTCACCACTGCCTCCACTCACTACACACATCCACCACTGGCTCCACTCGCTACACACATCCACCACTGGCTCCACTCGCTACACACACCCACCACTGGCTCCACTCGCTACACACACTCACCACTGCCTACACTCGCTACACACACTCACCACTGCCTCCACTCGCTACACACACTCACCACTACCTCCACTCGCTACACACACTCACCACTGCCTCCACTCGCTACACACACTCACCACTGCCTCCACTCGCTACACACACTCACCACTGCCTCCACTCGCTACACACACTCACCACTGCCTCCACTCGCTACACACACTCACCACTGCCTCCACTCGCTACACACTCACCACTGCCTCCACTCACAACACAACTCACCACTGCCTCCAATCGCTACACACACTCACCACTGCCTCCACTCGCTACACACACTCACCACTGCCTCCACTCGCTACACACACTCACCACTGCCTCCACTCGCTACACACACTCACCACTGCCTCCACTCGCTACACACACTCACCACTGCCTCCACTCACTACACACACTCACCACTGCCTCCACTCACTACAGACACTCACCACTGCCTCCACTCGCTACACACATCCACCACTGGCTCCACTCACTACACACACTCAGCACTGCCTCCACGTGCTACACACACTCAACACTGCCTCCACCCGCTACACACACTCACCACTTCCTCCACGCGCTACACACACTCACCATTGCCTCCACTCGCTGCACACACTCACCACTGCCTCCACTCGCTACACACACTCACCACTGCCTCCACTCGCTACACACACTCACCACTGCCTCCACTCGCGACACACACTCACCACTGCCTCCACTCACTACACACACTCACCACTGCCTCCACTCGCTACACACACTCACCACTGCCTCCACTCGCTACACACACTCACCACTGCCTCCACTCGCTGCACACTCACCACTGCCTCCACTCGCGACACACACTCACCACTGCCTCCACTCGCTACACACACTCACCACTGCCTCCACTCACTACACACACTCACCACTGCCTCCACTCGCTGCACACTCAACAATGCCTCCACTCCCTTCACACATCCACCACTGCCTCCACTCTCTACACACACTCACCACTGCCTCCACTCGCTACACACACTCACCACTGCCTCCACTCACTACACCCACTCACCACTGCCTCCACTCGCTACACACATCCACCACTGGCTCCACTCGCTACACACATCCACCACTGGCTCCACTCGCTACACACTCACCACTGCCGACACTCGCTACACACACTCACCACTGCCTCCACTCGCTACACACACTCACCGTTGCCTCCACTCGCTACACACACTCACCACTGCCTCCACTCGCGACACACACTCACCACTGCCTCCACTCGCTACACACACTCACCACTGCCTCCACTCACTACACACACTCACCACTGCCTCCACTCACTACACACATCCACCACTGGCTCCACTCGCCACACACACTCACCACTGCCTCCACGCGCTACACACACTCACCACTGCCTCCACTCACAACACACTCACCACTGCCTCCACTCACTACACACACTCAGCACTGCCTCCACTCGCTACACACACTCACCATTGCCTCCACTCGCTACACACACTCACCACTGCCTCCACTCGCTACACCCACTCACCACTGCCTCCACTCGCTACACACATCCACCACTGGCTCCACTCGCTACACACACTCACCACTGCCTACACTCGCTACACACACTCACCACTGCCTCCACTTGCTACACACACTCACCACTGCTTCCACTCGCTACACACACTCACCATTGCCTCCACTCACTGCACACACTCACCACTGGCTCCACTCGCTACACACACTCATCACTGCCTCCACTCACTACACACACTCACCATTGCCTCCACTCACTACACACACTCACCACTGGCTCCACACACTCACCACTGCCTACACTTGCGACACACACTCATCACTGCCTCCACTCGCTACACACACTCATCACTGCCTCCACTCTCTACACACACCCACCACTGCCTCCACTCGCTACACACACTCATCACTGCCTACACTCACTACACACACTCACCACTGCCTCCACTCGCTACACACACCCACCACTGCCTCCACTCGCTACACACACCCACCACTGCCTTCACTCGCTACACACACACCACTGCCTCCACTCGCTGCACACACTCACCACTGCCTCCACTCGCTACACACACTCACCACTGCCTCCACACACTACACAAACTCACCACTGCCTCTACAAGCTACACACACTCACCACTGCCTCCACTCACAACACACTCACCACTGCCTCCACTCACAACACACTCACCACTGCCTCCACTCGCTACACACACTCACCACTGCCTCCACTCGCTACACACACTCACCACTGCCTCCACTCGCTACACACACTCACCACTGCCTCTACTCGCTACACACACTCACCACTGCCTCCACTCGCTACACACACTCACCACTGCCTCCACTCACAACACACTCACCACTGCCTCCACTCACAACACACTCACCACTGCCTCCACTCGCTACACACACTCACCACTACCTCCACCCGCTACACACACTCCCCACTGCCTCCACTCGCTACACACACTCACCACTGTCTCCACTCGCTACACACACTCACCATTGCCTCCACCCACTACACACACTCGCCACTCCCTCCACTCGCTACACACACTCACCACTGCCTCCACTGGCTACACACACTCACCACTGCCTCCACTCGCTACACACACTCACCACTGCCTCCACTCGCTACACACACTCACCACTGCCTCCACTCGCTGCACACACTCACCACTGCCTCCCCTCGCTACACACACTCACTACTGCCTCCACTCGCTACACAAACTCACCACTGCCCTCACTCGCTGCACACACTCACCACTGCCTCCACTCACTTCACACATCCACCACTGCCTCCACACATCCACCACTGCCTCCACTCGCTACACACACTCACCACTGCCCTCACTCGCTGCACACACTCACCACTGCCTCCACTCGCTACACACTCACCACTGCCTCCACTCGCTACACACACTCACCACTGCCTCCACTCACTTCACACATCCACCACTGCCTCCACACATCCACCACTGCCTCCACTCGCTACACACAACCACCACTTCCTCACTTGAAGGTCGCTTTCCAGACATATTGGGCAACTGAAGGAGTGAGCAGAGGCATCCACGAGGTGTAGTGAAAAGCAAAGTGAAATCCCAACCGTGGAAGTTCCCTCCGGGAGGAAATTACTGCTTCAACATCACCATCATCATCTGATATCAACATCAGGAGCGTTTTAAGATTTCCCGTCGAGCAACACCCAGCACCTGCTCAAACAGCTTGTGTTCTAATGAAAAAAAAACACATTTAGAGGCCATTTTTCCCCGCAGAGCAGGGGTTGGCCTTTTCTGGGCACCTTGGTCCCCTTTTTGAAGCAATGTATTATGGCCGGATGCCCTTCCTGCCACCAACCCTGTTAGTCGCCTCTTGCAACACACAGGGAATTACCAGTGAACTGGTACTCAATTTGCCGACCTCAGAAGGATGACGGGCTGAGTCAACCCCTCTGGTGTTAATTGAGCGATCGACCGGGATTCAAGCCCAGGATCCTAGGATCCCAAACGGGCACCCTAACCACTGAGCCAACACCAGGTTGTAATGTCTCCAGTGAAGAAGATCTCCAGTGAAGGTTTACAATTCAAATGTTTTATGACAAACCAGTGAAGCATTTGACTGGTCTATATTGCCCACAAAATAAATTGTTGTACCAAGCAATGCCTGCTTTTTCCTTCATTGTAAACATGTCTCGAATGGACTATCAATGCCATTAGCAGAGGTGAGGGGGGTGCGGGGTGAGGAATTTCCAGGGTGATATATACAGATAAGACTATTGCAAATAATTATGCAAAAAAGAGAAATGCATCGTATATCAGGGCTGGTAGGATGGCCTTGTGGTATGCACACTCACCTCTAAGCTGTCTAGACTGGGTTTGAATCCTGACCCAGCTATAAACTGTCATCCCACTGTTTCACAGACAGGGTGATTCATCAATGTGTGTGCTGTCCCTACCCACAGCCCTCCTAATTTGTTTCATAGGCTAAGTGTGAGTCGGTAAGTGTTGAGGCTGGAACGGTAACGCCTGCAGTGAACCTTGCGGGAGCTTCTGGTCCAGGGGGGGGGGGGTGGGGGGGTGGGCTGTGTTACGTTTGTGGGGGGTTGGCAATGATTACCTGAGAGTCAGGTAGAAGTGTATCGATAACCATGCTCCGTATGTCACGATGAAGATGTCTCCGTATGTCTCCGTATGTCACGTATGTCTACAACAGCTTGACCACCGCCGCACCCGCTCCCCCTCCAACCACCTGCCCCCCCTTGTCCTGCCATCCCCTGTCTCGGTTCTCCCCAATCTCCCCTACTGACCTCTCTGAACTCCTCATAGGAATGAAAACTGCCACCTGCACTCTTGACCCCATCCCCTCCAGCTTTGTCAAGGCCTCCCTCCCTGCTCTCTCTCCACTTATCATTGCAACAATAAACTCCTCCCTGTCTACAGGCATCGTCCCACCTTCCCTCAAAATTGCTGCTGTTACCCCCATTCTGAAAAAACCTGGTCTAAACCCTGACACCCTAAACAACTTCAGACCCATCTCCAACCTACCCTTTCTGTCAAAAGTTTTGTAACGCGCTGTAGCCACTCAACTCAAACATCATCTCTCTGCCAATAACCTGTATGAAACATTCCAATCAGGATTCCGCTCCAACCACAGTACTGAAACTGCTCTCCTCAAAATCACCAACGACCTTCTCCTCTCCTCTGACGCTGGCAACCTCAACATTCTCGTCCTCCTCGACCTCAGCGCTGCCTTTGACACCATCGATCACACCATCCTCCTCACCCGACTTGAATCCACCTTTAACGTTACCGGCACTGCCCTCTCTTGGATGAAATCATACCTCTCTGACAGATGCCAGTTCATCTATCTATAATTCCAGTAATCTCTGTTTGTACGTTTGTCTGTGACCGCTGTTTCTCGACAACCACGGGTCCGATATACTTTTAACTTGCCAGGTATATTGCTGGGGACCCGAGGATGTGCCTTTTCAAGGTTTCATATTAATCGGACAATTACTTACCGAGCTATGTCCAAAAAACGATTCAACCAATCAGAGAGCAGCGAGCTATCACGTGTGCCGAACGTGGCGATCAGACTCTGCCTCGGACGGCACATTTGACAGCGTATTCATTTATTTCACGTTGGAAAACTATGTTGCCGTTAAACTATGTTTTAAAACGAATTCAAACTGCGATTAAATTAAAACGATTCATCGTAACTGCGATTTGCGAACTTCCGGACAGTGAAGACTGTCCGGCAGCACGCTTTCCGGCAGCCAATCACAGAACGCTTTGTTGCGTAGGCGTGGCCGATGTGAGAGCGAGCGGAGCTGAGCGCGTTACGAGCTGACCGCCATTACGGTTCGTAATTCGATTTCTTATGCGCATTATTTCTCCCAATTCAGTCAGAGCGAAGGGCGGAAGCGAAGAGCGTTGTTTTTTTTGTTTACGGGCGTACGGGCGGGGTAGAGCGTACGGGTAGCGTTTTTTTTTTTTTTTGGCAAGGAACGGGCACCCACGTACGGGCAATGCCCTAGTCTCCATCAATAACTGCAAATCCCCCACTGCTCCCCTCCCCCAAGGTGTCCCCCAAGGTTCAGTTCTTAGCCCCCTCCTCTTCATCCTTTACCTGTCCCTCCTCGGTCACTTAATCCGCCGTCATGGTCTCCAATTCCACTGCTCCGCCGATGACATCCAGCTTTTCATCTCCACCAAATCCGTCTCCACCGACACCCACTCTATCCTGACAAACTGCATCACTGAAATAAAATCCTGGCTTCAAATCAACTTCCTCAAGCTTAACTGTGATAAATCTGAAATAATCATCATTGGCCCAAAAACGCTCACAAAATCCACCCATAACTTTGCCCTCAACATCGACGGTATCCCAGTATCCACCTCCCCTCACATCCGGAATCTTGGCGTCATCTTTGACCAAACCCTCTCCTTCGACAAATACACTAAACAGATCACAAAGACAGCCTTCTTTCACCTGAAAAACATTGCCCGTCTCCGCTCATCCCTCTCCTCCACGGCTGCAGAAACCCTCATCCACGCCTTCATCACCTCCCGTCTGGACTACTGCAATAGCCTCCTCTATGGTTCACCCTCAAAAATCACCAATAAACTCCAATACATTCAGAACTCCGCTGCCCGTCTACTCACCCATTCCCGGACCCGTGACCACATCACCCCCGTCCTTTACAAGCTTCACTGGCTCCCCATCCCCCAGAGAATCCAGTACAAAATCCTCCTCTTGACATACAAAGCCCTCCATAACCTGGCCCCATCCTACCTGGCTGACCTCCTCTCCAGACACACTCCCACCCGCAACCTCCGCTCTGCTGGTACCAACCTCCTGACCCCCTCCATCCGGACCAAATTCAGATCCTGGGGGGACAGGGCCTTCTCCATCGCTGCTCCCACCCTCTGGAACTCACTACCTCACACCATCAGAGACTCCTCCTCACTCACCACATTCAAAACATCACTAAAGACCCACCTGTTCAACACTGCATTCAACATTCAACCCACAGCATTTAACCCCTGACTATCTCTTCTCCTTCTCCCTCCTTTTGCTTTAAATATTTCCCTATTGAAACATCTTCTTGTCTTTTTGCAATTGTTGTTTTCATGTATTGTTATGCATTATGTCTTCCACTCTGTCAAAGCGCCTTTGGGCTTCTTGAAAAGCGCTATACAAAATAAATGAATTATTAATTATTATTATTATTATTAAAAAATACCTCTGTTTTTATATCTAACACTTCCTCTCATACACACTACCACGATCAGCATTCTGCGAATTTAATTTTCTCTTGCGTCTCCTGTGTTGTGACTATTTGCCAGAAAGCTTCTTGGATATTGGGATTTATTGTAAAACAAAAACTACTTCACTTTTTCCACAACTGTGGACTTTATAAATCCCAAATTCATCCAATGATGGAATACTGCAAACATATTTCGGGAGGATGTACTCAATCTTTTTTTTCCTTTATTTCTTTCATACAAAGACAAGTTTCGTGGAAGAGCTCGTTCTTTATCCTTGATAATCTTGTGCAGTCTGAGGGTAAATTGACTTGTGGGCTCCAGTGCACATACTGTCAGCCTTCATCTCCTATTCCACAGTGGAAAAGTTTCCTCTCTTTCCCTCTTTTATCTTAACTACCATGGCCATCGCTCTGCAGAACTATCAACTCCGGTTCGTCCATCAATGATACATCCTTGTTCCACTTGCCCAACTTCAAGTAGCCGTACTTGGTGTGTTTCTGCATATATGCAAAACATATAAACTTGAAGCCTGGTGTTGGCTCAACCAAAAATTAAAGTGGTTGGTCTTGTAGTTCCAGCCCCTGTTATGCCGTTGAATTAACACCAGACCGGTCGACTCAGCCTGTCATCCCTCCGAGGTTGGCAAAATGAGTACCAGCAAGCTGGTAAGCGGGCATTGCATCAGCGGCACAGCTGCACCACCAGAAAATGATGCAGCCAACAGCCACAGACTGCATACGAATAAATAAAATAAAATAAATAAACTGGGATCCTCTTTCTTTTCTCTTACCACAAAACTCTGGAATCAACTGCCTCTTTCTACTGTCCCAACAACCTTCAACATTGAGCAGTTCAAGACTTTAGTTTAAGTTTTCCCTGATCTAACATTTCGCCTTCCTTTTTCTTCTGTTCCTTTGTTATAGGTATTGAATAAATATCGATGTTACCCTTCATTTGCATCTTTGATTTTTTTTTTTTTAACGATTTTTTGTATACAGAGTCGAGGCTCATGAAAGAGCTGGAACACCAAACAGATCAAGATGCAGCAGAACAAAAGCAACACTAGAGAGAGGAGATGCGGTGATATTATCAACATGGTGATCTTCTTCTTTAACAGCCACAATTATTCCCAGAAATCGAACACAGCAGGGTTGAAAGACAAAACAGAGGGAGACTTGGACAAATAATAGGCGTGGGAGGAATGAGTGGTAAGGGAGGATACATAGGGTGGACAATATGGATACAGAAGCAAGGTCTCAGGAAGGACAAACTGGTAATTTGGAAGAAGCAGGGCTTGGGAGTGGTGGGGGGTGTGGGGTGTTTAACAGGGGTAGAAAATATCATGATTTTTGATGGGGAGAATGATCTGAGATGGTGGTGAGCAGCTGCGTTGAAGACTTGGGGGAAGAGATTGAAGAGAAATTGATTCCACAGACGGGAAAAAGAGGAAAGAGTGAGCGGAGGTGTTGATTCCAATAATCTTGAAAGCTGAGCAAGGTGTGAGGCAGGAGTGCCAGCCCAGAGGGGAAAGAAGTACTCCATCAAGCTGCAGATGAAGGCCTTGTGCCATGCTAGGAACTATATACTTCTTACTGTAGGATCTTCTGACTCCCACCTTGCAGTTCTGGATACAATGAATTATAAAGCTCACTTAATTGTATCCCAGATAACAACTAGAAAAGTTTATACTGTACCGTCCATACTATATTGAATCTTAAAAAGAATAAAAACACAAGTTGATCCATTGCAGAATTTTCCGCACGCACACACACACACACACACACACACACACACACACACACACACACACACACACACACACACACCAAGCCTGGCCAGCCAGTTCAGCCTGCCGCGAACCCAATAAGATAAAGGTGTGATTATATGGCTCATGAAAAGAGGTGGGGATAGATACCTCCATACAGCCAATTTGGTTCACTATACGCCATCTCACAACTTCCCTCTCCACCCCTCTCACCAAAATTACATCAAGACGAAGGTAACTGCACTAAATACCACAACAGCCATGTGCATTGATAGAACTCTTGCTCTAATACTTTAAAAGCTGTACAGGAAAACTGGCTGCCCTATAAAGACAAAATGTTCCGGCAGTTTGGCTACAATATTGACATCTAACAAGCTGTTATGGGAAGGTACCCGAGTGTTCCCAGCACACAGGACAAATGTAATCTAATTACTGCCAACATCAAGGAAGGTATGTATCATCAAGAGTGTCACATACGAGTACATCAAAGGAACAACTACCACACACCCACTCTTTCAATGAAGAACTGGACCAACCTTGCTTTTTCGAGCAATGTGGATGTTGCTTGGTTTTGTTTTCAGAAAGAATTGTACTCCCTTTCCCACAAAACAGGAAGGAAGGAATGTAATTGCCTGATGGCATTGGTTCTTGTATCCGCCAAGACCTACTCTGCTGAACTGGTTTCTCCTGTCCCTGGTCGTGCAGATGCTCAATTTGCTATTGTCTACCTTGTGCATGGAGCCTGGTGTTGGCTTAGCGGTTAGGGTGCCGGCTTGGGATCCTACGATCCTGGGTTCGAATCCCGGTCAATCGCTGAATTAACACCAAGGAGGTTGACTCAGTCTATCATCCTTCTGAGGTCGGCAAATTGAGTACCAGGGAAGGGCATCCGGCCATAAAACATTGCTTCAAAAAAGGGGACCACGGTGCCCGAAAATGGCCAACCCCTGCTCTGCGGGGAAAAATGGCCTCTAAAGGTGGTTCTACCTTGTGCATGGAAGATAGCGAATGTTATTCCAATTCATAAATTGGGCAGTAAAACAACAGATCCTCTCGGCTACAGACTTGGCAGTCTTCTATCAATAAGTAACGGAGTGGTAACTATTATTGCTGCGCACAAATCATTCATCCTCTCAAGTTTGCTTACAACAATCAATAACTTAACTTGGTACTGTCATCTCCCAAATTTTGGAAACTCACCAAGCTGTCACCTATCAACCCATTGGTTGTGTGAAAATCTCCCATTGCTGTCATTTAGCTCTTTCGTGAGCCTTGATGTATTAAAAGAAGAAAACAACTAAAACTGTAAAATAAAAAATGGAAGCAAAGCTAAAGCTAATGAATCCAATGCAATGTTTGTACCGGACTTTATCGATACAACGCATTGCTGAAATGGTTTATACAAGTCAGTTTACTTTAAGTTCCTTTCATCTTGTAAATATGCCCAGTGTTTCCATGCAATATACATGGGTCAAAACATTGGGCATATATCAATCATTTTGGGCATATATCCAAAAAAATTGGGCATATATCAATATTTTGGGCATATATCAATCATTGGGCATATATCAATGATTTTGGGCATATATCCAAAAAATTTGGGCATATATCAATCATTTTGGGCATATATCAATCATTAGGCATATATCAATCATTGGGCATATATCAATCATTGGGCATATATCAATCTGTATATCTTTACACACTCTGATGCTGTTCAAAATAACGGAAAATCCACTATTGTCTTCACAATTTGTGTTGTAATATATAATTTGTGGACAAGCTTAATGTATCCACCAGTCATGAATGAACCTGTGATCTTCTTCTTCAATGGCCACAATTATTCCCAAGTTATTGTTGGGTTGGCCGGGGGAAGTTTGGCCCAAGTCTTTCAGGAACCGGCTGACTAGGCCTGACGTTTGACCAAGGTTAGGGCAGGAAATTGGAATTTGTTCATGGTGCCTGTGATAGCTCGCCTACTCTTCACGAAGGACACCTTGGTATCTTTAACATTCAGTAACTGATGGCATCAGGCAGGATATGCACGTTTAACGTCCATCCGAGGGACGGCACACACATTGAAGAATCACCCTGCCTGTGACACACCAGGTGAAAGTTTATACCTGGGCCGAGATTCAAACCCAGGGTAGACAGCTTAGAGGTGAGTGTGCATACCTGTGGTCTTGGCCATCCTGCCAGCCCTAGTCCATAAGTAACCTAGTTATGATAAAACCAAATTCCTGAAGTACAAACTGCCCCTCCGTTTTACTGCAGCTCCTCATATTGTTTGATGAAAAGTCAATAAATATTCATGGTCATTCCAACATAAAATTAAAGGCCATTCATGTTACCCAATAAGACTTTCTGAACATATAAGACATAAATACTTGTACATTCACCTCCAGGTCTTTTTGCAGCCATCGGTACTGCTGTTCTATCAGGAAAGGCCCATAGTTCAAAAAGAAATACACTTCTGTTGAGAATGAGATCATATGTACGGGTCCAATATTCCAGCTATGAGAAAAAGACAAAGGCAAGCATGAAGTCGATAAATTAAATATTAGAAAAATCAACTTCTGAACTATTTTTAAAATTCTTACATTACCATGAAAAGCTGATTTACAAGATCTGTATCATTACATAGATTTACTGAGATGTTGTTTTATGTTCAATTGTCCATGATGAGGGCACAGTGCTCTGTCTCTCTCTCTCAATGGAACCATGGCACACCAAAAGCTGATAAAAATATTAAAACTCTTCCGCATGGTGTAACATCATAGTACTAAGATAATTTGAGAAAAGTAAAAAAAAAAAAAAAAAACTGTTACAAGTTAAATTCAAACTGTGAAAGCATTTTTTTTTAAAAAATTGTATACTTAGTCTAGGCTCGTATGAGAGCTAACACAAAAAAACATAATAAAGGGAGCGGAAGACAAGAGAGGGAGAGAGAGGAAGTCCAATAACAGTAGGGAACAGGGACATCAGGATATCTGTGGAAGAGCGAGGGCTGGGGCAGGGTACGCGGAATAAACAGGGAATTTGAAGGAGGTGGCTTTGGGGTAGCGTTGTAGAAAAAAACTTTTCTGTCTCCACAGTAGATTAACAGGGGTAAAAAAAGATCAAGGTTGTGGATGGGGGAAGATATGAGTTGGTGGTGTACAGCTGTTTTGAAGAGCTGGAGGGAAGAGTGGGATTGATGAGAGTGTGGGAGTTTGTTCCAGAGGCAGGAAAAAAGAGGAGTGAAAGAGTGAAGGTGAGCAGAGAGCCTAGATTTTGGCTGTTTCACCAGAAGAGGGTTCCTGGCAGATCTGGTGTGACCTGCAGGAATATTTGTGGAACAGAGCACAGACAGAGCAGGAGGAGCAAGGCCGGAGAGGAGTCTGTAGAAGACAGAAAGCCCACCAACCTGCCTGTGGTGAGAGAGTGAAAGGCCCTTAGAATCAGCTTCAATTGTGGGAGATTCCAATGATTCTAAAATCCTTGTTTTCTATACAGCGTGAAGCCGAGTTAGGTGCGAGGTAGGAGTATCAGCCCAGAGCGGAGAGCAGTTCTCCATCAAGCGGTGGGTGAAAGCCTTGTATGTGGTGAGAATCTCAGTAGTGCCAAAGATGGACTACGCACGACGGAGGATGCCAAGACGGCCACTGGCTTTGGAGGCCAGCTTGGAAATATGGTTTTCCAGGAAAGATCATGACAGATAGTGAGACCCATCAGTTTGAGTGACAGAACTTCTTCGAGAGGATTGTTGAGAAAGTAGATGGGAGGGATTTCCAGACGGTCTTTTCGGAGATACAAGGTGAGAGTGTGAGATTTGTCAGGATCGGCAGACATGAAAATTTAAACATGAAAATTTAACCTGAACAGTGTATCAAACTACAAATACAAAAATGCCAAAACAACTACTTGCATGTTAATAGCAAGCTTCTAGTAAATTATGTTAAAGGATTTGAAGAGATAGAGAAGTCAATCATTTCGAAAGTCAATCATTTCAAAAGACCCATATCGTGACAAAACAAGGACTAGTTTAAATATTATGTAATAACAAAAAGATATAAGATAAAAAGTGGGAATTTCACAATGATTAGTTGGCATGTTTGTATAAAAACCACCGTTTAGAGGCCAGTTTTCCCCGCAAAGCGGGGGTTGGCCTTTTCGGGGACCGTGGTAGTTGTTGTTTTTTTGGTCCCCTTTTTGAAGCAATGTTTTACGGTCGGATGCCCTTCCTGACGCCAACCCTTTTTGCTGCCTTCAACGACAAACAGGGAATTACCAGTGAACTGGTACTCAATTAGCCGACCTCGGAAGGATGACAGGCTGAGTCAACCCCCCTGGCGTTAATTCAGCGATCGACCGAGATTCGAACCCAGGATCCTAGGATCCTAAGCCGGCACCCTAGCCGCTAGCCCAACACCAGGGATCAATTTGTTTGCCTACTCTTGTTTGTTTGTACAGGGTTTGTATAGAAAGTCAAAATGATGGGTCCCTCGATCAAGTGTCAAGCTAGCTCACCAATAATAAACAACATTGCTCAATCATGAATGCACTTTAATTACCTTGATAAAAACCGAAACATGTTTATACAAGTCAGTTTACTTCAAGTTTCCTTCATCTGCTAAATAATGCCAATGTTCGTATGCAATATACCTGGATCTAAACATAATATTGTGCATACATCAATCTGCATATCTTTACACACTCTCATGCTGTTCAAAATAGCTAAGAATGCGCTATTTTCTTCACAATTTGCGTACAAGAATACACCAATAACACATCCATTTAAATGGGATCAAAGGCTCTTCAAATGTTTTGAGAAGTGCAGTAAATTTGGTAAGCACCATATTCCCTACCTGTACCAAAGGCCCTCTGTCGTTCCTGGCATGCTGAAACGGTTCTTGTAGTTCGAGAAGTTACTGCAAAAAATATAAATGTGACAGTTGGGTATTTTTATAAAAGCTGTTGTGAGGTTGGAGTACAAATGCATATATGTATATGTATATGTATATGTATATATATATATATATATATATATATATATATATATATATACGGTATATATACAGGGGGGGAGAGCTTATCTTTCGCCCCCTGTATATATACAGGGGGAGAAAGATATAGCTCTTTCTAGCCACTGACTGACTGACTGACATTAATGTTCGGTACCTTCCGGGCGTTGTTGAAAACTGAAATTTGGCGTGCTGACAGATATCGAAGCCGGTACACCGGGAAAAATCACAGAACCGTCAGAAAGCATCCGTAAATTAAAATATATGTTAAAAAAACCATAAACGCATGCATTATAAAAATCTATATCTAGCATTTGAATAAAAATCTCAATGAAAATTTATGTAAAAACGGTAAACGCGTCTGTAAAATAAATAAATTTAAAAAAATAAAACCTAAATTGATATATGGCAGCAGGCCGGTAGGTGATGCCTGCCTATAATCATAAAGCTTCTATTTATTATGTACCTACGTATGAAGCACATTTGTACAAAATAAATGTTTTATCATGAGTGGTGTAAATCTTGACAACACAGCAACTCATGTAGAGTCATTATCCTCAGTTAAAACAAGCCTGTCTCTTTAGCAACGTGGGATGAGGCGTTTTGAATTGCACAGCAGGAGAGGGTAATTTTAATAAGGCTGTGGTGAAGTGTTTTTGATAACGTTGCATGAATCACATGGTGTTTGTGTCTGCTGGTGAGGCGTTTTGAATTATGTGGTGTGTATGTTGTGGTGAGGTGTTTTGAATTATGTGTGGTGGTGACGTCAAGTATTCAATAAATGGCATGCATTTCCGTGCAGTGCCTGCCACTTCCGGTCACGTCAAGTCACTAGTCATGCAAACCTTTGTGAAATAATCCCAAACGTACAGTCTGCACCTACCCCTCCTGGGTGTATGTGCTAAAGGGTTCCTTTTTGATGTTTTGTTATTTCTTCAACCTAAATCTTCAACTTAAATTGTTTATCAAAATGTAATATCATGAATATTGCACATACATTTCTGCAAAAGAAATGTTTGTATCATGATTGGTGTAAATCATGACAACACAGTAACTCAGGTACAGTCATTATCCTCAGTTAAAACAAGTCCCCGTTCCTCTGTCGCGACCCGTGGTGAGGCGAGCGTGGCGTGTCGAGCCAAGGTAGTATATATATATATATATATATATATATATATATATATATATATATATATATATATATATATATATATATATATATATATGTACTTTAAATTGATGTCCAGGTTGTCCTTGTGCTATTTTCGGTTTTTGAATAATTAGCGCATTTGAGAGGTCACGTGACTCCTGTGCTGAACTTACCGATCATGACAACGTCTTAATTAACAGTTGTTTCTCACATATGATAACATATTTGATGATCGGAGCTCACCATCAAACTAATTATATCGATATCCGTGTTGAAATCCGATAAAAATTTGGCTTTTTAAAATAAAGACGAGAATATAAGACCGTCGCTTAGCTGACGGAAATACCATTCTTTGCTGCGATGGCTAATCTATGGGGGGGGGGGGGGGGGGGAAGGATTCCTGGGAGATCCTGCTATCCGTGCAGGGATAACCGAAGTCAGGTCTTGGCATTTTCAGTTTTTACACGCGTGTCCACGTACACATAAAATAAAATAAATTCAAATTATTTTTTGTTGTCGGATCACAAACACTCCCGTGAGTTACCCAAATCCACAGTAGTTGGATTTATTGAAATCCGTTAATCCGTTCTCAAGTTAAAACACGACAAACAGACAGCCAGACACGGCTCCTTTTATAATATAGATTTGTATATGTGGATCGAACCTCGGAGATCATGTCGACAGGTGGTGGCTCAGGTGGTTTAAAGTTATGAATTGTGAGAAAATAACTGTTTTAAAACCCCTATTTAGGTGCAGGGTGGTAAAAGATGTTATCGTTTTAAGTTTTGTGCCGATTAACCTTGGGAGCTCAGAGGAGTAGGTTCACAAACAAACAGACATTTTGCTTTTATATATATAGACTAGCAAAGGTACCCATCAATGATGGGGGTTCATAGATGTCTCACCTGAAATGAGCAATTTCCTCTGGAGTGTGTATTGGTAGAAACATGAATTTAGTGTAAATATTCAGCGAGCATATGTCGCAATGGGTGCAGCTAGTAACCTTGACAACCTCATTCCATTCTATCAGCTAAGATTTTCAATCCATGCTTGTTGTACTTCTGAAGTACTGCTCGGGAGTGAGGGTGATATTATGAAAGCTCAGCTGGGAAACGGGTTTAGGCATGTTTTGGGCCTACAGCCTGACAGAAGATCACCAGAGTTCTTTCCATACCAACCGACCACCTCCAGGCACCTATCCCTCTTCACATCGTTTCTTCAGCTCCCGACCCTCCCCCTCTCTTTATACTCCCCATAGCATGAATTTCAGCAATTTCCCACAGCATTTCATTCTGGTTTCCCAATTGATGATCCATCCATATATCAGTAGTTTCAGTTTCACGTTTCAACATCAGTTTCACTTTGAGATATCAGTTTAGATTCGTCATTGCAATTTGTGATGTGACGCGAATAGTGCACTGAAAGGTCGGCAAAACTGATTTTGGGAGGACATTTTTTCGAATTCTCCAATGGGTCTAAAGTGTTTTTAGGGTCATAAAGGTGACTAAAGTGTTTAAAGAATCAAGGTTCTTAAAAGGGCCAAATGGGGTCTAAAGGTGTCTAAGGACAAAAGAGCAAAAGGGGTCAAAAGTGTCACAATGGTCTTAAATTGTCCAGAGGGTCTTACATTGTCCGAAGGGTCTTAAAAAGTCAATAGGTCTGAAAAATTTCGCATAATGGATATGAAAGGGTCTAAAGGGTGTAAAGGGTGAAAAGGTCTAAGGGTTGTAAAAGATCTAAGGAGTGTAAGGGGTCTAAAGGTGTTCTAAGGGGCATAAAGGGTTGAAGCGGTCTAAGGGGTGGAAAGGGTCAACGGGATCTAAGGGGGTGTAAAGGGTATAAGGAGTGGAAAGGGTCTAAAGGGTGTAAAAGGGAGTGAAGCTGAAGTAAAAAAAATACCTCGGGTTCATACATACATAAATTAACTCGGGAGTGTAACACGACAATAACGGGCCAAATGACCTCCTCATCACAGTATAAAACCCCTATTCAGGTATATCGTGGTTAAAAATCTGACGGTAGAAAGTTTCGTTGTGATTAACCTTGGGAGCTCAAAACAGTATGATCACAAAGAAACAGCAAAACACCAACTCACCTTGATGTGAGGATGAGCCATGAGGTAATCGTTGGAAGTTCACCATTGTCAAGTGGCGGTTTGTAGTTGGCGTCACGTGGGTCCTTTTTTCTACAGACTATCCTTTCACACTTGAGAGTGATGTTAGATGAGCAGTAAAATTACCTTTAAAACATTGTATAGGTCGTCTTTGTACTATTTTCGATTTTTGAATCATTAGCACATTTGAGAGGTCACTTGACTCCTTCATTGCCGAACTTAACGATCATGGTAACGTCTTAATTGAGAGTTGTTTCTCACATATGATAACATATTTGATGATCAGAGCTCACCATCAAACTAATTATTATATTGATATCCGTGTTGAAATCCGATAAAAATTGGGCGTTTTATAAATATTTGGATATGTAGATCGACCCTCGGTGATCATGGCGACAGGTGGGGGATCGGCTGGTTTTAAGATGTGAATTGTGAGAAAATAACTGTTTTAAAACCTCTATTTAGGTGCAGGGTGGTAAAATATGTTATCCTATAAAGTTTCGTGCCGATTAACCTTGGGAGCTCAAAGGAGTAGGTTCACAAACAAACAAACAAACGGACATTTCGCTTTTATATATACTGTATATAATATATATGTATATATATATTTATATAAATACATATATCTATGTATATATATATATATATATATATATATATATATATATATATATATATATATATATATATATATATATATATATATATATATATATACATATATATATATATATATATATATATATATATATATATATATATATATATATATATATATATATATATATATATATATATCCAGTATATATACATACACTAAGCAAGATACCAGTGATACGCATGGATGGGAGGCCAAAAGCAAACTGACAATGCGGAAACAGGAAATGCTTAACCATAAACTAATAAATTCCACATTCCTGTCAATGGGGAAACTACAAATTGCTACAAATTAATCCACGAATGTCATGGTTAGAGAGTAGAAACCCTCACATAATTTCCTCATTCATTTAAACTCAATATCTCTATATTTTCATTCCAAACAGCATCATTCCAATCACAAATTACTAATATCGTATTAATATAACAAAATATAATGTTAAATCACGATTGTATCTAGATATTATCAAACCAGAGAATTCCACTGCTTTACAGGATTTCCTGTATTAAAGGAGAACTGACACGACCAAAACAACTTTGCAGATTTCGAAACATAAACGTATCTTAAACACTTCTATTGAGTTCATTTCACAAATATCTTCGCGGTTTTATTAGAATTTGTCAAAATATCGCCGAACAAGCAAAATCAGTTTTGTCAAAACCGCAAACCGGAAACGACGTTTGCGAAGTAACCCAGTCTTTCGTTCCTAAAGCCTTGTTGGCTTCGTGACGATCAGAACATCGCTTTGTTTTCGTTACGATCAGTTGGAATCGTGCCCAGTCGTTGTGTGGCTGCTGCTAGTTCGTGCCCGTACGTGCGGGGAGGTAAGTACGTGGACATACGTACGTTGACGTACGTACCAAAAATAAGGCCTCACTGTCCGGAAGTTCGCATATCGCAGTTACGATTAATCGCAAATTAGTTTTAATGGCCAAGTATTCAATTTTCAAACTGCGAGGCAGAAACAACAAATACATGCGGTTCCTTCACTGTAGCTTGACCGTACGTGCAAAGAAAAATTAAAACTTGCATCGTTCCTTCGGTCTTCGCTCTCGTCCTTCGCCGTTCCTTCGCTGTTCCTTCGTTCACGTACAAAACGTATGTGTTTGCTAAATAAATGGCCATAACTTGGTAACCACTTGTCCGATTAATAGCAAACCTTGAAAAGGCACATCCTCAGGTCCCCAGCAATATACCTGGCAAGTTTCACTTAGATCGGACCAGTGGTTGTCGAGAAACAGCGGTCACAGACATACACACAGACAGACATACAGAGATTGCTTGCATTACAGAGAGTGCTATAATAATACAATTACAACTGATACACCTGCAGTGCTGCACTAAGTCAATAAAGTCGTATTTCGTTTCTGTGTTTCTATCCATTTCTTGCCTCATGGCACCGAACATTAATTAAATATTAGTTATGTATTCCATTGACCAGAAAAAGAAACTTTTTCAATTAAAAAAGAGGCATAAAAATGAATACCATTCAGTATTTTGGAGGCACCCAAGATCAAAATCGATCGCCATTGTGTCTGTGTCCGACGATTTCTCTTCTTCACTCTCTGGACGGTATGGTTCGAATCTGTATGGGAGAATCGAGTTTGATTCCCCAAGATTATTAACTTTCTCTTCATTTTCCGCATCAGATTGGTCAGAAATATCGCTGATATCCAGACTTACGCAACTATCGGAGTCGGTGTCTGCCATTGTTTACTATTGCGCAGTCACATCAGCTTCCTCCGATGACGTCACGATGATGATGATAGTCATCACGAGATGCTGGCCGGCGCGAGAGAAATCGTCTGCTATTGGCATTTTAAAACTCGGATATCTCACGATTCACGCATGCTAGAGCAACAATTTTTGCGCCAAACTTAATCTTTTTTGTTTGTTTTGTAATCTTAATCAAACTGTAATTTTGATTTTGTAATCAAACTTAATCTAATCTTGCCAAAAGCAAGATTGTTTTGTTACCTGAACAGAGGTTATGTTTCCACCACTGTCTCTTTGTCTATCTGTCTGTTTCTCTGTGAGCAGGATATCTCAAAAACTTGTGGATGGATTTGGACGAACTTAGTGGACAGGTAGGGTGTGTGATAAGGACGAATCAATTCGATTTTGATGAATATCCATATCTGGAACCGGATTCGATAATTTTTTAAGTGATTCTTCACCATTGAGATATCGAGCCAAGAACGATAGTTAGCACAATATTTCAAAAAGTTATGGACGAATTCGGACGAAACAGTGGACAGGTTGGGTGTCTGCCAAGGACGAATAGATTAGATTTTGTTAAAGATCCGGATATAGATCCGGCCTATCAGTGGGATACAAAACAAACTGTTCATCCTGGCAGAAGCACAGTGCCTTCATAAAGTATTCACACCCTTTGACTTTTTCACATTTTGTTGTGTTCCAGTCTGAATTTAATATGGATTAAATTTAAAATTTGTGTCACTGATCTACACAAAATACCCCATAATGACAAAGTGAAAACATGTTTTTAGAAAGTAACCCATTACACCAGGGAAAGGGACTATTCTAACCTTACATTATGGAAATAACTATGCTGAGGGACCTGTATGTTGGGTGACAATGACATTCAATGACAATTGAATCAATGCCATTGACAATGCCAGTGACAATGCCAAATGACAAATGCCAGTGACAATGACAATAAATGGTGCCATTGCCCTCGGGGCCGGTTCCTATAACCACAACAACATGTAGGTATTCATACATGACCCAAAAATGGAATCCTCGACCCCCAGAAAACAATTTGATCACGTTCTTGAAACAAGTTTGTATGGCAGCCTGCAGCCATCTTGAAATTCTACATCGCTGTAATTTATGATGGTTACAATATATTTACATGAATTCACCCCAAAATATGGGTTTATACCCAAATATCAAATATGTTTATTCCCAAATACCAAATATCAATTTGCATAGAAGCAAAGTTATCGAAAATATATGGATTTTTGCATATCGGCCATCTTGAATTTGAAGATGGCCATCATTTGAGGATATTTAATATTGCAGAAATGAATCCATTGACCCTGATAATGTTAAATTAGACACTAAGATCATGTTTGAATGTTGACTATAAGCTTAAATATGACAAAAACCACCGTTTAGAGGCCATTTTTCCCCGCAAAGCGGGGGTTGGCCTTTTCGGGGACCGTGGTAGTTGTTGTTTTTTGGTCCCCTTTTTTGAAGCAATGTTTTACGGCCGGATGCCCTTCCTGACGCCAACCCTTTTTGCCGCCTTCAACGACAAACAGGGAATTACCAGTGAACTGGTACTCAATTAGCCGACCTCGGAAGGATGACAGGCTGAGTCAACCCCCCTGGCATTAATTCGGCGATCGACCGAGATTCGAACCCAGGATCCTAGGATCCTAAGCCGGCACCCTAGCCGCTAGCCCAACACCAGGGATATAACGAAGCTTAAACCAGGGATATAACGATATAACGAAGCTAGCCCAACGAAGCTTAAATATGACAGATAACAGATTTACATGGTGGCCATTTTGAAATTCAAAATGGTGGCCAGATACCATGTCAATGGTGAGGAGTTCCTTGTCTTATATGAATCCCCATATCTTAATGAAAATGTATATAAATATCCACACTTTTATCATGTGAATTGTGCAACATTTTACAAGTGTCTTATCAACAGCTGTACTACAATTATTAAAAGTTATATAACAGAGGTGATAATAACTCACTAAGCTTCTTCATGGTTTCCTGGGCAAGTCATGTAGGGCACGTAAGCTGCCACAGACTCGATTTGCCTCATGAATTCATCCCCAACACGAGCATCGTCCTGGAATTATACAACAACAAGGCCTTAGTAGTCACATTATCACTGGTTCATTTTGGTTTTGCAAAACCATATTAAACTTCAGTTTTTCAGTTTAGTTTATTTCATGCTTCAAGTTCACATACAATATAAATATATATATTACATACAATACAACTTCATAATAACAGTTCATTTTGCAAATTATAATTGGTCTTAGACTGATATACGAGTTGGCGATATGAAACATGCAGGAACCGAATAAACATAGGGGCAATACCCCTGGCGCTCACCTGGTAGAATAAACAGTATACTGCACTGACCAAGGGTATTTTAAACCAATTTCAATGGTTGCGAGAAGACAGGGCAGCATGTAGAATCATACTAACATAATCATAAGACTTTAAACAAAGAAAAACATACCTATTTTGGGGGGCAATGCCCCTCCCCGCAACCCCATGTACCTCCTAAGACCCCAATTTTTCTAATGCCTTGAACAAACATTGGTACATTGGTAGGTGCCTCAATCATTCCGGGAGAAGGAGAGAAGAAAGGTTGATAGACAGAGAAGTGAAATACGTAGGATATATGTAGACCCCGGCCTCACCCGTACGTGAGCCAGACGACTCATGTGGTACTGAACAGAGTGTGTGGTGCGGGTGATTGAGAAGTGCAGATGGGAGGTGCAGTGTATGTGGGTGTGTGTAATGTGAGTTCTGAAAAGAACTGTTTTGGACTTAGTTGCCACTCCACTAACCTAGGGTGAGTCAACGAGGTGTGTGTGCTGGAAGATGCAAGGGTGTAGAATGCGCATATAAGACGTGTAGGGAGAGAAGTCAGTTCTGGGAAGAATCACTGTTGACCCCCTTTCTACACAAGAGTTCGTGGTTGGTTTTACAAGGCACACAGGAGGTACTGTCCGTGGGGAGGTAGCGACCATGCCTGGGAGCCCACATATCTGCGCTCTGCTCACCTGCGGCTCTGCACCCATCCCACTGTGTTCTCGGCACTCCTGCCGTTGCATTCCTCAGGCACGGTGCTTGGCATGGTTCACCTCGAAACTGCTCTCAAGCCAGAAGACCTCTCAAACCAACTCGACTCAAGCTTCACTCTCCCCTCCCGAGAACTGGACTCAACTCGCCTTTCCTTTCCTCAAAACAAGCCTCAACTCTCCTATGCTCAGAACTGGCCACAACTCTCCTCTGGACTGCTCACCGGGGATTTTATTACCCTAGCTTCTGTCGCATTTTACTACCGGTTCGCTGGCGCTCTACGATCCAGTCATCGTGATTGGTTCCAAGGATGCGATAGGCGGAGCTGCTGGGACAATTCTGGCAGCGCTGGCAGTTTGGCGGCACGGCGACAAGAATACTGGCAGCACTGGCAGCACTGGCAACCTGGCTCTGCTGTGTTAAACATGTTCGATGTATGCTATTGAGGTGTTCCTGAATTCATTTTTGTGGTTCATGGGGTGTTTTTGGAGTGAATGTGGTGGTACGTGGTTGGAATCTGCAAAGAGTTGAGAAGGGATTGAGAATGGAGTTTTAGAATAAGGTTTGAGTACGGAGTTTGAGAATAAGGAAGAGAACAATGGGGATAGTTCTAACTACATTCACAACGCATCTTTCCCTTCCACCAATATGAGGAGAAGGGGTAATTTAGCTGAACAAAATTGCTACATACAGTGCATTCAGAAAGTATTCAGACCCCTTCACTTTTTCACATTTTGTTATGTTGCAGCCTTATGCTGAAATCGTTTAAATTCATTTTTTCCCTCATCAATCTACACTCATTACCCCATAATGACAAAGAGAAAACAGGATTTTAGAAAGTTTTGCACATTTATTAAAAAGAAAAAACTGAAATATCACATTTACATAAGTATTCAGACCCTTTGCTATGACACTTGAAATTTAGCTGAGGTGCCTCCCATTTCTCTTGATCATCTTTGAGATGTTTCTACACCTTGATTGGAGTCCACCTGTGGTAAATTCAATTGATTGGACATGATTTGGAAAGGCACACACCTGTCTATATAAGGTCTCACAGCTGACAATGCATATCAGAGCAAAAACCAAGCCATGAGGTCGAAGGAACTGCCTGCAGAGCTCAGAGACAGGATTGTGTCGAGGCACAGATCTGGGGAAGCCTACAAAAACATTTCTGCTGCATTGACGGTTCCCAAGAGCACAGTGGCCTCCATCATTCTTAAATGGTAGAAGTTTGGAACAACCAGGACTCTTCCTAGAGCTGGCCACCCGCCCAAACTGAGCAATCGGGGGAGAAGGGCCTTGGTAAGAGAGGTGACCAAGAACCCGATAGTCACTCTGGCTGAGTTCCAGAGATCCTATGTGGAGATGGGAGAAACTTCCAGAAGGACAACCATCACTGCAACACTCCACCGATCTGGGCTTTATGGCAGAGTGGCCAGACGGAAGCCTCTCCTCAGTGAAAGACACATGAAAGCCCACAGAATCCTGTTTCTCACAGTCTGAGAGTCCTTTAGGTACCTTTTTTGCAAACTCCAAGCGGGCTCAAGCCTCAAGAGGCAAGCAAATAGTCAATTATAGAACCCTCCAGAAAACATCCTTAATTTGTTTCTCTTTAATTCCCTGTAAACACAAAGCGATGACACAGAAATTAGTTTGGTTTCAATTTCACCTAAAATTTCACCAAAACATGTTTTCGAAGGTAAAACTGGTGTTCCTTCTGCATTTTGGATTTCACTGATCCCCTGTTTTGACTCGGCATACAAAAAGGAATTGGCCGTTGTACGCTGATGCTCTGGCCAAATCTGCATCGTTGAGATTATGCAGCCTGTACACAGCATGTGCAAGATGATAATAAAAGGTATGCGGTTGTTAACATAGATCAGGGCAGCACAATGTTGCAACAGAATGGGGACAGCACAATAATGGGGTGAGGATAAAATAGGTCACGAGAGGTCAAACTGACTCATTTTGTGCCACATTTCCTTGTACGTGCGCTGAGTATTGATGCAATTGACCTCACCTCGTGCATGTCGTAAGCAAAGTCTCCTGAAATAGAATGAAGCAATATGTAGATTAGGATTATGCAAGAGAAGAATTCAAACACTGGACAATTTTGCAGAATGAAGATACAATTTCTACTCTGTTGCTGTACAATTTTGCAATGCACATGTTGCTGTGTGATACTTACATCTATCTTCTATCTATAATGCCAGTAATCTCTGTGTGTCTGTCTGTGACCGCTGTTTCTCGACAACCACGGGTCCGATATACTTTAAACTTGCCAGGTATATTGCTGGGGACCCGAGGATGTGCCTTTTCAAGGTTTCATATTAATCGGACAAGTAGTTAGCGAGCTATGTCCAAAAAACGATTCAACCAATCAGAGAGCAGCGAGCTATCACGTGTGCCGAACGTGGCGAACAGACTCTGCCTCGGACGGCACATTTGAGAGCGTATTCATTTATTTCACGTTGGCAAACTATGTTGGCGTTAAACTATGTTTTAAAACTAATTAAAACTACTTTGCGATTCTTTCGCTTTCCTGCGCGTTTGTGCACGCTATGGCGATTTCTTTACCAAACTCCGCAAGCCGTTCGCTTTGGACCAAACCATTTCATGTAAATAGAGGGGGGGGGGGGGTTGTCACCGTACTCGCAAGCCGTTCGCTTTGGACCAAACCATTTCATGTAAATAGAGGGGGGGGATTGTCACCGTACTCGCAAGCCGTTCGCTTTGGACCAAACCATTTCATGTAAATAGAGGGGGGGGGATTGTCACCGTACTCGCAAGCCGTTCGCTTTGGCTTTGCGAATGGACCAAACCATTTCATGTAAATAGAGGGGGGGGATATAATTTTAGATACAGTGGTACCTCGGCTTACGAGTGCCCCAACGTACGAGTTTTTCGGGATACGAGCCGTCGCTCGGGCGGTTTGTTGCTTTGGGATACGAGCCGAGATCCGATGTACGAGCTCAAAAAATTTATTTTTTTGAATTTTCCGGTTGTGGCTTCCGGTTCCGGTCACGCGGTTATCTTGCCGTGAAAGCATCTCTGCTTGGATATAAAACACGCAATCGTCGAAATACATGAGCGAGGAATCTCCTTGCTCCAGCCGGTGACGTCATCGGCGGGGATCCCCGCCTCCAGAGTGGCTGGTCACGTGACCGCCAAAGCGTGTCGCGCGTGCGGGTATAATGAGCTACACCTGTGGATCACGTGACCACGGAAGCACGCCTCGCTTGAGAGGCATGGCTTTCGGTTTGCGTTTTGCTTTATAAGGCGCGATAAATGGGCTTTTGAGTGTTAGCGGTTCATGGCGTTGACGGTTCATGGCGGTTCATGGCGGTTGACGGTTCATGACGGTTCATGACGGTTCATGGCGTTGACGGTCAAAAACCCATTACATCAATTTTACCAGGCACTGTACAGTAAGTACAGTGGACACCAAATGCACGGTGGAAGGCTAGAAGTAGAAGATCGTCCAAGACAAGTGAGAATAAGCCATACTTTGGAGGAGATGACGTCATTCGCTGGTCCGATAACCAAAGATGTGGTATAAAAAACCAGGTGAGCTAACAATGCAGCAATGAAGGAATTCGGCCAAGGCACCGGCACACAACGACCTACCTACATCGAAAGACTCAATGCCAATGGTGACAGAAGCCAAGACGGCCGGCTTAAACACCGCCGAAAGACCACGGTGTACCAACTTACGATGCAGAACATCTTGCACTTAATATGATGACAACAGGTGCCATCCTCTGACGTACCATTACAGGTACAGGTACAGTACACGTGAGCACAGAGCAAAAGTTCACTGAAACCGAGATTAAGAAAAAAGAAAAAACACCTCGTGGTCCGTGCTCGATATCCGAGTTTCAATCTTTTCAAACACATGATGCTCTCGGTCACGGTATCTCCTGCGAGCTGCTTCTCCTTCAACCACACAAACAACAACTTCTCCATATCTTCATGGATAGAGGTCCGGAGCTTTGAAATAATCGTAACGCCCTTGGCTGGCGTTATAGCCTTTATGGACTCCTTCTGCTTCAAAATCGTACATATCGTAGAAGGAGTACGATCGTACTGCCTCGCCAAGTCGACAACACGCACACCTCACCTGGCATGCTCTTCTCCTCTGCTTAATAAAACCAGTTTATTTCTTTACATTCTCTTGTATTATGTACAGTATATACGAGGTCGTGCTTGTTTATACATTATTTGTTATTTATAAAGTACATTTTTGTTATTTAAAAGCACCTAACAAAAAAAATTGGTGTTTTTTTTTTGAGGCTGGAACGGATTAATAGCATTTCAATGCATTTGAATGGGAAAATTTGCTTTGACTTACGAGCGATTTGGCTTACGAGCTCCGTCACGGAACGGATTAAACTCGTAAGCCGAGGTACCACTGTATATATATAGTACGGGCATGCCCTAGTATTCACAAATGTAATAGCTAGCAGGTATCCATGGAAATTTCGCCTCATGTAAAATGTGAGTTCCACAATCAAACAAGCATTCTGAGTATTGCACTGCAATACATGTCCCCTACCGGTAGTCTGTCATCCGGAAAACTGTTGGGGCAGCCTGCACGTAGTGCACTGTGTGAATTATATAATTACCAACTCACGGTCTGAGGTAACTCGGCTAAAATTTATCCGATTTGCACCAAATAAAGTTTATGAATGGTTGCACAGACCCCTACTTCTCACTACAAGAGGAAAAAGAATGTAAATCGGAGTTAAAATAAGCCCGCAAGGTCGCTCCGTGGAGCAGCCTGCACGTATTGCACTGTGTGAATTATATAATTACCAACTCACGGTCTGAGGTAACTCAGCTAAAAATTATCCAATTTGCACCAAATAAAGTTTATGAATGGTTGCACAGACCCCTACTTCTCACTACAAGGGGAAAAATAATGTAAATCGGAGTTAAAATAAGCCCGCAAGGTCGCTCCGTGGAGCAGCCTGCACGTATTGCACTATGTGTGAATTATATAATTACCAACTCACGGTCTGAGGTAACTCAGCTAAAAATTATCCAATTTGCACCAAATAAAGTTTATGAATGGTTGCACAGACCCCTACTTCTCACTACAAGGGGAAAAAGAATGTAAATCGGAGTTAAAATAAGCCCGCAAGGTCGCTCCGTGGAGCAGCCTGCACGTATTGCACTGTGTGAATTATATAATTACCAACTCACGGTCTGAGGTAACTCGGCTAAGAATTATCCAATTTGCACCAAATAAAGTTTATGAATGGTTGCACAGACCCCTACTTCTCACTACAAGGGGAAAAATAATGTAAATCGGAGTTAAAATAAGCCCGCAAGGTCGCTCCGTGGAGCGGCCTGCACGTATTGCACTATGTGTGAATTATATAATTACCAACTCACGGTCTGAGGTAACTCAGCTAAAAATTATCCAATTTGCACCAAATAAAGTTTATGAATGGTTGCACAGACCCCTACTTCTCACTAAAAGTGGAAACAGAATGTAAATTGGAGTTAAAACAAGGAATATTAACAGCTTTGACTTACCGCACTCCAAATTATAGTCCGGAAAACTGTTGGGGAAATTACCAAAGTTCAAAGTGCCATAACTTTGTCAAAAATGATCGAAACGTCGTGAAGTTCGAACTTGATCTGTAACTTATCGTGAGGAAACCATGTACCAAGTTTGAAATCATTAGCGTTAAGGGTTTAGGGGAAAAAAAGTCCGGAAAGCTGTTCTTTGCGTGATGGACGGACAGACGGAGGGACGGAGTGCAAACCTATAGTCCCCTCCGGTGTACACCAGCAGGGGACTAATAACTGACCAAATACAGCACTGGAGTATCAGGAGGAACGCAAAAAGACAAAGATGGAGTCATCAGGAGGAACCAGGATAGGATTCGGGTTTCAACTGATACTCCTCTACCCCCAAATCCATCCTTAATTGGCGCATATTTTGATGCAATCAATACATCATCGATAGTCATCAGGTATGAAGCTTGTGGCCTTGTTTCATCAAAATCGTGTGTAGTTTCGAAGAAAAGAGCAAATACCTATTTTTTTTTGGGGGGGGGGGGTCAAAATCCCCCTTAGACACCCACATTGAGCGTAGATTTTGATGTCGTCAATAAACCTTCGTTGGGCATCAGATATGAAGCTCATGGCCAAGTTTCATCCAAATCGCATATTTGGTTCAGGCGATAATGACTGAAGCGTTTACAGACTCACTCACTCACTCATATACGGACACTGCTCGATCGCATAAACTCGCCGGATTAAGGTCCAGGTGAGCTAAAAAATAAATGTTTACTATAAAAGCAGCTGTGAGTGCATCCATGCTTGAGAATTCCACCCATTGGTTGGACCGTTCGACTGACTCCACCCACAATTTCTAAGCTACAGCCGCCAATTTGGGAACCCTTTAGAATTACCCTTTAGAACCCTTTCTCTGCGGAGGTTACGCAGGTTTGCTATTATATCTGACTATTTACTCTTAAAATTGTGAAAAGCATTTCTGCAAAGCCAGTGATAGCATGATAGGGGAGCAGAAAGTGTTACATATTCCGCTGTTTCAATTCTAAAGGGTTCCCAAATTGGCGGCTGTAGCTTAGAAATTGTGGGTGGAGTCAGTCGAACGGTCCAATCCAACAGGAATGCCCTGTTGCTTTTATGAGCAGGCGGAGATGAGAGTAAAGATGGGACAACTTTGGAAAGGGGGAGGAGGGGGGTTGAGGACTTTTGGTAGGGGGAGGGGGGCTTCAGTGGTTCATTGTGAAGAGGGGATCGATGCCTTATGGTTGGGATGGGAAGGGTGAGGACTTGTGGTTGGGTGTGGGGAGAGCGTGAGAAAAGATGAGACAGAGTTAGGAGGGGGAAGCTGAGGCTTTTTGTTGAGTTGGAAGAGGTTTATACTCACAGGAGAAATGCAATTGTGTATGTATGTGTGTATGTATGCATGTGTGGCCTTTTATTTGATATATATATATAGGACTAGCAGGAACACCCGGCATTGCCAGGGGGTTGGGAGGGGGGGGGGGAGAGGAGGGAAAAGGAAGCAGGAAAGGGAGGGGAGAGTGGAGGAGGAGGGGAGGGGGAGGTGAGGGAAGAGGGAGGGGAAAGATATACTACATATACATCCTTTGGGGGGGGGGGGGGTGGCTTTGCCCAGAGCCGTAGATAGAGAGAGTTCGATCAACCCGGTTTCAACTGGTCTGCCCTAAGATTGGTTAAGCGCTGTCATGTGATTCACAGGCGCCATGTTGTTACCCAACCTCCGTAACTAGCAGAACGCGCATCGCATTGCATGCATTCGCTTAGTGGAAGTTGGGATGGATGAGGGGAAGGAGGGATGGATGATTGGAAGTTGGGATGGATGAGTGGAAGAAAGGAAGGATGGATGACTGGAAGGAGGGATGGAGGAGTGGAAGGAGGGATGGATGAGTAGAAGGAAGGATGGATGATTGCCGTTTGAAGGAAGGATAGATGATGAGTGGAAGGAGGGATGGATGAGTGGAAGGAAGAATGGAGAATGAGTGGAAGGAAGGATGGATGATGAGTGGAAGTTGGGATGGATGAGTGGAAGGAATGATGGATGATGAGTGGAAGTTGGGATGGTTGAGTGGAATTTGGGATGGATGAGTGGAAGAAAGGAAGGATGGATGACTGGAAGGAGGGATGGAGGAGTGGAAGGAGGGATGGATGAGTAGAAGGAAGGATGGATGATTGCCATTTGAAGGAAGGATGGATGATGAGTGGAAGGAGGGATGGATGAGTGATGGATCTTCCACTCATCCATCCTTACTTTCACTCATCCATCCAAAGTTCCACTCATCCATCCCAACTTCCACTCATCCATCCTTCCTTCCACTCATCATCCATCCCTCCTTCCTTCCACTCATCCATCCATCCTTCCACTCATCCATCCTTCTACTCATCCATCCTTCCACTCATCCATCCTTCCTTCCACTCATCCATCCCTCCTTCCACTCATCCATCCCTCCTTCCACTCATCCATCCCTCCTTCCACTCATCCATCCCTCCTTCCACTCATCCATCCCTCCTTCCAGTCATCCATCCCTCCTTCCACTAGTCCATCCCTCCTTCCACTCATCCATCCCTCCTTCCACTCATCCATCCCTCCTTCCACTCATCCATCCCTCCTTCCACTCATCCATCCCTCCTTCCAGTCATTCATCCCTCCTTCCACTAATCCATCCCTCCTTCCACTCATCCATCCTTCCTTCCACTCATCCATCCTTCTTTCCACTCATCCATCCCTCCTTCCACTCATCCATCCTTCCTTCCACTCATCCATCCCTCCTTCCACTCATCCATCCCTCCTTCCTCTCATCCATCCCTCCTTCCACTCATCCATCCCAACTTCCACTCATTCGCAACTGACTAAACAATGTATGAAACTCAGGAACATAAAAAGAAACCCGTCCCTAATAGCAGTAAGTTGCATGCACGCTTGAACGCACGCGCGCGTGCACTTGACCTTGGGTAACAACATGGCGCCTCTTGTTTAGTTGGCCAAACTCTCTCTATCTACAGCTCTGGCTTTGACAGGCCCCTCCGTTTTGGGGGAAGGGAGGAAGGGGAGGAGGAAAAACTTTCCCATGCAAAGAGTGCTTCATAACCTCAGTGTTGCCCAGGTAAAAAAGGAAATTGTAATACCCTTTGCCAGCATCACCAGGTGGTGCTATACATTTACATGGAGAATTTACACCCCTATTCCGGTCCTCCACACCCCCGAATGAGGCCGCGGCCACATCGCCTATGTTAGCCCCGCCCCATACAAAGTTGTATTTGTATTTGTACCCCAAGTAAAGTATATAAGTGTATATAGTTGGAGTTCCCGGTGTTGCTCAAGCGAAAAAGAAACATTAACATATTTGAAATGAGGGTAAATATAATGGAAAAGCAATTACATCCAAATCAGAATCCATCACAATGGTGTGAATCCATTCCATCACATCACAAATCCATCACAAAAATCCAACTATATGCTGGTGAATGTGCCCTTCATCACGTTTCTGAGTTAAGTGTGATGCCGATCAGGAAGAAGAAGAAGAAGCCCTACTACCAACTTACTACCTTACTACCAGCTCTCTTATATTTCAGAACACTTCCGGAATTGTTTGATTTATTCGTGTTCAAATGTCTGGTGATTGTTTTGTATTTATTTATGCGAATGTGTACTTGTATATAACTGTCATTAATTAAAAATAGGCTTGGGCACTATCGAGCGATTTATTATTTTTTAAACTTTAACCAAAAAAACGAACTTTTTTATTTCAGTTTTTTTTTTTTTTTTTTTTTTTTTTTTTGCCTAAAACACTCCCCGCCATTCACTGATGAACTTCTGAAAGTTTGACGAAGATCCGTTTAGCCATCTCTGAGAAAAATGGTGACAGACAGACACAGACAGACCAACAACTCTCTTACATAGTAGATTCCATATCCCTGTGCCAATCGCCAACAAATTTGGCACACATCCTGGGGGTGTCCTGGGTCAGGTCAATGGCATAAAAACAATCCCAAAAATGACCCCCGCCCCCTGGCGAAGAAATTATCTGCATGTATGTGTATGCAGATCTGAAAGCCATATAAAAAAATGACTGAGCTAACCTCCACCAAATTTTGCAAATGTGCCCATAGTTAAAGAGTACCCATCTATATATATAAAAACACTGTGTGTGTGTGTGTGTGTGTGTGTGTGTGTGTGTGTGTGTGTGTGTGTGTGTGTGTGTGTGTGTGTGTGTGTGTGTGTGTGTGTGTGTGTGTGTGTAATGTTACCGATAAACTCCTAAACGGAGAGGCTTACGTGCTTGATATTTGGCATAGACATGGCCATTGAGCCTGGGACGAACATGGCCGAACTCAAAATATTTGACGATCCATATTTTTTATTCATATTTACCTCAGTGCATTTCAGCGCATGGAATCAACGGAATCAGAGCAGGTGGGCACTGATTCGCTCAGAGCGATCACGTGATGACGCTATGACGCTATGAACGCTATGACGCTTTGAACGATATGACGCTATGAACGCTATGACGCTATGAACGCTATGACGCTATGACGCTATGACGCTATGAGAAAAAAAATCGCTCGATTTGCCAAGGGGCTCGCCCCCCCCCCCCCCGTTCCCCTCCCCTCCCCCTCCCCTCCCCCGCCCGGCAATGCCGGGTACTTCTGCTAGTAGTTAATAAGTCATGGGCATAAATCCCTCCCTCCCCACTGCCCTACTCCCCCCCCCCCCCCACTCCGTGTGTGTGGGCGTACACATCTGAAAAACAGAAAGAAACAAAACCAACAAAAAAACGACAACACGAGACCGAGGATAAACCGACCTCACGCAAGGATATGAGACCATTCGGCCCATCATTGCCGTGGCGCACTCCCGGGTTAATTTTTGCTGCAGCTTCAAACATCAATCTTCTTGATGTTTACTCGGGCCCACATAATCAATCTTGATCGGGTGAACCAACATGTTATTATATAGATAGAAAATTAATAGATCGACCCTTTTCGAGGATCCATCTATGTGAACATGCAGTGGAATTTGTGACAGCCACATCCCCCCCTCACCTCCTCACCTCACCTCCACTTCCACTTCCCAAACAAACATATTGCCAGCAAACTGAAATAGTCACCCGAATTGCCCGATGCCATCAATATAATACAAACTCACCCACATGTAGAATGACGTCGTACATGCCCTGCTGTGTATCTTTCTGTAAGCGAGCCAATGATTGCGCATTTTCATTGCCCATGTCCCCAAAAATAGCAAATTGTGGGCTCCATGCCGTGTCCTCTTTCATCGCCACAAAATTGAACATGTCACTCCAGCCGAAGCCACTTCCACAATGATAAACTGCACAGAAAATATGTCAAGAAGTAACACAAAGGAGAAATAAAAAAGCTTAGACATGATTCCCAAAATAACTAATGATCAACATGGAGGGCAGCAACACACCAGCTGGAGAATAATGAATACATTTTCTGAAGCTCCATCAGGTTAACACCGATGATTAAAGGGTCATTTTGATTCAAACTCCAAAATTGGTAAATTCATGCGATAGTAAAAACAAACAAACAAACTGTGCATTGTCACACGCACAGCATGTGCAACAACATGCACCACTCAAAGCACTGCAAGTGGGAGTGTGGAGGGGGGAACAACGCTCCACTCAAAGCACTGAAAGGTGCAGGAGAGAGTCAAACCACAAACCAGGTGGGAGGGAGAGGGCAGAAGCAAGTGGGAGGAAGAGAGCAAAAGCAAGGACGAGGAAAAGCGAAGAAGCAGGTGGGAGGGAGAGGACAGAAGACGGTGGGAGGGAGAGGGCAGAAGCAAGTGGGAGGGAGAGGGCAGAAGATGGTGGGAGGGAGAAGGCAGAAGCAAGTGGGAGGGAGAGGGCAGAAGATGGTGGGAGGGAGAAGGCAGAAGCAAGTGGGAGGGAGAGAGCAGAAGACGGTGGGAGGGAGAGGGCAGAAGCAAGTGGGAGGGAGAAGGCAGAAGATGGTGGGAGGGAGAGGGCAGAAGCAAGTGGGAGGGAGAGAGCAAAAGCAAGGACGAGGAAAAGCGAAGAAGCAGGTGGGAGGGAGAGGACAGAAGACGGTGGGAGGGAGAGGGCAGAAGCAAGTGGGAGGGAGAAGGCAGAAGACGGTGGGAGGGAGAGGGCAGAAGACGGTGGGTGGGAGAGGACAGAAGACGGTGGGAGGGAGAGGGCAGAAGACGGTGGGAGTGAGAGGGCAGTAGACGGTGGGAGTGAGAGGGCAGAGGACGGTGGGAGTGAGAGAGCAGAAGACGGTGGGAGTGAGAGGGCAGAAGACGGTGGGAGTGAGAGGGCAGAAGACGGTGGGGGTGAGAGGGCAGAAGACGGTGGGAGGGAGAAGGCAGAAGATGGTGGGAGGGAGAGGGCAGAAGACGGTGGGAGGGAGAGGGCAGAAGACGGTGGGAGGGAGAGGGCAGAAGACGGTGGGTGGGAAAGGGCAGAAGACGGTGGGTGGGAGAGGGCAGAAGATGGTGGGTGGGAGAGGGCAGAAGACGGTGGGAGTGAGAGGGCAGAAGACGGTGGGAGTGAGAGGGCAGAAGACGGTGGGAGGGAGAAGGCAGAAGATGGTGGGAGGGAGAGGGCAGAAGACGGTGGGAGGAAGAGAGCAAAAGCAAGGACGAGGAAAAGCGAAGAAGCAGGTGGGAGGGAGAGGACAGAAGACGGTGGGAGGGAGAGGGCAGAAGACGGTGGGAGGGAGAAGGCAGAAGATGGTGGGATGGAGAGGGCAGAAGACGGTGGGAGGGAGAGGGCAGAAGACGGTGGGAGGGAGAGGGCAGAAGACGGTGGGAGGGAGAGGGCAGAAGTACGTGGGAGGAAGAGAGCAAAAGCAAGGACGAGGAAAAGCGAAGAAGCAGGTGGGAGGGAGAGGGCAGAAGACGGTGGGAGGGAGAGGGCAGAAGACGGTGGGTGGGAGAGGACAGAAGACGGTGGGAGGGAGAGGGCAGAAGACGGTGGGAGGGAGAGGGCAGTGGACGGTGGGAGTGAGAGGGCAGAGGACGGTGGGAGTGAGAGAGCAGAAGACGGTGGGAGTGAGAGGGCAGAAGACGGTGGGAGTGAGAGGGCAGAAGACGGTGGGAGTGAGAGGGCAGAAGACGGTGGGAGGGAGAAGGCAGAAGATGGTGGGAGGGAGAGGGCAGAAGACGGTGGGAGGGAGAGGGCAGAAGACGGTGGGAGGGAGAGGGCAGAAGACGGTGGGAGGGAGAGGGCAGAAGACGGTGGGAAGGAGAGGGCAGAAGACGGTGGGTGGGAAAGCGAGAAGACGGTGGGTGGGAGAGCGCAGAAGACGGTGGGTGAGAGGGGGCAGAAGACGGTGGGTGAGAGGGGGCAGAAGACGGTGGGTGTGAAAGGGCAGAAGACGGTGGGTGGGAGAGGGCAGAAGACGGTGGGTGGGAGACGGCAGAAGACGGTGGGTGGGAGACGGCAGAAGACGGTGGGTGGGAGACGGCAGAAGACGGTGGGTGGGAGACGGCAGAAGACGGTGGGTTGGAGAGGGCAGAAGACGGTGGGAGTGAGAGGGCAGAAAACGGTGGGTGGGAGAGGGCAGAAGACGGTGGGTGGGAGAGGGCAAAAGACGGTGGGTGGGAGAGGGCAGAAGACGGTGGGTGGGAGAGGGCAGAAGACGGTGGGTGGGAGAGGGCAGAAGACGGTGGGTGGGAGAGGGCAGAAGATGGTGGGTGAGAGGGGGCAGAAGACGGTGGGTGTGAAAGGGCAGAAGACGGTGGGTGGGAGAGGGCAGAAGACGGTGGGTGGGAGAGGGCAGAAGATGGTGGGTGAGAGGGGGCAGAAGACGGTGGGTGTGAAAGGGCAGAAGACGGTGGGTGGGAGAGGGCAGAAGACGGTGGGAGGGAGAGGGCAGAAGACGGTGGGAGGGAGAGGGCAGAAGATGGTGGGAGGGAGAGGGCAGAAGACGGTGGGTGGGAGAGGGCAGAAGACGGTGGGAGGGAGAGGGCAGAAGATGGTGGGAGGGAGAGGGCAGAAGACGGTGGGTGGGAGAGGGCAGAAGACGGTGGGAGGGAGAGGGCAGAAGATGGTGGGAGGGAGAGGTCACAAGACGGTGGGAGGGAGAGGGCAGAAGATGGTGGGTGGGAGAGGGCAGAAGACGGTGGGAGGGAGAGGGCAGAAGATGGTGGGTGGGAGAGGGCAGAAGACGGTGGGTGGGAGAGGGCAGAAGACGGTGGGTGGGAGAGGGCAGAAGACGGTGGGAGGGAGAGGGCAGAAGATGGTGGGAGGGAGAGGTCACAAGACGGTGGGAGGGAGAGGGCAGAAGATGGTGGGTGGGAGAGGGCAGAAGACGGTGGGAGGGAGAGGACACAAGACGGTGGGAGGGAGAGGGCAGAAGACGGTGGGAGGGTCCATTCAATTTCACTTACCATACCGAGAACCAGGAACAAGACGCTCAAGGAGCACCTCATGGATATACATAGAGCGCTTGGCTGAACCTCCATCCACAAACACTTTGCTGCTCCCTTTGGCCCTCAGTGAAAATGGTCTTCCTGGTAGTAAGCCATACTCAACCACCGATTCAGTGACGTTTCCAGTGACCCATGAGACCAACATCGTACATGGGTTTCCTGCACACATACATGGGTAATAACAATAATAATACGTCACATGTTATGATTACGGTAAGAAAAGGACACATGTACAAGTACAAAATACACGTAAAAGCATTTAAGTAGGGATGTCAGATAACCCTATTATTGGCCAATGTTCTGAGATGCTGTATTGCTGAGATCTGATCAGGGGCGTCACAATCCAACAAGAGCCTATCAAGATAAATCCTGGTGCGGCCTTGACCATGACGCAACCGCTGTGTGGGATGCCAAGTCAACACATGTTGGATTCATTGAATGCAATACCCTTCAGATCGAATAATATGTCTAGCTAGTCACAGTATCTGTGCTCGCAACACGTGGTTCGGTGGTTTGAGCTCGGCACGCCGGTAAAGCTCCTCATTAGTGAGGTGGAGTGTTGCATCAATTTCCTGCTGAAAGTCATCAGTCAACACCCAAGTGTCCGCATTGTACAACAATACTGTTTTACTGTGGCATGAAATATCTTGCTTCTAATCTGGTCAGGTAGAGCAGCAGAGTCCAATACTGGATTTAGACACTGCATCGCCGCCCAAGCCAGTACGTGCCAGTATGGAGATCTGTGGGAGGGAGAGGGTTTGGGGGGGGGGTAGGCCTAGGAAGGGGGAGGGGGTTGGAGAAGTATAAAACACAAGGACACTGCAAGGATTTCCAGGAAAGAAGTTGGTTTTTCAAAAACGTGGATCTGGGGTGAAATTAGTGGGGGTAGAAAAGATCAAAGTTTTGGATGGGGGAAGATAAGAGATGGTGGTGAACAGCCGTTTTAAAGACCTGGAGGGAGGAGTTGGATTGAAGAGAATGAGGGAGTTTGTTTCAGAGGCGGGAGAAAAGAGGAATGAAGGAGTGAAGGTGAGCAGAGAGTCTTGATTTTGGCAGTTTAACCATAAGAGGGTTGCAGGCAGATCTTGTACGACCTGTAGGAATATTTGGGGGACAGAGCCCAGAGAGAGCTGGGGGAGCAAGGCCGGAGAGGAGTCGGTAGAAGACAGAAAGACCACCAACCTGCCTGCGGTGAGTAAGTGAAAGGCCCTCAGAGTTAGCTTCATCGCGGGAGATTCCAATGATTCTGAAAGCTGTGGTTTCAACAGCGTGAAGCCGAGCTAGGTGTGAGGCAGGAGCACCGGCCCAGAGGGGAGAACAGTATTCCATTGAGCTGCGGATGAAAGCCTTGTTTGTGGTGAGGAGCTCAGGTGTGCCAAGGAAGGACTTCGCACGATGGAGGATGCCCAGTCGTCGACTGGCTTTGGAGGCCAGATTGGAAATGTGGTTTTCCCAGGAAAGATCATAGCAGATAGTGAGACCCAAGAGCTTGAGTGACAGAACTTCTTGGAGAGGATTGTTCAGAAAGTAGATGGGAGGGTTGTCCAGTCGGTCTTTTCGGAGAGACATAGTAAGAGTGTGAAATTTGTCAGGATTGAAAGACGTGTTCCACTTGTTTGCCCAGTCTGTGATTTTGACCAGGTCTGCAGAGAGTGAGGAGGCTGCAGACTGCCGATCTGAGGGATGAGGAATGGAGCAGCAGAGAGTGGAGTCATCAGCAAAGAGGTAGAGAGGATTTTCAAGAGAGTCAGAGAAATCATTGATGAAGACCAGAAAAAGCACAGGGCCCAGAACACTGCCTTGGGGAACTCCAGCCTGAACAGGAAGAGGAGATGAGAGAAACCCATTCAGGGCCACACGTTGACTACGGCTAGAGAGGAAGTCCGCAAGCCATGAGTGGAGATTTCCATGGATACCATAGGAGGAGAGTTTGGTGAGCAGAGCGGGCTGCCAGACCGTATCGAAGGCACGTTATATGTTAAGGGAGACCGCTCTAATTTCCTGTTTGGCATTGAGGACATCCATCCATTGTTGAGAGAGCAGAAGCAGCATGTCCAGAGTAGAGTGACCTGGTCTGAAACCAAATTGATGATCAGAGATCAAGCCATTGGAGAAGAGGAAAGATTTGATATCCGAAGCAATGATTGATTCCATGACTTTGCTGATAATTGGGAGAAGGCTGATTGGTCTGTAGTTGCAAGGATCTGTTTTTGCACCTTTTTTTTGTAAAGCGGTGATGTTGGCTGATTTCCAAGCTGATGGCAGATGACCTTGAGCAAAAGAGAGGGTGAAGAGAACAGAGAGAGGGAGTGAAAGAGCGGCAGAGCAGGATTTTAGGACACATGGGCTGATGCCGTTAGGTCCAGTTGCAAAATCAGAGTCGAGGGTTGACAGAAACTTCTCCACCTTGTCAGGAGGAAAGGACACGGAGTCCAGGAGCAGCTGGGTACGACTGGGTATGGTGGGTACAGAGAGAGACGGGTTTGGAACACAAGATTTAGAGGCAAACACAGAGTTGAGGCATTCAGCTTTTTCACGAGCGGAGTCAGCTGTGTATCCGTTTGAGGTAAGGGAAGGCATGGAGTGGGAACAAACACCAGAAACAGATTTCACCAGACGCCACCAAGATTTGGAAGAGGGAAGATTGTAGAACGTATCGCATTTTAGTTGTTAAACGCATGCTGAAACTAGATGGTATTCATTGAATACTTACCCTGCGCAGTCAACTTTGTGTGAGCCAACTCTTCTGTTTTTGAACATTTCTTTTTTTTTAAATCCAATATGGCTGCCAGACCACGTGAACGATGACATCATAAATTTATATTCTCTAAATAATTGTTGCATAGATCATGCTCAATAAATTCAAACTGATCAGACTAAGCGTTGTCCCTGTCGAATTATGACGTCTTAATTAAGGCACCAATGATGTCATCGTTAACAACACCTATTCCTCATATGGAGTTATTTACAATGAGCCACGTTTCCATTTTCTCCATAGAGCCGTTTTGGAGATATAGAGGTGCAACGTTTTTCGGTTTTTCCACGATGGCGCCTGTAACACATGACCTATAACGTCATGATTATCATTAAAATATTCTAAAGGAGGAGGCGCTCCTATGGTGAAAATTTCGTGTCCATTAGACCAACAGTTGCTGATTTTTTTAAAATAATGATCGGATGGATGTGTTGTATTTGTCAAATTATGACGTCATAACGAAGGCACCGATGACATCATCATTAACATATCTTATTCCCCAAGCGGAGTACTTGACAATGAGCCATGTTTCAGTTTTTTTTTTCCATGGAGCGGTTTCAGAGATATAGAGGTGCAACCTTTTTCCGATTTTTCCAAGATCGCGCCTGTACTACGTGACATATGACGTCATAATTATCATTTTAAAAATTCCACAGGAGGAGCCGCTCATATTCTGAAAATTTCGTGCCAATCGGACTAACAGTTGCAGAGGAATTTTTTTTTTCATACTGATCAGATCAAGTGTTGTACTTGTCGAATTATGATGTCATAATTAAGGCACCGATGACATAATCATCAACATATCTTATTCCCCATGATGAGTACTTGATAATGAGCCATGTTTCCATTTTTTCCATTTCGCGGTTTGGGAGATATCGAGGTGTAATCTTTTTCCAAGATGGCGTCCGTACCACGTGAACTATGACATCATAATATTCACTAAAATATTCTACAGGAGGAGGCCCTCCTTTGGTGGAAATTTCATGTCAATCGGACCAACTGTTGCCGAGAAAATGAATTTTTAAAATGCAGACACGGCATACACTTTACTCTACTGAAATGCAGACAAGTACGGACCTGAATGCTAAACCCCGCCTTTCGCTTCGCGAGTGCAGGGTAATTAATAAAAGACAAACACAGCCCGGAGACAAAAGAATGTGTATGCAAACAGTTGTTATGTTTGCCAAACTATCAAGCGATGAGAAAAAGCTATAAAAAGTGTCGTCTCTCCCTTTCTTGTCTCTTCCTCTCTTGTCTCTCCCTCTCTTGTCTCTCCCTTTCTTGTCTCTTCCTCTCTTGTCTCTCCCTCTCTTGTCTCTTCCTCTCTTGTCTCTCCCTTTCTTGTCTCTCCCTCTCTTGTCTCTCCCTCTCTTGTCTCTCCCTCTCTTGTCTCTTCCTCTCTTGTCTCTTCCTCTCTTGTCTCTCCCTCTCTTGTCTCTCCCTCTCTTGTCTCTTCCTCTCTTGTCTCTTCCTCTCTTGTCTCTCCCTTTCTTGTCTCTCCCTCTCTTGTCTCTCCCTCTCTTGTCTCTCCCTCTCTTGTCTCTCCCTCTCTTGTCTCTCCCTCTCTTGTCTCTCCCTCTCTTGTCTCTCCCTCTCTTGTCTCTCCCTCTCTTGTCTCTCCCTCTCTTGTCTCTCCCTCTCTTGTCTCTCTGTCATGTATGCAGTGCAAATGTTCACCGTTGTATCCCTACACCGGGACCGGGTTGTATCCCTACGCCAGAGCTCGGATGGCGCTGCTGTGAATCGGGCCTTGATTGGCAGAGTGAATAAACGCGTACGACAATTGATCGCAGTTTGTCGAGATACTTTACATGGCGACGAGGATAAACATCTAGACCATGACATCTTTCGGCCATATCGATGAATTCGACCCTCATGAGGGGGATTTTGACACGTATTCTGAGCGTTTGTCTTTCTACTTCGAGGCGAACGGCATTGCGACCGAAGGCCTGATGAAGGCCGTCTTCCTGTCCGTTTGCGGAGGTGAGACGTTCACACTCGTTAAAAACCTGATTCGGCCTCGGACAATCCAGGAGCTCACGTATGCAGAGCTCAAGGCCGCTTTGAAGGAACATTGCAACCCATCTCCTTCAGTCATCCTGTGTCGGTTTAATTTTTACATGTGCAGACAGCAGCAAGGTCAGTCGATCGCAGACTTCATTGCACACCTCAAAAAACTGTCACATCTGTGTGAGTTTGGGGACACGATTGATGACATGCTTCGTGATTTGCTGGTGGTTGGCATGTCCGATGACCGCACTCGTAGACGCCTGCTTGCTGAGAGAAGACTGACGTTCCAAAATGCCAGAGACACCGCAATTTCCATGGAAAGTGCTGAACGCAACGCTACAAGCATCGGTGCCACTCGCTCATCTGGTACCAGCCCTGCTGTGAATCGGTTGGATCATGTTCAGCCACAACGTTGGAACAAGGCTCCTCGTCAGAAGCCAGTGCAGTCTCAAACCCACAACAACTGTTTTCGGTGCAACGGAAAGCACCCTCCGGAGACGTGTCGGTTCAAAGATGCCACCTGCCATTTCTGTTCGAAAACTGGCCATATTGCTCCAGCTTGCATCACTCGCAAATCGGGAAAAGGAAAAGCTGCTGACAAGATTCATCAGTTTATCGGTTCGGAGGAACCCGAGCTTGACCAGGTGAGCTCTGTTTCCGACAACTCAGAATCGTATGACCTGCTTCATATTGATTCTCACCATAGGCGGGACCCTCTTCTTGCCAATGTTGTCGTCAACAATCGACCATTGCAAATGGAGGTCGACACTGGTGCGGCCGTCTCGCTCATCAGCCATGCTGTTTTCACAAACCTGTGGAGTGATGCTGACCGACCCCATCTGAAACCTACTACCTATGGACTCTCCACCTATACAGGTGAGAAGATTGTTCCCTGCGGTACATGTGATGTCACGGTGGGCTACGATAACCGTGAGTTTCACCTACCCCTGATCGTCATTCCTGGAAAGGGCCCTTCCTTACTCGGCAGGAACTGGTTGAGCATAATTCGACTGAAGTGGGAAAGCATTCATCAACTCCGGGCAGCCAATGTTTCTCCTACCGCAGCATACACACTCAAAAATGTGCTGGATACGTACCCGGATGTCTTCAAGGATGAGCTTGGAACCTTGAAAGGACATACGGCTAAACTCAGGGTTGACCGGGATGCCAATCCTATATTTTGCAGGGCTCGCCCAGTCCCTTTCGCCCTGCGTGAGCGGATTGACAAGGAACTGGATCATCTTGAAAATCTGGGGATCATCGAGCAAATCCAGTATGCCGAATGGGCGGCGCCCATCGTTCCAGTCATAAAATCGGACCAGTCCATCCGCATATGTGGAGATTATAAAATGACCGTGAACAGGTGTTCTTCATTGGATAAATATCCAATCCCGAGGATCGAAGACCTCTATGCTCGTCTCACGGGAGGCAAGACTTTTACGAAACTCGATCTCAAATCCGCCTATCTACAGCTCTGCTTGGACGAGAATTCGAAACAGTATCTTACCATCAACACGCATCGTGGGTTGTATAGGTACCACCGACTTAGTTTTGGAGTGAAATCTGCACCTGGAATTTATCAGCGTGTCATGGACAGTTTGTTTGCTGCCGAACGCAACGTCGTTTGTTACCAGGATGATATTCTGGTTACTGGTCGTACGGACGTGGAACATCTACAGAACCTGGAGAGAGTTCTGAAGAAGATTTCGGACTCCGGCCTACGTTTGCGTCGAGACAAGTGCAAGTTTATGGTGCCATCAGTCACGTACCTGGGTCATACGATTGATGCCGAGGGTCTACACCCGACAGATGAGAAAGTCCGAGCTATCAAGGATGCTCCTTCTCCACGAGATGTGACCGAATTGAAGTCATACCTCGGTTTGCTTCAGTTCTATGGTCGTTACATCCCGAATGTGACCGACGTTTTGGGCCCCCTTTATCGGCTTTTGAGGAAAGGAGTCTCCTGGAGCTGGGGGTCTAGTGAACAATCAGCATTCCAGACCTCTAAGGATCTGCTCAAATCGTCCAATGTTCTCGTTCATTTTGATCCAGAGAAGGATCTTGTGCTGACATGCGATGCCTGTCGGTATGGAGTGGGGAGTGTATTATCGCACGTGATGCCTGATGGTACAGAAAGACCGGTTGCATTTGCATCCAGAACGTTGACCCCGGCAGAGAAAAACTATTCCCAACTTGACAAGGAAGGATTGGGAATCGTTTTCGGCGTTGGCAAATTTCGCCAGTACCTTCTTGGACATCATTTCACGATTCGCACTGATCACAAGCCGCTGATCAGTCTGTTTGGTCCAACTAAGGCGACATCTGACACACTACCGCCCAGGATCATCCGCTGGTCCCTGTTTCTCGCTGCTTATGACTACACCATATGTTATAAGCCCGGTTCGTCTATCACAAATGCAGATGCCATGAGTCGGTTACCCCTTCCAGAATCCGTTGATGATTCGCCTACACCAGGATCCATTATCGCACTGATGGATCATCTGGAAGATTGTGCTGTCGATTCTGGCCAGATCCGCACTCATACTCGACGAGACCCCGTTCTGTCCAGAACTGTCCAGGCTGTACAGCTTGGATGGCATTTGCTACCTGAGGGTGACCCAGATTTTGCGGCTTTTAAAGCACGTAAAAACGAACTCAGCGTGGAAAATGGTTGCCTACTCTGGGGATGTCGTGTCGTGATCCCGAAAAATCTGCGTTCCAGGGTCATGGATGAAATCCATGACTGTCACCCCGGGATTGTGAAGATGAAGTCACTCGCCAGAAACTATGTGTGGTGGCCGAATCTTGATGCTGATATCGAACATCATGTTCGACATTGTTACCCCTGCCAGAGCACCCGGAATACACCTGCGAAAGCGCCACTGCATCCCTGGGAATGGCCCAGCGAACCGTGGCATCGCCTACATCTCGATTATGCCGGGCCTATTAACGGCAGCATGATTCTAATAATTACGGACGCGCACACAAAATGGATTGATGCCTATGTGACGCGTGGTACTACGTCAGCCATTGTCATCGAAAGACTCAGACGCTGTTTCGCCACTCATGGTCTGCCCAGGATGATCGTGAGTGATAACGGTTCGTGTTTTTCCAGTACCGAGTTTGCCAAGTTCACACGTCGGAACGGCATCAAACATAAGTTTGTCAGCCCACATCACCAGGCTTCAAATGGCTTGGCCGAACGATCCGTGGGAATCATCAAATCCGGATTGCAGAAACTTCAGGAGGGAACCCTGGAAACAAAGCTGTCTCGTCTCCTGTTCAAATACCGCATCACGCCACAATCAACAACCGGTGCAGCTCCGTCTGAGTTATTGATGAAACGACACTTGAGATCGACACTTGACAATCTCAAACCAGACATATCATCAAATGTTTATCAGAGCCAGCTTAATCAAAAGTTGGTGCACGATAAGACGTCCAACAGTCGATGTATCAACATTGGAGATCCAGTGTTTGCCCGAAATTTTGGTGCAGGTGCGACGTGGCTACCGGGAGACATCATCGAGAAGCCAGGTCCACTGTCCAGTGTGATTCGCCTGCAGGACGGCCGCAAAATTCGTCGACATCAGGACCACATAACCTACCGTCACTGTGAGTCGATGGAGCCTGTAGCATCGTCACAGTCAGGACAACAGTTCGACCCGCCACTGCCGGAGATCGTCGTGGCCGCTCCAGCCAGCTCGGATGCCCCGAAAACCTCTGCAAACGCTACACCCTTCGTGGAGACCAAAGGAATCACCTCGGACTCTGTATCCACTGGTACACCGCGACCCAAAGGAATCACCTCGGACTCTGTATCCACTGGTACACCGCGACGCTCAATGCGTGAGAGAAAAGCACCCGACCGGTTGAATCTTTGAAGATGTTTTTTTTCACGTTGACACATGTTCTATTTTCACGTATTTTCATTATTCTCATAACCGTTTGCACACATATTTTCACATGTTTTGGAAATGTTGCTTTTGAAATGTCAATTCTGGAAATCTAGCACGTATATTGCTCTTGGTAATTTTGGACTTAAAGGGGAGGATGTCATGTATGCAGTGCAAATGTTCACCGTTGTATCCCTACACCGGGACCGGGTTGTATCCCTACGCCAGAGCTCGGATGGCGCTGCTGTGAATCGGGCCTTGATTGGCAGAGTGAATAAACGCGTACGACAATTGATCGCAGTTTGTCGAGATACTTTACACTCTCCCTTTCTTGTCTCTCCCTCTCTTGTCTCTCCCTCTCTTGTCTCTCCCTCTCTTGTCTCCCCCTCTCTTGTCTCTCCCTCTCTCCCTCTCTCCCTCTCTCCCTCTTTCCCTTCTCCCTCACTCACCCACCCACTCATTCCCCCATTCCCTCATTCCCCCCTATCTCTCCCCCACTCCCCTCATTTAATTTCCTTTTCAGTTTTTTTTCGCTTTCGCGATTCAGTTGTTCTTATATTTGATATCTGATGTGCCATACTCATTACAGAGTGTCTGTGCCACAAAAGCAGCTTCCTGAACAAGGGTTATACTGGGTGGTTTGCCATTGCCTTCCCAGCAGTAGTTTGGGCAGGAATTTAGTTTGGCTAGGGTGCCGGCGATAGCTCGCCTGTTCTTCGTGAAAGTCACCATGGGAATCTTTAACGTCCACCGACTAATGTCAGAAGACGGGCTGCTCAGTTCAACGTCCATTGGCGGGACGGCACACATTGTTGATTTACCCAGTCCGTGACACTCCAGTATGATCGTTTTATGGCTGGGTCAGGATTTGAACCCAGGCTAGACAACTTGGAGGAGAGTGTGTGTACCTCAGAGGTCATACTATGACCAAGGTTGTCCCTGAATATGCACTGTTAATAATCAAACTGTGATTCCAAGTTGTACCGGTATAACCACCTTTAGAGGCCATTTTCCCCGCAAGCGGGGGTTGGCCTTTTTCGGGAACCGTGGTTGTTGTTGTTTTTCGGTCCCCTTTTTGAAGCAATGTTTTACGGCCGGATGCCCTTCCTGACGCCAACCCTTTTTGCCGCCTTTTACGACAAGCAGGGAATTACCAGTGAACTGGTACTCAATTGTACTCAATTGTACAAGTTGTACCGGTATGTATTACAATATGTTAAAAATGTATAATAAAAGTAGAATCAAAATACAATCACGACTGATGTCCCTGGATGGTGTAAGATAAAATTAGACATACAATAATTACCTTTAAAAGAGTGAAAAAAATGAACTTTGGAGCTATTGGACCTCACGTCTCGCGGAGCTTATTATTTAATTGTTTAATTTATGAAATATATTTTTCCGAATTTTGTTCCCATTTCACACAATGATTTCGAAATAATTTCAATTCCACTCTAGATATAATTATTATTTAAGCCATGAGTTCCGATCGTTAAATATGGAATAAGATTTCGAATATCAGCTTTTAATCAGCACATACCGGTACAATATATATTAATTCAATCTTGCCGGAAGCCAATCACATTGCACCCAGCCTCACACCAGCCAATCAGCATAAACACAAATGGATGAACGGGCAGCCATCTCTGTTTTATACAGTATAGATGTATAGATAAACAGTTTCGCTGCACATAACATCAATGATATTCTGTATATGTGTCGATTTTCTATACAAATAGCAAGTCCTATATGGCACATCCACATTAACAAACTCACTTTCCCTCCCAATTACTTCCTCCTCTCAACCTTCCTACCTCCCACCCCCACCCTTACCCCCAACTGCACCCCCACCCCACCTCTACCCCCCACCCCCACCCCCACTCCCACCCCTACCCCGAACTCCACCTCCACCCCACCCCCACCATTCGCTCATCCCCTCCAACTCACCTTTCAGAGCTAAATGCACTTGCTCAGGTTGCAGCAACAGAGGATGCTTGGCGACAACCACCGTAACCAGTGCGATAAGTAGAGTGGGGCCGAGTCCAGGCATTTCATAATAGGGCATCAGGAGGGTCTTGTCGCCTGACAAAGGTTTACATATACAGTGATGATGTGCAGACAAGTGCGACGAAACAAAAAAACAACACACACCACACACAATCATAATCGATAAACACACACACCCACACAATCATAATCGATAAACACACACACCCACACACAATCATAATCGATAAACACACGCCTCACACAATCATAATCGATAAACACACACACCTCACACAATCATAATCGATAAACATGCACATCCACACAATCATAATCGATAACCACACATCCACACAATCATAATCGATAAACACACACACCTCACACAATCATAATCGATAAACACACACACCTCACACAATCATAATCGATAAACACACACACACCTCACACAATCATAATCGATAAACACACACACACCACACACAATCATAATCGATAAACACACACCTCACACAATCATAATCGATAAACACACACACCCACACAATCATAATCGATAAACACACACCTCACACAATCATAATCGATAAACACACACACAATCACAATCGATAAACACACACACCCACACAATCATAATCGATAAACACACACACAATCATAATCGATAAACACACACACCCACACAATCATAATCGATAAACACACACCCACACAATCATAATCGATAAACACACACACCCACACAATCATAATTGATAAGCACACATCCACACAATCATAATCGATAAACACACACACCTCACACAATCATAATCGATAAACACACACACACCTCACACAATCATAATCGATAAACACACACACACCTCACACAATCATAATCGATAAACACACACACACCACACACAATCATAATCGATAAACACACACCTCACACAATCATAATCGATAAACACACACACCCACACAATCATAATCGATAAACACACACCTCACACAATCATAATCGATAAACACACACACACCACACACAATCATAATCGATAAACACACACCTCACACAATCATAATCGATAAACACACACACCCACACAATCATAATCGATAAACACACACCTCACACAATCATAATCGATAAACACACACACACCTCACACAATCATAATCGATAAACACACACACACCACACACAATCATAATCGATAAACACACACCCACACAATCATAATCGATAAACACACACCCACACAATCATAATCGATAAACACACACACCCACACAATCATAATTGATAACCACACATCCACACAATCATAATCGATAAACACACACACACACACACACACAATCATAATCGATAAACACACACACCCACACAATCATAATCGATAAACACAAACCCACACAATCATAATCGATAAACACACACCTCACACAATCATAATCGATAAACACACACACACACACACACACAATCATAATCGATAAACACACACACCCACACAATCATAATCGATAAACACACACACCTCACACAATCATAATCGATAAACACACACACCCACACAATCATAATCGATAAACACACAAACACACACACACACACACACACACACACACACACATACACCCATGCACATAAACACACACACCGCACACATATACAAACACACACACACACATACATATACACATACATATACATACACACACACACACACATTCACACACACATCTCGTTTTTTCATTTCTGTTCCTCACAATTCTATCTCTCTCTTTTATTCACACACACACACACACACACACACACACACACACACACACACACACACACATACACACACACCGCACACATATACAAACACACACACACACATACATATACACACACACATTCACACACATCTCGTTTTTTCATTTCTGTTCCTCACAATTCTATCTCTCTCTTTTATTCACACACACACACACACACACACACACACACACACACACACACACACACACACACACACACACACACACACACAACGCACAACGCACACATATATACACACACACACACACACCGCACACATATACAAACACACACACACACCGCACACATATACAAACACACACACACGCACCGCACACATATACAAACACACACACACGCACCGCACACATATACAAACACACACGCACGCACACACAGTACATTTACTTACACGACGATAAGAGCCAGAAACCGATTCACTAAGACCTGCACAAAGCGACACCATGAACCCGCGTCCACGTCACGATGTTTCATTCCCAGATTTACCGAACGGACTTCCTCTTCTCCGCCAGTTCGTGTGGTTGTTGTTGTTGTTGTTGTTGTATTGATTTTGTGTTTTGTTGAGCTCATCCTCGTTAAAAGGATAACAAGTACAGACACATTCAAAGTACACCGCCCCCATGCCAAATAATTAAATATCCTGCACTGCGGTATTGCCGGGCGCCGGAGGTGCCCCGGATAACAAGTACAGACACATTCAAAGTACACCGCCCCATGCCAAATAATTAAATATCCTGCACTGCGGTATTGCCGGGCGCCGGAGGAGCCCCGGATAACAAGTACAGACACATTCAAAGTACACCGCCCCCATGCCAAATAATTAAATATCCTGCACTGCGGTATTGCCGGGCGCCGGAGGTGCCCCAGATAACAAGTACAGACACATTCAAAGTACACCGCCCCATGCCAAATAATTAAATATCCTGCAACGCGGCATTTCCGGGGCACCTCCGGCGTCCGGCAATACCGCAGTGCAGCTCGTTGATGCTGCATTGGGAGGGAGAGGTGTACACTAATTGATTGATTAATTGTATAATTAAAATCAATAAAAGATTATCACAAAATATTTTCTTAATCAATTGGCTAATAGCATAACTAAACCACTAGTGCTTCATCCAAAGATGTATCTTTTAGAAATGTAATTAAATGAGTCATTAATAAAAAATTAAATAATTAATTGATTAATCAATAAATAATTAATCGATTAATCTATCTATAATTCCAGTAATCTCTGTGTGTATGTGTGTGTGTATGTGTGTGTGTCTGTGACCGCTGTTTCTCGACAACCACGGGTCCGATATACTTGAAACTTGCCAGATATATTGCTGGGGACCTGAGGATGTGCCTTTTCAAGGTTTCATATTAATCGGAGAAGTAGTTACCGAGCTATGTCCAAAAAACGATTCAACCAATCAGAGAGCAGCGAGCTATCACGTGTGCCGAACGTGGCGAACAGACTCTGCCTCGGACGGCACATTTGAGAGCGTATTCATTTATTTCACGTTGGCAAACTATGTTGGCGCTATGTTGGCGTTAAACTATGTTTTAAAACTAATTAAAACTAATTTGCGATTCATCGTAACTGCGATATGCGACCTTCCGGACAGTCAAATGAGGACGTCACTTCCGGACTTACGGATAGTCATAGTGACGACGTACTGATGCTGAACGTGGCGAGCAGACGCTGCCTCGGACGGCACATTTGAGAGCGTATTCATTTATTTGACGTTGCAATCTGTGTTGATTGTTGTAAGGTACGATCGATTGTAGTACACGTTTATAATAACTCTGCCGATACAGGCCCGATTAACTGCAGCGCCATCCGAGCTGCGGCGTCGGGACGATACATTCATTGTACGGTCACATCACGCACTTACGGGCACGCCCATGGGCACGCCCATGCATGCATGGGCGAAGACTTTTTTTTTTTTTTTTTTGGCAAGGAACGGGCACCCACGTACGGGCACGTCCTAGTCAATAAATAATTAATCGATTAAATGATTGATCAATAAATCAAAAATATCCTTGATGGCCAAATCACCTGGTCATTGGCATGTCCAAATATCAGCTTCCTAACTCAAAAGGTGCCTGAGTTAATGGTCAGAAGAGAAAGGAAATTTGATTAATTAAATAAGTACTTAATTAATCGCTAATAATTAAATAACTCCTCAATTAATTGATTAATCAAAAAACAAAAGAATACCGTTTTTGACAAAGGACTTGCTCACTATTGTGCCGCAATTTCAGCTTCTTAGCTCAAAGGATGGCTGAGATATCGCCCGGACAAACAAACAAACAAACAAGAAAACAACCAGAGTGAAAACTGAGTTCTCCCTTTCAGCGTGCGTCACTGCTAAGCCCCCTTCGGTGCCCGGCAATGACGATTTGCAATGCCTGGAGATGGCATAGGAAAGGTGCGGTGTACAACAAGAAAACAAGAAAGCAAGAAAACAACCAGAGTGAAAACTGAGTACTCCCTTTCAGCGTGCGTCATTGCCGAGCCCCCTTCAGTGCCCGGCAATGACGATATGCAGCGCCTGGAGATGGCAAAGGAAAGGAGCGATGTACACCAAGTACAGATACATTCAAAGTACACCGCCCCCATGCCAAATAATTAAATATCCTACAGTGCGGCATTGCCAGCGCACCTCCGGCGCCTGGCAATACTGCAGTGCAGCTCATAGAGATTGCATTGGGAGGGAGAGGTGCACAATAATTGATTGATTGATTGAATAATTAAAATCAATAAACGATTATCACAGAATATTTTCTTAATCAATTGGCTAATAGCATAACTAAACCAGTAGTGCTTTATCCGAAGATGTATCTTTAAGAAATTTAATTAAATAAGTCATTAATAAAAAATAAATAAATAACTAATTAATCAATAAATAAATTAAGCAATTAAATGATTAATCAATAAATCAAAAATATCCTTGATAGCCACATCACTTGGTCACTATCATGTCCAAATATTAGCTTCCCAGCTCAAAAGGTGCCTGAGATATTGGACAAATGAGAAAGAAATTAAATATATGATTAATAATGAAAATAAATAAATAATAATCATTTAAAAAGTAAATTATTAATCAATTCGGTCATAGAACACATAAACCACCACCATTTCATCAGAATCTGTAACTTAAAAAAAAAAAAAGTCATTCATCAAATAATTAAATAATTAATGGATTAATTGATTAATTAATAAATCAAAAAATTGCCTTTGCAGCCAAATCACCTGGTCATTGGCATGTCCAAATATCAGCTTCCTAACTCAAAAGGTGCCTGAGTTAATGGTCAGAAGAGAAAGGAAATTTGATTAATTAAATAAGTACTTAATTAATCGCTAATAATTAAATAACTCCTCAATTAATGGATTAATGAAAAAACAAAAAAATAACGTTTTTGACACTGTGCCAAAATTTCAGCTTCCTAGCTCAAAGGATGGCTGAGATATAGCCCGGACAAACAAGAAAGCAAGAAAACAAACAAACAACCAGAGTGAAAACTGAGTACTCCCTTTCAGCGTGCGTCACTGCCAAGCCCCCTTCGGTGCCCGGCAATGACGTTATGCAGCGCCTGGAGATGGCATAGGAAAGGTGCGGTGTACAAGAACCAGAGTGAAAACTGAGTACTCCCTTTCAGCGTGCGTCATTGCCGAGCCCCCTTCGGTGCCCGGCAATGACGTTTTGCAGTGCCTGGAGATGGCATAGGAAAAGAGCGGTGTACAATATAGAAACAACAATTTCAAAAAGCAAGTAGCAAGTAGAGAATAACAAGAATGACCTCATTGTGGTCACAACCTCCGACAAAATCCGTTAATGGGTCCATTGGGAAACGCGCATTGACTGCGCTAAAAATCGGACCACGGGTTCTGAAGCTCGCCTTGATCAAGTGGAACAGTCAATGACGCCATCAATTATCGATATTTTGTTTCTTCGCAGAATCTGGTCACGTGATTAGTTGAATGGAAGCCCTCTCGATTACAGCGATACATGTTTACACGTCATGTTTTTAGTTCACCTGGATCGAAGTTCAGGGGAGCTTATGCGATGGCGCATCGTCCGTCAGTCCTTCCTTCAGTCCGTCCGTCTGTCCGTTCATCCATCCGTCAGTCAGTCAGTCCGCCCGTCCGTAAACACTTGAAACTTCTTCTCCGAAACCGCTGATGGGATTGCGACCAAATTTGGCACAAATGATACTTGTTGTGTTGTGACTAAAGTTTGTTCACGGCATTAAAAAATTGGGGTCTAAGAGGATTTACCGGGGTCAAAGTGGATCCAGGTTTGACCCCCCAAAATAGGAATAAGCTTTTTCCTCTGAAACTACACACACTATTTCAATAAAACTTCACCACAACCTTCACCACCCGTGATGTACCGAAGTTTGTTCACGGCATGAACAAATCTGCCCCTTTTTGGGTCTTGGTGGGTGGGGGGGGGGGGGGGGTGAAGTTGCCCACCAAAACAGGTATTCGCTTTCTTCTCAGAAACTACACATGCAATTTCAATGAAACTTCATCACAACCTCCATCACCAGTGATGTGCCAATGTTTGTTCAAGGCAACAGAAAAATTGGGGTCTGAGGAGGTATAGGGGTTGCGGGAGGGCAGGGGTGGGGGTTACCCCCCAAAATAGGTATTTGTTTGTTTATTTAAAGTCTTATGATTATGTTAGTATGATTCTACCTGCTGCCCTGTCTTCCAGCGACCATTGAAATTGGTTTAAAATACCTTCAGTCAGTGCAGTATACTGTTTATTCTACCAGGTGAGCGCCAGGGGTATTGCCCATATTTTTACAAGTCATGTTTTTTACATGTTTACAAGTCATGTTTTTTACATGTTTACAAGTCATGTTTTTACATGATTACAGGTCATGTTTTTACATGTTTACAAGCAATGTTTTTACATGTTTACAGGTCATGTTTTTAGATGTTTACAAGTCATGTTTTTACATGTTTACAGGTCATGTTTTTACAGGTTACAGACCATGTTTTTACGTGTTTACAGGACATATTTTTACAGGTTACAGGAGTAGATGATAAATGTTGTCCCTGGGACACCCCCAAATCTCCATTCACTTACATGTAAATATTCCTCTCACCCTCACTTTTCTTCATTTCCCTTTAACACCTCTATTTCTGCCACCCTGATCTTTACGAACCTTTTGGCCTTTTGACATACTAGCTATAGCAAAAGATAACCTACTCTTATCCTCAATGTTGTTCTTTAGACCACTCAAACAATGATCCTTCGAATATTTGCTCCCTCTCACTCTCTTAATATCAATGATCCCGAGTAGACCACTGAAACAATGATCCTACAAATATTTGTTTATGTGTGGGAAATAATTTAATTCTCCTACAACTTCCATCACCATCTAATACATTAACAAAGTATATGTTTGAGTTTGGTTCTTTATCAAGATATTTTAACTGAGCTCCAATAAAATGATAAACCTCCCTCAATGTTCTTGTCTGAGCGCCTCCTGTGCCACACACCATTTTAAAATTAAAATATATATTTTCCTGACAACCATCAAAGTTTTCCGTCCACTCAAAAATATTTCCATCTTTTTCACCCAACTCACCAGTATTTAAATTAATTCTCTTATTTGTTTTGTGAACTTTTTTACCAGTTGCCTTTTCAATAAATCTTATTTGATATTTTTCACATTCATTATGTTTTCCATTTATATACCAAGGTTGATTACACCTCCACTCTTTAGTCTGGTTGATACTTGGTTCTATCATTTATATAATAGTCAAAAAAGGCGGCAGTAGCCCGTTAAAATCCCTAACCCCTTTTTAGCTTATCACTTATATATATTTTAACACTTATAACCATAAGGGAGACTATCAATTCCATTTTCTAAAATAAACCTCTTATCATCAAAAGCCCCCAATGCTTTCTTATTCACCTCTTCTGAATATAATTGATGTTTATAACTTCTTATTCCATTAATCTTTCTAAACTCTTCTTTCTTTGTTGTTAAACAGTTATAATAATCCTTAAAGTTTATTGTTTCTTTAATAACATTTTTCTTTACACCTTTTAACTTCTTATCAGTCTTTTCAACGTTATTCACAATGTATTTATAAGCATAAGCCTTAGACCTCAATCCCACAAATTCACTCATAACATTTCCTCCAAATTCATCCTTGAACTTTCCAATCACCTTTTTATTTTTAGAAGAGAACAACTTACTCTCTGGACTGTAATTACTTGTATCATAGATATTAATGTCCTTTTTCATGTCTGAATAAACATCATCAGTATTAATTTTCAAAATAAAACTATCTGTATCCATATAAAGTAGATTAACATCATTTTGATATTTCTTCCTCAAGTTATTATAAAAGTAATCATACATTAATGACTTTGATAAATCAAGAATTGATGTTCCAATATAAATAGGTTTGTCCATTTCAATACTCTCTTTAACCAAATGGATTGCACAAAAGTTCTCAGTAAAGACCTCGGCTCTTATAAAACTCGGTCTATGAATTAATTTTGATGCTTGTTCCCAAGATGTTGATAGTCTGATATTTTGTCTTTTCCTCACATTCTCCATGGTCTTACCAAAGACCGCATTATTCATCAATTTATAAAAGTCTTTCTCAAAATCTGTTTTTGACTCTGTTCTTCTTTGTGTATTAAAATCAATGTACTCCTTTAGCCAATGACTTTGATTGAACTTTAGAACCCTATGGATCTTCTCTACTCTTATACCTTTTGATAAATATTGTCGCAAATTTCTTTGGTGTAGAACATAATTTTTCTTGTTATATAATGTAGTAAGTAATTTTTCTGTTGATTCACCTATATCAAACGATCGTTGATAATCACTCAACCATTCTTTCTTTTGACTTTCTTTCTCACAAGCAAATGGAAGATCTTTATGTTTGATATGAAGTTCTCCAGGATATTTTAAATTGACCTCAAAATAATAACCAACCTTTGAATCATCCAATTCTTTTTGTGTAGAGATACATACATCTTGTAAAACCTTTTTGTAGTCTTTTTCCTTTACCCATCTAAGTTTTCCATAAGGAAGAGCTTGAGACATTGCCCAGCCATACAAATTGTTTGCGTCATAGTACATCAAGTAAGAACTCTCTTTCGTTGAATCATAATTTGGAAGATATTTGTTATTTGCTTTTGCGTATCTGCTCGAGCAGACTTGTAAAATTCCACCTCTTTTTGCCTTTTCAATCATCAAAAGCATATCAACATCGGTTATCAAATCCAAAGCTTGTTTTGTCATTTTCAACATTGCGCTCCAAGCCAATCCAGGTGCTGTGTAGTAGTGAGCAGGATCCAATCCATATCCAGTGCGACAAACAGATCTAAAGGCTTCAAATACATCGGCCAATAAAAGCACATCAGTTTTGAGATACAAATCGTGATACTCGCCAAGATTCTTGTTGTTATATTTTTCCCAAACATTTTGTGCGTGTACATAATCTTCATCAGATATATGACTGTTGTTTAATTTGTTGTATAAATTTTCTTTTAAAGGAAGTTGTGTTTCATTGAATCTCTCAAATGAGTCCATATAGTCATAGGGGTAAATTCCCTTTTGTGTTAGTAAATCTATATCTGAAAAATACTCTGAAAGACATGGAAACTCTTTTAGATTTTGAACCAAGTTAGCCAATGGACTTGCCATGAATTTAAATGTATCAAGAAATCTGATATGAGTAATAGGAGATGTGTGAATTGTTTTTGTGAATGAAATGTATTTCTGATCCGTGTTAGGAATTGCTGAAATGTGTCCAGATGTCTTTGAAAGTTCATTAATAAATAGATGCGTATCATAATGAGCATTGTTATGAAGAAAGACAAGAATGAAAGAGGGGAGTTTATAATTAATATTACAACTTTGATGAGCCGGACCTCTATATTTACCAGTGAGATGACAATGATCTCTAACCTTTAGACCTTCACCAATTTTTTCCTCACAAATATGGCAAACATTGTTTTTTCTAAATTCCCTTTTCTCTTCACTCGTCAAGAACATTGGTTTATTGGTTTCTCTCATTATCTTGGTTAATCGATCACAGTCGTTTTCTAGTCGTTTCACAAACTCCTCTGGGGCATTTGAGCCTCTATACTCCTCCAACTTGTTATATTTATCACCAACGGATGATTTGATATAATAACAAAAACCGCAAGGAGTATGTTTTTGATATTTATTTGTGTTGTATGATTGTTTTGGATCTGGAGAAGCAGTATCTATTTTTTCTAGAATACTTTCAAAATCAGCATATATTACAAATGGATGTTTGATTGTTTTCTTTTCATCTTTGAATGTGATCTTTGAGCCTTCTTTAGGCATATTGATTACCGTTGATTTATGATCACCACAATAATTTGAATGTTTATCTAATCTTTCTTGTGAATTGAAGAAGTTAAACAACGCAAACAAATATATATTTTATTTGTTCTTTTACATACTTGTGGTTTTATTAATTTAGCAATATCTTTGATGTATGTATAATGTGAATTTTCCTCTGAAATAAAATATAGAAGATTAATATGAGTTTGTTTACAATTGTCAGAAAGCTTTAAAACCTGAATGTTGTTTGTTTCTGTTAGACCATAAACATTAACTGATAAATAATTATTCATCTTTTCAAATTTAGGAATATCATTTAAAGCCATAGGAAACTTTAGATCTTTCGTATTTAATGTATACTCATATTTTTTATAATGAGATACTCTTTCATCATGAAAATGTGGAGGATGTAAGTGTGCTAGAATAGACCAGAGAAAACATTTATTGTCTTTATTTTTGATATTGATAACTGCTTTTCTATTTTTGATAACAAGAATATGAATGTCTATGTAAATAATTTTTCCTATATTGAATCCACTTCCTACGATTGAATTATCCACATCTTGCTCTTGTTTAATAAGTTCATCATAGACTCCTGACGTTTTAAAATCTTGATATGAAGATATAAAGTGTGGCTCAGTTCTCATGTATGGTGTATCTATAACTCCTTCGTCCTTTGTCATTTCTAATTTTACTCCCATATAAAATTTAAGTGGTTTCATTTCTTTTAGTATTTTTTCAATCAACGTTTGAACAGCAGGTTTAACTATTTCTACAGCATCAACTATAGACTCTGGTTCAGGAGGTTTGAAGTTAAAGACTCTTATTTTAATATGTCCTTTGAATGCGCCATCAGAGTTTTTAGTTGTGATAAAATTTGATAAATGTAGATTTGTTTTAAGATGTATTTCGAAGCCTTTCTTGAGGATATTTTTATGACAGACAGAACAGTGTTTTGTTTCCTTCTGAATAGGAGCTAGTAGGTGAAGTAGATTAAATGTGTGTTTGTTAGTTTTAAGGTGTCTTTTGTATTGTTTATATTCTTGTTCACAAACGTCGCAATACGTTGCTTTGATCATATTTATATAGTACAATTATACTTAAAACAAAGCGCCTTTTTACAGGCTTTTTATATATGAAACTATACTGAAAGTAAAACACCTTTTTAGAGGTATACTAAAAGTAAAGTGCTTTTTAATCACAAAATTCAACACTAAAATCATCATCATCACCATCATCTAAGTTCAATGAGAACACAGTATCATTTGTGTACACTGAATTATCATCACGAAAATCACTATCACTATCACTATCACTATCACTCATTGATTCACTATCATCATCAATAAAACTACTCTCATAACTATCATTTGAACACAAACTATTAGTATCATAACTATCTTTAGATCCTAGACTCTCAGTATCATATTCAGATCCTAGACTCTCAGAGTATTGACTGTCAATATCACTCATTTACATACCATGAAACTTCCATCAATATCTATATATTTTCTTTCATTAGAACTAATAACCACAATATTTTTTACATTAAATGTTATTTTCAAATAATCTCTAATAAATCAGGGTACGGAATGATAGTTCACCACTAATATTCATATTATTAATTTCACCCACATCTTTGGGTCTATTAAAGAATATACAAATATTTCCTCTAGAATCGTTGATGGTCTTATCATTCATTTTCAAAGCTTCTTTATCAATGACCTTTTCAAGCTTTGAGTAAATTGCCAGTAGTGGTGGAGAAACTTTTGTCAAATTTACTTTAATAGAGTTATTAATTAACATAGCTTGTCCCGTAAATTTAATAAAAGGACACATGTTATTCTCCATTATGGGTTTAATCCAAAAATTGCCATATTTATCTTTGTTCAATTTAACATCTTTGACATATTTTTCTGCTGCTACCGAAGTTGAGATTGATTGAAATTTGTCTTTTGTGTTTTGAAACATTGTATTTATTAACTAATAAACTTGCGTTTAGTTTAAGTAAAAATTTACTATATAAATATGATAGAAGGATATTTAGAATTTCCAGACTCTCCATATGATAAATTAGAGAATTGTCCGGCTTGTGATAGAATAGGGCTTAATAATGAGGGTTCATATAAACAATGTATTTTCTGTGATTTAATTTTAATTAATGATAATAAAAAAAATAAAAAAATATATCACTCTTTTAAATTAGAACCAAAAATGAATTACTTTACAAGATTAATAAGAGAGATGAATGTTAAGTATTGTGATGATAATACACCATTTCTTTCAAGGGAAGAGACTATTTGTATTGAGGAAATGTATAAGGGTTTAATGATATTTATTATTCAAAATAATTTTAATGGAAATGTTAATACAAGATACTATATAAATAAAATAATGAATTATTTTGAAATTAAACCTGAACTCAGGATAAAATATAGAGTTGCTAAAATAGCTCAAAAAATGGTAGATGACTTGTTTTCCAAATATATAAATGAATGATTTTTTACCCGTTTGGGAAAACAAGATAAAATTTAACAACCATAAAAATCTTCCAAATTCATTAAGATGTCTAATAGTCGGTTCAAGCGGATGTGGAAAAACCTGTTTGCTTTTAAAGATGCTCCTTACCCCCAACTTTTTAGATTATGATAATTTAATAATTTTTATGAAGTCAAGTTTTCAACCTGAGTATCAACTACTATCACAAGGTTTTAATGCGGGTCTTAAAAAGGAAGACATTATCGGTTTATTTAAACTTCAAAACAAACTAAATGATTATAATTTAGCGGTTGCCGAAGAAGATAAGAAGAGGCCATTTCGTTGGGTACAACCTTTTGTACCCAACGAAATGGCCTCTTCTTATCATCTTCGGCAACCGCTAAACTGGTGACCCATTGAGGATATAATACAACTATTTTGTGATACACAGAAACCGAAACCAAAACCCATAACTTGTATTCTCAGTGATAATACGGATGATATACCTTCACCTCAAGATTTAGATAAATCAAAAAAGAACCTCGTTATCTTTGATGATTGTGTCAATGAGAGAAACCAAACAGTAATGGATAGCTACTATACAAGAGGGAGACATTCTTCTTGTAATTGTATTTATCTTAGTCAGTCATATTTTCAACTCCCCCGGCACTCAATAAGAAACAATGCTAATACTTTTATTTTATTTAAGTTAAATTCAATAGATGTAAATAATTTTTGGAGAGATAATTGTTCTACATTATGTAGTAAGAAGGAATTTGAAAATGATATGAAACACACGATTGGAAAATATAAATATATTGTTGTGAAACAAGATGAGATACTAACTGATATTTTACACACATAAATGACAACAATTATTATTAATCTTGTGGGTAAATCTGCTTCAAGAAAGAACTTTCATAAATCTAAACTCTTGAATAGTAAAAATGAAAAGATTGTAAGTTTTTTTTTTTAAACATCCTATGATTCGTTTTGTAGGTACTACAACCAGAGCAAAGCGACCAGGAGAAGTAGAAGGGAAAGATTATTACTACATTTCAATGGAGGAACATATGTGATTGAGGAACGAAGGTCAAATATTTGAGGAGGTCTCTCTTGGTTCTACAAAATATTCATATTGTAAGAGTGAGTTAAATTAAGTAAAATCTAACGGTCTTGGGATTTTAGAAACTAATCCTGAAGGAATGAGACAAATTATTAAACATTTGCGTGGTGATGGAGTTAAGATTTTATCATTCGGTTTTGATATCGATGAGGAGACTCAACGCAAACGTATGAAAAGCAAAGATACAAATATTATTGAAGAAGAAATAACAACTCATATTAATACTAATAAAGAATTTGATGAAATATTTAAAGAAAAGGATTTATTTCAACACATTTACTATAATGACGAAGAAAAGGAAAATTTCCCCATTGACCTTTACAATTCAGTAAATGATATTTTTCAATAAATAAATACAGAAAATGAATACCGAAGAAAGAGCAAGAAAGTTTAACGAACATCGAGAGTTGGTTTCAAAAGTTGTAAAGCAACAGGAAGACATGAAGAAGAAAAGGAGACAGAAACTGACGGGTGAAGAAGCCTTTGAAAGAAAACAAGAGAAAATTTTTAAACCACTTTTAAAACTCAACAAACGATTTTACCTACAGTTCCCACGGTAGAATTTACTCCGAAAAAACTTCAAGTGCTCAAAGATTTTAGTCAAATGACAGAGCAAGAACTTGGAGAATTAGAATATGATGATGAGGGATTATTTCGGAAACTTGATGAGGCAAATCAACCCCCTAATTATGTTGTGGAAGCTCTTCAAAACAATGAATATTTGGCGGATTCAAAAACCAGAGCAGGTCTCATTCCAACAGAAGAACCAGCACAGTTCCATCTTGTGAAAGAAAAGTTATTGATATTTAATGATAAATTGGTGTTCTTAAGTTCTGCTCAACCAAATGTTGAATTAACTCCAAGATTAATGTTTCTTCTAACAAACTCCGGATTCAGCGGTTCAAAATATTTTGAGGAACCACTTGATATGGAAAGAGACGAAGATAGAGAGTATATTGAGTTGCTAAACGCACTTGATTATGGAGTTTCTGTTGCTGGTAAAAGTAAGAGGAATGAGAAGTAGAAACATATTATTGATGCTTTAAGTAAGCTTGGTTCGGGTGTTAGCTTTCTTCCAAATGACCCATCACAATTAGTTAATAGACTATTATTGTTGTTAGGTAGTAAGAAGGCTGGAAACAACAATTGTTTTAATGAAACATCCACCATTTTAGCCCAGTTGATGAATATGAAAATAATTAATAAATATCAATACAAAGATATTTTATTAGATATTAAATAAGATGAGAAGCACAATTCTTAGTTTTAATTTCACAACGAGTGATTACACAGCATCATTCCCTTACCCACTACAACTTGACCCCACAAAATAATTTGAGGCATCTTTATTGTCGATGGAAACTTATAATACCTTGTTTAATATCACAGAGAAAAACAACAAGTTTAGTTATAATCCAGGAAGTGGATATAAAACTATAACCGTTTCACCCGGAGCTTACGAGATTTCTCAAATATCTTCTGAAGTCTCTCGCCTTCTGAAAGAACAAGGGATGAACCAAAAAATATGGTAATAGATATTCAAAAACACACTTCAAAATCAACTATTAAACTTAAAAATAATTATAAAGTTGATTTCACGATTGAAAAATCGTTTAGAGAGCTATTGGGTTTCTCTTCAAAAAAGATTGAAACTAACGGGACGTCTTACAGTGATAATGTCATTCAAATATCCTCCAGTATAAATTCAGTATTAATTCATTGTGATTTGATTGATGGTGCTTATAACGATGGAATAAGAACAAATACAATATTTTCATTCAGCGCATACTCAACCCCGATTGGTTATAAATTTAATATGGAACCAAAAAATCTTGTCTATTTACCTGTGTCAGGAAAAACCTTATACAGAGTAAATTTTAGGATAACCGACCAAGATAATCGTATGATATCCTTTAATGATGAAATTATATCCATCAGAATTCACCTACGTGAAGTTTTTCAATAAATAAATAATGGTTATTGTGAGAAAACAGGAGTCGGGAAAATATAAAATAATTACAGGGGATGGGATGTTCCTTTCACCATACTATAAGGGTGAAGGTATGTTTCTTGGTAGAGGATACTATAAACCAAAGAGACAACGGGGTGTGGGACATCAATTTAGAAATAAAGGAGATGGGATAATTGATACTCTAATGGGTATTGGTTCAACCATCCTTAAACATAAAGACCTAATTGGTTCAACTGCTTCTGCCGTGGGCTCAGTTGCGGGTGCTATAAAGAGTATAAAAGATGCTCAAAAGGAGTCTCATAAATTACAAGCAATCAAAGAAATAAAAAAAGGTAAAACTCAACTATCTTCACAAGAACGACAAAAAATCATTAAAATACTTGGGTCAGGGTTTCAACAATTTTAATGCTATATAAATACAAGTATGGAAGCGATTGATGGTATCTATGATTTGGATGATACGATTATCATTTCAAACTCCACTAAAAAGGAAGACTATTTTAAGGTAAATGCTATAACAGGAACAGACTGGAATTCAAACGGAACAAAAAGTTTTGAAATAAATAATCAACAAACTTACTTGAATCTAGCTGATAGTTTCTTGCTGTGTAAATTTAAATTCACTAAGGCTGCGAATAACACTAATGCTACACTCGTAAATGATTTCTTCTGGAAAATGTTTGATAGTGTCCGCCTATATATTGGAACACAAGAGGTTGAAGCGGTTTGATTATGTCTCTGCTACATCTGAAATGATGAAATTTACACTATATTCGTTTAGTGATAGAATGGGTAAGGGAGCTGTTGAAGGTTTTATTCCTGATATGTCAACGGGAACAAATGCTGACCCTGGTTATAGTCAAAGGAAGGCAATGTATAATGATGATACAAAAACAGAATAATTTTACCGTAGCAGTACCTCTGAAAGGTATATTTGGATTTTGTGATTATGATAAAGTTTTGTATGGGCTTAAAATTAGATTTCAACTACAAAGGAATGATAATGTAAATAGGTTGCTTTTTGGGGCCGAAAATGCTTTTGGAGACAATAATAAATTTGTTATTAATGATTTGTGTTGGTATATCAGTGAATATACTCCTAATCTTAAAACGGAAGAGATGTTGAACAGAAGACTTAACTCAAAGAAACCGCTAAATGTATTGTAACGGTTTTGAGAAGTGTAACGAATTTGAGAAGTGTAACGGTTTTTGAGAAGTGTAACAATTTTGGAGGAAGTGTAACGAATGTAAAAAGTATGGTTTTGTTATGTGTAACACCCTGGTAATGTAAATAATGGTCGCAGCCGTCCTCCTAGTTAATTCCATGAAACTTACACGCAGGCCACGATATATCTTTTTAAATAGTGTATTTCCTTATTCTATGTAGGCTAAATATGTGTTTCCCACTAGATTGACTTTGCATTGTATCAAACAAAATAAGCGTAGGCCCTTTCAATTTCCCCAAACATCTCCGCTCTCCAAAGTTCCTTTCAAAAGGGGTGCGAGTGGTGTTCAATCCCGCAAGCCGCCATTGCCCATGTGCTAATCTCGGAGAAGAAAGGCGTGTCTCCACCTCGTCATAGAGGGGAGGAGTGAGCCAACCCCACTTGGCCAACCAGCACCGCGGTTAGCGACCCGGTAGGCGTGCCCTCGCAGCCGGCGGCTTGATTCCGCCCGGAGTAATAAAAGGGACTGTAAGGGACTGCTTCACCAGATGAGATGAGATGGGAGATGAGCGAAGAGGTGACATACGAAAGGAGCGGTGAGATGCGAGACGCTCCAAGCCAAAGAGGAGAGGTACTCGGAGAGGAAACCAGCTAAGGAGAGACGCGCTGAAAGGAGGGAGACGGCTCCACCAGAAGGAGAGGAGCAGGTGTGCCCGAGCCAGCGCGTGACGTCTACAGCATCGGCAGCGGATACGCGACGGAGGGTTTTCCCGCCAAAAACGCGAGGAATTGAGAGCTGCTGCCTCCGACCCTGCCTCCCTCTCCAGCAATCCACCTCAAGCCCTACCTGCCTGCAATATCCCCCGTGTAAGTGTGAACGTCGTCTGTCCTACTCGTTGTCTTGGGGTTAAGTAAAATGAATAGTATAAGCTAACGATGCACTGTGTGACTGCTTCTTCCATCCATTGCTGTAAATAATTTTGGTCGCTCTTTCTTTTTGCTTGTGTGTGTATAATAAATCTGTTCTTCCTCCGTACTCTGTCTTCTTCTCTTTTCCTTCTCTTTCGGTCGCTTTAGAGGTTTCCCGATTGAATATCTGCGGTGCGATCTGGTCAACGTCGGGTGGAATCGGGTTCTAATCGGGGAGTAACTGTTCGGAGGCGGTAATACCAACCGCTCGGTAAAATAACATCTTTAACCGCGTCCGCAACAATTGGTGTCGAGGAGTGAGATCGGACCCGAAGCGCGCTTAACGCGCTCAAAATTACAAGCTGCCGAAATTTATTTTGTTTTATAAAACCCGAATTTTGAGATCGCGCCATGGACAATCAAGGCGATCGGATGTCGGTGGGGGAGATAGACGGGTTAGGGGTAACCCAGGACTTAGGGGAAGAAAGGGAGGAGGAGAGCAATGAGGTGGTTGAGGGTGTATCAGACGCACAAAATGGCGTCCTCGCGCACGAGGTTGCGGGCGCGCAAAATGGCGCCTCGCATATGGCTGCGGCGGCCGCACCCGCTGCACAAGTGGGAGGGATGACCCAAATGCAGGCCCTCATGGAGCATTTTATGGTACAAATGCAGGCGTCCCTCAACCTGCAGAGTGAGCAAATGAGGGCTCAGAGTGAGCAAATGGGGGTAATGGGGAACCGGATGGATGCTCAGGGTGAGCGATTGGAGGGCCAAATGGGGGTAATGGGGAACCGGATGGATGCTCAGGGTGAGCGATTGGAGGGCCAAATGGGGGTAATGGGAAACCAAATGGGGGTAATGAGGGACGAAGCGAGGGGTACCGGTGAGAAGTTAGACAATAATTTTGAGGGGTTAGACAACGGGATAAAAGAGGTGAAAAATGGGTTAATGGGGTTAGAAAATAGGATGGAGGACAAATTGCGGGAAATAGGGGAACAATCTGCCAGGGAAATCAAACGAATGGGAGAGCAGATAGAGGAGGTAAAAATCGGGGTAGAAACCAAATTGGATGCTCAGAGGGATGAATTGGGACAGATGAGGGTGGCATCTACAAAAGAGATGGAGGAGATACGACGAGGTGTAAGTGAGGAGGTTTCGGGGCTACGCGAGGAGGTAAAGCGAGGTGAGAAGCGTATGGAGAAAGAGGTGAGAAATAATACGGCTAGGTTACAGGGGGGAATAGAAGATCTGACGGAGGAGGTGGAACAGCTGACGGAGGGACAAAAAGAACTAGTGGAGCAGGTTCAAAAGAACACTGCGGTACTAGGAGGGTTAAAGGCGACACAAAAAGAAATTAAAAACGAATTAATAGCGACACGGGCAATGTCAGATGGTACGTGAGGAACTGACAATGAGGGTGGACGAGGTGACAGAGATAATGGAGACGAAGGACCGAGAGGTGAGGATGCACATAGAGACGGTCACGGTAGCCTTAGAGGACGAACTTGAGGAGACGCACCGGGGAATAAAAGAGGTGAAGCGAAAATTAGAGGAAGTGGAAGAAGAGGTGAGTGAAATTAAGAAGGGACGGACAGAAACTAAAAGAGAAATCCAGGAGGAGGTGATGGAATATGTGCAAGGTCGGTGCTCAACTCATAATGTGATGCTCACTAACCAAATAAAGAGTTTGCAGGTGGCAAAGGAGGTGCGGAGACGAGGTACGGAGGTGAGTGGCAATGTATATGATGTGAGGAAAGCTTCAGTCGGCTTGGGGGTTGATTTAGACCCGGGTGTTCGTGAAAGGCCGTTGGTGAAGTGTGCGACAGGTCTGGTGTGCGAAAAAAGAGGTGTGCGAGAATGTCCGACCATGGGGTGTGTGAGGAAAAAGTGCACGCCGAGGAGTGAGTGTGCCGTCAAGAGTGAGTTGGTCGAAGCGCGTGTGCGAGGGGGTACATGGAAGCGCGGTGTGGTAAGTGTTACGGAGGAAGTAACGAAAGAGTGTGCGCAAGAGGATGCGCGAGATAGGTGTGTAACGGACAGGTGCAGGGGGAAAGAGTGCGCTGTCAAGAGTGAGGGAGAATGCACGCCTGTGGTGAGTGTTACAGAGGATGTAACGGGAGAGTGTGCGCAAGAGTGTGCGCGAGAAAGGTGTGTAACGGACGGGTGCATGAGGAAAGTGTGCTGTCGAGAGTAAGGGTGAGTGCGCTGTCAAGAATGGAGGTGAAAGTAGTGAGAGTGACACGGAGCGTGAGTTGGTTGTGACAGGTGAGCGAGGATGTACACCTGGAATGGAAGGATGCACACCTGGAATGGTAGAGCGTGTGTGGGGATGCACACTTGAGTTGGTCATGAGGCACGTGGTTGGGTGTGCGGGTGAGAGCACACCTGTGGTTGTCACAGAGGAGGTGACCGAGGAGGGGGCGCGAAGAGGTGTGTTGGTGAGATGTGCGAGCGACGAATGTGTGCCAAGGTGTTCGGTGGTCAGGTGTGTGACCAAGTCGGTGAGTGGAATGAGTGTACCTGGGTGTGTAAGGAAAGGTACGAGGAGCATGGGAACGGCTGGATGTATGAGGAAGAAAGGGGTAGCGTATGCGTTTAAGCATGCAGGTGAGGCATCGACGGTAACCGGGTTAGAGGTTAGAACGACTTATAGCCGAATCGGGCCCTCGGTGCGCGTCGGGCAGCTTCGCATGCCGCGAGGACCAGCGGGGATCCGAACCACAGCGGATTCGAAAGAACCGCCGTACGCGATCCACGCTGTGCCTCGCTTGGAACGGCCGCGTCCGGGCTCCACTAGGCGGAGCGGGCAGCCCGATAGGAAGGGTCGTCATGGCGACCACTTTCTATTGAGACGTGCCGGCAGGTCGAGATCGGGACATTGGATGGCTCCACGCCGAGGTGGTGCGTGGGATCTCGGCCCGGGTAAGCCCCCGTCCCTGCCACGAATGCGGGACGTATCCAGCCGCTGGCACAAAACAACCCGTATTCATTGCTCGGCTGTACGAAGCCGAGCTTTAGAAGGGAATTGGCGCACCGAGCGGATCTAATAAGTAGACGGGTGATGAGGATAGTGTTTTGGCCCCGAAATTAGAAAAAAAGCAAAATTTGATGATGGTATGGTGATTGGCAGATGATCGGCAAATTTTTGATTTGTTGAAATTTGATGTGCAAAATTGGTAGTGGGAGATGCCCCATGTGGTGGGATGGCAACTCTGTCATCCCTCACAGAGGTGGGGCAAATGCGCTATAGCTTATGGGGTGGATGGCAGTGAAAACTAGCCCGGGTGGGTTAGGATATCGTGTGTAGGGCCCTAGAAGATGACGTTAGGTGACGTTAAGTTTAGTTAGTGACTGATACCTGTAGTGGGGATGCAGGTAGTTTAGTGTGGATGATAATGACGTGGGAGCGCAATAGTTTAAAGGGACGACTGGGAAGCGCAAGTTTCAGAGGGGAGTAGTTTGCTGAGATGATGCCGTGTGTTTGAGGATTGAACAGGTGTGATTGCACAGGTGTGCAACTGAACAGGTGAATGGAGCAGTGTATGAGGGAGTAGGGGTGATTGCGTGTTGTGTTGACCAAATGGTCCAGGAAGAAAGGAGGGTGCAGGTGGCACCAGGTGTGAGGGCACAGGTGTGCAACAACAAGTGTATGTGGCTGTGTGGAATAAATGGTAGTGTGGAATAAATGGAGTATTGCGATGGATGGTCGTGGAGTGAGTATGGTGGAAATTGTGGAGTGGAGTGGATGGTGCGAAGGTGTGAATGGGGGAAGAGTGGACCCCCATCACGGATACCCGGGGCGGGTAGTGTAAGTGTTAGGTAGAGGGTATAGGTAAATTGTGGTTGAATATTGGCATCTGTGGTGCGGGTGAAAGAATGGTCTTTGGATGGGTGCATTAGTGTTGTGGAAATGGCTGGGCGTGTAGCCTGTTAGTGTGTGTAGTTGGTTTGGGCACTCCACCACTGTGAGGATGTCGGCCAGGTGAGGCCGCAGGTGGGCTCTGGGAGCCGGTAGTTGTGGATGGGGCCCGAGGATCCGGAGGATGGACCCGGGTAGCCCAGTGCCAGAGGGCACCAGGGGGTGACAGAGCCAGGAGAGGGCCTTCCCCAGTTAGTTAGGTTAGGGTGAGGAGCTAGGTAAGCTCGGGTGGCAACTACAGTGGTGGAGGTGTGCAGGTGGGTAGACCTGCTGGGAGAGCTACACGTCGCAGCCCAGAAATTGTGCGAGGGCACCGGGAGATGAATCGGGGGAGTGAGACCCCAAATTGAGAAGCACCACAGTTTGGTCAATGGGAATTGGTTTTTAGAACCCATAGTGTAAGTTGGCCAATGGATTGGCAGGGAGAGACCCCGGGTAGTGTAAAGTGTGTTAAAGTCATTTAGAAAGTAGTTAGGATGAAGTCTCCTCGCACCATCTGCATCCACTCACCTGAGGTGACAGGTACTCCACACCATGCCATGTTTTAATTATTTTTGATGCAAATGTTTTGGATTGTGAGACGCATCATGACGTGGGTGTGACATTGTGCGTAATTCCATCTCTCCCTCCTTATGAGGATTGATGATGAATTGATGATGGCAAATTTTTGAAGTAGAGGGATTGTGGAGACGAATTTGGTAAAGGGAAATATGGGGAAGACGTGACAGTAGTGACGAATTGGTAATGTGTAGATTTTGTACATATGGGGTAAGGGCAAGGGTAGTGTAGGTGACAGGGGGGTGACGTACGGTAGGGACGAGCTTTCTCACTTCGCCCTCCGTACGCATTTCGCCTTGCATTGCCTTATTGACGTGTACCCTTGTGACCTTACCCCTCGCTCAATTGTCTTCCCCCCTTTTGTCTCCCACTTGAGGACCTGTGCGCCATTGGGTGCCGAGGGGAGCGTGCGTGAGGTGGCCATTGTGCGCACGAGATTCCCAGAACCAGCATGCATTGTGTTGATGTACCACTTTATGGACCGCTGTTCTGCGGCCAAGTACCACTTGATGGACCCCAGGTTCGGGGTCTGGGGCGGTTCTGTTGGAGACCGGCCATAGTGGCCAGGGAATCTTGCTTGCGGACCTCGGTAAGGTGGCACCTATGCCAAACAGGTGGACCACCCTTAGTTGGCCCCTGAGGCCCTAAATAAAAACGAACACAAGTTGTGCTTTTTATTATTTCCAAGTAGGCCGCATGAAGCCAGAAGACGTCGGGAAGAACATCGGCCCAGCAGAGAAAGTGAAGACCACCACCAGTTGTTTTGTTGTGTTTATTATGAACCATGGTGACTGCGCACCGAGTGGTGCTTTTGGTGCTTTGTGGTGCTTGTGGTGCTTTTGGTGCTTTTGGGTGCTTTGGTGGTATTGGTACTGGTGCATCGATGCAATGCGTGCTGTCTCCTCCCTCCCAACAGGAATTTCTTTTTCTTGTTCCCTAAAAAGAAAAAAAAAGAAAAAAAAACACAGGTCCTGGGTTGCGTTGTAAATAAGAAATCACGTCATTGTAAATAATGCTCCCCACCGTAAATGTATAGTTTGAGAATAATTCCGTAATTCGGTTAGCTGTGGGCTTGAGTCTGTTAGACAGGGTGCAATGCAATAGGGGGACATACTTATTTGTGTTTTAAGATTGTCACACTCAGGGTCAGGTTAATTGTAGAGGGAATTACACCTACGTGTCACACTAAGTTAAAGTTTTGTAGGCCTGAGGGCGGACCTGAAGAAAGGAGGGTGCAGTGTAACGGTTTTGAGAAGTGTAACGAATTTGAGAAGTGTAACGGTTTTTGAGAAGTGTAACAATTTTGGAGGAAGTGTAACGAATGTAAAAAGTATGGTTTTGTTATGTGTAACACCCTGGTAATGTAAATAATGGTCGCAGCCGTCCTCCTAGTTAATTCCATGAAACTTACACGCAGGCCACGATATATCTTTTTAAATAGTGTATTTCCTTATTCTATGTAGGCTAAATATGTGTTTCCCACTAGATTGACTTTGCATTGTATCAAACAAAATAAGCGTAGGCCCTTTCAATTTCCCCAGACATCTCCGCTCTCCAAAGTTCCTTTCAAAAGGGGTGCGAGTGGTGTTCAATCCCGCAAGCCGCCATTGCCCATGTGCTAATCTCGGAGAAGAAAGGCGTGTCTCCACCTCGTCATAGAGGGGAGGAGTGAGCCAACCCCACTTGGCCAACCAGCACCGCGGTTAGCGACCCGGTAGGCGTGCCCTCGCAGCCGGCGGCTTGATTCCGCCCGGAGTAATAAAAGGGACTGTAAGGGACTGCTTCACCAGATGAGATGAGATGGGAGATGAGCGAAGAGGTGACATACGAAAGGAGCGGTGAGATGCGAGACGCTCCAAGCCAAAGAGGAGAGGTACTCGGAGAGGAAACCAGCTAAGGAGAGACGCGCTGAAAGGAGGGAGACGGCTCCACCAGAAGGAGAGGAGCAGGTGTGCCCGAGCCAGCGCGTGACGGCTACAGCATCGGCAGCGGATACGCGACGGAGGGTTTTCCCGCCAAAATCGTGAGGAATTGAGAGCTGCTGCCTCCGACCCTGCCTCCCTCTCCAGCAATCCACCTCAAGCCCTACCTGCCTGCAATATCCCCCGTGTAAGTGTGAACGTCGTCTGTCCTACTCGTTGTCTTGGGGTTAAGTAAAATGAATAGTATAAGCTAACGATGCACTGTGTGACTGCTTCTTCCATCCATTGCTGTAAATAATTTTGGTCGCTCTTTCTTTTTGCTTGTGTGTGTATAATAAATCTGTTCTTCCTCCGTACTCTGTCTTCTTCTCTTTTCCTTCTCTTTCGGTCGCTTTAGAGGTTTCCCGATTGAATATCTGCAGTGCGATCTGGTCAATGTCGGGTGGAATCGGGTTCTAATCGGGGAGTAACTGTTCGGACGCGGTAATACCAACCGCTCGGTAAAATAACATCTTTAACCGCGTCCGCAACAGTATCATACCTTAAAAGAAGATGTCAACACGTTAAACTGGAACACACGACCTACACTTGGAATTTGGGTGTTCTTCAAGGAAAGCCACGATACCTATGGCTCATTTTTAAAAAACCAGATGGAGAGGACGGTACTGATAAGAATAATGCGCTGAGTGATAATGCGAAGGTGAAACAACTTCGGGTTTCTCTTGATGGCACATTTTATCCGCGAGATAGATTGCAAAATTGATTGGGAAAAAAATTATTATGTGGAAGCCTACAAGTCTTACCAAAAGGTATGTGAAAGCAACGGTAATAATGAGCCTATTTTGGATATGGTTGCGTTTCAAAAACTTTATACGATCTACGCAATTGACCTGAGTTTTCAAAAAGAAACTATAAAGTCTAATAGAGTGGATACTTCCCTATACATTGAAAGAGGGGAGAGTGAAGAGGTTAATACATATTGTTTGCTTTTGGAAGAAACAGAATTACAGATTAATACAGATAATCGTGTTATGATTAATATCACCTCGATTTTTTCTCATAAATAAATGAGTAGGAAAGAACCGGTATATGTTAATCAAATCAATCTTAATAAATTAACATCTTGTATTCAAAATCAAAAGCCTTGTATTATTAATGTTAATACAATACAAAGAAAAGGAGCAGTAAGAATTGATGTTTTACTCACAAGAGAGCAGGTAAAAACACTAAATGATGCTGGTTCACTTAAAATTAAAATGACAAAACCTATGTTGAAGAAATATTCAACAAGGGAAACGAGTGGAGGATTTCTCCCATTTCTAATTCCTTTATTTCCTGGTTTAAGTGCGGCGGGAGCATTGACTGGTGGTATTTCAGCAGCGGTAAAAACTGCTAACGAAAGGAAGGCACAACTAAAAGCTCAAAAAGAATTGGAAAGCCATAACAAGGAGTTGGAGAAACAAATTAGTGGAAGTGGTGTAATTGTGGATTTTGATCAAAAACTTGAAAGTTTACCTGATAAAGCTAGATTGTTGGTTGGAGATATGCTTTCCTCTATCGCTCAAGCGGGTGTTAAACTAACTAAAAGGGGTAATGGGTTATATCTTTCTCATAAATAAATGGATAAATGGTTTAAACAATTTGGAAAGAACACAACGTCAAATATAGAACTTGCTAAGTATTGTAAAAAACAAAAAATTGATAACGTGGTAATCTGTATGAGAGATGAATTAACAAAGTTGTCCAAGAATACAAAAAATATTATTACGAATTTAGACACACAGAATGGTTCTCATTGGGTTTGTATTCATAATAGTCAGGATAAATATTATTTTGATAGTTATGGTATGCCACCGCCTGTTGAAGTAATACAATTCTTACAGAATGGTGTTTATCAAACATTTCAAGTTCAAGAAATTAATTCTAAATGTTGTGGTCAATTATGGTTGTATGTATTATTTCAACTCAACAATAATGAACATTTTTATGATGTCATTTTTAACCTAATATAAATGACTTATGTTGGAAAAGATGGTTCTATCTTTGGAGAATCCTCTCAGGATATTGATTTATCAAATTATTATGCAAAGGCACAGGCTGAACGACAAAAATATAATATAACAAAAAATATTAATATGAAAAATACTTATAAATTAATCAATTATCCAAACCCAACAGATGCGAATGACTTAATTAGATTCAGTGATTTATCACAATATACAGACGGCATTTAATATGGAATTTTTTTTTTTTCCTGACTTGGGTTTACTTTCTTAACTCAGTATATCAATCTGGTGAGTTTCTTTTACACTTTGGTGATTTACTTGTTGAAAGAACCATGTCACTGATTGTCTGTCGCAGAAAGAAGTCAACAACAGGATTATATCACAGGTGGCGTGGCAAAATGTACGGACAGGTGCATTTGATGATTGGCTTCACAGTCGGGTGTACAAGGGTTGTTGCGTTCTGTATTAGTGGAAAACAACTGCTGCACATCTCCAAAAGTTATTGCCGCTTCCTCTGGAGATGGTCCGTCAACTCCACAATGCTGTTTGTCATGGAGTGGTGGCTTTACGAAATTCCGGCATGAAACAGCGTGCTATTGCTTGGCAGTATGGCATCACTCAAGGTCAGGTGTCAAAGATCCTGAAACGAAATGCTCAGAGGGGTGTCCCTACTCCAATACCGAGGCCAGGACGTCCCCGCAGAACCACAAGGAGGGATGATCGCCAGCTGCACCGGTTAGTCCGCAATGGCCGTACCAAGTCAGCTAATCGGCTTAGGGCTGAGTGGCAGCAACTGACAAATGTGCCTGTATCCAGAAGGCTAGTCAACCAACGACTGGTTCAAGCAGGCTATCGTGCCAGGCGTCGCCTGATAAAGCCACGCCTGACCAGACAACACCGCCAGCGCCGATTGCAGTGGGCCAGAGAGCACCGTCAATGGCAGCCAGGACACTGGAATCACATGATCTTCAGTGACGAGGTTAGATTTCTGGTCTATCGTCAAGATGGCCGCGTCCGAGTGCGCAGACAAGTGCATGAAGCCTACAACAAAGATTGTATAGTGCCAAGAGTCCAAGCTGGAGGTGGTGGGGTGACCGTTTGGGCTGCTTTTCATGCAGGGGGCAAAACTGACCTGGTTGTTCTGAATGGAAACCTGAACCATTTCAAGTACAGGGCCATTCTGGAAGAAACATTGCTTCCATTTGCTCGTGCAGCCTTTCGAGGAAACTTTGTCTTCCAAGATGACAATGCACGGCCTCATCGTGCTCGCATGATCCAACACTTTCTTGCTGACCGTGGTGTAGAGCATATGGAGTGGCCTGCCGGCTGCCATGTCCCCGGATATGAATCCGATAGAGAACTTGTGGGCAGAATTAACGCGTCAAATCAACCACTTCGACCAGCAGCCGACCTCTGTGCATGAATTGCAGCAGGCTATTGTCACTGCATGGCAAGCGATTCCTGTCCAAACCTTGGCAAATCTCATGAACAGCATGCCTCAACGTGTAAGTGCTCTCCTGAATGCTCGTGGGGGTTACACGAAGTACTGAACTGTAATTTTACTGTCCGTAATCCCAGTCTTAATTTAACTTTTGTTTTTGTTAAGAAAAAATTGGGCTAATGTGCAAAATAAAGAGATACTTCTGGAAAACGTACAGAAGTTTAACACAGTGCTGTCCATGAATTGAGTTCGATATCAGTTTACATCACTTTCAAGGATCAATTTATTTGTTTCGAAATGTCAAATGTGGTTTTTGTTTCTTTTAAAGGTCACATTAACAAAATCTAGAATAACTTCAACATAATTCAAATGAACTTTTGGTTCTAAGACATCTTGAAAAATAAGTTCACCCCCACAAAAAAATATTCCATATTAAATGCCAAGTCTGTATATCTTTAAATAAAACAGCACGTTTTGTTAAAGAAGTAAAATTTACAACCACAACACCTGGTTATACAGACCATACACCTTTCCTCATTCAATTTAACTATCTGCTTACAATTGAATTTTATAAAGAAGGACATATAGTTAATATGCGAATTAATAAATGGGGGTATGATATGCCTGATTTAGGGTATAATTGGTCTTTTTCAATAAACTTAGAAGACCTACATGATTTTAATCAGTCTCGTAAAGAAGAATATTATCCGCTTGGTGAGGATAAAGATTTATGTGGAAGTACAATTAGTAAACAACAAATACATGATTTTAAGAAAAGAAAAATATATGATAGTATAGCGATGGTTAGCATGACAAAGAAGGAAGGTAATGAGATAAGGATAGAAAGCCGAGGAATACAAACCGATTTGGTAGTGGGAAGATGGGGTGGTATTACCTGTCATAATATTAATCTCACATATATTTCTGATACATAAATGGCAGGAAAAGACTACAAGAGAATTCTAATTTTTGTATTCAGGGATACCTACAAGAAAAGGGTGCTCGGTATTACATACCTTATGATGTGGAGCATATACATGGAAATTTTGTCATTAAAAACTGGCCTTATACTGAAATTGTTAAACCCACAAATAGAGACTTGTTTAAAATATTAAATAAAAATGAACTTCTCAAAGTTATGAAATACTAGGGCATGCCCGTACTATATCTATATCTAAAATTATATCCCCCCCCCCCTCTATTTACATGAAATGGTTTGGTCCAAAGCGAACGGCTTGCGAGTGGTGACAATCCCCCCCCTCTATTTACATGCAATGGTTTGGTCCAAAGCGAACGGCTTCCGGAGTTTGGTAAAGCAATCGCCATCGCGTGCACAAACGCGCAGGAAAGCGAATGAATCGCAAATTCGTTTTTATTAGTTTTAAAACTTTATTAAAACATAGTTTAACGGCAACATAGTTTTCCAACGTGAAATAAATGAATACGCTCTCAAATGTGCCATCCGAGGCAGAGTGTGCCCGCCACGTTCGGCACACGCGATCGGCACACGTGATAGCTCGCTGCTCTCTGATTGGTTGAAGCGTTTTTTGGACATAGCTCGGTAGGTACTTGTCCGATTAATTACAAACCTTGAAAAGGCACATCCTCGGGTCCCCAGCAATATACCTGGCAAGTTTCAAGTATATCGGACCCGTGGTTGTCGAGAAACAGCGGTCACAGACACACAGACAGACACACAGAGATTGCTGGAATTATAGATAGATAAAACTCTTTTAGAAATCGTCAACAAATCTTATTGGTATCCTATTATGAGAAAAATAATTATAGATATAAGAATATCTCAAAATCCAGATGAGTATATGTATAATATTCTTTGGGGCTCAAACTCAAGGGTAGCAAGGGATGAGGAAGGAGTTGAAGAAGAGAAGGAGGAAAGAGAGAAAAAGGAGAAGGAGGAAAGGGAGAAAAATGAGAAGGAGGAGAGGGAGGAAAAGGAGAAGGAGGAGAGGGAGGAAAAGGAGAGGGAGGAAAGAGAGAAAAAGGAGCAGGAGGAGATGGAGGAAAGAGAGAGGGAGGAAAAATATAAAAAGATGGAAATCAGTGAGATTAATAAAAGATTGAATGTATTACAGCAAATACATCAATCTCAACGCACCGAAGAGGAAAATAAAGAATTAATGACTCTTTCGAAGATATTGGTTTTTTAATTTGCTGAGATGAGTTTGGGGATAAGATATACATGAAGAAGAGAAAGGTCATATAGTTGATGATGTTGGTGTTATTAACTTTAGTTAGTTTTATTTGTAAATAAATGGAGGAGAGAGTGAAGGCATTCCTTAGGATTCTTTATGTTTTAAAAGTAAAGATTGAAATGTATATGTTAAAACCCAAAAAGGTTTTGATACTCTGTCGGAATTTTTCTGATAAATAAATATGAGTTATTGTCTCAAATGTAAAAAGAAAACTAAATCTAAAAATATCTCTTATGTTAAAGCTAAAAATAATAGAGTTTATCAAAAAGGAATATGTCAAGTGTGTGGCTCTAAAAAGTGCCAATTCATCTCTCCTAAAAGTGGAGGAGACATACAAAAGTTTCTGTCAGGAAGTAAATTTACAACAACTGGAATTCCAGGGGAACTACATATACCTGGATATTCTTTCTGTGGTCCAGGAACAAACTTGGATAAAAGATTAGATGAGGCTGACAATCCTAAACCTTGGTCCAAGCCGATAAATAGGGTTGATGAAGTGTGTTTGAAGCATGATATTGCTTATGGGAATACCACTACATTGGATGAAAAACATGAAGCAGACAGAGAAATGTTATATAATTTGTCTTTGATACGAAATCCTACGTTGAGAGAGAAAGTTGATAGGTTTATTGTGAAAAAAATGATAAGTGCTAAATTGAAACTTGGTCTTGGTTATTCACCCACAAAAAACTATTAGGCTCTAATGATGTCATCAAGACTGAGGAGCTTTTGGCTAATGAATTACACAAACCTATAATCACAAAGTTTAAAAGAAGGAAAGTTTATTCTAAATACACCGACCACATATGGTCCGCTGATTTAATCGAACTAAATAATGATAAGGGATACAGGTATGCTTTAACCGTTATTGACTTGAGGAGTAGATTTGCCTGGGTTGTTCCTTTAAAAAATAAAAAGGGTGATACTTTAATGTTAGCCTTTAAGCTAATATTTGATAGGGATAAAAGAAAACCAAAGAAACTGTGGACCGATGAGGGAACAGAGTTCTATAACAAAATATTTATGAAATTTCTTAAGGGGGAGGGTATTAAATTATACAGCACCTTTAATGAAGGAAAGGCAGTTGTTATTGAGCGTTTTAATCGTATTTTGAAAGAGAAATTATATAAAAAATTCACACAACTCGGTTCTCAACAGTGGGTATATTTAATTCAAAATATTGTAGATAATTAAAATAATATCGTTCATTCATCAACAAAATAAAAACCATCAGAATCATTTACAAAATTAGAATATGAAAAGGAGATTAATTTGAGAAAACTGAAGTTCAAAGTTGGTGATATTGTAAGAATATACAGATGGAAAAGTCATTTTGAGAAAGGTTATACCAAAAAATGGACTAAAGAATTATTTAAAATCGTTGATGTAATGGATACAGTCCCTCGGACCTACAAATTATATGATTTAAATGGAGAAGAAATCTTGGGTTCATTTTACTCACAAGAATTACAAAAAACACAAGTAAGCAGATAATACCCTTGAAAATAATAAATAAATAAATAAAATGTAATGGGGATACGTTCTTGAGATCTATGAACCCCAAACACAGAATCCCTCAACTTTTCAGTTGAGGCTTAACTTTTGTGTGTGTGTGTAATGGGGATACGTTCTTGAGATCTGTGAACCCCAAACACAGAATCCCTCAACTTTTCAGTTGGGGCTTAACTTTTGTGTGTGTGTTCAATGGGGATATGTTCTTGAGATCTGTGAACCCCAAACACAGAATCCCTCAACTTTTCAGTTGGGGCTTAACTTCTGAACACAATTTTGTTTGTTGGTGTGTGTGTGTGAGTGAGTCATAATAATATACGAACCCTAACCCAACCTCAACCCCAACCCTAACCCTAACTGAACCCTAACCCCCACATTAAAACACCAAATTTGTTAGTCTAAACAACTGTATGCATTACATCAACCATTTAAAAAGTTCTTAACTTCATCTCTTTGTATAACCTTCCAATTCTATTCATCTTTTTTCCAACTTTTTTTTAAACAATTCAATGATAATATAAGATAAATGAGTCTGTGAGGTTTGACATTCATTCAAAAATTCACCTCACATCCAGAACCCTAACCCAACCCCATCCCCATCCCTTACCCAACCCCATCCCTTACCCAACCCATCCCTAACCCTCACATTCAAAATCCCAACCCTAACCCAACCCCATCCCTAACCCAACCCGAACCCTCACATTCAAAATCCCAACCCTAACCCAACCCCATCCCTAACCCTCACATTCAAAATCCCAACCCTAACCCTAGCATAATCTTTTTTCCTTTTCTTTTTTAAAATATGTATTTCAATATTTTTTTTCTTTTTTTAAATACGTATTTCAATATATATATTTTTTCCTCTTCGTCCAATTCTGTCTTTCAAAGCTTTCAAGTTGGAAAAAGTAGAAATGGGAAGAAAGTATTTTCCAGCATCTTCTTCCCCGAACTTTCTTGATATTGCTAAAATACATGTAAAAAAAAAAAAAATATTACTTATCTAATATTGAATAAAATAACATATACTTTCATTGATTTTATTAATCAACTGAACTTACCTTAAATCAAACGTCATTAAAGAAAGAACATTGTTCATTGCTTTAGAATCCAAAGAGCCTCCAAGGTAAAACTCTTTCGTTGGATTATCAAGGTAGAACTCGTTCTGTGGGTCTTGGTTGTTCAAAAGGTCTTCAAATAAATCGATCATTTCACTCCAGGTTGTGGCAAAAGTGGTATTTTCATTTTGTATCTCAGATACAATTTCCTGTGAGAGAAAATAACAACGTATTAATTAATTATTTTTTACATTTAATACACAATTAGTATATGTATATTAAAATAAAATATTACCTTCATTGATGAGAGATTTGAATCGAGTTTATCAAGGTGAAGGTTGAGCTCCACACAGGTAGAGTCTCCAAAACAGACCCCACAGGCAGAGTCTCCAAAATGAAACCAGTTTTCAAAGTCTCCAAGGTAAAACTCTTTTCCTAATTTTATGAAATTTAGTGAGTCTCCAAGGTAGGCTCCACAGTTAGAACCATCTAGGCAGACCTCATAATTTGTTTTTCCCAAATTTAGTGAGTCTCCAAGGTAGGCTCCACAGTTAGAACCATCTAGGCAGACCTCATAATTTGTTTTTCCCAAATTTAGTGAGTCTCCAAGGTCGGCTCCACAGTTAGAGCCATCGAGGCAGACCTCATAATTTGTTTTTCCCAAATTTAGTGAGTCTCCAAGGTAGGCTCCACAGTTAGAACCATCTAGGCAGACCTCATAATTTGTTTTTCCCAAATTTAGTGAGTCTCCAAGGTAGGCTCCACAGTTAGAACCATCTAGGCAGACCTCATAATTTGTTTTTCCCAAATTTAGTGAGTCTCCAAGGTCGGCTCCACAGTTAGAACCATCGAGGCAGACCTCATAATTTGTTTTTCCCAAATTTAGTGAGTCTCCAAGGTAGGCTCCACAGTTAGAACCATCTAGGCAGACCTCATAATTTGTTTTTCCCAAATTTAGTGAGTCTCCAAGGTATAACTCTTTGGCTGGGTCATCAAGGTAGAACTCGTTCTGTGGGTCTTGGTTGTTCAAAAGGTCTTCAAATAAATCGATCATTTCACTCCAGGTTGTGACAAAAGTGGTATTTTCATTTTGTATCTCAGATACAATTTCCTGTGAAAATAACAACGTATTAATTTAATACAATATTATTATTTATATAAATCAAGCTCTGTGAATATTAAAAGAAACTTTGCTAACTCTTACACGAGTCTAATCAAAAAAAAAAAAAAAAAATTAAATTAAATAAATAAATAAATAAACAAACAAACTTACCTCCATTGATAAGAGGTTCGAGTCCAGTTCATCAATCTGGAGGTTGAGTTCTACACAGGTAGTAGGACTCCAAGGGATACCAAAGTTATCCCATTCCATGTCAGCACAATATAGTCCATTCTCAGGAGAAGCAGAAAGCATGTTTTAAAAAGCCTGTGTGGTCGGTGCCTTTTATAAGAAGGGCTGGGTGTGTCTCATTTCCTGTGGAAATTCCCTGGGCATGTCTCAACAGAAAATGATGTAATGTTTCAACAGAAAATGATGTAATGTTTCAACAGAAAATGATGTAATGTCTTAACTGAAAATGATGTAATGCTGGAGAGTTTATAGGGGGGGTGGAGATGAACAAAAAGTGGGCGGGGCTTAGTAAAAGTGGGCGGGGCTTAGTAAAAAGTGGGCGTGGCTTAACAAAAAGTGGGCAGAGCCTACCAAAAAGTGTGTGGCACAGGAGGCGCTCAGACAAGAACATTGAGGGAGGTTTATCATTTTATCTCAGCTCAGTTAAAATATCTTGATAAAGAACCAAACTCAAACATATTGTTACAGACGCGGTTGTGGATGTTGGTTTACCGAGCGGTTTTGTATGACCGCGTCTGCACAGTTTACCCGATTATACTCGAACGTTGGCCGAGTCGCGCTACGCTAAATCAATGAAGGAAAAGGACACAACGGCTGGGATTAAATGACACGACACCAGGGGTACAGTTCTCAAGACCTCCGGAGGAGGATATAATATGGGATATGTTTAGATTACACCGACCAGAGGTACAGCACAGTAAGGTGGGCACTTAAACACGGTCTTATATTAGCCCCGACAGACCACAGATAAACAGGACAAAACTGACTCACACGGGGATTGATGGCAAGGAAGGGCAGGTAGTCGAGGCTCAAGGTGCACCTTGGCGCAGGGGCAGAATCGACCCGGTCCGGTCCAGAGATGCGGGAGGTCTCGTCGCGCTGGAGGTGGCGTCTGTTTCTCCTTCGTGGCTGAGGCGCATCTGACGTCACGTCCGGTAAGTCGCTGCGTATATCCGGCGGGGAGTGACACGCCCTCGGCTCGTTAGCTCCGCCCCAGATGGAATCGGCCCGTTGCTTCTTATTGGGTGCGGGGGTTACCGGGCTCCGCCCTTGACGAGGGGCCGACAGGTAGCCCCTTCGTGGTAACCCCGTCGGCGCACATGGGTAATGGCGGCTAACCGAGCCGGAGTGAGGACGCACACTCCCCGCGCGCTGTTGTGGTAGTTGTTGTTGTTGTTGTTGTTTCATGGGGAAGATGGGAGGAGGTATGGGGAGGTCCTAAACTCACTACTGGTGCCATACAATCACATTCTGGTGCAACGAAGAGTCAGAATTAATGGAAACGAGTCCTTAACTGACATAGACTAAGAATAACTAGCAAGATGTCCGAAAGTTGTCTACGTGAGATGCGGTGGACCTGGGCACGACATTTAATGGGGGAAAAAGGGGAAGGTCGGTTCTACAGAGTGTTGTTTACAGACAATGGGACTAGGGAATGGGGGATTGGGGATAGTTGGGGAGTATTGGGGAAATAGGGGAATATTTACAAGCGGATATGGAGGCCAAATCCCATATCCGCAACATTGCACCCTTCTCTACCCTCGGGGCGACCCGACCCGATAAATTTTTACCTACTTTAGTGTGGCACTCAGATGTAGTTCCCTCTACTATTAACTCTACCCTGAGTGCGACAGTTTTACAGATATTCACAAATGAGTAAATATGTCCCCCTGCGACGTTGCACCCTTCTCCTCACAGAAACACACCCACAGGATAACCGAATCGCGGAAAGAATTCGCAAACTAAACATACAGCCGGTAGGGAGCATTATTTACACAAGACTACGCTGATATTTACACTACGATCCAGGACCTGTTTTTGGAGGAACACATGCAGATGTTATGCATAGAGAGAGCACGCATGCCAGCATCGATACACCAACCCACGAGTGCTCTGTGGCCTTACGGCCTTTAATAATGTGCAGAGCACCCCTTCCAAGCACCAAAAGCACCACCCCATCACACAGTCAGCACCATCCGGTGCACCAATAAAGTGTTTATAGTCACCGGTGGTGTCGCAGCCGGCCGATGTTCTGCCGCTGGTCTTGCCTTCGTGTGGTGCACTTGGCCTTCTGGCTTCTTTCAAAAAATAAAGAAAGGCGCCAACCGCATCCATTTCTTTATTGTGGCCGTCAGGGGGCCAACTATTAGTGGTTCACCTGCATGGCATAGGTGCCACGTTGACCCAGAGGTCCATCCACGGGTGGTGCTTGGCCGCAAAAGAACTGCGGTCCATGGTGGGCGGCCACAAACATTGCGGTCCATATGGTGTATCGATCCAGGCAGCAAGCAGCGAAAGTGCAGGCCCACAACTGCGGAGCCAGCACCTCTCTCTCCTCTCTCTCTGCCCCCAAAGCCAGATCCTCGGAGGTGGGAGACAAAAGAAGCAGACAAGTGAGTAAGGTGGTAAGGGCGCAAAAGTGCACGCAACATTAGGTAATGCACACTAGGGGCACATGGGAACCAGGTGAGACAGGTACGTTCCTACCGTATGCCCCCCCCCCCCCCACCAGGTAACCTACATGGCCCCTCCCTTACCCCTTACTGTATCCACAAAACACAACACTACCCATAAACATCTATTTTACAAATCAACAAACGTCCCTACTGTCTTCCCCGTTCCTCCCATAAACCAAATTCGTCTTCTCTCCCTCCTAACCAATCAAATTTGCCATTTTCAACTCTCATCAAAATTTGCCATCTCCAACTGAACATCAAAATTTGCCATTACCAATTCATCATCAGTCCCTCCTAAGGAGGGAGAGATGGAATCACCCCAATGTCTCATCCACGTCGTGATGCGTCTCACCAATCCACACAGCAATTCTCATTTCCTGCAACACAAACAAAGAAAACACAGGTGTGGAGTCATCATCATCACCACAGGTAAGTGGCTGCGTATGGTGCGACAGGTTCATCAATCCTAACTATTTCCTAAATGACTTTAACAACTTTACATTACCCGGGGTCTTTCCCTGCCAATCCATTGGCCAACTTACACTATGGGTTCTAAAAACCAATTCCCATTGCCCAAACTGTGGTGCTTTTCAATTTGGGGTCTCACTCCCCCGATTCATCTCCCGGTGCCCTCGCACAATTTCTGGGCCGCGACGTGTAGCTCTCCCAGCAGGTCTACCCACCTGCACACCTCCACCACTGCAGTTGCCTCCGAGCTTACCTGCTCCTTACCCTAACCTAACTACCTGGGGAAGGTCCTCTGGCGCTCTCCCCACTCGGTGCCCTCTCTGGCACTGGGCTACCCGGGTCCGTCCTCCGGATCCTCGGGCCCCATCCACAACTCTACCGGCTCCCAGAGCCCACCTGCGGCCTCACCTGGCCGACATCCTCACAGTGGTGGAGTGCCCAACCAACTACACACACTAACAGGCTACACGCCCAGCCATTTCCACAACACTAATGCACCCATCCACAATACCATTCTGCAACCGCACCACAAATGCCAATATCCAACCACCATTTACCTATACCCTCTACCTAACACTTACACTACCCGCCCCGGGTACTCGTGAAAGGGGTCCACTCTTCCCCCATCCACACCTTCGCACCATGCACACCACTCCGTACCACTTACTCCAACTCTCTCCACACCACTCATTCTCTGCTCCATATATTCCACACACCTGTGCTCTCACACCTGGTGCCACCTGCACCCTTCTCTCCCCAAGCGCATTCGCGCTGATCCACCACACTCACTACTCATACACTGCTCCACACACCTGTCCAGCTCTCACACAGCATCATCTCATCTAACTACTCCCCTCTGAAACTTGCGCTTCCCAGTCGCCCCTTTAAACTATTGCGCTCCCTCGTCATTATCATCCACATTAAACTACCTGCGTCCCCACTACAGGTATCAGTCACTAACTAAACTTAACGTTACCTAATGTCATCTTCTAGGGCCCTATCAATATCCTAACCCACCCGGGCTAGTTTTCACTGCCATACACCCCATAAGCTATAGCTCCTTTGCCCCCACTATGGGAAGGGTGGCAGGGATGCCCCCCTTACCCACCGGGCCCATCGCTCACTACCAATTTTGCACATCAAATTTCAACAAATCAAAAATTTGGCCAATCACTGCCCATCATCTGCCAATCATTACTGCCACTCCTTTGCCAATCATCAAATTTTGTTTTTCTCTAATTTTGGGGCCAAAACACTAACCTCATCACACAGTCTACTCACTAATGCCTCTCGGTGCGCCAATTCCTGTCCAAAGCCCGGCTTCGTAAAGCCGAGCAATGAATGCGGGTTGTTTGGTGCCAGCGGCTGGATACGTCCCGCATTCGGTGCAGGGAAGGAGGTTTACCCGGGCCGAGATCCCACGCACCATCTCGGCGTGGAGCCATCCAATGGCTCGATCTCGACCTGCCGGAATGCCTCAACAAAAAGTGGTCGCCATGACGACCCTTCCTATCCAGCCGCCCGCTCCGCCTAGTGGAGCACGGACGCGGCCGTTCAAAGCGAGGCCCAGCACGCACCGAGGGCCCGCTTCGGCTAAAAGTCGACCTAACCTCTAACCTGGTTACCGTCGATGCTTCACCTGGATTCTTACACCCCGCAGCCCGTTCCTTGCTCACACATCCAGCCGTCTCCATGCTCCTCGTCGTACCTTTCCTTACACACCCAGGTACTCTCATTCCACTCACAGACTTGGTCACACACCTGACCACCGAACACTTTGGCACACATTCGTTGGTCGCACACCTCACCAACACACCTCTTCGCGCCCCCTCCTCGGTCACCTCCTCTGTGACAATCACAGGTGTGCTCTCCTTCGCACACCCAACCACGTGCCTCACTACCAATTCCAGCGTGCATTCCCACTCACGCTCTACCATTCCAGGTGTGCTTCCTTTCTCACCTGTCACAACCAACTCACGCTCCGTGTCACTCTCACTACTTTCACCTCCATTCTTGACAGCGCACTCTTTCCTCATGCACCTGTCCGTTACACACCTTTCTCGCGCACACTCCTGCGCACACTCTCCCGTCACACCCTCTGTAACACTCACCATAGGCGTGCCTTCTCCCTTACTCTTGACAGCATGCGCTTTCCCCATGCACCTGTCCGTCACACACCTTTCTCGCGCACACTCCTGCGCACACTCTCCCGTCACACCCTCTGTAACACTTACCACACCGCGCTTCCATGTGCTCCCTCGCACACGCGCTACGACCGACTCACTCTCGCCAGCACCCTCACTCCTTGGCACGCACTTTTTCCTCACACACCCCAGAGTCGGACTTTCTCGCACACCTCCTTTTTCGCACACCAGACCTGTCGCACACTTCACCAACGGCCTCTCACGAACACCCGGGTCCATCTCGACCCCCAAGCTTCTTAAATCCCCTGGCGCATCATACGCCCGACCATATTGGTCACCACTTACACCGGGTCCTCTTCCTCTTCGCTTCTCCTCCATCACCTGCGAATCCCTCATCCGGTTAATGAGCACATCATCACGATCCGAACACAGACTTCGGACCAATTCTTTTATCTCCTCTTTTATCTCTTTCTTATCCTCTCTCCGTCGCTTCTTAATTTCGCTCACCCCTTCTCCCACTTCTTCTAATTTCTGCCTCACCTCTTTTATGTCCCGGTACGTCTCCTCAAGCTCATCCTCTAAGGCTACCTTGACCGTTTCCATGTGCGTCCTCACCTGCCGGTCCTTCGTCTCCATTACCTCTGTCACCTCGTCCAACCTCGTTGTCAGTCCCTCACGTACCATCTGACATTCCCTCTTCGTCGCTATCAAGTCATCTTTTAGTTCTTTCTGTGTCGCTTTTAACCCTCCTAATACCGCAGTGTTCCTTTGAACCTGCTCCGTTAGTCCTTTTTGTCCCTCCGTCAGCTGTTCCACCTCCTGCGTCAGGTCCTCTATGCCCCCTTGTAACTTTACAGTCCCCTTTCTCACCTCCTTCTCCATGTGCTCCTTACAGTGCCTCACCTCCTCGCGCACTCCTCCGACCTCCTCACTCACACCTCTTCTGATCTCTTCTCCCATCACTTGCATCTCCTGCCCAGATGCCACCCTCATCTGCTCCATTTCCTCCCTGTGAGCATCCAGTTTGGTCTCTACCCCCATTCTGACCCCCTCTATCTGCTGCCCCATTTGTTTAACTTCCCTTTCCGCTTGGTCCCTCATGTCCCTCAATTTGCCTTCCATCCTGTTTTCTAACCCCTCTAACCCCTTTTGCATCCCTTCCATTTGATTCTCCTGGGCAGCCATTCTATTTTCTACCCCCATTAACCCATGTTTCACCCCTTCTATCCCATTGTCTAACCCCTCTAATTTCTTGTCTAATCCCTCACCGGTACCCCTCGCTTCGTCCCTCATTACCCCCATTTGGCCCTCTAATCGCTCACTATCAGCCCTCAATTCGTCCCTCATTACCCCCATTTGGTTTCCCATTACCCCCATTTGGTTTCCCATTACCCCCATTTGGCCCTCCAATCGCTCACTCTGAGCATCCATCCGGTTCCCCATTTGTTCCATAAGGGCCCTCATTTGCAGGAGGAAAAGGTTCGAATCCACCAGCGGCGCTACCACGGCCGCGGGCGCGGTCGCCGTGGCCATGTGCGAGGCGCCATTTTGTGCGTCTGCTACCCTTACTGCTTCGCTCTCCTCATGTCCCTCAATTTGGTCCTGGATCGACCCTGCCTCACTCTCCTCTACCGGAACCCAGCCGTCTTGGTCTGCCATAGCGCGACTTTCAAAATTCGGGTTTTTATTTTTTTTTGTAAAACACAATTAAATTTCGCCGTTATAATTTCGAGCGCGGGAAACGCGCTCCGGATCGAATTCTACTTCCCGACACCAAAATGTTACCCTAATGGTACAATTGGTGTTCCAAAATTTGGGCCTAACTGAATTTAGTCCCAGGTCCGAATCCAACTCCTCGACACCAAATGTTACAGACGCGGTTGTGGATGTTGGTTTACCGAGCGGTTTGGTATGACCGCGTCTGCACAGTTTACCCGATTATACTCGAACGTTGGCCGAGTCGCGCTACGCTAAATCAATGAAGGAAAAGGACACAACGGCTGGGATTAAATGACACGACACCAGGGGTACAGTTCTCAAGACCTCCGGAGGAGGATATAATATGGGATATGTTTAGATTACACCGACCAGAGGTACAGCACAGTAAGGTGGGCACTTAAACACGGTCTTATATTAGCCCCGACAGACCACAGATAAACAGGACAAAACTGACTCACACGGGGATTGATGGCAAGGAAGGGCAGGTAGTCGAGGCTCAAGGTGCACCTTGGCGCAGGGGCAGAATCGACCCGGTCCGGTCCAGAGATGCGGGAGGTCTCGTCGCGCTGGAGGTGGCGTCTGTTTCTCCTTCGTGGCTGAGGCGCATCTGACGTCACGTCCGGTAAGTCGCTGCGTATATCCGGCGGGGAGTGACACGCCCTCGGCTCGTTAGCTCCGCCCCAGATGGAATCGGCCCGTTGCTTCTTATTGGGTGCGGGGGTTACCGGGCTCCGCCCTTGACGAGGGGCCGACAGGTAGCCCCTTCGTGGTAACCCCGTCGGCGCACATGGGTAATGGCGGCTAACCGAGCCGGAGTGAGGACGCACACTCCCCGCGCGCTGTTGTGGTAGTTGTTGTTGTTGTTGTTGTTTCATGGGGAAGATGGGAGGAGGTATGGGGAGGTCCTAAACTCACTACTGGTGCCATACAATCACATTCTGGTGCAACGAAGAGTCAGAATTAATGGAAACGAGTCCTTAACTGACATAGACTAAGAATAACTAGCAAGATGTCCGAAAGTTGTCTACGTGAGATGCGGTGGACCTGGGCACGACATTTAATGGGGGAAAAAGGGGAAGGTCGGTTCTACAGAGTGTTGTTTACAGACAATGGGACTAGGGAATGGGGGATTGGGGATAGTTGGGGAGTATTGGGGAAATAGGGGAATATTTACAAGCAGATATGGAGGCCAAATCCCATATCCGCAACAATATACTTTGTTAATGTATTAGATGGTGATGGAAGTTGTAGGAGAATTAAATTATTTCCCACACATAAACAAATATTTGTAGGATCATTGTTTCAGTGGTCTACTCGGCATCATTGATATTAAGAGAGTGAGAGGGAGCAAATATTCGTAGGATCATTGTTTGAGTGGTCTAAAGAACAACATTGAGGATAAGAGTAGGTTATCTTTTGCTATAGCTAGTATGTCAAAAGGCCAAAAGGTTCGTAAAGATCAGGGTGGCAGAAATAGAGGTGTTAAGGGGAAATGAAGAAAAGTGAGGGTGAGAGGAAAATGTACATGTAAGTGAATGGAGATTTGGGGGTGTCCCAGGAACAAGGTGTCCCAGGAACCAGGTTACAGGTCATGTTTTTACATGTTTACAGGTCATGTTTTTACATGTTTACAAGTCATGTTTTTACATGTTTACAGGTCATGTTTTTACAGGTTACAGACCATGTTTTTACGTGTTTACAGGACATATTTTTACAGGTTACAGGTCATGTTTTTACATGTTTACAGGTCATGTTTTTACAGGTTACAGACCATGTTTTTACGTGTTTACAGGTCATGGTTTTTACAGGTTACAGGTCATGTTTTTACGTGTTTACAGGACATGTTATTACAGGTTACAGACCATGTTTTTACATGTTTACAGGTCATGGTTTTTACAGGTTCCAGGTCATGTTTCTACTTGTTTACAGGTCGTTTTTACAGGTTACAGACCATGTTTTTACGTGTTTGCAGGTCATGTTTTTACAGGTTACAGACCATGTTTTTACGTGTTTACAGGTCATGTTTTTACAGGTTACAGACCATGTTTTTACATGTTTACAGGTCATGGTTTTTACAGGTTACAGGTCATGTTTTTACATGTTTACAGGTCATGTTTTTACAGGTTACAGACCATGTTTTTCCGTGTTTACAGGTCATGGTTTTTACAGGTTACAGGCCATGTTTTTACATGTTTAAAGGACATGTTTGCACAGGTTACAGGTCATGTTTTTACATGTTTAGAGGACATGTTTGCACAGGTTACAGGTCATGTTTTTACATGTTTACAGGTCATGTTTTTTACAGGTTACAGACCATGTTTTTACGTGTTTACAGGTCATGGTTTTTACAGGTTACAGGTCATGTTTTTACATGTTTACAGGTCATGTTTTTACAGGTTACAGACCATGTTTTTATGTGTTTACAGGTCATGGTTTTTACAGGTTACAGGTCATGTTTTTACATGTTTACAGGACATGTTATTACAGGTTACAGGCCATGTTTTTACATGTTTACAGGTCATGTTTGCACAGGTTACAGGTCATGGATTTACAGGTGACAGGTCATGTTTTTACATGTTTACAGGTCATGTTATTACAGGTTACAGACCATGTTTTTACGTGTTTACAGGTCATGATTTTTGCAGTTTACAGGCCATGTTTTTACATATTTACAGGACATGTTCGCACAGGTTACAGGTCATGTTTTTACATATTTACAGGACATGTTTGCACAGGTTACAGGTCATGTTTTTACATATTTACAGAACATGTTTGCAGGTCATGTTTACAGGACATGTTTGCACAGGTTACAGATCATGTTTTAAAATATTTACAGGTCATGTTTTTACAGGTTACAGGACATATTTTCACATGTTTACAGGTCATGTTTTTACAGGTTACATATCTTGTTTGTTTGTTTTTGTTTGTTTTTTGGATACAACATCGAGGCTCGTGTAAAAGCTAACATTAATCACAAAAAAAACGGACACATAAAAAACATATAATAAAGGGAGAGGGAAACAAGATGGGGAGATAGCGGGAAGCACACAAGTACAACAGTAGAGAACAGGGACATCGGGAGATCTGTGGGAGGGAGAGGGCTTGGAGGGAGGAGGCATGGGAAGGGGGGGGGGGGGGGGAGAGGTATAAAACACATGGATACTGCTAGGACTTCCAGAAAAGAAGTTGGTATTTCAAAAAGTGGATCTGGGGTGAATTAACGGGGGTAGAAAAGATCAAGGTTTTGGATGGGGGAAGATAAGAGATGGCGGTGAACAGCTGTTTTAAAAACCTGGAGGGAGGAGTGGGATTGAAGAGAGTGAGGAGGTTTGTTCCAGAGGTGGGAGTAAAGAGGAGTGAAGGTGAGCAGAGAGTCTTGATTTTGGCAATTTCACCAGAAGAGGGTTACTGGCAGATCTTGTGTGACCTGCAGGAATATTTGGTGGACAGAGCCCTGGGAGAGCTGGGGGAGCAAGGCCGGAGAGAAGTCGGTAGAAGACGGAAAGACCACCTACATGCCTGCGGTGAGTGAGTGAAAGGACCTCACAATCAGCTTCATCGCAGGAGATTCCAGTGATTCTGAAAGCTTTGGTTTCAACAGCGTGAAGCTGAGCTCGGTGTGAGGCAGGAGCGCCAGCCCAGAAGGGAGAACAGCATTCCATTGAGCTGTGGATGAAAGCCTTGTATGTGGTGAGGACCTCAGGTGTGCCAAGGAAGGACTTCACACGATGGAGGATGCCCAGTCGGCGACTGGATTTGGAGGCCAGCTTGGAAATGTGGTTTTCCCAGGAAAGGTCATGGCAGATAGTGAGACCCAAAAGCTTGAGTGACAGAACTTCTTGGAGAGGATTGTTGAGAATGTAGATAGGAGGGTTGTCCAGTTGGTCTTTTCGGAGAGACGAAGTGAGAGTGTGAGATTTGTCAGGATTGAAATACATGTTCCACTTGTTTGACCAGTCTGTGAGTATGTCAAGGTCTGCAGAGAGTGAGGAGGCTGCAGACTGACGATCTGAGGGATGACGAATGGAGCAGCAGAGAGTGGAGTCATCAGCAAAGAGATAGAGAGGATTTTCCAGAGAGTCGAGTGATCATTGATTGGGACCAGAAAAAGCACAGGGCCCAGAACACTGCCTTGGGGAACTCCAGCCAGAACAGGGAGGGAAGATGAGAGAAATCCTTTGAGGGCCACACATTGAGTACGACCAGAGAGGAAATCCGCAAGCCATGCGTGGAGATTTCCATGGATACCATAGGAGGAGAGTTTGGTGAGCAGAGCAGGGTGCCAAACCGTATCGAAGGCATGTGATATGTCAAGGGAGACTGCTCTGATTTGCTGTTTGGAATTGAGGACCTCCATCCATTGTTGAGACAGCAGAAGCAGCATGTCCAGAGTAGAATGATCTGGTCTGAAACCAAATTGATGATCAGAGATCAAGCCATTGGAGAAGAGGAAAGATTTGATATCCGAAGCAATGATGGATTCCATGACTTTGCTGATAATTGGGAGCAGGCTGATTGGTCTGTTGTTGCAAGGATCTGTTTCAGCATCTTTTTTGTGTAAAGTGGTAATGTTTGCTGATTTCCAAGCTGATGGCAGATGAGCTTGAGCAAAGGATAAGGTAAAGAGAACAGAGAGAGGGTGTGAAAGAGGTGACAATCTGTGAAAGAGGTGAAAGTGGTGTGAAAGAGGTCGGTTATGTGACAATCTCAAACCGGACATATCATCAAATGTTTATCAGAGCCAACTTAATCAAAAGTTGGTGCACAATAAGTCGTCCAACAGTCGCTGTATCAACATCGGAGATCCAGTGTTTGCCCGAAATTTTGGTGCAGGTGCGACGTGGCTACCGGGGGACATCATCGAGAAGCCAGGTCCACTGTCCTGCATGATTCGCCTGCAGGACGGCCGTGAAATTCGTCGACATCAGGACCACATAACCTACCGTCACTGTGAGTCGATAGAGCCTGCAGCATCGTCACAGTCAGAACAGTTTGACCCACCACTGCCGGAGATCGTCGTGGCCGCTCCAGCCGGCTCGGATGCCCCGAAAACCTCTGCGAACGCTACACCCTTCGTGGAGACCAAAGGAATCACCTCGGACGCTGTATCCACTGGTACACCGCGACCCAAAGGGATCACCTCGGACTCTGTATCCACTGGTACACCACGACCCAAAGGGATCACCTCGGACTCTGTATCCACTGGTACACCGCGACGCTCAATGCGTGAGAGAAAAGCACCCGACCGGTTGAATCTTTGAAGATGTTTTTTTCACGTTGACACGTTCTATTTTCACGTTGACACACGTTCTATTTTCACGTTGACATATGTTCTATTTTCACGTTGACACATGTTCTATTTTCACGTTGACACACGTTCTATTTTCACGTTGACACATGTTCTATTTTCACGTATTTTCATTATTTTCATAATCGTTTGCACACATATTTTCACATGTTTTGGATATGTTGCTTTTGAAATGTCAATTCTGGCAATCTAGCACGTATTGCTCTTGGTAATTTTGGACTTAAAGGGGAGGATATCATGTATGAAGCTGCAAATATTCACCATTGTATCCCTACGCCCGAGCTCGGATGGCGCTGCAGTGAATCGGGCCTGTATCGGGAGAGTCAATAAACGCGCAACAATCGATCGTAGTTTGTCGAGATACCTTACACATACACTATATGGCCAAAGGTATGTGGACAGCCAAACATCACACCCGTATGTGCTCGTGTTGGAACATTGCTGCGGGGATTTTATTACATTCAGCCACAAGAGCATTGGTGAGGTCAGAAACTGATGTTGGGGGATTAGGCCCGGCTCGCAGTCGGCGTTCCAATTCATCCCAAAGGTGTTCGATGGGGTTGAGGTCAGGGTTCTGTGCAGGCCAGTCAAGTTTTTCCACACCGATCTCAACAAACCATTTTTGTATGGACCTGCCTTAGTGCACGGGGCCATTGTCATGCTGAAACAGGAAAGGGCCTTCCCCAAACTGTTGCCACAAAGTTGGAAACACACAATCATCTAGAATGTCATTGTATGCTGTAGCGTTAAGATTTACCTTCACTGGAACTAAGGGGCCCAGCCCGAACCATGAAAAACAGCCCCAGACCATTATTCCTCCTCCACCAAACTTTACAGTTGGCACTATGCATTCGGGCAAGTGGTGTTCTCCTTGCATTTGCCAAACCCAGATTCATCCGTTGGACTGCCAGATGGTGAAGCGTGATTCATCACTCTAGAGAACACGTTGCCACTGCTCCAGAGTCCAATGGCGATGAGCTTTACACCACTCCAGCTGACACTTGGCATTGCGCATGGTGATCTTATGCTTGTGTGCGACTGCTCGGCCATGGAAACCCATTTCATGAAGCTCCTGATGAACAGTTGTTGTGCTGACGTTGCTTCCAGAGGCAGTTTGGAACTCGGTAGTGTGTTGCAACCGAGGACAGACGATTTTTACACGCTAGGTGCTTCAGCACTCGTGGTCCCGTTCTGTGAGCTTGTGTGGCCTACCACTTCATGGCTGAGCTGTTGTTGCTCCTAGACGTTTCCACTTCACAATAACAGCACTTACAGTTGACCAGGTCATCTCTAGCAGGGAAGGAATTTGACGAACTGACTTGTTGGAAAGGTGGCATCCTATGACTGTCACGTTGAAAGTCACTGCGCTCTTCAGTACGGCCCATTCTACTGCCAATGTTTGTCTCTGAAGATTGCATGGCTGTGTGCTCGATTATATATACCTGTCAGCAATAGGTGTGGCTGAAACAGCCGAATCCACTAATTTGGTGTGTCCACATACTTTTCGCCATGTAATGTACACACCGCCTTTTATTATTACAGATATGATTCGTTTTTTTTTGGTGTGCCTTATTGTGATTAACACTTGACCCAAACAAAATCAATGGAAATCTGACATGACCACGTATTTTTTTTACTTTTTATTCTCAATGGTGAAGAATCGCTTAAAATTCTCAGATCCAGATCCAGATCTGAATGTTCACCAAAATCTAATCATTTAAACCTTGTCACATATACTCAAACTCTCCACCAAATTTCAATCGAATCCGTCATATCCTTTTGAGGCCTCCCTGCCCTGGGGCTTGGAAAAGGAAGGGCGGTGTACAATCTATATAATAATAGTGTAAGGACTCGACTTTGTTATCCCTTTTACGCCGCACCCAGTGACCCGATGCCCACGGCACTAATGGATTTACGATCTACGAACCGCGCTCTTTGTTTATCACGTACAGCCATACTCGAAAAATCTGAATTAGCCGACGTTGGGGCCCAAAAGCATCCGATTAACTTCCGATACGACGCCATCTTTCGACGCCATCGTATTGGCGTCTGCTGGGCGAAGGCGATGCGAGCCGTCCGCTGATTGGACAGTCGAGTGGTGTCATTAAATAATGGGCCGTGCTTACTGCTTACTGATATTGATCTGAAACTTGCAAATGGGCATGTATTGCAAAGCAATTTTCCTTCTTATATTGTCCAAGTATAAAATACACACCCACACACACACATAAATCAGCTGATCGTCAAATCTGCATTCCCTACAACCAGTGATTACAGGTTTAAAAAATGATTTTTTGATGTATTGACAACGATGTAAATAGGAAAGCATTAATTTAATTATTTCCTTCTTATTCTGTAAAAGCGGCCTCGACGGTATAGTGTGCGATTGCCCAAAGCAGGTTCTTATTTTGACAATCGTTAGTCGGGCAATAAATACTTACGGAATATTAAATGAAAAAAAATGTTTCTTTCTTGAATATTTTAAAGCATTTTGTTTTTCATTCCACATGGTGTGTTTCTTCCCTCCCTCTGTGGACAACCAAGTGCCGGCTTCCGGTGGTAGTATAATCCTCTGTAGCAGTGTAGGGTTTTATGAGCCAATGATTATGGTGCGGCGCATGTCGAGTCACAGCAGGATTTTATGAAACGCCATTTGAAGTTGTGAAAAAGGTCAGAGTACCTGCTAACATGTCAAGCTACAGCAGGGCGGCGCAGGTCAGTTATAGTTAATCAACGGATCAATGAGAATGTCCTTTACTGTACATACTGTACTTTACCACATCGGTTATAAACGCTGCCACAGGAGATCTCCGATGGTCTTTACTTTAGCTTCTGTTTTGGATTCGGTTCCCGCCTCCTGATACCTCGCAGGTGTGACGTCGCAGTCGTCGCATCAGAGGACGTTAAGCCAGCTGTCTCATCTGATTGGACAGTCGAAGGCGACAGCAAGCCGTCCGCTGATTGGACAATCCAGAGCATGCATTTGTGCCGGTGTCGGCGAGCGTTGTTCATATACGCACTCTTCATTCTCATCTTTCTTCCTAACTCTTACTCGGACAAGCAAATCCCCTATGCCATCCATAATGGTACACTCTATCCATACACCACATCCTCCCTTCCGTGGATGTTCCACGGGTTTCGGCTAGTATAGCAATAATTAAAGATCAGAAGAGGAAGACATAGGACTGGCTATAGTGCATTTCACCTTGTCCTGAAACAAGGAAAAACCTCTTCAAAGGACCACGTACTGTGTAGGAATAGTTTCACAAAAGTCAAGTGTGGTTGTACAGCCACAATAAGAAAGGAAGTTCAAGAATGACATGTTGACCTCTCCAAAAGGAGAACACTCAACATGGTGTGTTGTATTGATACGTTTGGAAGTAAACCATTTTCCCTTCCTCAAAGTGCGATTTGTGACTCCAGGAATACAGGCAAAAGGAACAAAAGGAACAGGCAGAAGGAACATACTCCAGGAACATGCTGGCAACTTTAGCCATGGCAAAGCGAACCCTTGTTCTCTCATTGAGCCAATCGTGTGTCCGGAGAGGCGTGTCCTACGTTCTCTCATTGAGCCAATCGTATGTCCGGAGAGGCGTGTCCCCTGTTCCCGCATTCAGCCAATCGTGTGTCCAGAGAGGCGTGTCCTCCGTCCCCGCATTGAGCCAATCGTGTGTCCGGAGAGGCGTGTCCCCCGTTCCCGCATTCAGCCAATCGTGTGTCCGGAGAGGCGTGTCCCCCGTCCCCGCATTGAGCCAATCGTGTATCCGGAGAGGCGTGTCTCCCGTTCCCGCATTCAGCCAATCGTGTTTCTGGATTAGTGGGTCACCACGCCTCCTTCAACAATGTCTTGGCTCAAGAGATAAAGTCGTGAATGCGAGGGACAATGAATTATGAAATATTGTGCATTATAAGTTTATAACGAATACAAAGTTATAACAAGTTAACAAAGCGCGGAGCCGATGAGCGTGACGCTGTTGTGACTATCCTCGGATGCAAACACTACGTTTCCATTTGTTGTACAGATTCCTCGCATAACGTTCCTTGCGAAGATCTATTTTAACGGTCGCACGTGATTTCCGTCCGAGCGTCTCTATAAATGTCAAATGGTGATCTATGTATAGTGAGTGGGAAGAGTATCGGTTCCTGAACTACTCACGGGCAGGGAGCAGGTGCGTCGGGCAGAGTGAGCGACTACGCGGGTATTGAGCTGGTGTAGGCATTGCGTAGGGCAGGAGTAGTAAGGGGAGTACCGAGCAGGTAGTGCATGGTTTACCGAGCAGGTAGTTCATGGTTTACCGAGCAGGTGTGCATGGTTTACCGAGCAGGTAGTTCATGGTTTACCGAGCAGGTAGTGCATGGTTTACCGAGCAGGTAGTGCATGGTTTACCGAGCAGGTAGTGCATGGTTTACCGAGCAGGTAGTGCATGGTTTACCGAGCAGGTAGGGCATGGTTTTCCGAGCAGGTAGTGCATGGTTTACCGAGCAGGTAGTGCATGGTTTACCGAGCAGGTAGTGCATGGTTTACCGAGCAGGTAGTGCATGGTTTACCGAGCAGGTAGTTCATGGTTTACCGAGCAGGTAGCGCATGGTTTACCGAGCAGGTAGTTCATGGTTTACCGAGCAGGTAGTGCATGGTTTACCGAGCAGGTAGTGCATGGTTTACCGAGCAGGTAGTGCATGGTTTACCGAGCAGGTAGTTCATGGTTTACCGAGCAGGTAGTGCATGGTTTACCGAGCAGGTAGTGCATGGTTTACCGAGCAGGTAGTTCATGGTTTACCGAGGAGGTAGCGCATCGTTTACCGAGCAGGTAGTTCATGGTTTACCGAGCAGGTAGTGCATGGTTTACCGAGCAGGTAGCGCATGGTTTACCGAGCAGGTAGCGCATGGTTTACCGAGCAGGTAGCGCATGGTTTACCGAGCAGGTAGTGCATGGTTTACCGAGCAGGTAGTTCATGGTTTACCGAGCAGGTAGCGCAAGGTTTACCGAGCAGGTAGCGCGCGCTGAAAGGTTTACCTTTCAAACGAAAATAAAGGCCGTAATTACCCCCAGTCCTCTCCGTGTTTATTATAAACTCGGCAATAAGTGTTCACAGGAAGTTGAAGTTAAAAAATATTTATCCTCTAAGAAGTTTTTTTTAACCCCCACCCTCCACTACGAGGGGTAATCGTGGGCAGGCAGGGGAGGGGGTTGATGGAGTTTTTAAAATATACGGGGAGGTGGGGGGAGGGGGTGAAACGGACCTTTTTTTTTAAATTCCCGTAATGAAGACGCACCTCATCTCACCCTCAACTCTCCTCTCCTCCTCCCCACCAGCCGGAGGCGTCTGCGCCGCGACTCCATGACCCTTATCGGCGCCGCAGGACGGACGGGAGCGATGGCCACGCAGAGACTCAAACGACTGGACACTGCACTGATGTCCGGTCCACCCGCGTCGCTCAGCGTGGAGACCCTGGTGGACGCCTTGTTGTGCTTCGCCGCTGAGTGCCGCAGCTCTGTGCTCTGCCGGCACGGAACGTTACCTGTCTTCAACACGTGGGGTCCGTCCGAGTGCGTCTCGATGTCCCCTTTTCCGCTAGGTCATCAAGTGGTAGAGTTTAAATCGCACTTTTCTAACGCGGGGTTGTAAACAATTATAAGGAGGGTTTGACGAGCTCCTGTCCAACGAGGGGTTCTGGGCGCACCCCCACACGGGAGGGGTTCTGGACGCACCCCCCCCCCCACACGCGAGGGGTTCTGGACGCACCCCCCCCACCCCCCACCCGCGACGGGTTCTGGACGCAAAGCGAGGGGTTCAGGACGCGCCTCCCCCCCCCCCCCCCTCCACCCGCGAGGAGTTCTGGACACGCATCCTCTATGAGGGGTTTTGGACACGCATCCTCTCTTATGAGGAGTTTTGGACATGCATCCTCCCTATGAGGGGTTTTGGACACGCATCCTCTCTGAGGGGTTTTGGACACGCAGCCTCTCCAAGGGGTTTTGGACATGCAGCCTCTCTGAGGGGTTTTGTACACGTAACCTCTCTATCAGGGGTTTTGGACACGCAGCCTCTCTGAGGGATTTTGGACATGCATCCTCTCTGAGGGGTTTTGGACATGCAACCTCCCTATGAGGGATTTTGGACAGGCAGCCTCTCTATCAGGGGGTCTTGGACACGCACCCTCTCTATGGGGTGTTTTGGACACACATCCTCTCTATGAGGAGTTTTGGACACACATCCTCTCTATGAGGGGTTTTGGACACGCATCCTCTCTGAGGGGTTTTGGACGCACTCCTGCCTGACAATGGGTTTTGGACACGCATCCTCTATGAGGAGTTTTGGACACGCACCCTCTCTATGAGGGGTTTTTGACACGCAACCTCTCTATGAGGGGTTTTGGATGCACTCCTGCCTGACTATGGGTTTTGGATGTGCTTGCGCCCGATGAGGGTCTTGGATATGCCTCCACCTGATGAGCGGTTTAGGCCAGTCTGACGTAGGGTTTTGGATGTTCCCCCACCCGATAAGGGGTTTTGGATGTGCCCCCGCCCAACGAGGGATTTTGGATCCCGCTCCCTTCCGGTGAGGGGTTTTGGACGCCTTCCTGTCCGACAAGGGGTTTAAGATGGTGGGGGAGGAAGTCTCTGACACACTGCCCTTCTACAAGGTGTCTTGTGTGTGGGGGGGTGGGGGGGAGAGCGGGGGTGGGGGGGGGCTCTAGTACACGCTGTGATAGAATATAGATGTGTGGTAGTTTTAAGATACATAAAAGAAATCTTGTTGTTTGATATGGGCAAGCAAAGCTGTCACTGTCATCATTTACATGCATCTGCTGGTGGCATCATTTCTGGTGTGTCTGAAACTGATGCGATGCACCCTGGAGGTTTGGGTAGGAATTTGTTTGTTCAGAGTACCAACGTACAATGGCCTTCTTTGCGATTTTTTTTGTTTGTTTAAACATTCACCAGCAAATGCTAGCAGACAGGAAACCTGACCTCGCCTGCCATCCGAGAGTGACACACTTTGTGAAGCACCAATTGTAATTTATATATAGTCTTCGGGAATCAAACACAATATGATTGAAAGATGACTGTGCTACTGCGACCTGTGAGCTATTCCATTAGCTCCATCACACTGGTGTCGTGCAGAAGTAGATGGAGTAGTTTTTTGGAATTGAATAATGAGTGTTTGGATCTTGAGATAATCTCTCCATAAATGGTGTCCATCCACATGCAGCTGAATGTTTAGTGTGGAAGAAAAGACGTCCGAGACATTCGGATTCCAAGTCGATTTTCTTTATTCAACCCGCCACCATCTCACCCACTAGTCCTTCATCTGGCTCTCCCAGTACCGGAAAACCACCATAAGCCAGAGCTCAACCATATTCACATATTATAAAATCAAAGGCAAAGTGATGCTGCTACAAATTCCTTTTCCTGTACAAGGTGCGTCCGGAGCTATATTAATGTTTAATCCTGTAGTGAGACAGCTGCTCTGAAACAACTTGCCTTCTCTTCCTGGAACGCTAATGTGACCGAAGGCAATCTCAATGCATTCCAAAAAGACCTCAAGTGTGCGTCCATTCTCAGGAGAGCCAGAAAACAACATCTGTCCAACATTAAGAACGAACTTTCAAATTTCTCTTCCTCCTCTGAAACCTGGTGGTGCCTCGTCAAGTCGGTCTCTGGTGTATGTTCTCCTTCCATCCCTACCCCGTCTTCAAATGGCATCACAGCCGACTCTGTCCGTGGGAAGGAAGGAGGGAGATGTACAGACACCGTTGTTGATAGGGAAGGAGGAAAATGTTGAACCATCAACAATTACGGAGATAGAGCAGTCAGAGAGAAAGCTCAATATGAGAGAGCAATGTGAAGGAGGAAAGCCGAAAGAGGGAAGCTTGGATATCAGACCCCGATGCCAAACTCTGTCAAAGGCATTAGAGATGTCGAGGCCTACAACAAAGGATTCCCCAAAGTCTCTCAGAGAATAGGCCCAGACATTGGTAATGTAAGAAAGAATATCACCGGTAGATCTTGCCTTGCAAAAGCCATATTGATGGTCAGACAGAAGACTGTGAGATTCAAGATGCTTGAGGAAATGGGAATTGAGAAGACATTCAAAGACTTTGGAAATAGTAGAAGTGAGAGCAATTGGACAGTAGTTGGAAGGGTTTGAATGATCAACCTTCTTTAAAATAGGCTGAACTAAGGCATGTTTCCAGGAAAGAGGAAAAGTTTGGGTTTTTAAACAGAAGCGAAACAAACGAGCAAGCACGAGAGAAAGTTCCAAGGGACACTCCTTCAAGACACGAGGAGGAATGCCATCTTGTCTGTACGCTATGCGACTATCCTAAAAACCTGCTCTGCTGCTCTTGCACAATTTCTCTGTCCTTTTCACCCGATCATTTGCCCTACGTCATCTTCCATCTGCTTGGAAATCCGCCATCATCATTGCATTACACAAAAAATTGCAAAAACAGATCCCCTTAACTACAGATTTATCGGCTTTCTTCCAATCATCAGCAAGGTAATGGAATCCATCATCGCAGTAAATATGAAATCCTTCCTTTTCTCCACCAATCTCATCTCAGGTCACCATTTTGGTTTCAGACCAGGTCACTCCTCCTTGGACATGCTGCTTCTACTCTTCCAACAATGGATGGAGGCCTTCAATATCAGACATGAGATCAGGGCCATCTCTCTGGATATATCTTGTGCTTTTGATACAGTCCTGCATCTTATCTTACTCTCCAAACTCTCTGCCGATGGCATCCAAGGTGAAATCCACACCTTGCTTGCTGACTTCCTCTACTCTCGTAGCCAACGCGGGGCTCTCAATACAACAACAACATGCATTTTAAAGGCCATTTTCCCTGCTAGAGCGGGGGTTAGCCTTGCGGTCCCCATGACAATCTTCTCCATTTTGCCCTATTTTCTGTATCTCTCCTTGTTAACCCCCTTGCCCGCATTTCTTCTTCCACCATCTTCAGCCAAGTCTTTCTCGGTCTTCCCCGTCTTCTACTTCCTTCTACATTCATTTCCATCACTCTTCTCAACCAGTCACTTTCATCCTTCCTCAACACATGACCAAACCATCTCAACCTGTTCCTCTTCACAGCATCAATCACAGACTCTATTCCCATCATCTTTCGCAATTCATCATTTGTCTTCCTCTCTCTCAACGATACTCCGCACATCCGTCGAACCATTCGCATTTCCACCCTTTCCAACCTTCGTTGCTGCTCTACGTTCATTACCCATGTCTCGCTCCCATAAATCATAACACTTCTCACACATGCAGCATACACCTTTCCCTTCAGCTTCAACGACACTCCCCTCATCATCAGCACGCCACTCAATTCCCGAAACTTCTTCCATGCACATCTCACTCGAGCAACCGTTGCCGAGTCTGATCCACCTTCTCCATTCAGCATGTCTCCGAGGTAGCAAAATGCTCTCAATGGAACTCTTTAATCTCCCCTTCCTGTCAAGGATAGAATGCCCCATGTTCTGGACCGAGTCCTTTTCCTGATCTTCATGAATGATCTCTCTGACTCTCTGGAAAATCCTCTTTATCTATTTGCTGATGACTCTGCCGTCTTCCGTGACATCCATCATTCAGACAGCCAGGCTGCAGCCTCTTCCATCTCTTCAGACCTTGAAAAACAAGACCGAAAGTCTAACATCGGCGTAGCCGGGCTTGTTTCATACTTTAGTTGAAGAGGAAAGTATGACCTGGGTGCGGATACCAGGAAGCAAATAATGTAAGTATTAAATTGTTTTGACTTCAGGCATGGACAGCCGGTTCGGGAATGACTTGGGTAAAAAAAAAAGTACCCAGTCTGTTGCTATGTCCAGTCAATGGCAAAACTACAAATGGGGAATCCGTGAATCATCTCTCTCCCAGCAGTCGCTAGGGCAGGAATTTAGTATTTGTCCACAGTGCCGGCGGTAGCTCTTCACGGAATTGTAATCAAACAGAAGAAAAAAGAAAAAAAAACAACATCCTGATGATGTTCCTGGTCCTGCCATACTTTTCCCATACCCACTCCTCCCACAATGACATTACGTCATTAGCTTGGTGGATTTATTTAATCTGGTGTTGGGGTAGTGCATAAACGATGGGCCAAATGGCCTCCTCCAGTCTCAAATGTCCTTCCTTGTTCATATTTTTTCTTTGCTTGCACAAAGGCCGAGGATCTGACTCCGTCTGTACCCGTGTATTGTGTGTTGGTTTCCAGCTGCACCTTTTGTAACAAAGGTGAGGAGCATGAGATTGCAGAGAGAAGACTTCACACTAATCAAGGTCATTGGACGTGGGGCCTTTGGAGAGGTAGGTGCTTCACAACCACCTGATGAGTGAGAAAAGGGCATCATGTATCAGGTGTCTTTCCATTAAGGTATCATGTAGCTGTTTTGTAATACCATAGTTTGTTGGACTCAGCATGAATTTGGAACATGAACCTTGAGAACAAGAACTCTTTCCCACACTTGAGTTTGAATGGTGTGCTGTCCCAGACTGACACTGATGTAAACTGTGATAGATGGTCAAAGGTCTAGAGTCTAGACTATGTGTGGTGTTCAAATATATATCTATTAGGCCATGGAGCATAGGGCTAAAATGTGCTCAATTTGACAATTTCGTGCAACAACGCAGAGGATTACTTAAAATTGCTATAGATGGGTTGGGGATGTGCTCCTGAACAAGAAACACCATGTCCCCAGACACCAGGGGTGCTCATTAATTTTTAACGCGCACTTGATGAAAATGCAAGTAAATATATATTCATCAACTATACGTTACTGCATTTTCTTTTATTTCTGGATAGTTTGAGGAGTAAAATGAAAAAAATTGATTGTGATATTGTTTCTAGACCTCCTTTTCACTAAAATACACCAATAAACATGATATTTTTGTATCTAGATAGTCATAGCGATAAGTTGAAAATGAATCCAATCTGAAAATATGGTCTGCCGCAGCTGAAACACATGTTGTGCCGCAAATAAATCATTTTTATTTTACTTTTTTTAAATTAACTTCTCACTTCTACCTTCTATGATCAGTTCATCTTCTTTGATTTGAAGAATGGCAATGAGTGGCAGTTGACGGCTGACTCCTTTTACTTTTTAGAAGATTCATTTTCAACTTATTTATTTAAAACAGTACAACATGTATACATTACGCATGTCATGGAAAGTGCTTGCATGATTAACAGTGTTTAAGAGTACTGTTACTTTTGCTTCGTTTCCATGTTCAATACATAATGTATACATGCCAGGATAAGGCAGACAGACATAAATAATTGAGACAATCAAATTTGTTTATGATATCCATTACATTATAATTTACATCATTGTTCAATTTACAGCTTTCAAGTTTGAGAAATTTGTACTATTAACTATATTCACAGGTATAAGGTCGAAATCATGAACACAGGACTTTCATTTAAAAAATGATTGTACTTAAGAATAAATTAATTTTATTCCTAGGAGGGGCCAGCTTCGCAAATTATGCAGAAGATATTTGTGCACTTGACCTAAAAGACACTTTAAAAATGAAGATTGATAAATTCATATGACCTCAAAAAAAGGAACTTCACCTCAATATTCTTCTTCATCAGAACCAGCTCCTTCCTCTGGCTCAGCAACTGGTTCATCGGATACAATTTCACCATTCTCGCATCCAGTGCATCTACAGAGTTCTGTACATTGCATACCAAGCTCACTGCAGCATGTTACGTCAGCCACTGACTGCACGTCATCTTTGAGTGCACGCTTACATTTTCCCTTCTTGCAGCTACAGTGTACTAGCTCCAGGATGTCATCAGGAGCAGGTGGAAGACTACACCAGTCCACTTCCAGAGAAGGTGTTCCATCAATCTCTTCAACTTTCCATCCTGATTCACTGGGAGCTGGAATTTCTGGCAGCTGTTCTAGGCAACGACGAAATATACCAGCTTGGTAATTAGCACGCATGATGTGTTTGATGAGAGAATCTCTGTTTGGTGGAAGGGATTCTCCAGCATGGACACCAAGTCGAAACTTATCATATCTGGCCTCGTTGACGGTTTCTGCTTTCTCCTGCCCATATACATGGCAAGCAAATCGCTCCAGTCTAGCAATTAGGTCATCTGATGGAGTGAATGACACCCCAAGCTCTTGAAAGGTTTCTTTGTACTTGTCATACTTAATCATTAGCTTGTAAGGTGTGACTTTCCCTTTTCCTCTGAAGGCGCTAACTGAGTCGCAACCAGTAAACGGGTGAAATCCCACAAGCGCAGATGTTACATCAGTTCCCAGCTGGCTCTGTAGAGATGTCATATCAAGAGTTCGTACCTTATCTTTGACACCGGTGTGAAACAGTAGAGGCACAGTAAACTGATGAGCACAACCTAAACTAATTATGAAGACATCAGTGTCCTGGCATTTGATGACAATTGCTGGTGAATGCGTTATATGCGCTGTGTCAGTTTCTTGTAGCCTTTTCTGTGCATAATCGGCATGCAAGAGGATTCTGGTGTCCGCTTCCTCATGACTGCAACGAAGCTCTGGAATTACTTCTGAGACTACCATGCCATTCTCAATCCCGAGGGCATGACATAGCTCTCCATGTGCGATGTACACCTTCACATTTCTGTAAGAGTCAGGAGGGCACTGTTGCCAAACATGTAGAAGATACTCCACGAATGCTTCCTTGTTCTCACTGGCACTGAGGAACTTCTTCCATTGGATTGGTCGCTTCTGGTTGGTGTTGTCCACCTGAATCCGTATAATCTGAACTCCTGTAGCAGCACGCCGCTTTCTTTCTGCATTCTTGATGCTCATTCTTGGGTAAGTGTCAGTGACAAAATGAATCTCTTTGGAATTCTGACGTATTGCTAGCTTCACCACTTTATCAAACAAATATTTTGCTAACAGATGAAAGGTAGCTGGTGCAGATGAACGCAATGCCTGTAGCATAGCCATACCATCTATGATCCAAACACTTTCTTGTGGAATGCTGTCCACAATCACTGTTGGCTCAGCAGATTTCTGCAGATGGTGCATGATTGAAGCCTTGTCTGTCTTCACTAAAGTTCCTAGTTCTGTTGCTATAGGTAATGGCAGCGGACCAAGGCAGTAGGTCATCATGTGGCGTAAATCAACTTTACGCACCTTGGAAATAAATATCAGTCTTGCAAAAAGTTTTCTGTCTGCTTTCAAGGTGATAGTTTTCCCCTTCACTCTAGTTGTGGTTGTCTTTTTTGCCATCTCAAACGTAGCAAGCTTCATTCGCTTTATTGGATCGAAGAAAGAGTCGTTTTCCACCTGTAGACGATCTTTGCAAAACAAAGTAAAGCTCTTAGTACCTTTATCATAAGCTTCCAGTAGGTCTTCTTGTATCTTGTCGGATGCTACAACGCCTGAAGACAGATGAATCAGCTCATTACCGTCAACTTCAAATGGATTGACCATACTTCGTATTGTGTTGACGACAGCTTCAACATCTTGTTCGTCACGTCTGACGCGAGTTTGATCAAGGTCTTTCCTGGATCTTGCTTGGTTTTCCTTCCCAGCCATTTCCTTACACTTATTGGTGATAGCTGAGCACTCATGTTGTGTAAGTAGCCATCGCAGGACAGCCCCATGGTTAGTAGTGAAACCAATCAATCCTCCCTTTGTTTTAGCATCCCTGTTGCATGTCTGCTCAATGCACATGTCGCCCTCTATTTGAGCGAAACCATATTCCTCTTGACGTTGGACAGCAAACTCTCCATCAGCTAATGCCACATAAGCCGAGAAGTGAGTTTCAGGCAGATCGCACATTTCAAGGTAGTAAGCTGATAGATACCGTGAATAGTTTGGCCTATCGTAGGCAAACATCCAGGGGAGGATCTTCCTCACAATGCACAAGTGGAGTTCCCAATTCCCTGTCCTTGTAGCTCTAGTGAGAAGCATCACATTCTCAACACAGTCAATATAGTCAGACCAAAATGCAAATGTTGGACACTCCAAGCTCTTCTTCTCAATGAAAGCTTTAGTGAAGTTGGTTCTCAGACTATTACTGAAATAGAGGTGGATACTTGGGGAATGGGAGGACTCCATTCCACCTTCTGAAACCTGCATATGGAGATAAAAACAAACGAGACACACACACACACACACACACACACACAATTGCAAAACCCTGTCTCCTGCTGTGTGGCAATAGGGCTCATTTATGGGATCCACATCCAGATATTCACCAAACTCTAACCAATACGTCCTCGTCACACACGTGACCTGTACACCAAGTTTCATCAGAATCCATCCATAATATTTTGATATATACTGCTCACAGACAAACAGACAGGGTTGAAAACATAACCTCCACCTACCTTTAATGCCAGAGGTGAAAATAAAACAAATAATCTTAGAACATAAAGGTTACTTCTTGACATTGTATGTTTGAAAGCAGAGGCAGAGTCCCTCTCATTTCAAATGGATGACAGTTGAAAAAAATACGTCCCTTACCAGACTTGGGTGTTAATCCATCATCTTGAAATTGGAAACTGCGGGGATCACGGAGCCCGATTCCACAGAAACCAGAAACGTTGTCCCGGTGCACATTTTGGGATCTGAAAGTCTTTTCACAGAAACTGGAAAGTTCCCGAATAGCATTCTCTAAGGTGACGAAAACACTTCCCAAAAGAGAAGAACCAGCAATCTGGGCATGTTGCGGGTTCGAAAAAGAGTTCATAAATGTACACAAGTCAGCATACATCGCAAATTTCAATTTATCTTTGGAGAGAGAGAGGAGCTCGGTCCGCAATGGATTTGACTCATATAAGGCCAACTCCAAATCTTCCGGAACTTGTTACTAACTTGCTTGAATCAAGCATGATGATTTATTTGATCATGATATATGGCAATGTAATGTGAATTCTATCATCACGATCAGATTCTATCATCATGATCATGTCTATGTTTGCAGAACAATTGAAACTTTTGGCTAAACTTAAAGCTTACTAAAAAAATTACTACATAATCATATTAACTTACCATGAGATGTAGATGTTTCGGTCTTTTTCTCCTTCAGCCTGTTCACTTTACTGATGTCACAAAAGCGACGTGAACAATCATAATGGTAGCCAATGTTGGGATTTTCTGGTTTGGCTTCAATGCAGGATTGTGTATATGCAAAATCAAGCCCCAGCTTTACCGCACAGTCGGCCAGTAAATCGCGTTCTTTACAGTCATAGAGCAACCATTTACTCGCAAATTCAACAAAGCGGGCCCAGTTTTTATCATTGAATTGAATGAAATTGCTTTTAGTTTTATGGACAACATGCATCACGCAAAATTTGGACGAAAATTGAACAGGTTTTCCTGTCACTGCCGAAGCAATGGGCGTCGCCATCTTGGTTTGTCAGCTACCGAACGGAGCTTAGTATGAGCTGCGTGATTGGCCAATTACGGCACCTGACGTATCTGGAGCGCTCATTCGCTGAATTTATCACGTGAACAACCTTGTCCGCGAATTTTAAACCTGATTTTTTAATCGAAATTCTTTCTTTATTTGTATTTTAATGTGCAGGTATATTTATTGGGGACATTATTATATCGAATGGAACGAATATTTTGCTGATTTTCATGAATAAATCAAGTAATCCCCATTCCTGTTGCACGAAAAAGTGGATTTTAATGGTATGCCCCATGGCCTATATCTATTTTCATGCTATTAATATTTGAAATAATCTTGTGTTTTGGACTATTGCATCTCATTCTGACAACCTTTTGTTACGGACGCGGCTGGGATGTTAATTGGCCGAGCGGATGGCCGCCGCACCCGAACAGTTACCCCGACTAACCCGATTCCTGAACGTTGGCCAAAATCGCGCCACAGATATTCAATGGGGAAAAGACAAAGGCGACGCGGATGTGAAGAAGAGGAAGGAGACAAAAGTAGGGAATACGAATATAATTTATTTGTATTTACAACCAAAAGTAACCAAGGAGAAGGAAGGATAATAAAATAAAGCCAGACAGAGGGACGGACCAGAAGGACACAGTGAAACTTAGCTTACCTATGCAGTCTTACTTAACCCAGGACAGAACAAACGAAGACGGACTCACACGAATGGGGAATGGAGGCAGGAACGATTGGCTGGACCGGGAGGAAGGTTCAGCTCGGACCACAAGCTGGAAGGCTTGGCAGGGCACACAGCAAGCCGGGCCTCGTCAGGCTGGGAGCGAGCAGGGCGACGTCGGCACACGTATCTCGCTGCACACGGCCGGGGCTGGTTGTCGCTCCACGCCTCGGGCTCTTTTGGTCCTCCCCTTCTTTCTCCAAATCGTCTGACGCGTCTTTCTCTCCTTGCGCACTTGTCTCAGAGGCTTCCTTCTCGCTTCTCTTCCCTCCTCGCGCACTTCTTCTTCCTCACACACCCCAGAGTCGGACATTCTCGCACACCTCCTCTCTCGTACTCCGTACCTGTCGCACACTTCACCAACGGCCTCTCACGAACACCCGGATCCAAACCAACCCCCAAGCCGATTGAAGCTCCCCTCACATCATATACATTTCCGAATATATCGCCACTCACCTTGGCACCTCGTCTCCGTTCCTCCTCTGCCATCTGCAAACTTTTTATTTGGTCAGCAAGTACATCATTATGATTTGAGCACAGACCTTGTACATAATCCATCACCTCCTCCTTTATCTCCTTTTTTGTTTCCCTCCGTCTCTTCTTAATTTCACTCACCCCTTCTTCCACCTCCTCTAATTTTTCCTTTACCTCCTTCATTTCCCGGTGCGCCCCCTCTATCTCTTCCTCTAACGCCACCTTAACCGTTTCTATGTGCGTCCTCACCTCCCGGTCTTTCATCTCCATTACTTCTGTCACCTCTTCCAACCTCTTCGTCAACCCCTCATGTACCATCTGACATTCCTTCTTTGTCGCTATTAATTCATTTTTAATGTCTTTTTGTGTCGCTTTTAACCCCCCGATTATTGCAGTGTTCTTTTCCACTTGGTCCACTCGTTCCTTTTGTCCCACTGTCAGCTGTTCTACTCCCCTCGTCAGACCCTCTATGCCTCCCTGTAACCTAGCCGTATTATTCCTCACCTCTTTCTCCATATGCTTCTCACCTCGCTTTACCTCCTCGCGTACCCCCGAAACCTCCTCGCTTACACCTCGTCTTACTTCCTCCCCCATCTCCTCCATTTCTTTAGTAGATGCCGCCCTCATCTGTCCCAATTCATCCCTCTGAGCATCCAGTTTACCTTCCAACCCGATTTTCACCTCCTCTATCTGGTTCCCCATCCGTTTGATTTCCCGGGCGGATTGCTCCCCTACTTCCCGCAATTTGTCGTCCATTGTGTTTTCTAACCCCCTTAACCCATTTTTCACCCCTTCTATCTGATTCTCCTGGGCAGCCATTCTATTTTCCACCCCCGTTAACCCATTCTTCACCTCTTTTATCCCGTTGTTTAACCCCTCAAATTTATTGTCTAACCCCTCAAATTTATTGCCTAACCCCTCAAATTTATTGTCTAACCCCTCAAATGTATTGTCTAACCCCTCAAATTTATTGTCTAACCCCTCCAATTTATTGTCTAACCCCTCAAATTTATTGTCCAACCCCTTAAAATTATTGTCTAACCCCTCAAATTTGTTTCCCATATTGTTTAACCCATCTCTCAATTGCTCACTATTCCTTTCCATCATTTGTCCCATTTCTCTGCTTTCCGCCCTTGATTTATCCCCTTGCAGGTTCAGGGACGCCTGCATTTGTGCCATAAATTGCTCCATGAGGGCCTGCATTTGGGCTATCCCTCCCACTTGTGCAGCGGGTGCGGCCGCCGTAGCCATGTGCGAGGCGCCATTTTGCGTCACTTCAACCACGTGCGCGAGGGTGCCATTTTGTGCACCTGACACCTCCTCAACCACCTCCTCATTGCTCTCCTCCATTTCCTCCCTCTGGTCCTGGGTTACCCCTAACCCCTCTTCTAGTTCCCCCACCTGCATCCGATCGCCTTGATTGTCCATGGCACGACTTTCAAATTTACGATGTTAAATAAAACTAAATTTTGGCCCACTCGTAATTTGAGCGCACTCAGCGCTTCAGGTCCGTATCTCACTCCCAGGCACCAATTGTTACGGACGCGGCTGGGATGTTAATTGGCCGAGCGGATGGCCGCCGCACCCGAACAGTTACCCCGACTAACCCGATTCCTGAACGTTGGCCAAAATCGCGCCACAGATATTCAATGGGGAAAAGACAAAGGCGACGCGGATGTGAAGAAGCGCCACAGGTCTTGGGTTGCGTTTTGTAAATAAAGTAGAGTCATTGTAAATAATGCGCCCCGCACCGTAAATGTATAGTTTGAAGACCATTCCGCAATTCGGTTAGCTGTGGGCGTGAGTCTGTTAGGTAGGGTGCAATGGAGCAGCGGGACATATTTATTTATGTTTTAAAACTGTCACACTCAGGGTCAGGTTAAATGTAGAGGGAACTACACCTACGTGCCACACTAAAAGTCAAGGTAAGAGGCCCGGGACGTGCCTAAGAGGAGGAGGGTGCAGTGTTGTGGATATGAGAATGGTGTTTTTTTTTTGTTGTGTAAATTGTTGTAAAAATATCGCCCTCCTTGCTCCAGTTATGTATAAAGGTCAAAGTGCGTCCCGTAATTAGTTCATAAGCACTCACGTTAGCCAATCATAGATTTCCCCCCTTGTTGACAGTTATTTCCTTATTCTGTGTATTAGGCTAAGGATTTGTCTTCCATTAATTTGACACTCCATTGCACTGCATTAAATAAAGTAGATCCCTCCGACATGGCATCTTCAAAGTGCCAGGTTTGCCAGGTTTGCTGCAATTGCCAACTGCATTTGGGTGGTTTTCTTCATTCGCCATTGCTGCCCTTTGGCTGGGGCTAGCTCAAATCGCCCCAAAACCACCATTGGCCACGAGGTAAGGTCGGGGAAGAAGGGCGTGTCTCCACCTCGTCATAGAGGGGAGGAGTGAACCAGCCCTTGCCGACCAACCCAGAACGAGGGGTTGGCTTTAGAGGGCGGAGAGAGAACGTTTGGGGGAGGTTCGCAAAAGGGTCAAGGGTGGGGCTTATATAACCCAAGGAAGACACCCCCAGAAGAGTCGAGGAGGGAGATCAGGTGACAGACAAGCCTGAAGGGAGTCCTGCGAGTTTGTGAGAGAGGAAGAGAGAACCCGTCACGCCAGACCCCCCACCAGCAGCGTTGGCTCCACCAGGCAGCTCCAACCCGTTACCCCGCGCACACCACAGGATCGGTGGCATCGGCGGCCGTCGAGGTCCAGCCCGACGTTCCGTGCGGGATCAAGCTCCAGCCAGCTCCGTGCCTTCCTCCCCCTCCAGCCACCCACCTCCTGTCATTCCTGCCTGCAAATTCCCCATTCGTGTGAGTCCGTCTTTTGTTTGTTCTGTCCAGGGTATTCAAACGCGGCTAGGATGTTAATTGGCCGAGCGGATGGCCGCCGCACCTGAACAGTTACCCCGACTAACCCGATTCCTGAACGTTGGCCAAAATCGCGCCACAGATATTCAATGGGGAAAAGACAAAGGCGACGCGGATGTGAAGAAGAGGAAGGAGACAAAAGTAGGGAATACGAATATAATTTATTTGTATTTACAACCAAAAGTAACCAAGGAGAAGGAAGGATAATAAAATAAAGACAGACAGAGGGACGGACCAGAAGGACACAGTGAAACTTAGCTTACCTATGCAGTCTTACTTAACCCAGGACAGAACAAACGAAGACGGACTCACACGAATGGGGAATGGAGGCAGGAACGATTGGCTGGACCGGGAGGAAGGTTCAGCTCGGACCACAAGCTGGAAGGCTTGGCAGGGCGCACAGCAAGCCGGGCCTCGACAGGCTGGGAGCGAGCAGGGCGACGTCGGCACACGTATCTCGCTGCACGCGGCCGGGGCTGGTTGTCGCTCCACGCCTCGGGCTCTTTTGGTCCTCCCCTTCTTTCTCCAAATCGTCTGACGCGTCTTTCTCTCCTTGCGCACTTGTCTCAGAGGCTTCCTTCTCGCTTCTCTTCCCTCCTCGCGCACTTCTTGCACTTCTCGTCAACCGCTTCCGCGCGCGCTCTTTATAACGCCGCCGGCAAATCGAGCCGCCGGCCTCTAGAACACACCTATCGGTGAGCTCGCCTCGGCCCTGATTGGTCGGCACGGCCCTCTAGCTCCACCCTTGATGACGATGGGCGGGCACGCCCAGGATTCGGCAGCTCCTCCCACATCTTCTCCGAGCCTACCTCGTGGCCAATGGAGTCTTGGAGCTAACAGTTGGCAATTGCGGCTTTGGGAATGGGAATAAAAGGGGATCTATTTATTTGAATTCGGTGCAATGGAGTGTCAATTAATGGAAGACAAATCCTTAGCCTAATACACAGAATAAGGAAATAACTGTCAACAAGGGGGAAATCTATGATTGGCTAACGTGAGTGCTTATGAAGTAACAACGGGACGCACTTTGACCTTTATACATAACTGGAGCAAGGAGGGTGATATTTTTACAACAATTTACACAACAAAAAAAAAACACCATTCTCATATCCACAACACTGCACCCTCCTCCTCTTAGGCACGTCCCGGGCCTCTTACCTTGACTTTTAGTGTGGCACGTAGGTGTAGTTCCCTCTACATTTAACCTGACCCTGAGTGTGACAGTTTTAAAACATAAATAAATATGTCCCACTGCTCCATTGCACCCTACCTAACAGACTCACGCCCACAGCTAACCGAATTGCGGAATGGTCTTCAAACTATACATTTACGGTGGGGGGCGCATTATTTACAATGACTCGACTTTATTTACAAAACGTAACCCAGGACCTGTGATCGTTCTTTTTGGGGGGGGGGAGACAGTCTGCCCTGCATCGATGCACCATGAAAGCACCCAAAAACGCACCAAAGCACCCTCAAGCACCAATCGGTGCACAGTCACCACAGTTCAAAAATAAAAATAACCAAACAAACCCTTGGTGGTGTCTTCCTCTTTGGCTCCCTCTGCTGGCTATTGTTATTTTCCTGTGGTTGTCATCTTCTTTGCTGGCGGCCTATTTGCAATAATAAAATGAAACTTGCACAGAACGTGTCCATTTTTATTTTCTTTATTTATGGCCCACAGGGCCGACTACGTGTGGTTCACCTGTGGGGCATCGGTGCCCTGTGACCAAAGTCCGCCAGCAAGATCTCGGGCCTTCATGGCCGGTTCCAGCAGAGGGGCCATGCCCCAACCCATGGGGTCCATAAGTGGTGCTCAGCCACAGACATGTGGTCCATAAGGTGGTGCATCGATGCAGACAGCTGTGGTTGCGAGAGGTTCGGGCGCCCAATGGCGGACTCACGCACGCTCCCCCCGGCGCCCAGTGGCGCACAGTCCTCATGTGGGAGACAAAGGGGGGAAAAGACAGATGAGCGAGGGGTAAGGTCTCAAGGGTACACATCAAACAAGGCAATGCAAGGCGAGGTGCGTATGGAGATGGAGCGGAGAAAAGCTCGTCCCTACCGTACATCACCCCCCCTGTCACCTACTCTACCCTTGCCCTTACCCCATATTTACAACAATCTACACATTTACAAATTCGTCACTAGTGTCACGTCTCCCCATATCTTTTCTATACCAAATTCGTCACCACAATCCCTCTAACCAAAATTTGCCATCACCCAATTCATCATCAATCCTCATAAGGAGGAAGAGATGGAACATCAGCACAATGTCACACCCACGCCATGATGCATCTCACAATCCAAACATTTGCATCAAAATAATAAAATAACAAAACATCCATGGCATGGTGTGGAGTAGCGTCACCTCAAGTGAGTGGATGCAGATGGTGCGAGGAGATTTCAATCCTAACTACCTTCTAAATGACATTAACACACTTTACACTACCCGGGGTCTTTCCCTGCCAAACCATTGGCCAACTTACTCTATGTGGTTTTAAGAACCAAATTCCCATTGACCAAACTGTGGTGCTTCCTCAATTTGGGGTCTCACTCCCCCGATGCAACTCCCTGTGCCCTTGCACAATTTCAGGGCTGAGTCGTGTAGCTCTCCCAGCAGGTCTACCCACCTGCACACCTCCACCACTGTAGTTGCCACCCGAGCTTACCTAGCTCCTTGACCTAACCTATCTACTTGGGGAAGGCCCCTCCTGGCTCTGTCACCCCTTGGTGCCCTCTGGCACTGGGCTACCCGGGTCCGTCCTCCGGATCCTCGGGCCCCATCCACAACAACTACCGGCTCCCAGAGCCCACCTGCGGCCTCACCTGGCCGACATCCTCACAGTGGTGGAGTGCCCAATCCAACTACACACACTAACAGGCTACACGCCCAGCCATTTCCACAACACTAATGCACCCATCCGAACATCATTCTTCCACCACGCACCACAGATGCCAATATCCAACCACAATTTACCTGTACCCTCTACCTAACTCTTAGACTACCCTCCCCGGGTTATCGTGACGGGGTCCATTCTTCCCCCATTCACACCTTCGTACCATCCACTCCACTCCACAGTTTCCACCATACTCACTCCACGACCATCCATTCCAATACTCCATATACTCCCGACCATTTATTCCATACAACCATTCTCCATTCACCTGTAGTTGCACACCTGTGCAATCACCTGGTGCCACCTGCACCCTCCTTCCTTCCTGGACCATTCGGTCGACACAACACCAATACAATGCACAACCAAGTATTCCTCATACGCTGCTTCATACACTTCCATGCTCAATACAACTCACAATCACAATCATTTACTCAAACACTGCTCCATACACCTGTCCAATTGCACACCTGTGCAACCACACCTTTTAACCATACACACGGCATCATCTGAACTACCTGTTGCCCTGCTAACTTAGTGCTCCCCGTCTTCCCTTTAAACTAAGCACATACCACGTCATTATCATCCAAACTAATCTACCTGCGTCCCCACTACAGGTATCATTGTCACTACCTAACCTTAACGTTACCTAAGGTCATCTTCTCTAGGTCCCTACACACAATATCCTAACCCTCCCGGGCTAGTTTTCACTGCCAAACCCCATAAGTCTATTGCTCCTTTGCCCCCAATGTGAGAGATGGCAGAGTTGCCATCCCACCACATCGGGCTTCTTACTACCAATTTTGCACACCAAATTCCAGCTAATTAAAAATTTGCCAATCACTACCAATCATCAAATTTTGCTTTTCAATTTCGGGTCCAAAACACTATCCTCATCACACGTCTACTCACTTGAGCCTCTCGGTGCGCCAATTCATCTCTAAAGCTTGGCTTCGCAAAGCCGAGCAATGAATGAGGGGTTGCTTGATGCCGGCGACTGGATCTGTCCAGCACTCGGTGCAGGGAAGGAGGTTTACCCGGGCCGAGATCCCACGCACCATCTCGGCACAGAGCCGTCCAATGGCCCGATCTCGCCCTGCCGGAACGCCTCAACCACCAAGGGTTGTCGTGACGACCCTTCCTACCAGACCGCCCGTTCCGCCTAGCGGAGCACGGACGCGGTCGTTCAGAGTGCGGCCCTGCGTGGATCCCGCATGGCGGTTCTTTCGAAAACGCCGCGGTCACAATCCCCGCGGATCCCCGCGGCACGCAAAGCTGCCCGGCACGCACCGAGGGCCTGATTCGGCTATACGTCGCTCTAACCACTAACCCGGTTAGCGTCGATGCTCCATTCGCATGCTTACACCCCGCAGCCCGTTCCTTGCTCATACATCCAGCTGTCTCCATGCTCTTTGTCATTGCACCTTCCCCGACACACCCAGGTACACTCATTCCGCTCACAGACTTTGTCACACACCTGACCACCGCACACCTTTGCACACACTCGTAGTTCGCACACCTCACCAACACACCTCTTCGCGCTCCCTCCTCGGTCACCTCCTCTGTGACAACCACAGGTGTGCTCTCACTTGCACACCCAACCACGTGCCTCACTACCAACTCCAGCGTGCATTCCCATACGCGCTCTACCATTCCAGGTGTGCATCCTTCCATTCCAGGTGTACATCCTCTCTCACCTGCCACAACCAACTCACGCTCCGTGTCACTCTCACTACTCTCACCACCACACTCGGTCGTGCATTCACCCTTACTTTTGACAGCGCACTCTGTACTCATGCAACCGTCCGTTACACACCTTTCTCGCGCACACTCTCCCGTTACACCCTCCGTAACACTCACCACAGGTGTGCACTCTCTCGTTACATCCTCTGTTACACTCACCACAGGTGTGCACTCTCTCGTTACATCCTCTGTAACACTCACCACAGGTGTGCACTCTCTCGTTACATCCTCTGTAACACTCCCCACGACGCGCTTCCATGTGCCCCCCCGCACACGCGCTACGACCAACTCACTCTCGACAGCACACACTCCTCGGCGCCCACTTTTTCCTCACACACCCCAGAGTCGGACATTCCCGCACACCTCCTCTCTCGTACTCCGTACCTGTCGCACACTTCACCAACGGCCTCTCATGAACACCCGGATCCAAACCAACCCCCAAGCCGATTGAAGCTCCCCTCACATCATATACATTTCCGAATATATCGCCACTCACCTTGGCACCTCGTCTCCGTTCCTCCTCTGCCATCTGCAAACTTTTTATTTGGTCAGCAAGTACATCATTATGATTTGAGCACAGACCTTGTACATAATCCATCACATCCTCCTTTATCTCCTTTTTTGTTTCCCTCCGTCTCTTCTTAATTTCACTCACCCCTTCTTCCACCTCCTCTAATTTTTCCTTTACCTCCTTCATTTCCCGGTGCGCCCCCTCTATCTCTGCCTCTAACGCCACCTTAACCGTTTCTATGTGCGTCCTCACCTCCCGGTCTTTCGTCTCCATTACTTCTGTCACCTCTTCCAACCTCTTCGTCAACCCCTCATGTACCATCTGACATTCCTTCTTTGTCGCTATTAATTCATTTTTGATGTCTTTCTGCGTCGCTTTTAACCCCCCGATTATTGCAGTGTTCTTTTCCACTTGGTCCACTAGTTCCTTTTGTCCCACTGTCAGCTGTTCTACTCCCCTCGTCAGACCCTCTATGCCTCCCTGTAACCTAGCCGTATTATTCCTCACCTCTTTCTCCATACGCTTCTCACCTCGCTTTACCTCCTCGCGTACCCCCGAGACCTCCTCGCTTACATCTCGTCTTACTTCCTCCCCCATCTCCTCCATTTCTTTAGTAGATGCCGCCCTCATCTGTCCCAATTCATCCCTCTGAGCATCCAGTTTACCTTCCAACCCGATTTTCACCTCCTCTATCTGGTTCCCCATCCGTTTGATTTCCCGGGCGGATTGCTCCCCTACTTCCCGCAATTTGTCGTCCATTGTGTTTTCTAACCCCCTTAACCCATTTTTCACCCCTTCTATCTGATTCTCCTGGGCAGCCATTCTATTTTCCACCCCGGTTAACCCATTCTTCACCTCTTTTATCCCGTTGTTTAACCCCTCAAATTTATTGTCTAACCCCTCAAATTTATTGTCTAACCCCTCCAATTTATTGTCTAACCCCTCAAATTTATTGTCTAACCCCTCCAATTTATTGTCTAACCCCTCAAATTTATTGTCCAACCCCTTAAAATTATTGTCTAACCCCTCAAATTTGTTTCCCATATTGTTTAACCCGTCTCTCAATTGCTCACTATTCCTTTCCATCATTTGTCCCATTTCTCTGCTTTCCACCCTTGATTTAACCCCTTGCAGGTTCAGGGACGCCTGCATTTGTGCCATATATTGCTCCATGAGGGCCTGCATTTGGGCTATCCCTCCCACTTGTGCAGCGGGTGCGGCCGCCATAGCCATGTGCGAGGCGCCATTTTGCGTCCCTTCAACCACGTGTGCGAGGGCGCCATTTTGTGCACCTGACACCTCAACCACCTCCTCATTGCTCTCCTCCATTTCCTCCCTCTGGTCCTGGGTTACCCCTAATCCCTCTTCTAGTTCCCCCACCTGCATCCGATCGCCTTGATTGTCCATGGCACGACTTTCAAATTTACGATGTTAAATAAAACTAAATTTTGGCCCACTCGTAATTTGAGCGCACTCAGCGCTTCAGGTCCGTATCTCACTCCCAGGCACAAATTGTTACGGCCAATAGTACAATTGGTGTCCCAAAATTTGGGCTAAATAAATTTAGTCCCAGGTTCGAATCCCAACTCCTGACTACCAATTGTTACGGACGCGGCTAGGATGTTAATTGGCCGAGCGGATGGCCGCCGCACCCGAACAGTTACCCCGACTAACCCGATTCCTGAACGTTGGCCAAAATCGCGCCACAGATATTCAATGGGGAAAAGACAAAGGCGACGCGGATGTGAAGAAGAGGAAGGAGACAAAAGTAGGGAATACGAATATAATTTATTTGTATTTACAACCAAAAGTAACCAAGGAGAAGGAAGGATAATAAAATAAAGACAGACAGAGGGACGGACCAGAAGGACACAGTGAAACTTAACTTACCTATGCAGTCTTACTTAACCCAGGACAGAACAAACGAAGACGGACTCACACGAATGGGGAATGGAGGCAGGAACGATTGGCTGGACCGGGAGGAAGGTTCAGCTCGGACCACAAGCTGGAAGGCTTGGCAGGGCGCACAGCAAGCCGGGCCTCGTCAGGCTGGGAGCGAGCAGGGCGACGTCGGCACACGTATCTCGCTGCACGCGGCCGGGGCTGGTTGTCGCTCCACGCCTCGGGCTCTTTTGGTCCTCCCCTTCTTTCTCCAAATCGTCTGACGCGTCTTTCTCTCCTTGCGCACTTGTCTCAGAGGCTTCCTTCTCGCTTCTCTTCCCTCCTCGCGCACTTCTTGCACTTCTCGTCAACCGCTTCCGCGCGCGCTCTTTATAACGCCGCGGGCAAATCGAGCCGCCGGCCTCTAGAACACGCCTATCGGTGAGCTAGCCTCGGCCCTGATTGATCGGCACGGCCCTCTAGCTCCACCCTTGATGACGATGGGCGGGCACGCCCAGGATTCGGCAGCTCCTCCCCCTTCTTCTCCGAGCCTACCTCGTGGCCAATGGAGTCTTGGAGCTAACAGTTGGCAATTGCGGCTTTGGGAATGGGAATAAAAGGGGATCTATTTATTTGAATTCGGTGCAATGGAGTGTCAATTAATGGAAAACAAATCCTTAGCCTAATACACAGAATAAGGAAATAACTGTCAACAAGGGGGAAATCTATGATTGGCTAACGTGAGTGCTTATGAAATAACTACGGGACGCACTTTGACCTTTATACATAACTGGAGCAAGGAGGGCGATATTTTTACAACAATTTACACAACAAAAAAAAAAACACCATTCTCATATCCACAACAATATCTATCTATTTTCATGCTATTAATATTTGAAATAACCTTGTGTTTTGGACTATTGCATCTCATTCTGACAACCTTTTGAATGTTCCTCATATCATATACAATCCTGAAGGTTCCTTTATAGACCTTTTCCTGTTGATTTTGGTGTCAACTGGTGGGATCTCATTGCTGCAACTGATACCTCAATGGGCCGCTCCTTCCATCAGGTGGCTGTGGTCAAGATGAAATATACGGATGACGTATATGCAATGAAAGTCCTAAATAAATGGGAGATGCTCAAGCGTGCAGAGGTGAGAAAAAGGGCTCTGCACATCATTTGGTTCCTCTGATGTGCAAGCATTAACTTCCTGCTTGTATGTTAACTTCCAGTTTGTATGCTGCCCTTTATTCTGTCAGATTTTATCTATTCTTCCTTTTTTCTTTTTTCCAAATTTTTTTTTTTTCCCCTGTGATTAAGACATGAAGGTAGAAACAGCATGGTGTATGACAGTTGTTGATGTAAATTTGGCATTATTAGGTGAACATCATACACTGCCCCATTCAGATCAAGTTGCATATTGGAATCTGTTGTGGAGATCTCCTTTTCCCTCGATAATCCACTGTTTTTGGAGTGCAATGAAAGTTTAAAGATTTCTTGTGATATATTTTGTGAGCAATGATAATGTTGGTGTGGCATCTCTCACCGAAACTGTATTTCCAATGGGTGGTTAAATCCCTACGTTCTTTCTTTTAAAAACAGTTTGGAATACACAGGAGGCTGAAAGAGTTTTCTCCATCTATTTCCTCAAGCTGCCTTGTGAGAAGCCTGGATGTGATTTTTAACAATGCAAAATAGAGGGAAAGGTGCAATATCAACCTCTCCTTCCCTGGCCTTGCCCAGTTTGGCATAAGGGAAATGTGGAATGGCCTCTTAATCTTTCTAGTCTATGGCAGACAAGACTCACCCCCTCTGGTGATCTGCACGAAGGACAACTTCATCCGACCACATGTACTCGGTACATAGTTCAAAAAGGTCCCAAGACTACGTAAATGGTCCCGGGCCTTAAACTAGCTACTGCCCCACAAACGTAACTATATATTATCGGACCCCGCCATTCATGGATTCGCTATCATGGATTCGGACTCTGCGTATTCGCAGTTGATAGAATGCAACCTGCTTCAACATCCACATGCCTGTGGTTCACGTATTCGCGGTCTCTCACGAGCACATAAATATTTTTAAGCCATGTTCTAAGCGAGCTGCGTGGCCTGTCCCACCATTCGCGCTATAAACCTACAGCATGTCACACCCTTCGCTCTATAAATATGCTCCACCGCATCTACCACATGCTGCGTAAGACATTATCACCCGCCAACATCATCCCCGCAAGCAATAGGCAGCCTACTCACCCCTCCTGCAGATACCCACAATTCCTGCATGACTACTTATGTGCAGCATGTCCTGGGTCTCAATCATTCTTCTCATCTTGCTGCCTTGACCTATGTTTTGCCTCTCGCTATGCTCATTGATCAAACATGGCGGGTCTGGACACAAGTGATGCAGGCGCGGCTACAAGTGATGCATTGAGCAATGCAGGTACGAGTGCGGCCCCAGTCCATTCTGAGTGAGCAGGGGATGGTTTGACCGCTTGAAGAAGCTGTACGGTCTCCACAACGTCAAACTGTCAGGCGAGCGTGCCTCTGCGGACCACAAAGCAGCCGAAACCGTTCCCTGCTCAACTAGTGCAGCTTATCAACGAGAATGGGTACCTGCCTGAGCCAGGTAGGTGGTTCTCAAACACGCATTTTTGTTACCCTGGTCCATCCATCTCAGGAGCATCAGCACCCTCTCCTACCTCCTTCTCAATGCATGACTCAACAGCAACCTCACCTGCATCCTCTTCAGAAGAGTTCATCGAGTTCACTGGATTTTAATTCCTCATCATCATCATTTGAAATTGTGCGTGTTTGTGTAAATAAACATTTTAAAATGGTACCTGCTGTTTTTTTTCAATTTTATGGTATGGTTGGTTAAGCACTTTTCATAAACTGTAATCACATTCCTTCAATAAACATTGAAAACAGTACCTACTACCTGGTGTTGTCGTTTTTAAAATCTGTAAACACGTTTTATGAAACAGTAATCATGTGCATTCACAGCGGGAAAAAATTTTACAACTCAAAATTTCCCCCTATGAATCGGCAACCACCGGGAACCTGTACCCCCTTTTTCCATTGAAGCAATGCCTGACATTCGCCGTGTCGACATTTGCGGCATCTTTCATGAAATAGGAACCGCTAGGAACCTATCCCCCTTTCACAATGAAGCAATGCCCAACATTCGCGGTTTCGACGTTCACAGCATTTTCCAGAAACGTATCCCCCGCAAATGTTGGGGTCCGACACCGCAAGAAAAATACCACCCTGATAGTGTTCCGGTACATACCCCATTTCCTCTCCCCATCCCAATGAAATCAAGCTGATGAACTGATAGATTTCATTAATGTCGTTTCAATAGAGAACAGGCATGATGGGCCAAATTGTCTTTGCCTGTGTCAATGTTCCTTGCATGTTAATTGCTTGTGCCTCTCTTGCATGGAAATAAATATTTTATGCCTCACTAGGTTGACCTTTACCTGTATCTAACAGACGGTTTGTTTTCGAGAAGAGAGAGACGTTCTTGTGTTTGGTGACAGCCGATGGATAACAAAACTACACTACGCTTTCCAAGATGACAACTACTTGGTAAGGGTGCTGTGCACCATGCACCATCAACACGCTGAATCTACCATGTTGAACTACATGTTTGTAGCATGTTTTAAAGCTTCAGAGAGAAACGGGGTGCATTGGGACATCCATCCCTTCAAGCAGTTCTATATTATTGAGTAATTATATTAAGGTCCAACGGTGGATAGGCGCAGGCTACAGGGAAAAGATATGGGGGTGTGCGGATCAAGGCTTTTGTGAGCCCCCCCCCCCTTTTTTTTTTTTTTTGCTACATACCTTCGTTTCAGAATCCCAATCTAGACAATACACAGACATAGCTAAGGTGGAGAGAATGGCAGTTCAAAGGATGAAGAAAATCAGAAGTTTAAGAATGCTGTAGACTATAGAGTATAGAACAAGGGCTGCAGGATTGTGAGGAAGCCAGGAATGAGAGAGAGGAGGAAAAAAAGTTTCAGAAGATGAGAGTTAGTAGGAAAAGGGAGGAGAGAGAGAAGGAGAAATGGGGAGAGAGGGGGAGGGGGAGGGGGTGGGAGACAGAGAAAGAGAAAGACAGAGACAGAGACAGAGACAGACAGAGAAAGAATGGAACATTTTAAATTGTCTTGAAGAAGAGACCAAGCACAGGGGAAGGAAATGATGAATGGGTCTCAGTGAGGGATGAGCGGGAATTTGTTTGAGTATTTTTATGTTAATTGATGGGAACGAAAAGGAAACAAATTGAAAAGGGGGTGAGGCTGAGTATACTGTTGATCGTGAGGGTGATATTGAACAGGTTGTGGTAGATGGATGGATGGTGGCAGAGGGCCCTAACCCACTTAGCAAAAAATTTCCAGACAGGCGCGAATGGAAGATGCCACACAAGAAACTGAAACAACGATGAGTACAGCCCCAAAAACTGCAAAAAAAGAAGAAAGAGAAAATAAAATGAAATGTCAATGGATATACACCGATAAAGGGGGAAACGATAAAAGAGCAGGAAGGTGTAAAAAAGAAAAGAAAAGAAGAGTTGGACAGATTTAGAGTCGAGAACTAAGGCTTTTTGGTATGGCTCGGAAGAGGTCAGCTCAACTGGGATGGAGAATTAAGCATTATACATGCCCAAGACCAAGGACACTACAATAATGGCTTTTTAAAAATGGTGGAATTGAGTCAATTGTACAAGTGTAGGTTCTACAAGGTCGAAACAGAAAGTATGAGGCACCTCCTATCGGGGTGTAAAAAAATCATGTCAGAGCAGCTGTACACCCAAAGGCAAAACAAAGTATGTCAAGTAATCCACTGGCACATCTGCAAAAGTCTCAATATCCCAGTTCCAGAAAACTCATGGAAACATGAACCAAAAGCAATCACTGAAAACAAGGAAGTAATTCTCACGTATGACCTAATGATCCCATCAAGCATGAACATAGAAAACAAAGCATTGCGTCCAGATATAGTACAGAGGTACAAAAAAGAAAATAATGCATTGCTAATTGAGGTAGGTGTCAGTCTTCGGCGATTTTGGCCGAAACGACACAAAAAAAAAAAAAAACCACCAAACACCAAGCAAGACCTCAAAAATGAAGTGAAAATATCTTGGAAGCTGAAGAATGCCAAAATTGTACCAGTGATTATTGGAGCAACGGGAATGATAAAAAGTAACCTTAAAGAGATCTTAAAAACCATCCCTGGGAATATTACAACAAACAAACTGCATTTTGAAGATGTCCGAGACTCGGTGACGATCGTCAAAAGAGCCGTCGTAACAAAACTTTGAAAATAAGAACACTTCACAAACTGGTCCATGAATCATGATCCCTTACTGAAATGGAGGTGGATACTTCGAGACCTGGGAGGACTCCATTCCACCTCCTGAAACCCACAATATGGAGATAACAACCAACAACCAACAAACACAAACACACAAGCACACACAACTGGATGGATGAATTGGGGAGTGGGGAATGTGAAGTGAATTCTCATACAGAAAGGAAAGTCAGAGGTGAAGAATGGAAGCTTGCTTGGTTAGCTGAAAGTGAAGAACAGGGTGGTTGTTCTCATGAAATGTAGAAGTTGTAACATTGGAACATATGACCTTTAGGCCTACACCGAAGCAAAATGCAGGTACGCAGAAGGCAATTAAAGAATATCGCAATATACACTTGGAAAGATATGGCGACAAAATAGATGGAATAAACAGGTCATGGAAAAGTAAGCTTTATAGGGGGCTAGAGTTTGTTTGCGTATGAAGGGGGTGGATAGGGAGGAAACAAGGACTATAAATATGGTCAACAGGATATAGAGAGATCTATGCTACCTGTTGTGGGGAGGAAGGAGAAGCAATGTTTTGGGCATGTGCCTTTCTTTAAACCACTTGATTTGAAGGGCTCATGCACGCAGCATCGCTTCTCCTTCCTTCCCAAAACAGGTAGCGAAGATCTCCCTATATCCATCTACCACAACCTGTTCCTTTCCCACGGCAGTTGGTATACCTTTCTCATCATTTGGGTGAGAAAGCAAATCGTCCAAATAAACAGAATGAAAATCAGACAAAAATTCCGAATTTGTATCATTAACTTAACCCTAAACCTAACAGCTGTCAATTCATTGAGCAAAGTGGATAAACATCAACTCCTGCCTTCGACACGAGCAGGCAGTACTTTTCAAATCCGTCAACAGAGTCTGTCACCACTTGCAAAATCTGCTCAGACGTGACTCGTTAATTTAAAATAACAAATCGAGTTGTCTTAGTTTTAAGACTAATTTTATTTATGCAAAGGGATGGCCTCGAGGTGCACACACCAGCCTGATTTAAGCTGTCTAGTCTGGTTTAGAATCCCGAACCAGCTATAAACCATCCTCCCGGTGTTTTGCAGGCCCACATTAAATATCCCACCGTGTCCTTCGCAAAGAGTATGCGAGGCAATGATGCTACCCCACAGTCTTGTTCTGTATACAAACAAAAAAGACGATAAGCTTTTGAGGATGAGATGTTTCTGGGTGTGTGCCCACAGTATCTCCTCATGGACTATTACGCAGGGGGCGATCTGCTCACTTTGCTGAGCAAGTTTGATGAACGACTTCCAGAGCATATGGTCCGCTTCTATGTTACGGAAATGATTCTTGCCATTTCCTCCATACATGCCCTGGGATATGTCCACAGGTGAGTCCTTGCTCTACATTATTTACCACTTGGCTTCTGAACATAAATCAGAATCCACGTATAGTAATCTCAATTGTAAAAACAAAAACTCAAAACGTACCTAAAGGTAGTGGACAATAAAAATGCAAACACCAACACAATGTCACTTAGTAGAGTGTTTCCGGGCCACCGTGTGCATCCATGATAGCATGGATACGATGCGGTATGGAGTCAACAAGGGTCTGGAACTGTTCTGCAGAAATGTGGCCCCATTCTTACAGAAGGAAGTCCTCCAATTCATGGCGGTTTGGTGGAGGCGGAAACCACAGTCTTGGATGCCTTTTCAGACAGTCCCACAACTGCACTATGGGATTGGGGTACGGTGATTGGGAGGGCCATGATTGGGAAGATGGGTAACTTCATCCTTATGCTCTTCAAACCACCCAGTGACAACACATGCCCTGTGGACTGAGCACTGTCGTCCTGACATACACCTATCCCAGGTTGCTCAGGATGCACATCACTCTGGATGGTAACATAGTGCATTACATCAGTCCTGCCTTCCAATGGAAAAGGTGGACCTAGGCCAAGACAGGAAAATGTGTCCCACACCATTACGGAACGACAAGAACATTGATGGAACCAGGCAGTCAGAGCTGTCGAGCTCCATGGGCTCTCATCACACATGCACATTAGTCCAGAACATGGTGAAGGATTACTCATCAAACCATATCACATTCCTCCACTGCTCAGCAGTCCATTGCTCATTATGCTTCCACCACTATACCCGCAAATGGGTGTGGCCAGGTGTTATCAGCGGTCTGTGCATAGCAGCCCAGCTATAGACCGATCCGATAAGGACGACCGTGCCCCCTTCGCCGATAGGCGGCGCTCTTGCATCCGCCATTACTGGGAGGCGTCCCGATCCAAACTTAACTCCAGCTGGCTGCGCCAGCACAACTATCATCGCGATCGTACATGAAAAGTGTCCGTGATAATTGTCTCGTGTTTTTCCATATGTGTGGAGCGGTCGTGGACACCTGGCACCTGAAGGCACACGATACAAACCCCGTTTTCGGCGATATCGCCGGGTGGCGCACGGCCATGCCGCCCTGAAGGCACCTGGGGGTACCCGGTTTCCACTTCCACCTGCACCAAACCTATTTTGTTAGCAACCGCGTACCCTATGCTACGCCATGCCGAGCCCCCTTCCGCCTTAGCCCCGAGTTTCTCGACCACTACGATAACGACTCCTCTGACCGACCCGACTAGGTGCCCGTCCCTTCATCGACTCCTCCATATGGCCAGGTCTTGGCGGCCGTACCACAGCCACCACGCATGGATTCTTCCCTCAGAGTCCACCTCCGCCCGGGCCGGCCACCTCTGGCAACTACGGCTAGGCCCCGAGTGGCTGCTGCCGAGCCCCAAGTTCCTTGATCACTAGGGTCGCGACTCATCTGGCAGACCCGACTGGGCCTCCGTCCCTTCGCGTGGGCCGCCTCACCGGCTCCTTATCGCTTCATCGACTCTTCCATACGGCCAGGTCATGGCAGGTGTATGACTGCCGCCCCGCATGGATTCTTCCCTCAGAGTCCACCTCCGCGCGGGCCGCCGCACCGGCTCCTCACCGGTCGTATAGCTCGTTGGACCGGTCGTATCGTCCACGATTCCATCTTCTCCAATGAATCTAACAAACAAATATATTTTGTATCGATATTCTTTCGGCAAAGTGAACTGAGACCGGTAACTGCATGTAATCTGAACGCTGGAGAGCAAGCCGAATGAAGCGGGCGCCGCCCAACTATGGCAGCGTCTAAAGAGGGCGCCCGTCCATTGAACCCTCCGTCGGATCGGTCTACAGCATCCCACCCTGTGAAGTTTCCGAATTCTGACTTTTTTCGAGGATAAATGTGCACCCGACCCACATTGATGCACTACTATTGAATAACAATGAAAATTTATATATACTAGGGCATTGCCCGTACTATATCTATATCTAAAATTATATCCCCCCCCTCTATTTACATGAAATGGTTTGGTCCAAAGCGAACGGCTTGCGAGTACGGTGACAATCCCCCCCCCCTCTATTTACATGCAATGGTTTGGTCCAAAGCGAACGGCTTCCGGAGTTTGGTAAAGAAATCGCCATCGCGTGCACAAACGCGCAGGAAAGCGAATGAATCGCAAATTCGGTTTTATTAGTTTTAAAACATAGTTTAACGCCAACATAGTTTGCAAACGTGAAATAAATGAATACGCTCTCAAATGTGCCATCCGAGGCAGAGTGTGTCCTCCACGTTCGGCACACGCGATCGTTCGCTGCTCTCTGATTGGTTGAATCGTTTTTTGGACATAGCTCGGTAAGTAATTGTCCGATTAATATGAAACCTTGAAAAGGCACATCCTCGGGTCCCCAGCAATATACCTGGCAAGTTAAAAGTATATCGGACCCGTGGTTGTCGAGAAACAGCGGTCACAGACAAACAGACGTACAAACGTACAGACGTACAAACAGAGATTACTGGAATTATAGATAGATATATTGTCGTGGAAATGATCCTTAGGGGTTAAAGAATCTTTACGATAAAGGCAGTTAGTTTGCAAGTACGGCGTCCCCGCTTAACGTCGTCACGGGTCCAGAAATTGCAAGTGTTTATTTTCCAGACAGTTTCCCGTCTCATTCAGTGTACTCGTCCCCATCTGCCTTCATCCCCCGTATGCACAGACCTCTTCATAACCGCCTCAAGCCAATCCAACGCATCACGCTCACTTTTAATGCAAGAAAGGATCAGGATGCATTCATGCCCTGTCGGCAAGGCCACAAATCGGGGAGAGGAGCACCAACCGGAGTTGAGGTGACGCCAAGTAGATCAGAATGCCATCATGCCCCTCGGTAATACATCACCAATCGGGGAGAAGCATCGATCGGATCAAGAAACGCTCACGTCCCCGAATTAAACAACAAAATCTGGGGAGAATCGAGAAAGACCTCAGGAGGAGTTATACACCCACCTCGGAGAAGGAAATAAAAGTGCAAGAGATCACTCGCTCGTGTCGGTCATTGTCACCTTACCTCGATCGCTGGTTTCTGAAGAACAAATAAACGACTCTTCGCATCGCTGCACTGATTGCTGTGCTGAACTTAGGGTGTGCCGCGCTGTTCTAGGACAGACCTGGCATGAATGTGCTGAAGGGCAGTTATAACATCTCAGTGCAGGGGTCGCTGGCATGAACCTCACGGCCGTTGGTGGGTAGTGGCCGATGACTGAGCATCAACAAAATAAAGAACAGAGCACACGGTGGGCACTATCCACCATGGTTGTAAGGGGACGTCGACACCCTATACACGGAACCTGGGAGTCATGGGTTTTCAGCTGGTGCAACCTCCAAGATGGATGTGGCGGGGTCTGTAGGGCCCGTCACACAGCTCAGATTGGGGCCTTCTTATCTTATCCACCAATTGCATCTCTGTGGAGAAAAGGTGAGCCCTAATTATTTTGCGAAGTGATTGTGTATATATCTGATTGTTGCCTTGGGCACGGGTCTTGCTTATGGGTGAGGGGAATTATTGTTTGCTTGCCATTGTACAAATCCTGTTCCTGTCGCTTTTATTTTAATACTGTACATGTAGAAAATGCCTCCGTGTCCAATTCATCCTGCTTGCCCCAACAGTTTCATCTGGTGGCTCCAGTGTGACCTGTTAAAGGGAGACATTATGATTGGTGTTGGCTTAACGGTTAAGGTGGCTGGCTTGAGATCTTAGAGTAGAGTTTGAGCCCATGTCATGCTGTTGAAATAACACCAGGTGGGTTGACTCAACTGTCATTCTTCTGTGGTCAGCAAAACGAGTGCTAGCTTACTGGTAGCAGGGAGCATTGCATCAGTGGCACAGTCGCGCCCCCATAAAATGATGCAGCCAAGCAGCCATAGCCTGCGTATGAACCACCACCACAAGGCAGAGATTGGTCATGGTCATGTACCACTAGATTGTCGGCATCACGTGACTTGGTTGCTCAGCCACATATTAAGATGGGCCGAATGATTGCCAATCGCACGGCACTCACCTAGCTCTGGGACTTCAATCTGCATGGTAATGCGGCTCTGGAAGCTGATCCAACAGGAAGTCTCTGAGGTAGGGGACTAGTGGTCATTTGACATGACTCAGAGGACATATATGTATATGTATGTATGTATGTATGTATGTATGTGTGTATGTCAGGTCTTGGGGGGGGGTTGGGGGCATGGTGGCTACCTCCCCTTTCGCGGGGTCTTGGTCCGGATTATGGACGAGCGGCATTAGCCGCTGATTTGCTTGCTTAACTACCTCCTTAATTGTTTCACCTGGCCCATTTCCTGTGAGCTTATTTATTTTCTCTTGTCCACCAGGTCCTGGCCTGCTTTATCTGGACCTCTTGTCTAGAACTTAGTCTAGAGCTTCCTGGCTTGACCTCGTAGTTGTCACTACCTTCTTGTCAAACCTACCTGGTACCTACGCATTTCACCCTTCCTGGCCATGTCCCTTTGGCCGTCTAAGTTTAGCCACAGCCCTTCGTTCCCTGGCATGCAATGGCATACCCCATCTTGTCTCTGGGCTGTTCCTTCCTGGAAAAATCTTGGCCACCCGGTTTCAACCTATATGGCTGTCCGACCTCATTTTCCCCTCCTGGTGCTAACTGTAACTTTAAGCTTACTGTTAAGTCCTTACTTGTATCCTTACTATTATTTATTTATCCTGGCTTTAACAAAGCTACGCCATTCTGAGGCCTAAATGAGCCTCTACTTACAATTTCTGTTCGAGTGCAGACAGCGGGGAAGACAAGGAGACTGAACCCGCTCGAAGGAGGAAGGTACGAATTTGGAATAATAGCCCTCTGATATAAAACAACTCCCACCTTTAATCAAATCAGCGTGCCGGCGCCGGCCTCAGGTCAGCCTTCCTCCTGTCCATCGGGCTCCGTTTCCCGTCCTCCGCGTCTGTTGACACCCCACTCCTGGTACCATCTGTGAAGAATCAGCTCTTCGTTTGCAAAAGAAGTCCACAATAGCCTGGAATGGCGCAGCTTTATTAAAGAACCAACTTATACAGATCCGGAGGAGGCCAAGACATCTATAGCAAGAGCCAGTCTCATGCCACGTCAAGCCTTCCTGAAAACACATTGATTCCCAGTCCATTTATATAGGGACACGTTTTATCAGGAAATCTCCGAGGGAACAAACAACACTGGGAGAGGTTCCTCCCACCGTTATCATTCGGGGGAGTCAGCTTTTCCTTTATCATTTGGACCAATTGTTTTTCTGGGCTCCGAGAAAACAGAACTGTAACTCACAAAGAGAAGAGTGTATGCTTAGCCAAACAAACCCATATATTTTATGGGTTTGTGTACATGAGTAATCCAAAGCATGTTTATACAGAGTCATGCGTTGCTGAGATTAAAACAAAATATATATAGTTAACGATAGGTTCATGTCATTCTACTTGCATTACGCAAAAACAAGCGCATGTGGGCGTGGTTTTATGACCAGCCTTGAAAAAAGCACACGTATACCATTGTTCAGCATGACCTCAGCGAGCCTTTTCTCATTTTAAATGAAAGCGAAGCAAAAAACCTCATTGTAACTCAGGCGTCACTGTCATTAAACAAAACAGTTAATGTTTTTGGCAAGTTATCAAAGGATTTATGTCTACGATTCAAGCAGCCTACCTAAGGTTCGAATACATTTTATTAACTCATGAAATAACATTATAGAACAGCATTTTATAACATAGCTTACGTGGTAATACGTCAGTCAACCGGCATTTATAATTGAGCATTAAGCAGTAACAAATCTGAGACCTGACATGTATATATATATATATATATATATATACAGTATATATATATATATATATATATATATATATATATATAACACAGTTTGTGTGTGTGTGTAATGTTACCGATAGACTCCTAAATGGAGAGGCTTACGTGCTTGATATTTGGCATAGCCATGGCCATTGAGCCTGGGACGAACATGGCCGAACTCAAAATATTTGACGATCCATATTTTTTATTCATATTTACCTCAGCGCATTTCAGCGCACGGAATCAACGGAATCAGAGCAGGTGGGCGCTGATTCGCTCAGAGCGATCATGTGATGACGCTATGAATGCTATGACGCTATGAACGATATGACGTTATGAACGCTATGAAAAAAAAAAATCGCTATGACGCTCAGAGCTCGCTCAGAGCGATCACGTGATGACGCTATGACGCTATGAACGCTATGACGCTATGAACGATATGAACGCTATGACACTATGACGCTATGAAAAAAAAAAATCGCTATAACGCTATGAAACGCTATGAACGATATGAACGCTATGACGCTATGAACGCTATGACGCTATGAAAAGAAAAATCGCTATGATGCTATGACCACTATGACGCTATGAAAAAAAAAAATCGCTATGACGCTATGAAACGCTTTGACGCTATGATGCTATGAAAAAAAAAATCGCTCGCTTTGCCAAGGGGCTCGCTCCCCCCCCCCCCCCCCGTTCCCCACCCCCCCCCCTCCCCCGCCTGGCAATGCCGGGTACTTCTGCTAGTATATATATATTGTTACGGTTTTCGCGCAACCCTCCTGCCCTTACCAAGGGGAGATTAAGCCCCTTGTTCTTTTTGAATCGCCACTCCCGGGCAGATGCAGGACAGGGTTTCGGGACAATTCTCGCATGTACCTAAGTACCTACGCCGCCGCAAAAGCGGGGATCAAGTCTCGCACGAACCACGCGTAATGTGAGTACGTCCGAGCGGATGGCGTACCACGTGGTCCATGCAGTTATCTTATATTGGAACCCGATTAGAGCGATAATTCGTACCACGCTTAGTCAATAGATGGAAGGGACGAGACGGTCGAATAGAAGGAAGAACACAGGTTTAATAATTATTATGTACAAGGATCGGTAGAAGCAGAGACACAGAGCAGGTACTTAAGCAGTTTTAGCATATCCAGACTCGGGCCCGTTCACACTCACAGGGGGAAATGAAGGAAGGATGGTGTTCATGCGCTGAACGTGCCGGCTCCGTTGTTCAGGAGCAGCTCGCCGGCGTGGCCCTCCGCGGTCACAGCACGTCCCTCAATGATGGCAAGCAGGCAGGCGGGAGGGATCCTTGCGGCACGTCTCTCGAACAAAGGCAGGCTGGCGAGAAGATATATGCGTCTCTCGCCCGGCTTGGCGGTTTCTCACAGTGCTATTAATCAACGGCGCACTTTCACTCGCGTAACTCAATAGGGAGGATCTGCCTCAAGCTCAACCGAGCATTCAACTTGTTCAAGCGCCTCTCCCCTCGAAACCCGTTTGACTTCTTTCAGCGCACCTCTCCTCAGAACTTGTTCAACTCTCAAGCGCCTCTCCCACAACTCGTTCAACACTCACAAGCGCCTCTCCCCATAACTCGTTCAAGCGCCTCTCTCCTCAGAACTGAGGTGGGGGCTTTGTGCAAAGGGTTTTATTGCAACGCCCTTAGCACGCATCAAATGTTCTAACCACGCCTTTTGACGCAGTGCTAAGCCACTCCCTTCGAGCCCTGATTTGCGGCTCACGCTTACCGTCGGCTTCTCCTCCGCCTTCCTTCGGCCTGCCTCGACTTGTCCAGGCCTGCCTCGTGGCATTTTGCGCCAAAGCCACAGTATCGAGGCGGCATAAACAATGGAAGGACCTAACTCTCATTATTCTACTCAACGCAAAACTAACACAGGAAAAGGACAATGCTTACATTTACTAAGACATAACTGAACTATCGCGAGGCTACGTGTTGTTGTGTGACTAAACTATGAGGGGGAAATTAACCTTTATTTGTAAAAAATCTCAAAACCGCAACACTACCCCTCTCCCTAGTCAGACTCGTCCCCAACAAAATGGAACGACCGGTTTTGAGAATGATATGCAAAATTAACCTTACATTTACATGTGACATATAGGTGTGGTTCCCCCTAACATTTACTCTAACCCGTGTATGCGACAGTTTTAAAACGCTAAATATGTCCCCCCCTACTGCATTGAGTAGCTGTCTAACAGAATTACGCCCACAACTAACCGAATTGCGGAATTTGTCAAACTAAACACATAGCCGGTGGGCAGCATTTTTATATTTACAAGCACAGAAAACTTAATTTATTTACAATTCTATGACCCAGGACCTGTCCTTTTTGAAGAGAAGATTGGAGGGGAGAGAAAGCACAGCAAAAACACAACACACTCAAAATCCATGACATTTGCTGCTTGCTTCTTGCATCTTGCTTCTTGCTTCTTCTGCGTGCCTATCAAACCGGCGAGCCCCCGGACCAGCATACAGGCCATTCCTGATCTTCAGGGCTATCTACCTTACAAATCTTCTCATCCCTAGCACACCATAATAAAAATGCACAAAAAATGCGTTTATTGTATTTCTTTGCCAAGCAGGGCCAACCTCATGTGGTCCGACTGCGTGACATTAATGCCACTCAAACAAGTGGTCCGAAGATGCAAGGTGATGCTGCAGCAAGGTGCTGCACAGCAGAGGTGCAAGGCCACAAGACTTGTGGTCCATAAGTGTAATAATGTGCAGCAAAGTGTTTGTTGCAGCAAAGTGCTGCACAGGTGCAGCAAAGTGTTTGTGGCAGCAAAGTGCTGCACATGTGCAGCAAAGTTATAACAAAAGGATACGGCAGCAAAGTGCCGCACAGTTCGGCTGCACAGATGTAACAAGGGTGCAGCAGGGATGCTGCACAGGTCGATGGTGCTGCACAGGTCCACCTCCAAAATGGTCCTGGGGTGGGGGGGAGAGACAAAGCACGACCAGCAAAACGGAAATGGCGCAACGGCACACAACAAACTAGGTAATGCAACGTGAGGGGCACGGAAGAGCGAGCAGAGCAGGCTCGTCCCTATCCGTCCGTACCCCCCACAGTCGGCTTACACTACCCTAGCCCTCCGTTGTATTTACAATTCATCCCTACGTCTTGTCTCCCATATCCCCCTCTAATCCAAATTCGTCTCCCAATCCCTCCCAGGAAGGAAGAAATGGAACAAACACAATGTCACTCTACGTCGTGATGCGTCTCACCACTCAAACAGTTTCACAGAGCCCTGGTGTGGAGTTCCGTCCTCCTTGGTGATTGGCTGTGGATGGTGCGAAGGGATTTCTCTTCATAACTACACTACTGACATTTACTCTGTTAAACTGCCCGGGGTCGTACCCTGCCAATCGGCCATCTTTAAATTATGTGGTTCTAAAAACCCGAATTCGCATTGTCCACTCTGTGGTGCCCTTGAAATTTGGGTCTCACTCCCACAAATTTTCACTCTGTGCCCTTGCACAATTTCGGGGCTGGGTCGTGTGGCTCCACTAGCAGGTCTACCTACCTGCGCACCTCCGCCACTGAAGTCGCCACCCGAGCTTACCTGATCCTGCGACTACCTAAACTAGGGAAGGCCCCTCCTGGCACTTTACCCCCTGATGCCCACCTTGGCATTGGGCAACCCGGGTCCTTCCTTTGGATCCTCAGGCCCCACTCAACAACTCACAACTACCCTAACTGGCTCCCAGAGCCTACCTGCGGCCTCACCTGGTCGACAAACTACCAGTGGCGGAGTGCCCCAATAACCACATGCACCAATTAAACCACACGCCCAGCCATTCCACAGTCTCACGCACCCGACAAAGCACTACTTGCTACTGCCCGCACCACAGGTGTCAACATCCATACAAATTTTGCCTATGCCCTCTACCTGACTTTACACTACCCACCCCGGGCGTCCGTGAATGGGTTCCATCTCCCCCCATTCACTCCTTCACACCATGCATTCCACACCAAGCATTCCACAACAAATATTCTCACACACCTTTTGTCTCGCACACCTTTTCCCTCGCACACTTTTTGTACTCACACACCTCTTTCCATACACTTCAACACAATTCCATTTGCCTCAACACAATTCCTCACACACTACTACACACACACAACATCATCTATCTAACTGGTTTCCCCTAAAACTCGTGCTTCCCCGTCATCCCATTACACTATGCACTCCCTTCGTCATTATCAACCATCTAATCTACCTACGTCCCCACTACAGTACAATGTCACTACTTAAATCTCATGTCTTCTAAAGTCTTCTAATTCCCTATCATTATCCTAGCCCTCCCTCGGCTAGCTTCGGTGCCCCATGGAGGTAACCATTGCTGGCACCCCCATGTGCCTGTCACTGCCATCCCCCTAAACTAATGCTCATGGGCCCTGTTTGAGGAATGGTAACACTCCATTCCCCCATGTAGGGTACACTATCCTCATTCGTCCACTACACTTGAGCCTCTTCGTGTAGAAATACATTGTCATGGCTCGGCCTCGGAGGGCCGAGCGATCCATTTGGGTGGTTTGTCTCCTTTATGTTGGGTCCGTCCGGCATTTTCGATCCAAAGGGGGAGGTATGGATGGGCCAAGGTTCAGAGCCCCATCCCTGCGTGGGGCCTCGCGGTCCCATGCACGGTGACCCAACTGCCCACGGTCGGAGAACCGCACCTGCCAAGGTGCGCGGCTCCAGAATCTCCGACCTCCCCTTGAACCTCGCCGAGCACCTTCGCCGCCACGGCACGGCATCAACCATACAGTGCGGGTGCCGGCACGAATCGTGCACGTCGGTCCTTGTGAAACCGCCATGGCATCGATCCCCGCCGGTCCCTGCTGCACACAACTCACCGGGGGCTCACGTACGCTACCCGTCCCCCTACGCGCTACCCCCCCCGCCCCCCCGGTCTGTGTCGATGCATGAGCCGCGTCCTCACTACTCGCGACGCACTCCGCACTCGCACACCCAGGCATCCCCGCGCCTCCCATACACTCCGTTACTGCACACTCTCCTTCCACACTCTCTGGTGTGCATTGTCCCTCTCTCTCTGTAACACACTCGGTCATCGCACACTCTCCTTCCACATTCTTTGGTGTGCATTCTCCCTCACACACCGTACTCGCACCTGCACACCTAGGTCCTAGGTGCACTCACACCTTTCACAAACTCCGTTACACACTCTTCCCGCACACAGTCTGTAACACCCACGGGTGTGCACTCTCCTGTTACACACCCAATCATCGCACTCCCTGTCGCACACTTTTCTCTCACATGCTTTGGTGCACACTCTCTCTCATACCTCATGCCAGTCGCCCTCATACACCGCACAATGGACCTTCCGTGACCGCCCGGGTTTCGTCTCTCCCAAGCGCGCCAAAAACCCGTTCGCGCCAAACACATTTGCGCCATTATTTCTACTCACCTTGGGGACCTCCTTTTCCGCCAGCACCTGCAAACTTTTTATTTCGTTAGCAAGCACGGCATCACGTGTGAATACGAACTTTGTACATATTCCATCTCCTTCTCCCGTGATTTATTTCCTATCTCTCCCGTCTCTTCGACCCCAATCATTTCTTCAATTCCAATTATTTATTCGACGACCGCCAGCGCTCATAAAATTGAGCGCCTGCTGCCGCCCCCTCTTTGGCTTCCCCCATTTCCAACTGGCCCTCTCGGTCCTGGGTTATCAGGTCTACCTCTACCTCATCTTCTATTACTCCCACCGGCATTCGACCGCCTTGGCTAGCTATGGTACGAATATAAATTTGATTCTTAGACTAAATTTTGTCCGCTCATAATTTCGAGTGCGCAAAGCGCACTCCAGGTCCAATCCCATTCCTGACACCAAATGTTACGGATTCCGCGCGACCCTCCTGCCCTTACCAAGGGGAGATTAAGCCCCTTGGGTCGTCGCAACCGCGAGATTTGAATCGCCACTCCCGGGCAGACGCAGGACAGGGTTTCGGGACAATTCTCGCACATACCTAAGTACCTACGCCGCCGCGGAAGCGGGGATCAAGTCTCGCACGAGCCACGCGTAATTTGAGTACGTCCAAGCGGATGGCGTACCACGTGGTCCATGCAGTTATCTTATATTGGAACCCGATTAGAGCGATAATTCGTACCACGCTTAGTCAATAGATGGAAGGGACGAGACAGCCGAATAGAAGGAAGAACACAGGTTTAATAATTATTATGTACAATGATCGGTAGAAGCAGAGACACAGAGCAGGCACTTAAGCAGTCTTAGCTTATCCCCAGACTCGGGCCCGTTCACACTCACAGGGGGAAATGAAGGAAGGATGGTGTTCATGCGTTGAACGCGCCGGCTCCGTTGTTCACGAGCAGCTCGCCGGCGTGGCCCTCCGCGGTCACAGCAAGTCCCTCGATGATGGCAAGGAGGCAGGCGGGAGGGATCCTTGCGGCACGTCTCTTGAACAAAGGTAGGCTGGCGAGAAGATATACGCGTCTCTCGCCCGGCTTGGCTGTTTCTCACAGCGCTATTAATCAACGGCGCGCTTTCACTCGCGTAACTCAATAGGGAGGATCTGCCTCAAGCTCAACCGAGCGTTCAACTTGTTCAAGCGCCTCTCCCCTCGAAACCCGTTTGACTTCTTTCAGCGCACCTCACCTCAGAACTTGTTCAACTCTCAAGCGCCTCTCCCATAACTCGTTCAACACTCACAAACGCCTCTCCCCATAACTCGTTCAAGCGCCTCTCTCCTCAGAACTGAGGTGGGGGCTTTGCGCAAAGGGTTTTATTGCCACACCCTTAGCCCGCATCGAATGTTCTAACCACGCCTTTTGACGCAGTGCTAAACCACTCCCTTCGAGCCCTGATTGGCGGCTCGCGCTTACCGTCGGCTTCTCCTCCGCCTTCCTTCGGCCTGTGTCGACTTGTCCAGGCCTGCCTCGTGGCATTTCGCGCCAAAGCCACAGTATCGAGGCAGCATAAGCAATGGAAGGACCAAACTCTCATTATTCTACTCAACGCAAAACTAACACAGGAAAAGGACTATGCTTACATTTACTAAGACATAACTGAACTATCGCGAGGCTACGTGTTGTAGTGTGACTAAACTATGAGGGAGAAATTAACCTTTATTTGTAAAAAAAAACAACCTCAAAACTGCAAATAAATATATATATATATATATATATAAATAAATAAATAACCTTGCGAAGACATGAGAATAAGTACATTTGTACGATTTGGTGGTGGTCATCTTGGATTTTGAAAGAAATTTTAAAATGCTAAATAGTGCCAGTGTGGCACCCTCTCTGATATCATTCTTGACTTCACTCACGTACAACAATAATCCGCAAAAAACGTTTGCATGTGCCTACTTGCAAGGTTCCACCCTTGGCAACCTCACTAAAACCCTGCACTGAGGTTACGCACCTTTTGTTATTATCGTATTATTTTCTGGGAAATAGTTAATGATGATAATTTTGGTCATTGCAGAAAACGAATCATATGGGTTTGAGATTATCTCCCCTTTAACACTGACACCGTTGATTTGTGTTTGCAGAGATATCAAGCCGGATAACATACTTCTTGATGCCAGAGGGCACATTCGGCTGGCAGATTTCGGCTCCTGCCTCAAGCTAGACGAGGATGGAATGGTGGGTGTATTTTTCAACTAGCCCACTGAAGGCAATCGATAAGACAACAGGCATTGACAAAAAAGTGATTGTTCCTGCACCTGCAGTGTCAGAACAGCCGAGAAACACTCACATGTATTTAAACTTAATGAGTTGAGCATTTGATGTATTCTCAGGTGAGTTCTTCCATGGCGGTGGGCACTCCTGATTATGTGTCTCCTGAGATGCTGCTGGCGATGAAAGATGGCAGCCGCTATGGTCCAGAAAGCGATTGGTGGCCCTTGGGCATCTGTATATATGAGATGCTCTTTGGAGAAACACCTTTTTATTCAGACACGCTGGTGGAGACATATTCCAACATCATGAATCACGAGGTGAAAGTCTCTTGTATATCATTTTAGTATTATACGTGAGTCGATGGCAGGTGTAACGTTCATCTTCAATGGAATGGCCGCTTCATTTTCACCCTGACTTACTAAAGGGGGGATGGAATACTAGTTTTTGTGAAGGCGAGCGTTGGTCTATATCGCTACTCTGTGGACAAGATAAACAACGTATTTTTGATTAAAGGGTGGATAGAGTATGTTTAGTGTCATGGCAAATTAACTTCCGTACCTGAACCAAAATCGAATTGGCTTGTTCTTGTCACCTAACCAACTCATCCAAAACTTTTTGAAAAACCATGCTATATATCGTTTTTGGCCCCAGCTCTCAATGATGAAGAATCACTTAAAAATTCTCGTATCTGGATCTGAATTTTCACCAAAATCGAATCGATTCTTCCTAATTACACACCCAACCTGTCCACCAAGACTAGGTGGAATCCGTCCACAAATTTTTGGAATGTTCTGCTCACAGAAAACGAATCAGACAAGGGTGAAAACAACGTCAGTCCACCTTCGGTGGTGGAGGTAAAAAGAAAAGGAAAGACGTAGTACCCAGCGCACAACCTAACATTAGCAGTGATGTAATACCAACATCAATTCAGTGCTAAAAATAATCCGATATACTGTAACTCGTACCAGGCAAACGGAATTTAAAAATCTTGTCCCAAGGCCAGCTACGAGTTTTCTCGTAAGGTGGGGTTTCACCAGCAATGGATAAGGAATGAACTTGGATTTGCTCATAGAAGGGTAAAATTTGAAAACAAAGTAGATGTACTTGCATACATGGCTTGCAAATGGGAGTGGTATAATTTATATAGGTTGGCAGTCAACATGTGAAACATTTCATCAAAAGGGATACATAACATTATTAAAAGGAGAGGATAAATCCGAGTAACGTGAACCTGTGGTGAGGAAAAAAACCCCAGAAAAATCGTACACTGGCCAGAAGAGAACTTTAGCTAACATTACAAAAATCAAACTGGGTGCTCCAAGAAAATCTTCCCAATGAGCCAAGACATCATGACCGAGCATCAGGACATACTGTGAACAAAATAATTATGCAGGATATCAACTAAAAACAATTTTAAGGCAATGTTCACAAGGTGCAGCCAAAGCACATTAGGGAACACAAGACAAATGCCAGAGAGCTGTACGTGCGCCATCCCTGCAGGAGATGAGTAGAAGTATGGGGTGACCCATATGCATGGATCTATCTTGATGAGTACCAAGCCAAGAGCCATTTACTTCCATCCAGGGGACTAGAAAGCATCTGAAAATGCAAAGCCTGTCCGCGTCCATTTGTATTCAGACATGTACTTCTTCTATATGCTCAAAATAATGAAGACAGTTAAAGAAAATTGATGATTGTATGCCGCCTTGACCTTTGAACTTTAGATCTAAAAAAACTAAACAACTTCTTGCTTTTGATTTGTGAACCAATTCAGTGGCCCAATATGCAAATTCGTAAAATTTCAGGTCAATCGGATGAAAATTGACGATTTTATATGACGCTGACTTTGACCTTTTGACCAAATTATTAATTTGCCTTCTCCATATTATCATAATACAGCTTTGGTGAAAATTTGCTGACAAAACTTAAATGGTAAAAAAGTTATGGCCTGAACACGCACGCATGCCCGGACACACGGGCACACACACGCGCGTGCGGATACATACATGCGGACACACAGACACACACGTGCAATTACAAAACCCTGTCTCCTGCTGTGCAGTGGATAAGTTCATAACTGAATATCAAAGATGGTGTCACAAAAACAAAGTTTCTCCAAAGGATTTCTGGTGGTACCTGGTTTTAACATGAATGCCAAACTAAAGCTTAAAGTGTCAAACAAAGTCAAGGTTAACCATGTAGTTGAAGAAGATTTGGTTTGATGCCCAAATTTCAGGAGAAAATACTCAACCTCTACGGAAATCGAGTAAACATGGTAGACCTCCACCAAACAAATTAGTCAGCCATACACATCATTCAAAAATTGTTTTTATGAACTAGAACATCACACGTAGAGCGTATAGTCTCGTCTCACACGCTCATTCCGAACTAAAATACCATCGTTAACTGAACACGCTACTATTATGGCCAACTGTTATTTTGGCCCATATACCCGTATAATCCATACACCCTATTATGTCACATAGTTTCTTAGCATGGGTTATGATGTCATAAATTGAATTATTCGCTCACATCGGGTCATATATCAGATATATGAAGTTTCAGATTTTTCAGATAAGATTTTCAATTCAACCTGAAACACCACTTCACTGATGGATGATGCCATCGTTATCATTTTGACATATGCCAAGTTTCAAAAAAAAAATCGTTTAGCGATTTTGGTGAAAATGTCCAATTCCCTCCCCCCCCTCCCCTTAATCCATTATAGCTGCCATACCTTGTGCTCTATGATGTCAGAGTTGTCGATAAAATATTCTCCATGGAGAGTCCCTCCAATGTTTAAAGTTTTGCATTGATTGAACAAGCAGTTGCAGGGGTTGCAAGTTTGGCATCGATTGAACAAAAAAAAATTTAAGTGAAAATAAATAGACAGTACACACACATGCACACACACGTTGCAATAGTCTCGCAACCCCCTCGGGGTGAGACCAAAAAGATGTAAAAACAACAGAGTTTGAGCTCTTCCGTTTGAATACTTTTCTAGTAAATCACAGGCTGCTTCACTCATGGATTTTCGTGCCTCTGGCCTCCTAAAGCTCTACCTCCCACGACAGTAGGATGACTTTGGAAAGGTTTTTCCATCATTTCCACAGGAGTGGGAAAAGATAGAACTTTATAATGGAATGATGTCCTTGGCATCACAGGAATCTGAGGCAATCATCTTGCCGGTTTATAGAAGGGTGCGAAATTTAATTGGTGGTGGTGGTTAGTGGTGCAGCCTTGTTTCATCGACAGTTACGAGACAAGTGACAAAGCCCAGGTGTTCATTTATGATGATGAAATTACTGCCTTGAAGAAGGTATTTGGATATTTGGGTGACCTCAACACAGCGATCCTACGTGATTAATACCTCGACCTGAGCAAACGCTTTGGGTCGGTCATATCTGCAGGCAGTTCTGGCCTGGGGTCATCTTCAAGGGACTTGGGTCCATGCTCAAGGTCGCCCATACATTTGGTTGCTGTGGAACATGAGGGCACAACTTCGCCATACAAAAGGGGGTTGAGGAGAATAAAAACGAAGCAATAGTAATCAATAATAAATAAAACCCCTTACCCTCTACTGTTCATACGCGCCCACTAAGCCAACGACGATTGGGAACCTTAATTACCTATGTCCTTAGCAGGTCCCTATTCCTTCCATGATGGATCGATAAATAAGAGGCAGACAGGACAGGCAAACACCCTTGTTGTGTCCGGCCGGACACAGCAGGAATCGAGGCCGGTGGCAGCTGGGGGAAATCGTCCTTTTAGCAGCTGCGGTCCACATAGTCAGATGCTTGTGAGGAGGTGGAGAGCAGTGGCTGGCTGGGTGGAGACGTGACTCCAACGCGTAGCTCTGCAAAACCGATGCAGCTTCTCCCCAGGCTGAGTCCGGGCTTGTCTCTGGCTCCACCCAGCGTACCCACCTTAATGGTCTCTGCCCCCCACCTCACCTGTGATGTACCACGCCCCTCCCATCTCACTCACCATTGGCTCTGGTGGCCCATTTTATCCTGGGCAAGAGGAAGCCCCCCCCCCCCCACCCATTCTCCAACACCTGGGCCCTCCCCATTTCCTTGGATATGACTGGAAGGTGCTTTCCTGTGCAAACGAGCACTTCAATGCTGATTGGAACATGTAAAGGACATAATTAACAGATTCCAGACGATAGAGCAATAGATGAAGGCTCAAAGGCTTGGCGGTTTTTCGACAAATGCGTTGAGGAGGGTGTACGTCTGTCTTAAAGTGACGCATATCTAATATCACGAATAATTTCCTCACACTTACTTAAAGACATTAACTATGGATGGAATAAAATTATACGAAGCAATGTTAACCCATAGAAGTCATTTCCAGAATAATATATACACATACAGTCACGTGAAAAAGTAAGGACACCCCATGTAAAGTTTTGACTTTTTCAACATCTATCTATAATTCCAGTAATCTCTGTGTGTTTGTTTGTACGTTTGTACGTTTGTACGTTTGTTTGTCTGTGACCGCTGTTTCTCGACAACCACGGGTCCGATATACTTTAAACTTGCCAGGTATATTGCTGGGGACCCGAGGATGTGCCTTTTCAAGGTTTCATATTAATCGGACAAGTACTTACCGAGCTATGGCGATTTAGCCGTTCGCCGTTCGCTTTGGCGTTGCGAATGGACCAAACCATTGCATGTAAATAGAGGGGGGGGTTCTGTGGTCGTTGCGAATGGACCAAACCATTCATGTAAATAGAGGGGGGGGGGGGTTCTGTGGTCGTTACTGCCACGTGGTTTCAAAGTTTTTTTTTGTTGTTGTTGTTTGCACGCATGTTTTTTTGCACCCACGTACGGGCACGCCCTAGGATGTTTACACACACACACCCCTACACAAATTTTTTTTTTTTTTTTTTTTTGGCAAGGAACGGGCACCCACGTACGGGCACGTCCTAGCTTATATATAGTACGGGCATGCCCTAGTATTTCAACATACAGCTGTTTGATCTTCATTTCAACAATATTGATAAAGGTGATAAAATATAACAAATATCATGAAACATTTACATTTTGTAGTCCATTGTATAATTTAAATAAACATAAATGCAAATTTCGCATGTGGAAAAAGTAAGTACACCCCTACATTTATCACTACTTCAAATACCTAAAATTAGAATCAGGTGCACCAGCTCAGGTGCGAATGCTTAGACCATCGTCAGAGAGGATCTTGGAGGAACCTGTCTTATTTAAACCTCAGACATTTAGTTTGGTTTGCTCTTTGTTGTTGAAGTGTGCGTCGTCACCATGCCTAGATCAAAAGAGCTCTCTGAGGCCTTCAGAAAGAAGGTTATAGATGCCTACGAGTCTGGGAAGGGATTTAAAAAGATCTCCAAACAATTTGAAATCAATCATTCGACTGTCCGGAAGATCATCGACAAGTGGAGAAGATTCCAAACAACTGCCAACTTGTTCACGCCAGGCCGCCCCAGCAAGTTCAGCCCGAGAACAGACAGCAAGATGCTGAAAGAAGTCTCTAAGAACCCCAGATTGTCATTACGGGACCAACAGGTAGCTATTGCCACTGTTGATGTCAAAGTGCACGAGTCTACCATTAGAAAGAGGCTGCACAAATTAGATCTACATGGGAGGTGTGCCAGGAGGAATCCTTTGCTGTCCAGAAAGAACATCAGGGCAAGACTAAAGTTTGCCAATGAACACCAAGGCAAAGACCAGCACTTCTGGAACAATGTGCTCTGGACAGATGAGTCAAAGGTAGAGCTATTTGGCCACAGTACCAGAAGACATGTTTGGCAAAAACCAAAGACAGCATTTGACCACAAGAACCTGATACCAACTGTAAAGCATGGTGGTGGAAATATTATGGTTTGGGGCAGCTTTGCTGCATCAGGGCCTGGGCAGCTCACCATCATATAATCCATTAGGAATTCTTCATTGTACCAGAGGGTGCTTGAGGATAATGTGAGGCCATCTGTCGGAAAGTTGAAGCTCAACCGAAGGTGGACCTTGCAACATGACAATGACCCTAAACATACCAGTAAATCCACCAAGGAATGGCTGAAAAGAAAGAAATGGAGGGTTCTGGAATGGCCAAGTCAAAGCCCGGATCTAAATCCCATCGAGATGTTGTGGGGGGATTTGAAACTAGCTGTGCATGTAAGAAACCCCTCGAACATCGCACAGCTGAAAGAATTCTGCATGGAGGAGTGCGCAAAAATATCTCCCAGTCGATGTCAAAGACTGGTAGACAGTTATAAGAAACGCCTACTTGAGGTTGTTTCTGCCAAAGGGGGCAATACCACCTATTGGAGCCAAGGGTGTACTTACTTTTTCCACATGCGAAATTTGCATTTATGTTTATTTAAATTATACAATGGACTACAAAACGTAAATGTTTCATGATATTTGTTATATTATATCACCTTTATCTATCAATATTGTTGAAATGAAGATCAAATAGCTGTATGTTGAAATATGTTGAAAAAGTCAAAACTTTACATGGGGTGTACTTACTTTTTCACGTGACTGTACAACAGGCTCACTTCCACATACCTGATATTGAGAAGTCCCTCTTCAAAAAGCTTTTGTAGATTATGCATGTTTAAAATATCATTACAACTGTTTTGAGATCAAGGAGATTTGCTGTTCAGAGAAATATACCTTTGCTTCCCCAGTTAATTAAGCCGAAATAACTGCTCCGACTTCTTGTATGACCATATATGGAAAATAAGTTTCTACACAATTCAGTTACAGGGTGAGGATTGATGGTTCGGGGAGGGGGTGGGGGGGAGTGCGGGAACAATTGCCCTCGAATATTGCTCACAAATGTTTAAAATGTTAACTTCAAACATTAACTTTGAACAATAAAGTCATGGAATCTCTCTGTGTAATCAGATGTGCACATGTGTACTCATTTACCTGTGTCATCGTTAGGGTTGGCTGGAGTTCCCACCCCAAGCAGAAGACGCATCTGCAGATGCCCGAAATCTCATCCAGTGCTTGCTGACTGACCGACGACAACGACTTGGTCTCAACGGTCTCGAAGATTTCCGTAACCACCCATTTTTTCGCAATATCGACTGGGAGAACATTCTAGGGAGCGACGCACCCTTCATACCCGAAATCCAGAGCCCCACTGACACCTCCAACTTTGATATCAATGATGATCAACTCACTGACGTGGTATCACATGTTCTGGAAATTATGTAGTTGCATACCGTTCTTAAAATGCTGTAAAAAATTGTTGTATCTTGACTTTAGGGAAGTGATTAATATTGTGTATACATATCTGCTATTAAGCACAAGTTGCATGACATTCTCAGAACATCCCAACCCACAAGGGTACAAAAACAGATCCTCTCAATTACAGACCATTGAACTTTCTTCCAATTATAAGCAATAGAATTGCTTCTGATGTCTTTCCTGTTTTGAAAGTCTCATTCCTGACCCTCAGTTTGGATTCCGTCCCAGTCACAACTCTGAAGATACTTCTGCTCTTCTCTCAGCGATGGATGGAGACCCTCAATCTCAAACTAGAGGTTATGACCGTATCCCTGGACATGTTTCTGGCATTTCGTAGTTTTGCATCCGGCTTTGTTTGCCAAGCTCTCTCACTGTGGCATAAAAAGCCGCCTTCACTCCAGGATTTCTGACTTCCAGGTGTTGCTGTCAATGGAATCCTCTCTCCCTGTGGAGGCTGCAGCTCCCCAAGGCAGTGTTTTAGGCCTAGGCTTGGTCTTCATAAAGTGCCTTCAGAAAGTATTCACACCCCTTGACTTTTTCACATTTTGTTGTGTTACAGCCTGAATTTAAAATGGATTAAATTGAGATTTTTTTTTGTCACTGATCTGCAAAATGCACAACACAAGAAAAGTAAGATTCGACAAATAACTATTTAATGAAAATAAATGCAAATAACCACGAAAGGTGAGGTAAAAACTAAAATTCCTAATTGAGACGTATACCCTCAGACTCGTATACAAACAAGGGGAAAACGAAAGTAAAAGAAAAGAAATAATGCTTTGGTAATTGGCCGGCACTCAGATTTGCGTCCCCAAATGGCTGGTAAGGCTTGCTGGTCGCACATCGCCTCCAAACCACCGCATGGGAAACGCACAAAAGGGTGCGGAGTCACGCTCCTCGACGTCCAGAGGAAACATGACGCAGACCCAGTCCACCGCCGACGTCGATCCTGAACCAGTTTCTCACCAGCCCTTTACCAAGAGCGCACACAAACCCACACGCCCGTAACCAAGCCGGAACAAGGAGGACATGTGACTGCCCACTATCAAAGCCAGGACCAGAAGAGAGAGTAAGATGGTGCGAACGCATCTTTTTTTCCCTCCACTCTCGAATGTTGCACGATGACGTCACACTCTGTCCAATCACCGAGTACTATCCCATCATCCATCGCGCTTCCACCAATCATGAGAACTTGGGGCATGGCCTCCTCATTATTAGTCGTTGGGGAGCGGAGTCCAAACTTTTTCGGGAATGTTCGGATGACGTCGAAGGCCGTGAGACAGGGCTTACGTGCCGACCGGCAAATGTGCCGGGTTTGTCGGACCTGGTGGCGTGGTTGAGCGAACGAGTCAATTTGTTATAGTTGTTGTTTGGAGGGATTTTTTATTGTAATAAAGACAGAGGGAAGATCACATGGGAAATTACACACAGGGGGTTATACTTAATCCCTACCTAATTAGCATAGCTCCACCCCTCGTATGGAGACACATATACTATCTTATTCTATACAGAGTCCCTACTTAGTTACATCGAGGTGGGTTCTTCTTCTTCCCGACACTCGGAGCTTGCTAATTTATATGATTCTATCTCGGTCAAGGTATTTCATTGTTTACCCCCCACAACACTCCAAATTGAGTTTTCTTGATATGTCTCTACAACTTGATTGGAGTCCGCCTGTGGCCAATTCAATTGATGGGACACGATTTAGAAAGAAACACACATTTCTATACAAGGTCCCACAGTTGACAGTGCATGTCCGAGCAGAAACTCTACCATGAAGTCCAATAAACTGTCCGTATAACTCCGAGATAGAATTGTGAGGAGGTATAGATCCGGGGAAGGGTATAAAACAATTTCTAGAGTGTTGAGAGTTTCTAAGAGCACAGTGAGCTACATCATTAGGAAATGGAAAGAATATGAAACTACCCAGACTCTTCCTAGAGCTGGCCGTCTGACCAAACTGAGCAACCAGGCAAGACGGACCTTGGTCAGGGAGGTGACCAAGAACCCAATGCCCACTCCGACAGAACAACAGAGTTCCTTGGCTAAGTTGGGAGAATCTGTTGGAAGGACAACAGTCTCTGCAGCACTTCACAAATCTAAGCTTTATGGGAGAGTGCCAATATGGAAGCATTCCTGAGAAAAAGGCACATGACAGCATGCCTGGTGTTTGCAAAAGTCACATGAAAGACTCAGAGAGCATGAGGCAAAATATTCTGTTGTCTGATGAGATGAAAATGGAACTCTGACCTGAATGCAAAGTGCTACGTCTAGTGGAAACTGAGCACAGTTCATCACCCATCTAACGCCATCCCTACCATGAAGCATGGTGGTGGCAGCATCATGCTATGGAGATGCTTTTCAGCAGGAGGGACTGGGAGATTTGTAAGGATAGAGAGAACAATGAAAGGAGCCAAATGCAGGCAAATCCTTGAGGAGAACCTGCTATAGAGTGCAAAAGACCTTGGACTGCGGCAAGGATTTACGTTCCAACAGGACAATGACCCCAAGCATACAGCCAAACCAACTCTGGAATGGCTTCAGAACTAGAATGTGAAAGTCCTTGAGTGGCCGAGGCAAAGCCCAGACTTCAATCCCACTGAGAATCTGTGGAAAGACAAGAAGATTGCTGCTCAGACAATCGCCATCCAACTTGACAGAGCTTGAGCAAATCTGCAAGGAAGAATGGGAGAAACTCCCCAAATCCAGATGTGCAAAGCTGACACAGATATACCCAAGAAGATTCTAAGCTGTAATCGCTACTAAAGGTGCTTCTATGAAGTATTGACTCAGGGGGTTGAGTACTTATGTAAATTAGAAATTTCTGTATTTAATTTTTAATTATTTTGGAAAAAAAATTCAACAAAAAATTCCCATGACATGGTCAAGGGGTGTGAATACTTTCTGAAAGCACTGTACATAAACCTCTCCGATGCTTTGAAGAACATTCCTCTTCCCAGATGACTCCATATTGTGTCATACAGTACCCCCATCCTACTGACTGAGGGGCAGACTGCAGCTGTGTCACTCTCTGCTGATCTGGAAATTATTGATGCTGTTCAAATAAATGGAACATGTCTTCCAATCCTGGAAAATGTCACTGTCACTCGAGAAGGATTATTATCAATCAAATCTACCTATTGCCATAGTTAGCCACTGGAGATTCAATCTCTTGAACTTGTAAGCCTCACTAATAGTCATGACCTCTCCTCGTCTGTATACAGAGTCAAGTATCATGGAAGAGCTAACATATTACACACGAGAATGGGCACAGACCCATAAAACATACAATAAATAAAGGGATCGGGAGACGAGCATACAAGCACAACAGTAGAGAACAGGGACGTCGGTACATCTGTGGAAGGGAGAGGGCCGGTGGGGTGGTGGGTGGGGGAGGGGGGAAGGCGGGAGGAAAAACCATGGTCTGACCACATTGTAAAGGTGGCAAATCATAGCTGTATGTATAGAAACCCAAATGTTCAGGCCTTGCAACTTGGGCTCCTGTAGATATAGCGTAAAGCTGAATGATGAACTATCACATAAATATATATTTTGCTGTTACTATTAAAACGCCAATAAAGAACACACGTTTCCCCAAAAGTATCAGTGCTTTGACAAGACTTGTGTGTGTTCCAGGAAACATGCCCTCCTCCAAGCAACCCGGTGTTCACAGGATTGCACCTGCCATTTATTGGCTACACCTTCACTGCGCAAAGGTAACAGTAACATGTCTTAACATGAGGACTGAGTGTTGGCCATACATGACTCGTTAATACAACTGTTAAATAATTTCAAGCACACGAGAGCGCACACTTACCCATGATGTCAGGTTCACGCCAATATCCAGCTTGAGCAGCAAGGGTCTAAGGAACGGTACTTAAGAAGAAAGAGGGCTGGTGGGTCAAAAGGTTACCCCCCCAAACCGTGCAGGAATGATCTGCACAAATAAAACTCTGCAAAGATGTTAAGTTCCAAAGTTGTTAAATGTTCCAATTGATAAAAGTGTTTACAAAGTTCCAATGAGCATTTCGTATGGTTTGTGGTTGGGGAAGAGGGAGGACTGGGGAGCGGGGGAGCATTCCAACCAATGCACACATGGTATGAGGTGGGAGAAGCAACATTTTGATGTTTGCATATGTATGCAAAAACAAAAAAAAAGTTTCAAAAACTTTGCTTAACTAATGTCGCCAGCTCACAATCAGTCATCCGTTGTTCATTTGATGCAACAATTCATTGTTAGTTCAATAAGACGAGTTCTCCATTCTGTGCAATTTCCCTTCTAGACACCGAGTGTCTAGACCAAGTGTGTCGCAAGTGTCGCAATTGTTAGTTTCCCCTGTGTGTCGCAAGAGGAGGCTAACAGGGTTGGTGGCAGGAAGGGCATCCGGCCATAAAACATTGCTTAAAAAAGGGGTCCAAGGTGCCCGAAAAAGGCCAACCCCTGCTCTGCGGGGAAAAATGGCCTCTAAAGGTGGTTCTTCTTTGTTCTACACTGAGTACTGATACCCCCAGATTTCCCAACAAAGAACTCTTTAATGTTGCAGCAAAGTGCATGTAGCAAGGGGAAGAGTTGTCTTGGTAATTTGGCTGGCATTTTGAATGCACTTTTCCGTATCCTAATGGCACTGGTATGGATTTTACCAACTGACGCCTCCAACTTTGGTTAACCCAAAGGAAACGATCAAATGGCATTTACAAAATGAGAGAATGAAAGCAGAATCTCCTCCTCTCGCTCCAGAATCTCTCATTTGGAACATTCCAAAAATAGCTCTGTCCCGATGATTGAATAAAACATGTTAATCATAATCATCATCAATTAACAAACCAAATACAGCATTGGAGCCCTCACGAGCATCCTGGATAGAATTCGGTTTTGGGCTGCTACGTTTTTGTTTTTGTTTTTCTTGTGGAAGAGCTAGAACACTGAACGGATCAGGATGCTACAAAACAAAAGGAATGGTAGAGAGAAGGGGGAAACACTGCCAGCAAAGTTGAAGGACAAAATAGAGGAAGACTTGGACAAACAATGGGTGTGGGGAAGAGGAACAGGATGGACAGGATGGACACAGAAGCAAACTCTCAGGAATAAAAAACTGGGAATTTGGTTAGAGGTGAGCTTGGGTGTGGGGAGAGCGTGTTAATGGGGATAGAAAAGATCATCGTTTTGGATAGGGGATCATCTCTACCCTCAAAACCCATGCAGGTGCAGCCAAGTGAGCCTTGCAAAAGCAATTTGCAAGAGTTCACCTCTTCATAGACAGACAGAAAAAGAGAGAATTTTAAAAGGAAAGAAAAAAATGAAGAGTAAAAGACAAAAACATACAAAGCCCAAAATGCCAACTGCAAAATTTACAGCAGAATATGTATATGCTCCAAATCAAAGCACTGGCCATCTATTTATCATGAACTTCCTCTTCCGCTTATCCGGCACTTTTGTGATGCACTTCTGTTTTGAGGGGATATAAATAAATAAATATATTTTAAAATGTATTTTTTATTTTATTACACAAAATCCAAAGCAACGGGAACTTGTTTGCAAGAAAACCAACCAGCCGTAAACGAGATTACGATGACGTCTGAAAATATCTCACGTGTCCGAAACCAATCTATGAGACAAACTAGAATGTCACTTGGTAGAGTGCCAGGCTGCCCAGGTCACGTTTCGTATCCCATTCATAGGCCAAATCTGGATCCGGACCCGAACCAGAATCTAATCGGCTTGCTCTTGTCACCTACCCAAATCATCCACCAAGTTTTGTCCAAGTATATAACTTTCTCAGACATCGTGCTCATATACAAACAAACAAACTGACAGGATTGAAAACATAACCTACGTCTACCTTTGGTGAACGAGGCAATAACCCCTCTCCGACATGATGGAATATAACGTCCTCTTAGCCCGAACCACAAAAATCATCCTTTGCCGAACAAATTCTTGCAAATCTAATGAGCCGAGATGAAAAAAAACACGACCTATTTCAATTGGTACATTACCAGACGGAAAAGTATGCAAGACTACTGGGAAACTAAAAGTAAACTTTATGATACACACACGTACTAAAACCATTGTGCCCAACTCCAACTAACACATCCAGATATACAGCTACACTAATATCATGACTACGCTTATCTGATATCAGGGTAAATCCTGTGTGCTTGACGCTCTTCAGGTATGTGCTTGCAAACCGAATAATCTTTTTACTTCTCCCCCCTCCTCTATCCTCCCCAATCTCCACCAATCCCCACTGGCATACCTGAATCCATCTCATCTCTCAACAGCTCCTCTTTCCTTTTATTTGTCATAACAGTCCTTTCTCAGATTGCCAGAAAATCTCAGGACCTGGGGAAATGAAATGGACTGGAAATAGGGAGCAGACTGAGAGACGAGCACAGAAAATGAAACAGCTGTTGGAGAGACAAGAGCGCCTATGCACAATGAGTGGTCAGTCGCAACCAGGTAATGCCTTTAATGAGCAGTACTCACGCAAACACTGCTTCATGGTCGTGTGTGGAACAATCCTGAGCCGCTGTGGATGATCAGCTATTTTGGATGTAAAAATGAAGGATTCACACAAAAAAGAAAAAATTGAATTATTTCGGGGACATTTATTCAGGTGCACTGTTGATGCTCGAATAAAACCAAACACCTAGTAACTCTTGAGCCGAGTTATGAACTATATGTGCAGTCTGTGATCCTTTTATGTGTTATTGCTGTCACCCACTGTCAGGAAATCCCACAGCTTGTGATGAAGCTCACAAACCATGCGAGACTACTTGCATCGCAGAGGAACCCCAGCAGCAGCACAACAGCAAGGACCTGGAGTTTAAAAAGCTGAAGGAAGAGACTGAAAATCTGAGAAGGGACCTGTCAAGCCAGTCAAGGTCCTGGTTCTTCTACATCATCATTCTCATCAGCATTTGGTATCTATGGCTCCATCTGAATTGGTACGAATGGCGAAGGAAGGACCAGGCCTGATGCACGGTGCGCACCCAGGAACATGTGCCCGACCAGCTCACCACAGATCACCATTTCAAATTTCAATGCAAATTCTGCCAATTGTATTCACGAGGCTCATTGGAGGGTGAAAAAGGTTAAAATGTGTTGGGTCCAATGGAAGATGACGAACTTCATAAACACGAGGTGGAAATGAAGTGCAGAAGAAAGAAGAAATTGGTGTCATGTGCAATTCAAATGACATCGTATACATGACCACATGGTATTTTACATTTGTGTGCCCATACTCTTTGGAGTCCACTTGAGTGAAATAAAAATCCTGCTTTGCACTTGCACTAACAAATCCGAAGACTCGCTCACTGGTTGTGAATAAAGCTGTTAGACTTGTCTCCAAGATTATTTTTAACGTAGCAAAGCACAGGTTTCACAATCCGGGTATGTCAATTCAGAAACACATCGGAGAGGATTAAAGGGCTTCCATTTACTCATCTACGGACAATTGCAACAAACAGAATCTGACGAGAATGCATCAATGGATATGCCTCTTTGCACGTTCGGCGTCAACCCACTGGTGCGTTTGATCTCAATTAAAGGTCACATGAGAGAAGAGAGAGACAAGTAGAAGAGAGAAAACATGAGACGCTTCTAACTATCATTGTGATGTGCAAAATTATTTTCAAGGGGCACATGACCTGTTGAATCCTAAATTTAATCACTTCATCTTTGTATCGCAGTCCATATTTTGCCAAGTTTGGTTGAAATCCCGTCTGTAGTTCACAAGATATCACGGGAAGAAAAACTCCGCTACGCATGCACGGACGGACAACCTGAAACGCCTTTGGCTGCGGAGGCATGAATAGAAATAATCTCTTAAATACAGATGCAGACTACATTCAAAACGAAGGCACCGTCGACTCTGATAGCTGCCCAGCAATCAAAACTGAAGAGTGATGTTTATATTTCATCTGGGACTGTTTAGGAGGCGTCGTGTACCCAGTATCAAGTCCCTTCAAGTGTAGAGGTGGGCTGGATGAGGGAGGGGATCCAAGTTGGTGGCACCTTAATTTTTGAATATGGATCTTCAACTGGGTATTCATCATGGATGAGCACAGAGGAAGAAGAACAAAACAAATGATTTAGAATCGTTTCATGATTGCATTAATATTGATTGATGTTTTTCGTTTATCTGCTGGCTTTTTCATACCAAGTAATGAAGTCGAGGTTCCCACATTCCATCTGAGTGACGGTTCTACCTCCGAGTCCAATAACTGTTGTACGCTTCCTGGAAAAGCTGATCGCAGGGAACGCATGCGTGCAGGTGCGCGCACAGTAGGAAGGTACCGGCGAGCTTGCGGTGCAGAGAGTAAACCTCCTCGGGTGGCGGCACCAGACGATGTCGCAGCAAGACTGGCAAGAGACGGTGGATCCGCTGCGTCGTGTTCTGCAGCCCAAAGTCAAAGGGTTTCTCACTGCCGAACACCTCTCCAAGGATTGTCACCGCTTCCACGTGTGCTTTCTCCATCTCCTGTGGAGGCGAGTTGCTTATCAGCATGTACACAAATGTCACTTCGTCATGATCAAGCATGCTGGAGAAAAAAAATGAAATAAAACATCTCAACTATGATGCAGATCCAGTACCTTTGTTTCATAACCTGTGAGGAACTTGAGGTCTCGTGACTTCTGCAGGAGCCGCTCAGAGTCCTTATCAGTGGCAGCTTTGATTACCTGATAATGGAGAAAACGATGAGGGTTCACATGAACAATCATGCTCCGTGTATAACAATATCGCTTTTAGTGACTACATATACTGTTAAAAAATAGCTGTTCTTTCTCCATTTATGAGGAAGAATTATGAACAACTGGTGTGGGGGTCACCAATAATATAATTATATAGTCTCACCAGGTAGATTCAAGGATGGTGGCCCTGCAATATTCCAGTTTGGCCCACCGTCCTTTAGTGGAATATTTTAGCATATATATCGTTTTTGGCTCAATCTCTCAATGGTGAAGAATCGCTTTAGAAACTTTAGGACTGTATTTGGATCTGGATCTGGATCTTCAACAAAATCTAATCAATTCGTCCTTGTGACAGACATAAAGATAGGGGTGAAAACATAACCTCCGTGCACCTTCGGTGGCAGAGGTAATAAAGTTGAAGACAGGGTGTTGTGAAATTAACATAATTTACAGCAATCCTTTCAATTATAATAGAATTATAGGCATAGCTATTCCTATACAATAAATAAGTAGAATAGCGAAGAACAGACATGCAAAACGAGGTTGTGTGGGTGTGTGCGGGTGAGTTCACAGTTGGTCAGGAGTCTAATCCAGAATAGGTGATTACACACTGCCTCAGATATATCCTGTCAGAGGTGGCACCTCGAATTATAAGCGATGTGTTAACATTAAAAATCTGTTCATGTACAGGTATTCCGAAATAAAAGGTAAACATGTCTGGGTATCCCGGCATAGCTTGTCACATGCTCACTTTATTTGTCACGTGTAGTTCTCTTCCAAGTGTGTAAAGGTTGTAGCTCACCACCATTTAACGTTTCCCATTCTTTCCCATGATAATTTTCAATCTCACCAATCCTTCTCTCATGAACCCTTATTCTCCATCAAAGGTCATATCCAAATGTATGCTCAATGTTTTCCAGCTGTCCTCTCCTTCCATTTGAAAGGAATACTTCTAATCCTCTGTTGCTTTGCTCCTCCGTGTAGCCCAAAACTTTGATGAGCGATTGTTTTAGCAAAGCTTGCCCACTCACCTCAATATAATCATCCGTAAAATTTTTGTCATATTCCCGACTTGCACCAAAATCCAGCAAGGCAATCTGCTTAGGAAAAAATAAAGTAATTAAACAACAACAACAAAAAAATCACATCATCCTGATCTACGTATAAATATATAGGGTGTCGGAAAATGAATATACCAAAAAGAACATTGAACAGCTTTATTGTTATTCGATTTACTGACATAAATTTGATATGAATACATGTAATACACTTGTGAGTTTTAGTTTATTTAATTTTATTATGGTATTGTTTAGATATTCTCAAATTATGAATAAACTTCTACATGTCATCATGTCATCCATCATTCACTAAAATGAATCTAATTCGGTGGTCAAATTCTGAGAAAACATTTTCCAACACAGTTGCAATGGATGACACATAATTAACAATCCAATGTTTTAGTTCTTCCAGGTCCCTTGGTTCGCTAGTGCAGAATTTGCTTCTTTTTTTTTTAAACCCAGACAAAAAAAATCTAAAGGTGTTAAGTCAGGTGAACAAGCGGGCCATTTCATAAGTTCGCCAATCCTCCATTTTCATGAGTCGACCAATCCAAGGGTCAGGCAAAGTTTGATTTAAAAACACTTTAACAATTCGAGCAAAGTGAGGTGGTGCTCCATCCTGTTGAAAGACACCTCTTTGTAATAAGTCGGGATTTCTTGGAGATGCGGAATAAAGAACTGTCATGGCATGTTGAGGTATGAAATGCTGGTGACAGTATGTTCATCAAAGAAAGAACTTCCATAGATGTGAGAACATGACATGGCCCACCAGAAGTTTACTTTAGGCGAATCCCTTTTGCGTTCATACAAGTCATGCGGATTTTCTTCTCCACATATGTTACAATTAACAACTAGAACGCCACTCAGTAGAGCGCATACTCCCGCCGTGGGTGGCCGCTGCTGAGCCCCGTCTTCCAATGGTAAAAAATCCTTCAAAAAATTCCTGGATCCGGAATAATATCCTGAGCTTCACCAAAAACTAATCAATTCTTCCTTATCCCAAGGGCAATCATCCCACCAACTTTCATCCAAATCCGTTCAGAACTTTTCCAGATATCTTGTTCACAAACACACGAACACACGAACATACGGACACACATACGCACACACACAGTACACACACACACACACACACACACACACACACACACACACAGACACGATCGAATGCATTACTCCCCGGCGGGAGTAATTAGCTTTGCCTATGTGAAATATAGCCTGATCACTAAAAATGAGGTTTGATTTTTAAAAAAATGTTTGTCTGATTCTATCCGTTCATTTAATCCTTGACAAATATTTACTCTCGTTTCATAATCTTCTTCGAAAAGTTTATAAACCGATTGCATTTTATAACATTTAAACATAAATTTATTTATGAAGGATATTATGCACAGAGCTTTTTGAAATGTTTAATTCAAGTTGTTGTTGTTGTTGTTTCGTATGCAGCCTGTGCCTGCTGGTCGCATCATTTCTCTGGAAGCATGTTTGTACCGCTGATGCAGTCTCCCAATTACCAGTAAGCTGGTAATCAATTTGCCGACCTCGGAAGGATGACAGGCTGAATCAACCCCCCTGGCGTTAATTCAACGATCAAACATGATTCAAACTCAGGATCGTAGGTTCCTAAGCCGGCACCCTAACCGCTAAGCCAACACCAGGCTTTTTACCTCTGTCACCGAAGGTGGATGGAGGTTATGTTTTTCACCCCGTCTGTCTGTCTGTCTGACTGTGAACAAGATATCTCAAAAGGTTGTGGACGGATTCGGACAGAATTTGGTAAAGAGGTAGTGGATGTGACAAGGACGAAATTATTAGATTTTGGAGAAGATCTGTATTCGGATCCGGATACTAGAATTTTTATGTGATTCTTCACCATTGGGAGATAGAGCCAAAAACGATATATAGCAGGACATCTAAAAAAGTTGTGGCCAGATTTGGACGAAACTTGGTGGAGAGGTTGGGTGTGTGACAAGGAAGAATTAGTTCAATTTTGGTGAAATTCCAGATCCAGATCCGGCTAGCAGAATATTTTAAGTGATTCTTCACCATTGAATGATAGGGGCTAAAAACGATATATAGCAGGACATCTAAAAAAGGTTATGGACGGATTTGGACGAAACTTAGTGGACTGGTTATGTGTGTGACAATGACTAATCGATTCGATTTTGGTGAATATCTGAATATGGATTTTGGATATGAAAATTATTTAATTTCCAAGTGATTCTTCACCATTGAGAGATCGGGTGAAAAGCGATATATAACATAATATTTAAAAAAAGTTGTGGACGAGTTATGACTGAATTTGGTGGATGAGTTTGTTAGGTGACGAGAACAAGCCGATTAGATTTTGGTTCAGGTCCGAATCCAGATCCAGCCTATCAGTGGGATACAAAACATAGACTGTTCAGGCTGGCGGAGGTATGCGCTCTACCGGGTGCCATTCTAGTTGATTCAAGCGATTCTCTCCGAATCGACTTTTTAGAGCTGTTGGTAAATGTCTCCATAAACAGCATTTGCCCTTTCATTTGACCTCCTTTGCCTTCCAGCAGATTTCCCCTTGAGGACAGATCCTGTAGCCTCAAACTGATCCACCCATCTTCGTATAGAGTGTCTTTCAGGCACTGGTTTGTTCATTTCACACTGAAAACGCCTTTTGGCTTGAATGATTGGACCACATTAATGTACAAATGTCACAATTTTTGCTTTCTCTTGAAGCGTTGTTATTATATCACAAAATGGGCTTTCTCCTGAAACAAAGAAAATAACAATCAACATTCACAACAAATAGAACTTACAAGCCAATTGCATGTATTTACATCAAATTTATGTCAATATGTCAAATATCAATAAAACTATTCAACGTTCTTTTTGGTATATTCATTTTCGGAAGTCCTCTATATATCTCTCTCAAGCATATGCAAAAATAAAAACAAACAAACATTGCATAATGCATATCAATCACGTCTTGTGAGAGTTACAGGATTACCTGCCTTTTATTATCGGGTATTGTGCACAAAAACACATTTACCGCAATGTCGCTCACAATCGTGTATGTAGTACTTGATACAACAAAGAAAATTTGGCAGCTGAGGCAGGAATAATTCAAACAAATTAATACATTCAATATGATATGCGATCGACAGCATGCCTTTTGCGTTTCTGGGTTGTAGAAGAAGTTCGACCAGTTTGGGTCTGTCTGCATGAAGCGGAACTCAAACAACTCTCGCAGGCACAGACGGAGGATGTTCAAGGCAATCTACAGTCACGACAGCAAAGTTTTCTGGGTAATCACGACAGCCATGAGCATTGGTGCATTCATGTTTGTATCCATTAAGAGCAATATTTCCTCTCCATCCCCCACAACGTCGCATAAATTTAATGCCGGCAGACAGGGTGCCTAGTTTAACGTCGATCCAAGGAATGGCACACATTGATGAATCTCCCTACCTGTGAAACACCAGGGTGACAGTTTATAGCTGGTCTGATTTTAACCCAGGCTAGACAGATATGAGGTGAGTGTGCGCATCTTAAGGCTATCCTGCCATCCCCCACCTTTGGGGTGATGGTTTAGCACTTGAGAGCACCTAAAGATACCTTTTATCATACTTTGCAATTGATCGAAGGATCATGGACGAGCTTCTGCATTTTTTGCATACAGGATAAGTACATTAGGAGTTACTGGAGCATACCTGTTCCACGAATTACCAGAAATGCATATTGTTACGTGTGTGGGGGTAGGTAATGAAATAACTCAGTCCAGATAGAATTGTGTAGGTTTAAAATGCACCGTGATGCTAAGAAGAGGAAGCCCACCTCGATGTAACTAAGTAGGGAATATGTTAGGCGATCTTACCCAGACAGTCGGCCTATGTGTCTCCATACGAGGGATGGAGCTATGTTAATTAGGTAGGGCTTAAGAATAATCCCCAGTGTGTAATTGACCCTGTGATTTTCCCTTCTGTTTTATTCAAACTAAAAAGGGCCGCCATTACGAAGGACAAGAACGACGAAAAGCTCCATTCACCCCACAACACTGTCATGTCGACAAAGACCCGAACATTTGCCAATCGGCAAGTAAACCCCGCCCCCGAACATTCTCGATGGGCGTCAAGAATGGCCGTGAGGCCACACCCCGAATGAGGAATGGCTGGGTAACGATGGGGCGATGCGACGGCACTACACCATTGGTCAAAAAATGACCTCATCGGGACGCGAGAGAGGAAAAAGCGAAGGGACCGCCATCGTTATCTCTCTTGGTTCTGGCTTTTGGTGCGAGCGGTCATGATCTCTTGGTTCTGGCTTTTGGTGTGAGCAGTCACACTCTCTTGGTTCTGGCTTTTGGTGCGAGCAGTCACGTTCTCTTGGTTTTGGCTTTTGGTGCGAGCGGTCACGCTCTCTTGGTTCTGGCTTTTGGTGCGAGCGGTCACGCTTGAATTCTCGCTCTCTCTCTCTCGCTTGTTCTGGCTGGGTTGGAGGAAGGCTGGGTTCGTGTCGTGTGCTCCGGGGAGACTGGTCGGAGCCTCATGCAGCATGGAGCGGCTGAGGTGAGGACGGTGTTCCCGAGCGGTGGTGCTCCCAGACACATTTTTCTACCGCTTCGCGGCTACAGTGCCATGTGGCAATTTGCGCCATCTTGTGCGCTTCCCATGCAGAGACTCGGGGCCCCTCCACAGTCATTCTCATCGGCACAAGCTGAGTATCGGCTGACTCACCGAATCATTTTAATTTCTTTTATTTCTCCCTGTGTTTGTATTCGAGTCTGATAGAGGATCCTCAAATTAAGATAATAGTTTTTACCTCACCTTTCATTTTTATCGTACCGCATTTATTTTCATCAAATTCATTTATTGTGCATTTTATTATTGTGTCGCGTTTCTTTGTTCTGTGGGCTTCAGATTAGACCCTGTGTGCCGAACAGGTAAGACCTCAGTTCCTTCCCATCCCGCGCGCCCCAAAAAAAGATCCCGCCAAGTTTCGAACTGCTGCCTCGGAGTTAACCGATCGGCTATCCGTCTGAGGCCATTGGCCAACGAAGCTACATTTTCCCTAATTATTGCATTGAAATGCTCCTATATGTGACATGGTCCATTCTATTCTGAAGCAATCCTACCTTTCCTACGGTATTCTCTTACCTACCCCCATAAACATAACAATATTTCTGTCTTTCTTTTTAAATTATCTTGTCAGAAATTCTAAAAAAAAAAATCCGCTTTGACATTATGGAGTAGTATGTGTAGGTCAGTGACAAAAAAAAACATTTTAATGCATTTCAAATTCAGGCTGTAACAACAAAATAAGAAAAAGTGTCAAGGGGTGTGAATACTTTCTGAAGGCACTGTAACTCATGGATGCACCCTCAAGTAAGAGGCATGGGATGGTGTTGGTTTTAATAGGATAATAGGATAGAAGGGTCATAGAACAATAGCAATCCCAAGACGGAATTGACGATGGAAGCATCGTGACCGGAATCCTAAGATAACATCCAGCATGGCGAACACTTTGAGAAAAAGTGAACTTTTGACTGGGTGGAAAAACGGAAAACGAATGGAAAAAGGTGCAAGCAAATATAAATGCCTTCAACAAGACCCTAAAACGGGTAGTTATGCACACAAATTTGGTGATGATTTGCAAAAAGGTGATAGAGAAAAGAAAAGAAAAGCAAGACAGATGCTGTCCTCTTATTTATATTGATTTCAGACCTGGTTTCGGGTGTCTTGATCTTGCCTTTGTATCCGGTCCAGCGAAACTCCACTGACCAACTCAGTGGTGAGGACTCTTTTATGGCTCAACAAAGAAATAACACGGGGAACCAAGAAAGAGGAATCGTCTGCAAGCAACTGTCTGCATCAATCCAAAGATATAAAAATACGTAAATTACTTGTCTCAAAGTGTACTCGAGCAAATGATTTTCAAAATAAAACCGCAGTTATTACTTGAAAATCCCTACCTTCCTCACCTGAATCTCTCGGAACACTGTGCCTCTCTCTCATAGTCACACTCCCAGGCAAGTTCTGTTTGAAACACGGGAAGTGCTTCTTCTGCAAACAGGCCTGCCCTCCCCACAAAAAAACACATACATATATTGGTTCACCACTCAAGACTCTTGGTGACCTGTTCAAACCGTTTGAAACAACCATTGCTCACATTAACTGGTTCAATCAAAGAGTTTGACGACACCCATTATACTCTCGGTGCATCGGAAATAAAGAAATGTGTGCGAGTTTATGCATTGTCATGAGACATGAGGCGAAAACACTCACCTTCTGGAAAAGCATTGCTCAGTTTGAGAATAGAGAAAAGATTTCTAATGTCACTGTCGATGCTCTGAGCAATACCAGGGTACTTAAAAAACAAAAAACAAAAAGAAAACAAGGGAAGTTAAGTAAAAAGGAAGCAACTGCTTTATAAAACAGAAAGTAAAAAGTGACAAAAAGAAGAAGGAAAAAAACAAAACAACACCTGCTATATCAAAGCTAACGAAGAAAATAAGTTAAAACCAGAAAGAGCAGTTTTCAAATCACTACATCATATCAATATTATATTGAAATCACTACATCATATCAATATTCTATATAAATCACTTACATCATATCAATATTCTATTTAAATAACTTACATCACATCAATATTATATTTAAATGATGACATCATATCAATATTCTATTTAAATCATGACATCATATCAATATTCTATATAAATCACTTACATCATATCAATATTCTATTTAAATAACTTACATCACATCAATATTATATTTAAATGATGACATCATATTGTTGTGGTTTTGAGAACCCACACTTGTAAATAAATATCACATCATTAAAGGTTAAAGATAGCACCCCATAGATAGGCCACAAGCAACACGTAGGTCACCATAGGACATCAGTTATTTCTTAGTATGTGTTAGATGAGGCCATTTTCCAATAGTTGAATCTGCGTTGTGTCAATCAAATAAGAACTAGGCTCCTTCCGTCCATTTTGCAGCCTCCCTCCAAGTGACGCCATTAAGCGCGCTCCCCAGTCTGTGCCCCATGGCCCCTTCCAATTTGGTGCACTCCTTGGCCAGCAGCAGCAGCCTTCGCTGCCCGTGAGCTTGCTAAACGCCGCCATAAGCCACGAGGTGAGGCCCGGAAAAAGGGGGCGGAGCGCCAGGAAGAAGGTGTGGCCACGTCACCCAGCCATCAGGGCGGGGCCGGTAAGCCATAACCAGCCAACCAGGGCTGGAGTGACATCGCCTGATAGGCGTGGCTTTTGGGCTGGCGGAGCGATCGCTGGCTGGATTATAAAAAAGTGAGCGCACAAAGCCCTTTTACAGGACTTATTGGGAGAGCGCACATTTAAGAGGACTTATGAAGAGGAGCTCAAGCTAATAAGGACTCGTGGGTATATGCGCTTGTGAAAGGACTTACTCGCTGGCAGTAATGAGAGAACTTACCCGGAGAACTCGCGAGTATAAGGTCCGCTGCGATTTGAAGGGCTTGAAAGGACTTGCACAATTGGCGTTTGCGTACAGGACATTGGAGAGGGGGCGTTTGGCACGAGTCGTACAAATATTACGTACGCCGCCAGGATACCAGCCTTCCCCCGTGATATAATTGTCCATTCGCGTTACACTGTGAAGAGCTGCCTGCCGGGTTTTCCATCGCCTGGACCGGAGCCGGACTTGAGCCTGGACGCGCTGGTGACCATCAACCTGTTCCTCAACAATCCCCGTGTGTGACTGTGTGTGAGACGGGCCCGTTTGTCCAGGGAATAAGTTAAGCCTGTAATTAAGACTGCCCTGTGTGCTTTTCCTTCCTCTTTCTTTCTTGTACATTTCTTTCGTTTCCTCTTCTTCTTGTACATTTGTTAATAAACCCATCTGTTCTTCCTATCTTCCTGGTTTCCTCTTATCAGATCGTCCTAGTCTTTTCTCCATTGGGTAAACGTGGCATGATCGGAACCGCCATAATCGGGTCTAGTCACATTGTTAACGGCCCGAATCGCGGCTCGCTTCGCTCGGCATGTCCACTAATGCCGTGGTTCGGGCGGGACTTATTTCCTTGCTTCACGGTCGGTGTTAGTAATTAGGTATTAGGACTAAGTCGACCAATAACCCTATTTAATACCGACCGGAAGGAACGTGATAACTTCCAGGACTCGCGTCGGCCAGGTAATAGGACAAGGGGATTAACCCCCCCTTGGTAAGGGGAGAGCCGACGTCGGAGATCCGCAACAATATCAATATTCTATTTAAATCATGACATCATATCAATATTATATTTAAATCACTTACATCACATCAATATAAAATATAAATCACTTAAATCATATCAATATTCTATATAAATCGCTTACATCACATCATTATATATAAATCACTTACATCACATCAATATTCTATTTAAATAATGACATCATCAATATTAAATATAAATCACTTAAATCATATCAATATCATCTTTAAATCACTTACATCACATCAATATTATATATAAATCACTTACATCATATCAATATTCTATTTAAATCACTTGTATCACATCAATATTTAAAAAAATCACATACATCACATCATTATATTTAAATCATGACATCATATCAATATTCTATTTAAATTACTATATCACATCAATATTCTATTTAAATAATGACATCATATCAATATTATATTTAAATCTCTAAATCACATCAATATTATATTTAAATCACTTGCATCATATAATATTATATTTAAATAGACATTATATAAATATTATATTTAAATCACTTGCATCATATAATATTATATTTAAATCAAGACATTGTATGTCCATTATATAGTCCCGAAGAAGACATTATATAGACATCATTAACAAGACATTATATAGTCCCGAAGACAGCGGGACTTCCGCTTCCGGTCCGGTCTGGAGAGGACGCTGGCGTTACTTGTTCGCCGCTTCTCCGACTGGGCCATTGTACATAGTTTGCTTTTCTGGTGGTCGTGGCGGATTTTTGACCGTTGGGTCTGCCCTCTGCTCGGTCCTGGCTCTGGTCCTGGCTTTGCCTGCCCGGCTCCTCCACTGTTTCCTCAGGCCCGCTCCCGTTGTTTGTGGCCGTTGTTTGTGGCTGTTTGCCGCTGCGGTCTTGATTAGCGGCTGCGGTCGTTTGCCGCTGCGTTTGCCGCTTTGCCTCCTCGACCTTGGCCTCGTACTCGTCCCTTCGCTCCTGCCTAGCATGGCTCTGAGGTACTCTGCCGCAAGGCTTCTTCTGCTCAATACTCACTCCACCCCATCATGCATCTCTGCAATCAAATCCCACGGACTCCTGCGACGACCCAGATACATTCATAGAGGCTCCGGTCGTAAGTTTGTTTACTTACAAACAGGTCACTCCATTCCCGTACTCTGGTCGGCTCAGCGCACTCCCACTCATCGTCACAGCGCACCTGGTCACAGCAACGCACACGATCGCACCTCCTGTCTGCAAACCCTGGCTAAATCACCTGAGTTCATCCCCACCGTACAAAACAACATCAAGCTCACCCTGTTCAATACCCGGTCCCTCAACAAAAAAAGCCTCATCCTGAACGACTACATTCTGGAAAATAAACTGGACTTTCTCTGTCTCACTGAAACCTGGCAACAACTTCTGGACTACTTCTCACTCAACCTCACCACACCCAATGGATATTCTTACATCAATAAACCACGCTCGGAGGGCCGAGGTGGTGGAATTGCCATAATACACCTCACTCTCTGCAGACCTGGACAAAATCACAGACTGGTCAAACAAGTGGAATATGTCTTTCAATCCTGACAAATCTCACACTTACAATGTCTCTCCGAAAGGACCGACTGGAAAACCCTCCCATCTACTTTCTCAACAATCCTCTCCAAGAAGTTCTGTCGCTCAAGCTTTTGGGTCTCACTATCTGCCATGATCTTTCTTGGGAAAACCACATTTCCAAGCTGGCCTCCAAAGCCAGTCGCCGACTGGGCATCCTCCGTCGTGCGAAGTCCTTCCTTGGCACACCTGGGCTCCTCACCACGTACAAGGCTTTCATCCGCAGCTCAATGGAATACTGTTCCCCCTCTCTGGGCCGGTGCTCCTGCCTCAAACCTAGCTCGGCTTCACACTATTGAAACCAAAGCTTTCAGAATCATTGGATCTCCTGCGATGAAGCTAACTCCGAGGGCCTTTCACTCACTCACCGCAGGCAGGTTGGTGGTCTTTCTGTCTTCTACCAACTCCTCTCCGGCCTTGCTCCCCCAGCTCTCTCTGTGCTCTGTCCCCCAAAAATTCCTACAGGTCGCACAAGATCTGCCAGCAATCCTCTTATGGTTAAACTGCCAAAATCTAGGCTCTCTGCTCACCTTCACTCTTTCATTCCCCTTTTCTCCCACCTCTGGAACAAACTCCCCCACTCCCTTCAATCCCACTCCTCCCTCCAGGTCTTTAAAACAGCTGTTCACCACAGTAGATGAGAAAAGGGGACAGCCAGGCCACCTCCAACCCAGACAACATTCCCCACCCTCCCCCACCCCCCTTGCCCCCTTCACCCCAAACCAAAACTGACTCAACTCAAAAACAGGAAGTGACACCACAAACCGGAAGTGACCAATTAATTATTATAATTTTTAGATTTCAGGATTTTGTCGAATTTCCCAAAATTTCCGATTTTCACCAAAATAATTATTGACATTTTTTATTTAACAGGATGAGAATTATAATACAAATGAATAACTTAAATGAAAAAATAGATATTATTAACATTGATAATGTAATCTATCTATAATTCCAGTAATCTCTGTGTGTATGTATGTGTGTGTGTATGTGTGTGTGTCTGTGTGTTTGTCTGTGACCGCTGTTTCTCGACAACCACGGGTCCGATATACTTGAAACTTGCCAGGTATATTGCTGGGGACCTGAGGATGTGCCTTTTCAAGGTTTCATATTAATCGGAGAAGTAGTTACCGAGCTATGGCGATTTATTTACCCGTACTCGCAAGCCGTTCGCTTTGGCTTTGCGAATGGACCAAACCATTTCATGTAAATAGAGGGGGGGGTTCTACCGTACTCGCAAGCCGTTCGCTTTGGCTTTGCGAATGGACCAAACCATTTCATGTAAATAGAGGGGGGGGTTCTGTGGTCGTTACTGCCACGTGGTTTCAAAGTTTTTTTTTGTTGTTGTTGTTTGCACGCATGTTTTTTTGCACCCATGTACGGGCACGCCCTAGTAATTAATAAATTTAACATGGAATTTGATGTACTTCGTGGAAAATTAGATAGGATAAAAGATTTAATTGTAACTTATAATGAAGCATTCAGTGATATTGAAACAAATATTGCAAATATTGAACAAACATTACAAAATATTACTCAGGATAAATTGTTTTACATTGTAAGGACAGGATTATTGATACATGAATAAAAAAAAATTAAAAACCACCTTTAGAGGCCATTTTTCCCCGCAAAGCGGGGGTTGGCCTTTTTCGGGAACTGTGGTTGTTGTTGTTTTTCGGTCCCCTTTTTGAAGCAATGTTTTACGGCCGGATGCCCTTCCTGACGCCAACCCTTTTTGCCGCCTTTAACGACAAGCAGGGAATTACCAGTGAACTGGTACTCAATTTGCCGACCTCGGAAGGATGACAGGCTGAGTCAACCCCCCTGACGTTAATTCAGCGATTGACCGGGATTCGAACCCAGGATCCTAGGATCCTAAGCCGGCACCCTAGCCGCTAGCCCAACACCAGGGACTTATTGATACATGAATATAAATCAATTTTATCTAAACAACTATCACCGATGAATACACATAATCCAATCTTTAAAAAGAAAGTATCTATTATAAATGAGTTTTTAGATATTGTTAAAGAAATCATAAGGTCAAAATTATGGAATATACCCATTTTATATGAAATTAAACCTATCGCTAATATTACTTGTACATTTTGTAAAAATCAAAACTTATCTGATTTTTAAATAACTAACACAAATATTAAAACCTGTTTGTGGTGTAATAACCAACAATTAGGTTTTAACACCAATATGACCTATAATGATTATAAGAGGGTAAATATAATAGGAAAAAATATTTACAATAGAGTTTCTCATTTTCACAAATGTATGACTCAATATCAAGGTAAACAATATTGTAAAATACCAGAAAAGGTTTATAACGATGTTTCCACATACCGCATTATGGTCACCAACGGGGTAATATTCTTCTTTATGGGACCAAATAAAATCTTGTAGGTCTTCCAAGTTTATTGAAAAGAACCAATTATACCCTAAATCAGGCATATCATAACCCCATTGATCAATTACCATATTAACAATATCCCCCTCTTTATAAAGTTTGATTGTAAGTGGTACGTTAAATTTAATACGAAAAGGGGTATGGTCTGGAGAGCCGGGCGTTGACTAATTTCTACTTGTTTGTCATAACGTGCTGTTGTCTCTGTGGATATATACCGCATTACATCACCCAATGTCACCAAGTCATTGTCACCCGTGGGACTCGGATAATTGATGAAGTTATAACTATTTTTCATATTAAGATTTTTAGTTATATCATATTTCTGGCGTTCAACCTGGACCTTTGTATAATAATTTGATAAATCAACAGTCGTCTCTTGAGATCCCCGAAAGATAGAACCGTCTTTTCCAACGTAGGTCATTTTAAATAAGAGTAAAAATAATATCAGAAAAACTTTCATTATTGTTGAGGTGAAATAATACGTATAAACATAATTGACCACAACATTTAGAATTTACTTCTTGGACTTGAAATGTTTGACAAACACTCTCCCCCTTCGGTAGGAAGTTAATTACTTCAAGAGGTGGTGGAAGTCCATAGCTATCAAAATAGTATTTATCCCCGCCATTATAGTCTAGTAGGAAGACTAGGTCCCCCTGCACCCCCCGGAGATATACTTCTAATCAGTGTTTCTAGATTGGAAAAAATGTGTAGAAAATGACTAGCTATGGCCCCAAGCTGAAAAAATGTCCCACATACCATTTTTATGCAAATTACTGCTGCAAATTTTATGCAAAATTATGCAAATTTTATGCAAATTTTTGATGAGGAGTAGAGTTGAGGGGTCTTTGAGGGCTTCATCGAGGTGCTCTCGGTTGCAAGACTGGGTCATTCTGAGAAGCACAGCAGGGTCAGAGATCATGATGTTCTCCTCCTCAGTGAATCTCTCCATCAACAGCCTCTCCATTGCCTCACACACTGTTTTGAGGCAAAAGAGGGACTTTGCGTAGGCCTTTCCACTGAGAACACCTTTGAGAGATCCACTTGTTACTAGTTGTGCCTCAAAGAGAATCTCTGCATATCCAGAACCACGCATCTTGTGTCCAGTGAGCATCCCGATGTAGTTCATGGATGTGTGGAAGGGTCCAATCGTTACTACATGACTAGCAAATTCATTTGGCCAGCGCCAGATGATGGGAAGGGCTTTCATGCAGACACCCAGATCAAATGTATTCAGGACCCATCTCTGACCCACCTCAGCAGTTGCTGCCTCGGAACGCTTCAGTAGCTCACGAACAACTGCGTTGTCTGTGATCGGTTGGTGGATAGGCGTGCAGTAGTCGACTGTTGATTTGCTGGGTGGGGGAGAACCAGTTGCAGAGGTGAAACCCCCTAGCCCAGGCACAGGCTGCAGGCCATTGCCATGCCATGCAGGCACCAGGCACAGACCGATCACAGACAACGCAGTTGTTCGTGAGCTACTGAAGCGTTCCGAGGCAGCAACTGCTGAGGTGGGTCAGAGATGGGTCCTGAATACATTTGATCTGGGTGTCTGCATGAAAGCCCTTCCCATCATCTGGCGCTGGCCAAATGAATTTGCTAGTCATGTAGTAACGATTGGACCCTTCCACACATCCATGAACTACATCGGGATGCTCACTGGACACAAGATGCGTGGTTCTGGATATGCAGAGATTCTCTTTGAGGCACAACTAGTAACAAGTGGATCTCTCAAAGGTGTTCTCAGTGGAAAGGCCTACGCAAAGTCCCTCTTTTGCCTCAAAACAGTGTGTGAGGCAATGGAGAGGCTGTTGATGGAGAGATTCACTGAGGAGGAGAACATCATGATCTCTGACCCTGCTGTGCTTCTCAGAATGACCCAGTCTTGCAACCGAGAGCACCTCGATGAAGCCCTCAAAGACCCCTCAACTCTACTCCTCATCAAAAATTTGCATAAAATTTGCATAATTTTGCATAAAATTTGCAGCAGTAATTTGCATAAAAATGGTATGTGGGACATTTTTTCAGCTTGGGGCCATAGCTAGTCATTTTCTACACATTTTTTCCAATCTAGAAACACTGATTAGAAGTATATCTCCGGGGGGGTGCAGGGGGACCTAGTCTTCCTACTAGACTATTATAAATGCAAGTCCAATGAGATCCATTCCCACTATTATCTTCTAAATTCATAATAATATTCTTTGTATTTTTGGGCAACTTTGGTAATTCATCCCTCATACAAATACTTACATTATTGAGGTTTAGCTGTTTACAATATTTACCGAGTTATATATTTGACGTTGTATTCTTTCCAAAATGTTTAAACCACTCCTCCATTTTATTTTCAAAAATAAATTTTCTTTTTATTTAGGAGAAAGATATAATCCATTACCCCTTTTACTTAGTTTTACACCCACCTGTGCGATAGAAGAAAGCATATCTCCGACTAACGATCTCGCCCTATCAGGCAGACTTTCAAGCCTTTCAGCAAAATCTACAATTACCCCACTTCCACTACGTTTTTTCTCCTCCACCGCCCTGTTATGCCATTCCGTTTCTTTTTGGGCTGCTAGTTAGCGGCTTTCCTTTCGTTAGCGGCTTTTACCGCTTCCGTAACTTTACTCGCCACAGTTCCCGCTGCGCCTACAGCAGTAGCAATTAGGGGGATTAGGGTTAGAAGGGGAAGAAACCCTCCGTTTATTTCATTTAGTGAATATTTCTTCAACATAGGTTTTGACATTTTTAAACCAAGCGAACCGGCGCTATTTAGTTTTTCCTCCTGCACTTTTGTGAGTAAAACACTAATTCTCATATCCCCCTTTCTTTGAATTGTACGAACATTAATCGTACAAGGTTTTTGATTTTGGATACAAGATGACAGTTTATCACGATTGATTTGATTAATATATACGTCAGTTGTTACTTTACTCATTTTATTTATGAAAAGATTTTTTTTCCTAGTTATTACTTATGTGATATTGGTCATAACACCATTATCCGTATTGATCTGTAGTTCTGTTTCTTCCAAGAGTAAACAATACGCATCAACTTCTTCATTTTCTTCTCTTTCGATGTATAGGGAAGTATCCACTCTATTGGACTTTATCGTTTCCTTTTGAGCGCTCAGGTCAATCGCGTAGATTGTAGATACGTCTTTAAACGACGCCATATCCGAAATGGGCTCTTGATTACCGTTGCTTTCACACACCTTTTGGTAAGACTTATAGGCTTCAGCATTATAATCATTGGTTTTCCAATTAATTTCCAATCTATCTCGAGGATAAAATGTACCATCTAAAGAAACCCGAAGTTGTTTTACGGTAGCATTATCACACAACGCGTTATTCTTATCAGTAGCAGTACCTCCATCGGGTTTCTGAAAAATAAGCCATAGGTACCGAGGCTTTCCTTCCAGAACACCTAAATTCCAAGTGCAGGTCGTGTGTTCCAATTTAACATGTTGGCATCTTCTTTTAAGGTAGGATACATTTAGCGGGGTCTTTGTGTTAAGCCTTCTATTCAACATCTCTTCCGTTTTAAGACTAGGAGTTATAAGACTAACTAAGCCTAGGATATTCACCAATATACCAACACAGATCATTAACAACAAATGTATTGTTAGCACGAAAAGCATTAGCCTCCCCAAAACCCAATCTGTTTTCATTAGTATTCCTTAGTAGTTGAAATCTAATTTTAAGGCCGTACAGAACTTTATCACAATCACAAAATCCAAATATACCTTGAAGGGGCACAGCTACGGTAGAACTATTCACTGGTTTTGTCTCATCATTATACATTCCCTTACTTTGTTTATAGCCCGGGTTATCGACCTTTCCTGTTTTCATATCAGAAATAAAACCTTCAACACACCCCTTACCCACCCTATCACTAGGCGAATATAGCGTAAATTTCATCATTTCAGCTGTCGCAGAGACATAATCAATCGCTTCAACTTCTTGCGTTCCAATATACAAACGAATACTATCAAACATTTTCCAGAAGAAATAATTTACGAGTGTAACGTTTGTGTTATTCCCCACTTTGGTGAATTTAAATTTACATAACAAGAAACTATCGGCGAGGTTCAAGTAAGTTTGTTGATTAATTAATTATTTATCTCAAAACTTTTTGTTACGGTCGTATTCCAATCTGTTCCTGTTACGGCATTTACCTTATAAAAAAAATAACCACCTTTAGAGGCCATTTTTCCCCGCAAAGCGGGGGTTGGCCTTTTTCGGGAACCGTGGTTGTTGTTGTTTTTTGGTCCCCTTTTTGAAGCAATGTTTTACGGCCGGATGCCCTTCCTGACGCCAACCCTTTTTGCCGCCTTTAACGACAAACAGGGAATTACCAGTGAACTGGTACTCAATTAGCCGACCTCGGAAGGATGACAGGCTGAGTCAACCCCCCTGGCGTTAATTCAGCGATCGACCGGGATTCGAACCCAGGATCCTAGGATCCTAAGCCGGCACCCTAGCCGCTAGCCCAACACTCAACTAAAAAAAAGATTATTATACAGCATTTACCTTATAATAATCTTTTTTTTAGTTGAGTTTGAGATGATAATAGTATCATCCAAATCATACATATTGTCAATCGCCTCCATTCTTTATATATTAACAATAAAAAAATATAATAAATAAAATTATATTTACGTGTGATACTAATAAAATATTTAAAACTTTTGAAAACCTGACCCAAGTATTTCAATTATTCTTTGTCGTTCTTGTGGAGTTAGTTCAGTTTTACCTTTTCTAACTTCTTTGATCGCTTGTAATTTATGAGACTCCTTTTGAGTGTCTTTTATACTCTTTATAGCACCCGCTACATTTCCTACGGCAGAAGCGGTTGAACCAATTAGGTCTTTATGTTTAAGAATAGTTGAACCGATACCCATTAGAGTATCAATTAACCCATCTCCTTTATTTCTAAATTGATCTCCTACATCATGTTCTCTCGTCGGCTTATGGTATCCTCTCCCAAGAAACATACCTTTCCCCTTATAGTATGGTGAAAGATACATACCTTGGCCCTTATAGTGCGGTGAAAGATACATACCTTCCCCAATCCCATTCCCAGCTGTTTTACTAACACCTTTCGTATCTTTCGAAATGACTTTATATTTTCTTAGCACATGTTTTCTTACAACCATCTTGTTTTTATTCGAAGTAGAATAAAAAACTTTTCGCATTTTAGTTTTAATTTTTTCAATTTATCCGCTTTGATTTTTCGTTCTAGTTGCGAATAATTAGTGTGGCGGCCAAAACACTTTTTCAAAATAAAATTTATCCTTCATTGAAAATTTTGACGGAATTAAAAATTCGCCGCTCGACGTTAACATAATCTCTCCTCTTTCCCGAGTAAATAAAAGACCTATTTTTCCAAACGCTAACTCTTGATAAGTTTTCTTTTTATCTTGATCACTCGTGTTAAAAGTACATCTAGAAAAAACAGTTGGATGTTCATTTATTAATTAGTTTACAGTTATTATATAATTTTTCCAATTATTTGTTGAAGAACTTCACATAGGTGAATTCTGATGGATATAATTTCACCATTGAAAGAAACCATATGGTGATCCTGATCCGTTATCTTAAAATTTACTTTAGAAATGGTTTTTCCTGACACGGGCAAATAGGTGAGATTCTTTGGCTCCATATTGAATGTATAACCTATTGGAGTTGAATAAACGCTGAATGAAAATATTGTATTTGATTTTACTCCATCGTCATAAGCACCATCAACCAAATCACAGTGAATTAATATTGAATTTATACCTGAGGATATGTCAACGACGTTATCACTGAAAAACGTATTATCCTCAAGCTTTTTTGCGGAGAAACCGAACATCTCGCGGAATGAATTATCAATCGTGAAATCTATTTTATAATTATTTTCAAGTCTAATAGTTGATTTTGATGTATGTTTTTGAGTATCTATTTCGATATTTTTTGGTTCATCACCTTGTTCATTCATAACACATGAAATTTCTGAACATAGTACCGGTATCTCGTAAGCTCCGGGGGGTACTTCTATAGTTTTATATCCAGCTCCCGGATCATAACTAAACTTGTTATTCTTTTCTGTGATATTAAACAAGGTATTATAGGCTTCCATAGACAATAACGCCACTTCATATTCTTTTGTGGGATCAAGTTGTACCGGGTATTGGAATGGAATCGTGTGATCACTCGTTGTAAAATCAAATCTAAGAGTTGTGTTTCTCATTTTATTGTACGTGAGATAAAAGATCTTTGTATTGACATTTATTAATTATTTTCATATTCATCAACTGATCTAAAATGGCTGATATTTCATTAAAACAATTGTTATTTCCTGCCTCCTTACTACCTAACAGCAGTAATAGCCTATTAACTAATTGTGATGAGTCACTCGGAAGAAAACTAACGCCGGAGCCTGAACTCAATCCAAGTTTATCTACAGCATTAATAATATATTTTTCCTTCTCATTTTTCTTACCTTTACCCCTAATATACCCCTCGTAATCAATCGTGTTTAGCAACTCAATATAGACCTTATCTTCCTCTCTTTCTATATCAAGTGGTGCATAAAAATATTTTGAATCACCGAGTCTGGTGTTTCTATGTCCGGTGTGTGTGAGAAGAAACATTAATCTGGGGGTTAATTTAACATTTGGGTGAGTATCACTCAAAAACATTAACTCATCATTAAATACCAATACCGCCTCGTTAACAAGATGAAACGATGCTGATTCTTCTTCTTCTGATGGAATGAGACCTGTTTTGGTTAATGTACCCCTTTTATATTCATTGTTTTTAATAGCTTTCGCAACATAATTAGAACGTTTATTTGTTTTCTCAAGGCCTCGGGATGATTGTGTTGTTTCTATATTTTTAAGTTATTGATTCGCTAGTTCATCCAACTCTCGCAACTCCTGTTGTTGTTTGGAAGTATATGTTATCGCGGGAACTTGATCTGATAGGTTAATCAAATCAGGCACTTCCTGTTTTTGGGTTGGGGTATATTCTATCGCAGGAAGTTGAATCGAAACCCTCTTTTGTTCGGTAGATTTTTTTAAAGGTTTCAAAAACTCCTCTTGTTTTCTTTCAAATACGTCTTCACCTAATAGCTTTTCTCTCCGTTTCTTCCATATTCTCTCCTGTTGTTTCACAACTTTTGAAAGTAATTGTTGATGTTCCTTAAATTTTCTTGTTCATTCTTTGGCATTCATTATATTTATACAAAGAAATTATTAGTTATTATATCATCTTCTTTAACCGATATATTTATATTTTTCAGTCGTATGTTTCATATGACCCTCAAATTCCTTTTTACTACATAATGTAGAACAATTATCCCTCCAAAAATTGGTTATATCTAATGCATTTAGTTTGAATAAAATAAAAGTATTAGCATTGTTTCTTATTGAGCGACGAGGGAGTTGAAAGTATGATTGACTAAGATAAATACAATTACAAGAAGAATGTCGCCCCCTTGTATAGTAGCTGTCCATAACCGTTTGATTTTTTCTCATTAACACAATCGTCAAAGATAACAAGGTTCTTTTTTGTTTCATCTAAATCTTGGGGTGAAGGTATATCATCCGTATTATAAGTGAGAGCACAAGTTATGGTTGTAGATGATGTGGGTTTTGATTTCTTTTTCCATTTTTGTGGAGTATCACAAAATAGTTGTATTACATCTTCAATGTTGAGCTCATTTAGTTCGTGTTGGAGCTTAAATAATCCGATTAATTCTTATTTTTGAAGACCCGCATTAAGACCTTGTGATAGTAGTTGGTACTCTGGTTGAAAACTTGACTTTGTAAAAATTATAAAATTTTCATAATCTAAAAATTTTGGAGTAAGGAGCATCCTTAAAAGTAAACAGGTTTTTCCACATCCACTTGAACGAACTATTAGACATCTTAACGAATTTGGGAGGTTTTTATGATTATTAAATTTTATCTTACTTTCCCACACGGGTAAAAAAATCATCCATTATATATAAGGCTGAAAATATATAGCGGGTAATCATTCATCCTGCATGTTGTTATCCCTATTTGTATTATAATTGTGTGTACATACTAGAAACGACTCAACCAACCGTCTAATTGTGTTAAATATATCTTGAAATATTTTGAAAATGGGTTCGGCCATTTTATATACCCTGACAAAAAAATTCGAGAAAATCGTAAAATCTGACAAATCAGAAATTTTGAATATCTTTTTCTTTTTTTTTTTTTGAAAATTGTGAAATCTGAAAATTTGGAAAATTGGGAAAATCGAGAAAATTGGAAAATAAATAATTAATTGGTCACTTCCGGTTTGTGGTGAGTCACTTCCTGTTTTTGAGTCGAGTCAGTTTTGGTTTGGGGTCAAGGGGGTGGGGAGGGTGGAGAGGGTGGGGAATGCTGTCTGGAGTGGAGGAATGTTGTCTGGGATGGAGGTGGCCTGGCCGTCCCCTTTTCTCATCGACTCACCACCATCTCTTATCTTCCCCCATCCAAAACCTTGATCTTTTCTACCTCTGCTAATTCACCCCAGATCCACTTTTTTGAAATTCCCAATTTCTTTCCTGGAAGTCCTTGCAGTGTCCAATGTTTTATACCTCTTCCACCTCCCCCTCCCACAGTTCTCTCGATGTCCCTGCTCTCAAATGTTATGTTTGTGTCCTTCCCCCTTTCTCCCCATCTTGTCTACCACTCTCCTTATTTTGTGTTTTATGTGTCGGTTTGACTTTTTGGGTGATTAATGTTGGCTCTTTCACGAGCCTCGATCTTGTATACAAAAAAAAGAAAGAAGAAATTGTCTTAACTTGGCACAACTGCTGACTCAAGCCAAAGTCAACTCGCGTGCTTTCCAATCTTTTGAGGTTGCAGCATCCGTCGCAAGTAAACACGACTGGAATGTGGTTCATGTCCTGGGTATTGTTCTATACCGACAGCTTGATTCTATCACCTCACTCTGTGTTGACATACAGGGATGAGCGGCGATGTCATAGACCTTAGGAATGCTTTGCTTGAATTTAATTATGATAACGATCACGGGTCGAACTATATTTAAAGAAGGCCCTTCGTAGTAGATTTTTAGACCGTTTTGAAGGCGTCTCGACTCTGGCGACCATCTTAACGTATCTCCACAGCTGTGCTTGGTTCTTCAATAAACTTGTTATATCTTCAACAACTTGGCTCGAGGCTTGGTCTACATCGGAGGGCGAGGACTGGGGTCGGGATCCCACACAGACACCCCCCAGCTCCACCGAAAAGCCACCCCCCCCTCACCCCCAGCTCCAACGAACAGCCATCCCCCAGCTCCAACGAAGAGCCATCCCCCAGCTCCAACGAACAGCCATCCCCCAGCTCCAACGAACAGCCACCCCCCAGCTCCACCGAACAGCCACCCCCCCAGCTGCACCGAACAGCCACCCCTCCCTCCCCAGCTGTACCGAACAGCCACCCCCCCCCCCAGCTCCACCGAACAGCCACCCCCCCCCCCCCCCCCAGCCTCCACTGAACAGCCACCCCCCCCAGCTCGACTGACCAACCACCCCACAGCTCCACTAACCAGCCACCCTCCCCCCTCCCCCCCAGCTCCATTGACCAGCCACCCTCAGCTCCAACGACCAGTCGCACCCCGTCGTCAACGAACAGCCACCCTCAGCTCAACAGACCAGCCACCCCCCAACTTCACAGACCAGGCACCTCTCAGCTCCACAGATCACGTCCCCCCTCCAGACGGGCCTGTTCCACCCCTAGAGTTTGTTGCGGTAAAATTAATGTTATCACATTATCGTATGATTGGATGTCAACCAGGATAAATTAATTGAGTTTGTTTTGCGGTATGAAGTACTGTATATAAGGTGCATGGTTATTTGATAAGGAAAGTGGCAGTGCAGTAATATAGGCCAATTTTCCTGAAGTCGGATTATAATCTATTGTAATTGACGATATAAATATTCGGTAACATAGCCTGAGTTATGGTTTCCAGCTCAACTTCTGATTATCATTGTTGAAGAAGCGAGTTCTTGCAAAATTGCTATTTCAAAGCCCCATGCCAATGCTGCACGGCATCCAAATCAAGACGGGTCAGTGCACACATCATCAGCAAGAATGTCAAAAGGAAAGGGAAGCCTAACGCTCCAATGTTGAATATCACGGAAGAATGAATGAATGTCTCTTATGAGAGTGGAATGGTGATCCTCTAGTACTCAATGAAAGCAATTATTGGTATGTCTATGGAGCAACGTAAACGCCACAAACAAAGCCATCTTAAGAACAAAATAAGGATTAAAAAAATAAGGATGGCCTATACCTGAATCTTGATAGCAACTTTCCTTCCATCCTTGAGAACTGCAAAGTGCACTTGACCGATGGAAGCTGCAGCAAAGGGCTTTTCCTCAAAGTGCTGGACATTCTCTTTCCATTGAGGTCCAAGCTCTCCAACCAAAACTTTCTGTGGAACACATATCGCAAGCCTTGGAATCAAACACCACACTCAGTGGCATTGTGGTCAGCTCGAATTTCCACACTCGGTCGGATTTTTGCTCGAATTTCCCTGCCAAGTGCAGAGAGAAAAGCGATGTCACAAGATGGCGTCACCATAATCCAGTGTTTTCTGGGAAGTAACTTCCCCCAAGGCCAAGGGCTGTGTTTGTTTGGAGTAAAGTCTTGTGTTGCTTGGTGTCTCTGATTGTGTGTGTGTCTGTGTGTGTGTGCGTGTGTGTGTGTGTGTGTGTGTGATTTTTCAGCAACAGCTCTTTGACAAACATTGAATACTGAGAAATAAAAAGTAATGACTAAAAGCATGACGAAAAGTACAAACCCCTGTTTTACGAACCTGCACTTGCCAAATGGGCATAGAATCAGCACTCTGTCGCACTCGCTCAAATATCTTCTGCAGCCGAGGGTTCAGCACAGCTTCATCTGAGTGTACACATACACAGCAAAATTATTTTGGTTCAGGCTTTGTCCAAGCAGGAGAAGACCATTTGGCCAATAAAACCACCCAATGGTTGCCGACCCTCTGTTGTTTATCATGCTCTGTCCCTTTTAAATGCAGAGAATCAAACGAGGAAGCACCACGTATCATTTTGAAAGTCTTTGCTACGACTCGGCTGGGATTCAAACCGCCGACCTCCCAGACTCAGAGCGGATGATCTAACCATTACGCTACCGGGTCTGGTGACGTCAAAGGTATCTTTACACATGGCTGCCTCATGTGCATGTTTTGGTGGTCAATCTTTGCTTTCAAACTACGTCACTCTTATTGACCGACTTGCCATTTTGTATTTATTTTCCTGCAGTGCCTCGTAACTTGCTTCCCTACATTTTCCAGCGATACCTCATTAGCCAAGATAAAAATACATTACTTCCCAAACGATCTTGCAGATGTCAACAGAAATTACCTTCAATATATTTCTCTGTTCACATCTACGACTGTTCTTCTGAAAGCCGTTATTTAATAAAACATCTTATTGTGGGGTCTTATCAGGATGGCAGTTAATAGTGGAGGAGAAGTAGGAGGAGGAAGAGGAGGAAAAGGAGAAGAAGGATAAGAAGGAGCAGAACAAAAACATGAAGGAGAAGAAGGATAAGAAGGAGCAGAAAAAGATGAAGAAGGATAAGGAGGAGCAGAAAAAGATGAAGAAGGATAAAGAGGAGCAGAAGAAGGAGATGAAGGAGAAGAAGGATGAAGAAGGAGCAGAAGGATGAAGAAGAAGGAGAAGAAGATGAAGAAGGAGAAGAAGGAGCAGAATAAGAAGGATAAAAAGGAGCAGAAGAAGGATGAAGGAGCAGAAGGATGAAGAAGGAGAAGAAGAAGGATGAAGAAGGAGAAGAATAACAAGAAGGAGAACAAGAAGAAGAAGAACGAGGTGAAGGAGGAGAATAATGAGAAGGAGAATAATGAGAATCATGAGAAGGAGGAGGAGGAGAAGAAGGAGAAGAAGGAGAAAGAGAAGAAGGAGAATGAGAAGAAAGATGAGAAGAATAAGAATAAGAATAATAAGAATGAGAAGGGGAGAAGAAGAGAAGGAGGAAGAGGGGGATAAGCAGAAGGATAAGAAGAAGAAACCAAGGGATTATATTTCTGGAGGAACTTTAGCCAAAAGCATGTCCTCCTCCATCCGAACCCCACAATTCAGAGCTTTGTTTGGCTGGGTGGGCTTTTTAATTGGCAATATGTTACTAGATGCATTTGGTAGACACATGATGGATTGAATAGCTGCTTTCAGCATCAAGATGGGGGAGAATGCTTTCAGTTTTCAAACCAAATCCATTTACAATCCAAGTGCAGTAAATGCGATACTAATCTATTAAATAAAGAATTGGACTAACGTCATAGTCATCCAGACAACCTAAAAAGCTAATTATTTGGCCTGGAATAAAGCAACTTGCCGTTCTGTCCTGACAGCACTGCCGTGCATAAATTGCTTTGACAAATCTACCAAAGGATTTTCCCCAACATACACTACCAGTCAAAAGTTTTAGAACACCTCAATTTGTCCAGTTTTTATTGAAATTTAAGCAATTCAAGTCCAGTGAATAACCTGAAATGGTACAAAGGTAAGCAGTAAACTGCTCGAGGTTAACAAAAATGTTTAGGTTAGCAAAAACGAGAAAATAATGTCAATTGAAGTTATATTGTAAAAAAAAAAAAAAGGCCTTCTTCAGGGAACAAGTAATGGGTTAACAACTTACAGCTGTTCTGCAGCAATGTAAGTAAATTAAACCTTGAAAGTTGATGCAAACAATTCCTACAGGTGTCCCAACCTCTGCTGATTACTTGATTACAAACCCCCTGTCTGTATAAAAGCAGTATTGGAACAGACTGTTATTACACCCTTTGAAGCATTATTTGGACAATATTGCACTGCAGGAAGTAGTATATTGCTATCATAATGGCAAGAAAAAGACAATTAACAAAGGAAGACAGACAGACCATTATAACCCTTAAAAGTGTAGGTCTTTCCTTTAGAGAAATTGCAAAGAAAGCCAAGGTGTCAGTGAGTACAGTTTCCTACACCATCAAAAGGCACTTGAAAACTGGAGGAAACTCTGGCAGGAAGAGGTCTGGCAGACCCAAAGCCACAACAGAATCAGAAGACAAGTTTCAAAGAGTCAACAGCTTGCGTGTTAGGCGGCTCACAGGACAACAGCTTCAAGTACAACTTAACACTGGTCGAAGTAAGCAAGTCTCAGTTTCAACTGTGAAGAGAAGACTTCGAACTGCAGGTTTGACAGGTCGAGTGGCAGTAAGAAAGCCATTGCTAAGATGGCAAAATAAGAAAAAGAGGCTTGCCTGGGCCATGAAGCACCGCCAGACTGGAAGAAGGTCTTATGGACCGATGAATCAAAATTTGAAATCTTTGGTTCATCACGCAGTGTTTTTGTACGCCGTTGAGTTGGCAAAAGGATGGTTCCTCAGTGTGTGACACCAACTGTCAAACATGGAGGAGGAAGCGTGATGGTCTGGGGCTCTTTTGCTGGATCCAGAGTTGGCGACGTGCACAGAGTGACTGGCACCCTGAACCAAAAGGGCTACCACAGCATTTTGCAGCGCCATGCAATACCCTCTGGTATACGCCGAGTTGGTCAGGGGTTCATCCTAGACCAAGATAATGACCCTAAAGACACCTACAGGCTATGCCAAAACTACCTTCGAGGAAAAGAACAAGACGGTAGGCTTCAAATCATGGAATGGCCAGCACAGTCTCCAGACTTAAACCCCATCGAGCTAGTTTGGGATGAACTGGACAGAAGGGTGAAAGCAAAGCAACCTACAAGTGCAACACATTTGTGGGAACTTCTGCAACAGTGTTCGGAAGAACTTCCCGAACAATATTCGATTTCCATTGTAGAAAGAATGCCACGAGTGTGTTCGGCGGTTATATCTGCAAAAGGTGGCTACTTTGCCGAGTCAAAATTTTAAATTAAATTTTGTGAAACAAAATGATTCTATGATTTATTTTTAATCTCCAATTGTTTATTTGTTCTTTGCTTAATTTCAGAGTACATTGAGACATTAAACTGCATAAATTTCAATAAAAACTGGAAAAACTGAGGTGTTCTAAAACTTTTGACCAGAAGTGTATTCACAACAGTACCAATAAAGTAGAGCTGCAGCTCACTATCATTGAAAAATACTCCACGATAGTTAATGCCACAGTCTGACTGAAGCAATAGGCTTTCAATTGTTGCAGCATTTCTCCAGACATAGCGCAATCAGCCATATTTGGCAAGCAAGAGATAGCCCTTGTACCATAAAGATAAAATCCATCTATCATGCCTGCGCTTGAGCATTGTTTTGTGCGTACCTTGCAGGCTAAGCATTTGGCCGAGTTTGAGTGCAGCACCTCGTACATGGCATAGTGTTGATACAATCCTCTCTGCATTCGCCTCCGAAAGTAATGACTGTGAATCTGCAACATATAATTCATTAAGAAATCAGGAATGCTTTTCCATGCTTAATACAAGTTTTATTAAATTTACTGAATCGTCATTTCAGATGCAGCCTGTGGCTGCTGCGTGCATCATTGCTGGCAGTGTGGCTATGCCACTGATGCCGTGCCCCCTGTTTCCAGTAAGCTGGTACTCATTTTGCAGGCCTCAGAAGGACGACAGGCCGAGTCTACCCACCTGGTGTTACTTGACAGCACGACAGGGGCTCAAACTCAAGACCTTAAGACCTTAAGGCAGCCACCTTAACCGTGAAGCCAACACCAGGTTTAATTTACTGTATGATGCAATAGAGAGTAGAAGTCATTTTCATGTGATGACTCAATACAGGATATATAAAGCCATTTATAGAGACAGGTAGAATCAAAATGCCACTGGAAGTTAAAGCAAAAGCAAAAAAAAACGACAATGACGCTCTTCGACATCACGACATCGACCGATATGCCTCCACCCACATTATTACATCATTATACATAGTTGTACCAAATTTGATTAAAATTCCTTCAGCTGTTTTCAAGTATCACATTTTGACCTGACATGACCTCTGACGTTTAACCCTTGACACCAAATATAATCAGTTAATCTTTGCATCATCATACAATACTGTATGTACTTAAACCAAGTTTGGTCAAAATACCAACACTGGTTCACAAATTAGCACAGCAACATAATTTTTACCTAACGGGACCACTGACCTTTGACCTCTTGACCCCATAATCTATCCCATTTATCATTGTGGTGAAAATGTAAGTTGAACCCAGGTGTGACGCTCACTTAAACCACTGGGCAGTGTCTATAAGACCTCGGGACGTCCGCGACTCGAGGCCACTCCTGCGACTTTATACAATGACATGTAGAATTGAATGGTACGTACCCACTTATATTCTAGGCTTGCTTGCATTGACTGATATATCCAATCTTTCTCATATGATGCCTTGATCCTGACATATATGTTGCATGGTGTATTTTACAGGATGATGTTACGATCTAATTGAAATTAAACCTATCTATGGGACGAGTTGTGGATCTGGTTGATTTTCACAACACTTAATTTCAATTATGATCTTCGGAAATGGCGGGACACGAGTCTTGCGATGGCCGGATGAACGCAGATCACAGACGAGCGTTCCCGACATTCTCCGCGCTCCTGCGAGGCCCACCTCGGAGAAGAATGACCGGCGGAGGACCCGTCGAGCTAGCTCCAGCTACGGCGCTCCGACTACTCTCGCCGCCGGCCTGCCTCAAAAGGACCGGATGCGATGGGGACCTCGCAAGCCTTTTGCGGGACCGCGTCGTCAAAACGCAAACTGCTCTCCTGAGGCCCGAACGCCGGAGCAGGCATGACGGACTCCGGCAAGGCGCCTGCTGAAGGAGGCCACTGGGAAATGTCCTGGGCCGCAACCCCGTCGGAACGACGGACCCGCTTGGCGCCGCAGGTACGAGTCTAGCCTCGGTTGCTCGAAACGCTAACGGCTCCGTCCGAGAGAATCATCCTAGATTTGCGTGCCTCGGCCCGAGATGAGATTCCCACGCGAGTGATCATGACTCCCATGTCGGCCATGCCTCCACACGGCCGGCACACTCCGACCACTCGCTACTCGGTGGAATCGCCTCCTCCGCGGGGGCCGGCACACTCCGACCACTCGCTGCTCGGTGGAATCGCCTCCTCCGCGCGGATCGCGCACTGCTCGTCGGGATCACGCCGTGCCTCACACGGCCGGCTCACCCTGACCACTCGCTTCTCGGTGGAACCACCTCCTCCGCGCGAATCGCGCACTGCTCGTCGGAATCACGCCGTGCCTCACACGGCCGGCTCACCCTGACCACTCGCTTCTCCTCCGCGCGAATCGCGCACTGCTCGTCGGAATCACGCCGTGCCTCACACGGCCGGCTCACTCCGGCTGCTCGGGCACTGCGCCCTTCGCGGGCACCACTCTGCGAGGCCGGCGATTCTGATCGCGGCTCGTCGAAATCCCACCTACGCGCGAATCGCGCGCTGCCCCATCGCGGGCACAACCCGATCAATCGCTGCACGGTGGAATCACCTCCTACGCGCAAATCGCGCACTGCCCCCTTCGCGGGCACCACTCTGCGAGGCCGGCGATTCTGATCGCGGCTCGTCGAAATCCCACCTACATGTGGCTACTCAACGAGGCCGGCGAACTCCGCTGCCCGGAATCGCCTCAATGGAGGCTCGCTTGGCACCATGCGAGGACTCGTCGCAGCACGGATGAGTTTCTAAGGACGTCGAGCGGGACCTTCATAGCCTTTCACGACACTCGGGCTTATGCTTATGATAGATGATCATATACCATGTGTATTCTATATGACTATCGTATCGGCATGTATCGGCATGGCATGTATCGGCATGCCGGCATGTATCGTATACCATGTGTATTCTATATGACTAACTATGTCTAAAACTCCGGACAAAACACGGCCCGAAAGCTAAACAAACGAGACGCTACTTCAGGGCGTGATATGTATTCGATCCTTTGACCCGAAAGCTAAACACACGAGACGCTACTTCAGGGCGTGATATGTATTCGATCCTTTGACCCGACAGCTAAACAAACGAGACGCTACTTCAGGTCGTGCAGTCAATCGCTGCCAAGCATGCTCGCCCTCTCGACTCGGCGTGCTCACCCTCTCGACTCGGCGAAGCCGCACTGATTCAACAGGCCGAGCTCAACTTTCGGTTTCCCTCGTACGCGGTGCGCCCTAGATAATACTTTTCGCTCGTCGGCCGGGTTCGTATTCCGTACACCGATCTCGAGCCCGCTCGAATGCTGCTGCCCAAAGGACGCGACACTTTAGATTTCGGAGTGCTACTTTACTCCGTCTGGGGATACCGCTCAGCTGGAACTCGCCGTCAAACCCGCCCGCACGCGCCCGAACCAATTGATGACGTCATCGACTAAATCACGCGTTTGCTTTACAGCACCGCGCCCGATCGATCCCGATTTAACTGTTTCCCGCGCTTGCGTCATCAGAGTTCGTCTACTTGGGTACCTCTACAGATAGCAGAAATCGATAGCATCGAAATACTCAATCTGACCGCCCCTGCCCGAAAGTGCGTGTCATAACGTGGCGGCCTTCGAGGGCGACTAGCCAACATCGCGGACTTATGCCGTTAATCGATAAGGCACGGGGCATTTGGGGGTGCGCGGTGACCCCATGACACGGTGACATTGAGCGTTGCGCCCGACTCCCTCGTCTCCTGGGCAAGCCACGTGGGCACCGGCCCGCCGGATCGCCCTTGACTCTGGGCTTGTTGCTTCTAGGACAGGTCTCCTGGCTCGCCTCCGCACATTTCGAGACTGCGAGACGCCTCGCCCGGCCGCTGCCTGATTGCGTTCCCTCTGACCCAGACTGTGAAGGTCGCTCGACTTCGGTGCGCGATGCGCAGCTGTTATCTCACACTTAACGGGGGGGGGGGGGGGGGGATGGATGAGTGCGGGGGTGAGATGATGATCCATCCATCCGGGCCATCCTCTTGGCTGTCGATCCATCCATCCAGGCCATCCTCTTGGATGTCGATCCATCCATCTGGGCCATCCTCTTTGATGTCGATCCATCCATCCGGGTCCGGGCCATCCTCTTGGATGTCGATCTATCCATCCGGGCCATCCTCTTGGATGTCGATCCATCCATCCGGGTCCGGGCCATCCTCTTGGATGTCGATCCCTCCATCCAGGCCATCCTCTTGGATGTCGATCCATCCATCTGGGCCATCCTCTTGGATGTCGATCCATCCATCCGGGCCATTCTCTTGGATGTCGATCCATCCATCCGGGTCCGGGCCATCCTCTTGGATGTCGATCCCTCCATCCGGGCAATTCTCTTGGATGTCGATCCATCCGGGACGTTTTCCATTTCTCGATCTCGACGTTTTCTCTCCGGGACAATCCCTCCGGGACGGTAGCCGGTATAGCCGATCTTCACCGATCCTCTGCGCGCTGTGCTGCAGGTCGGGAGATTCTGCGCGCTTCGCTGGGAAGGCGCATTTCGGTCGTTTTGTGCGTCGTCGTAACTGCCATGCCGGTCGTTCGGGCAGCCTACGGAGGGCACTCGTGGCAAACGTTTTGCTTGAAACTATTTGCCGGAGCTTGTAATTCGTACGCGCTGCCGTCAGAGAGCGCTCGAGTCTCGTGATTTCAAAACAGGGGGACTCCGGGGTATCGCGTAACTCTCGTTATGGCTCTCGGCGGTTCTCTCCCTCGGCAATTCCATGACATGGATCTAATGTGGATCGACCATGTACCCTTGGGAGCCAGGGCGGGTACAGACTTACTGTAATGGACGTACTGTAGTGGCCTCCTGTCATGTAATCTTACTTACTGTTACAGCTTACTGTAAAGAGGCTTACTGATTTACACTTCTTCCACATCGACACATCTTCCTGAAATGCGTTGCATTGCGACGAATGGACATTCGCTCTTCGACAAGGTACACCTTATGTAATGGGTTGCCTATCGCAAAGGTACACCTTATCCAGCACATAGGCCTGTGAGACTAGCCTATTGTGACCCACAGGCTCATCGTCTGCCAGTATCGGACATGTTTGCTAACCAGGCTATGAGTGCGCCTAGAGAACATCTGCCGTCCCTCCCTTCGCCTGATACACCCCTGCCTGAAGCAGTGAGGGCACTGAGGTGCCCCTCCGACACCTGCCTCCAGCGGCTACTCCGAAGCAGGGGACTCCGGATTTGGGGGCGACGTACCCGGTAGTTTCCGAACCTGTGCTGGCAGGGTAATTCGCCACACTGACTTCTACGGATGGACCGACTGACCTGTACTACTGATAATGGATTTGTTTCATATAGCGCTTTCCAGGAAGCCCTAAAGACGCTTTGACAGTGTGCGAAACATAACACAATGGCGCAAAGACAAGAATCAATAGGGATATTTCTTTGACACCCTAATAATGATATGATGACTTCCTCTACCTATTAATGCTGACGCGCGCTCGCTTCCTGCCTAGTGGCAGCATAGTTCTAACGGCGGGGAGAATGTGGTGAAAATGTAAGTTGAACCCAGGTGTGACGCTCACTTAAACCACTGGGCGGTGTCTATAAGACCTCGGGGCATCCGCGACTCGAGGCCACTCCTGCAACTTTATACAATGACATGTAGAATTGAATGGTACGTACCCACTTATATTCTAGGCTTGCTTGCATTGACTGATATATCCAATCTTTCTCATATGATGCCTTGATCCTGACATATATGTTGCATGGTGTATTTTACAGGATGATGTTACGATCTAATTGAAATTAAACCTATCTATGGGACGAGTTGTGGATCTGGTTGATTTTCACAACAATCATTTCATCATTATACATATTTGCACCAAATTTGACTTGGATCCCTTCAGCCGTTCTTAACTTATCGCTGTAACGAAAACCTATCACGGACGGACTGAACACCCAAAAAGATAATGCCTCCGGTGAATGTGTCGGTGGAGAGAAACTTTTTTGTGAGAAACCACAAATCTCACCATTTCCTCCGTCGGTCAGTCGGAGAGACTTTCTGGCCATCTCAGCAAGTACTCCGATGCCAAGCCCAAATGCGAGTCCTGCCACAATCAAGTAGACAGTTTTGACATTCCACATAATACAACACATACGAGACTGCCCCTAGTCTGGGTATGACACTGGATAATGAAGGACATCATTTAGAACTTCAGCCTTCAGGCCAGTGAGCAATTTTCAAAAACTCGTAATTTGTGTAAGTATTAGTAGTTGTATAGTTGCAGTAAACATAGGGGCAATACCCCTGGGTGCTCATCTGGTAGAATAAACAGTATAATACACTGACTAATGGTATTTTAAACCAGTTTCAATGGTTGCTAGAAAACAGGGCAGCATTTTGAACCATACTAGCATAATCATAAGACTTTAAACAAACAATCAAAAATTACCTATTTTGGGGGGGGCAACCTCCCCCTCTCCTCCTCCCTCTCCTCCTCCCTCCCCCCCCCCCCCACCCCTCCCCTCCCCACCACCTCCCGCACTTCCCCTTAGGGCCCGTTTTTTTTTAATGCCGTGAACAAACGTTGGTCCATCACGGGTGATTAAGGTTGTGGTGAAGTTTCATCAAAATTGTCTGTGTAGTTTCAGAGGAAATAGCAAATTCCTATTTTGGGGAGTCAAACCTGGACCAACTTTACTCCCAGTAAACTCCCTTATACCCAGATTTTTTTAATGCCGTGAACAAACTTTAGTCACAACACAACAAATATCATTTGCGCCAAATTTGGTTGCAATCCCATCAGCGGTTTCGGAGCAGAAGTTTCAAGTGTTTACGGACAGACCGACAGACAGACAGACACAGACCGACAGACCGACAGACCGTTGACGCGCAATCGCATAAGCTCCCCTGAACTTCGTTACAGGTGACCTAAAAATGTAACATACACCTGTCTTCACTACAGATGAAAAATTCCACACCTCCAAAGTTTGCCATCCTACTTGCACGTGAGACAGGGACCCTCCGTTCTCGAGCATTCTTCTTTACCTGAAGTAGAGTAACAGGGAATACAATGTTTGTCAATTTTCCCTTTTAAAAAGTTTATTAAAACCATTTTTAATCCCTTTTGCAATAAATACATACAAAGTAACGGAATAAGGGTGCAATATCAAAATGTGCATCTAGAACCTCCTGCCTTTATGTCAAATCGGCCGTGTGAGTTGCACGATATGGTCTTGTTATAAAGAAACATAGGGGTAATACCACTGGTGCTCACCTGGTAGAATAAACAGTATACTGCATTGACTAAAGGTATTTAAAACCAATTTCAATGGTTACTAGAAGACAGGGCAGCATGTAGAATCATACTAATATAATCATAAGACTTTAAACAAACAAAAAAATGCCTATTTTGGGGGGCAACCCCCCCTCCCCACCCCGTGTACCTCCTTCAAACCCAATTTTTTTTAATGCTGTAAACAAACATTGGTACATCACGGGTGATTAAGGTTGTGGTGAAGATTCATCGAAATTGCGTGTGTAGTTTCTGAGAAGAAAGTAAATACCTATTTTGGGGGTCAAATCTGGACCCATTTTGACCCCCGGTAAACCCCCTTAGATCCCGATTTTTTTAAATACCGTGAACAAGCTTTAGTCACAACAAAACAAATATCATTTGTGCCAAATGTGGTCGCAATCCCATCAGCGGTTTCGGTGAAGACATTTCAAGTCTTTATGGACGGACGGACTGACGGATGACGCGCCATCGCATAAGCTCCCCTGAACTTTGTTGCAGGTGAGCTAAAATGGATGCTAATGCAAAGACTTACTTATTAGTCCCCTACCGGTGTACACCGGAGGGGACTATAGGTTTGCACGCCGTCCCTCCGTCCGTCCGTCCGTCAGTCCGTCACGCAAAGAACAGTTTTCCGGACTTTTTTTCTAAACGCTTAATGCTAATGATTTCAAACTTGGCACATGGTTTCCTCATGATAAGTTACAGATCAAGTTCGAACCACACGACGTTTCGATCATTTTTGACAAGGTTATGGCACTTTGAACTTTGGGAATTCTGACAATTGTGATGATCCTTAACTCAGTGCCATTTTAAGTTTTAATTTCCTTTAAAAACCATTTTCTCTGCAATAATAGGACCGATTGAGATCAAATTTTCACCATAGGAGGGACTCGATCTGTAGAATATTTTAATGGTAATTATGACATCACAGGTCACGTGGTTCGGCCGCCATATTGTTTTTTGTGAAAACACGAAAACCCCTTTTTCTCTGCAACGGCTGAACAGATCGAGGCCAAACTTTGCAGACAGAATCGCATACCCATGACGAACAAAAAAGTCAACGAGCATGACGTCATGCGTCACATGGTTTCAGAGTTATGACGTTTTTAAGCATGAACCTTTAAAAACGAGCCCCTCCCTCATTTTTGATCCAATCGAGGGGAAACTTCACAGATCTGTTCAGCATATCAGTCTACTGAAATGTCCTTTTGGAATTTGCGATAGGGCACGTGGTTTGGCAGGTATCGTTAATTAAACGAAAATATTTTTTTAAATGGATATCTCTTGTTTATTCTGGAGTTCTCCTCAAGCCGCACCGCGCGCCCTCAGCCTCATCTGCGAACGTCAAAAGCGCGACACAGCGCGCGCTTTCCGGAGGGGCAGAGCCAAGCCGAGCAACATAGATATACACATCGATCATTGATCGTGAACCAGAAAATATAATAAATTACTGATATTTAGCGACTCGAAAGGTTCTTTATCAACAACTTATTTTCTCGTGCTTCTGCTGACCTGTCTACAAAGTGTTTAAATCGAAGTCCCGAGTGCGAATCACAGGTGAGCCCATCCGGAGGTAATTAGCGATTGGGAACGATTCAGAACCTGTGGGTAAATAACCCTTGGTAATTTCCCCAACAGTTTTCCGGACGACAGACTGCCGGTAGGGGACATGTATTGCAGCGCAATACTCAGAATGCTTGTTTTACTGCAAATTTTAACAATAATCTGGCACCAAAGCAATTTTTAAATCATCATTTAATGGATAACAAAACGGATTGGGTGGGGGTGCTGGGAGTGAATGGGAGGGTGGGGGGGGGTTCATCCAGTCCATTTGTTGTTGCAGTTATGCAGTCCATTCTGTTTCTAATCTGGCGAGTTGCCTGGTTCTAATCTGGCGAGTCGCCTCAATCCGTCCGCATCGGTCAACCAATTCGAACCTCCCTGCCGGATCACGTGTCTGAATACCATGATACCGTGCAGATTGGATCACCGAATCGGTCGAGCGCTATGCCAATTATGTGTTGGCAATTGATCCTCAACAGGCTTCTCTTAATCACCAAAGGAAGAGAGCACGACAACCTGAATGCACCCCCAAAACCATGTGTATTTACCTTCGCCACTGAAGGTGGATGGAGATTATGTATTCACCCCTGTTTGTTACTTGCCGGAAAAGATTCCGGCAAGTATGTTGATCGGTTGGTTTGTCTGTCTGTCTGTTTGTCTGTCTGTGCGCAGCACTACGTCTACACCGTTGCACGTAGAATCGCCAAACATTACACACATATTTGTCTTCCCCTGGAATAGACTGTGCCCAATTTTTAACTTTCTCGGCCCAAGGCCTCCATTATGACGTCATAATTTGATAATTCGACAATTACAAAACTTCATCCAATCAAGATGCAATTTCTTGAGCGACATGACGGCATAAACTGGTGGAGAAAAAATAATAATGATGAAGTCATCAGTCACATGGTTCGGCCACCATCTTGGAAAAACTGAAAAACTTTGCACCTCCATGTCTCCGAAAGTGCTGAATAGAAAAAATTGAGACATGGCTCATTGTAAAGAACTCTCCATGGCGAATAAAATATGTTATGATGATGTCATTGGTGCCTCCATTATGACATCATAATTCGACAAGTACAAAACTTCATCCGATCAAGATGCAATTTCTTGAGCGCCATGTCGGCATAAACTGGTGGAGAAAAAAAAAAAATGATGACGTCATCGGTCACGTGGTTCGGCCGCCATCTTGGAAAAACGGAAAAACTTTGCACCTCTATATCTCTGAAAGTGCTGAATAGAAAAAATTGAGACATGGCTCATTGTAAAGAACTCTCCATTGGGAATAAAATATGTTTATGATGATGTCATAAGTGCCTCCATTATGACGTCATAATTCGACAAGTACAAAACTTCATCCGATCAAGATGAAATTTCTTGAGCATCATCAAGGAATAAATTAGTTTAGAAAACAAATAATGATGACGTCATCGGTCACGTGGTTCGGCCGCCATATTTGTCCAAAATGGCCGATAAAAAGTAGATTCCGGCAAGTCCTCGGTCTCTCACCGATTTTTCATTTGTTTGTTTGTTTGTCTGTGAGCAAGATATCTCAAAAAGTTATAGACGGATTCAAATGAAACTATGTGAACAGGTTGGGTGTGTGACAAGGACAAATTGGTTAGACTTTGGTGAAGATCTGAATCCGGATAATAAAAAAATTTTAAACGATTCTTCAACATTGAAAGATGGGGCCAAAAGCGATATATAGCATGATAGTTCAAAACGTGTGGACGGATTATGACAAAACAAAGTATACGAGTTGGTTATGTGACAAGAACAAGCAGATTCGATTTGGTCGAAGGTCTGGATGCAGATCCGGCCTATCAGTGGGATACAAAAAGTACATTGTTCAGCCTGGCAGAGATATGCGCTCTACCGAGTGCTATTCTAGTTAAGATGTGATGCTAATAATCCCCTTACCCACTACCGAACATACCCTCCCACAAACCAATGATCGGGAACCTTAATTGCCAAGCCTTATTTGGGTCCACAGACACACCACAGGAGATCGACCAGACAGAGTGACAAGACCGAAATGTCTGACGGGACACATCTGGAGCAGATGCAAGGTGGAAAAGTGGCAAAGTGGCAGTCACATCCTTAGCAGAGTGGCCCATCCAGGCAGGAGCCCAGCATGAGGTGCGAGGGGGGACACATGGCTGGCTGGGTGGGGGTGTGGCATTCCGCAGATCTCTCGTAGCCTCTCCACTGTTGGTCCAGGTATCTTCTAATTTCCCCACTACTGTGAGTGCTTTTAAAGTCTCTGGCTCACGGCATGACATCCTGCTCCCAAACCCCCCCAACCCTGTCACTCACCATTGGCCCTGAGGTCCGTTTGATGGGTGGAGGACCACCCATCTCCAACTTGTCACCCGGGAAGTTCCTACCCCTCTCTGTGAGGTGGCCGAGGCACCGCTTTGCTGCCTAAACTGCTCGTTGAAGGCCCACCCAAACACTAAAAAGAGTCAAAGGATAGATTACAGAGGGTAGACCATAAAATAAAAGGCTCACAGGGTTGGCATCTTTTAGAGACGGACACTGGGAGGGTGGACGTCGTCTGCCTAGAGTCTAGACATACAAGTGACGCATATCTAATATCATGATGAATTACTTCATGCTCACTCTAAGACATTCATTAAGGAAATAACTGAACTATACCAAGCAATGTTACCCCCGAAGAGTCATTTCCACAATAGCACAACAGTGTAATACATCAAATCAACTCTAAATAGCGTCTACATACGAAAACCATTATCACAAGACTCAGGTATTCAGGCTGTTTTAAAATTCGAGCGATCATAGAAACAACATTTTATTCAGATACCTCAACCTCAGTCAATTGACAAACCAGCCTGGTAAGGATGGAATTTAAGATATGTCACATTTAATCATGTACAAAGAGAAATCTTCAAAATATGGACATACCATCTGTGAACTGGGATTGCTGAGCCCTTTTTCTGGTAAAGAGCCACGCTGCTCCCTCTGAGCTTGCTGCATCTTCTTCGCAGCCAATCCTCGGCCATAATCCTGATGCACAGCTCTGGGGCAACAGAGGCATGCAAACCTCGATCGCATAGTTCCTGCCACCATTAGCGAGTGTGCTGGGATGAAAAAGGGAACTAGAAGTCCTGCAGAAGCTGACATCTTAACGTGGTAGGCTTTCACTCTTCCTTTATCTTGGGTACCAGCTCCTGATGATTGTCATGACAAAAATACAGGAAGGATTACATGTAAAAAAGAGATTACTGAGTATCACCTACAGTGGCCTGCAAAAGTATTCACCCCCCTAAAACGTTTTCAGATGTTGATGCCACCTGAGCTAATTTCATGATGTTTTCAAAACAAACTTAGCATATAGAGTCTTCACAAACTACTACAAAGTGATAAAGCTAAAAAAAAAAATGCAGATAAAATGTGTACAAGTGAGATTAAGAGAAAAATCAGATGATTCGCAGTTGCACAAGTATTCAAACCCTTTGCCTAATTAACCCGAAATCACTTCAGGAGCAAATTATTTGTTTTAAAGGTTACAAAATAAGTGTAATAGGTTTCATCTGTATGTAATCAATGGTTTAACTTAAAAATTAAGCTCCCCCACTTATCTTAGTTTTAAGGTGCACCTCACTTGGTCAACCAACAAGGCAAACATGAAGACCAAGGAGCTTTCCAAAGAATCCGACATAGGGTGGTGAAGAAGCACCATTCAGGAGAGGGTTATGCAAAGATTTAAAAGTCACTCATTATCCCTTTAAGTACTGTGAAACCCATCATTTAGAAGTGGAAGACATATCATACCACCCAAACTCTACAAGCAAGCAGGAAACTGGTTTGGGATGTCACTGCAAATCCAGCAATGACTTTGACAGAACTGCAAGGGTCTATGTCCAAGCTGGGAGATCAGTGTTCATCAATCGACAATATCCCGTTCCCTTCACAAAGCTGGACAGGTGGCAAGAAAGAAGCTATTACTGAAAAAGACGCATCTAAAAACTGGTATAGTTTGCAAAAAAAGCATCTTAATGATACTGCAGGCATGTGGAGAAAGGTTTTGTGGTCAGACGATACAAAAATTGAACTTTTTGGTCTAAATTCAGAGCCTTATGGTCACAATGGGGCAATCCTAACACTGTACATCACCCAGTCAACACCATCCCTGCTATCAAGGATGGTGGTGGCAGCATCATGTTATGGGGCTGCTTTTCATCAGCATGGACTGGCAAGCTTGTCAGTATATAAGGCACAATAGACAGTGCAAAGTACAAGAGAATCCTTGAAGAAAACCTGCTTGAGTCGGCTATGAATCTTAAACTGGGTAGGAGATTCTCATTTCAGCACGACAATGATCTCAAGTACAAAGCTAAAGCCAAACTGGAGTGGCTGAAAAAGAACAAAATAAATGTTGTTGGGTGGCCCATTCAAAGTCCAGGAAAACAAACGCAATTTAATATTTATGGCGAGACTTGAAGATTGCAGTCCATTGACAATCCACATCAAACATGGCAGAACTAGAGAAATTTTCAGATGAACAATGGGCAAAGATTTCACCGTCTCACTGTGCAATTCTGGTTGGACCTAGCTCCCCAAAACGACTCATAGCAGTCATTGCTGCAAAAGGTGCTTCCACCAATTACTGACCTAAGGGCCTGAATACTTTTGCAACCAGTGAATTTTGATTTGAATACGTTTGTTTGTAGGTATTCCTGTAATGTAACCTCCTTCAACTAGAAGTGTTTAGTTTGATCTCTTCAGTTAGGAATAAAAAAATTTCATTTGAAAAAATTGTTTCTATACAATTCGTAATTCATCTGAATGTGGCATTATTGGTCGGGGGTGAATACTTTTGCAAGCTACTGTATTGTGCCTTGGCATTTCCTATTACTACTAACTACTAATACTATCAGTATCAGTATCAGTATCAGTATCAGTATCAGTATCAGTAGTATCAGTAGTATCAGTAGTATCAGTAGTATCAGTAGTATCAGTAGTAGTAGTAGTAGTAGTAGTAGTAGTAGTAGTAGTAGTAGTAGTAGTAATAATAATAATAATGCATTTATTTTATATAGCGCTTTTCAGGAAGCCCAAAGACGCTTTGACAGAGTGCAAAACATAATGCATAGCAAAACATAAAAACAATTGCAAAAAAAGAAGAATCAATAGGGAAATATTCAAAGCACAAAGGAGGGAGAAGGAGAGGAGATAGTCAGGGGTTAGATGCTGTGGGTTAAATGTTGAATGCAGTGTTGAACAGGTGGGTCTTGAGTGATGTTTTGAATGTGGTGAGTGAGGAGGAGTCTCTGATGGTGTGAGGTAGCGAGTTCCAGAGGGTGGGAGCAGCGATGGAGAAGGCCCTGTCCCCCCAGGATCTAAATTTGGTCCAGATGGGGGGGGGTCAGGAGGTTGGTACCAGCAGAGCGGAGGTTGCGGGTGGGAGTGTGTCTGGAGAGGAGGTCAGCCAGGTAGGATGGGGCCAGGTTATGGAGGGCTTTGTAGGTCAAGAGGAGGATTTTGTACTGGATTCTCTGGGAGATGGGGAGCCAGTGAAGCTTGTAAAGGACGGGGGTGATGTGGTCACGGGTCCGGGAATGGGTGAGTAGACGGGCAGCGGAGTTCTGAATGTATTGGAGTTTATTGGTGATTGTTGAGGGTGAACCATAAAGGAGGCTATTGCAGTAGTCCAGACGGGAAGTGATGAAGGCGTGGATGAGGGTTTCTGCAGCCACAGAGGAGAGGGATGGACGGAGACGGGCGATGTTTTTCAGGTGAAAGAAGGCTGTCTTTGTGATCTGTTTAGTGTATTTGTCGAAGGAGAGGGTTTGGTCAAAGATGATGCCAAGATTCCGGATGTGAGGGGAGGTGGATACTGGGAAACCGTCGATGTTGAGGGCAAAGTTATGGGTGGACTTGGTGAGCGTTTTTGGGCCAATGATGATTATTTCAGATTTTTCACAGTTAAGTTTGAGGAAGTTGATTTGAAGCCAGGATTTTATTTCAGTGATGCAGTTTGTCAGGCTAGAGTGGGTGGCGGTGGAGATGGACTTGGTGGAGATGAAAAGCTGGATGTCATCGGCGAAGCAGTGGAATTGGAGACCATGACGGCGGATTAAGTGACCGAGGGGGGACAGGTAAAGGATGAAGAGGAGGGGGCCAAGAACTGAACCTTGGGGGACACCTTGGGGGAGGGGAGCAGTGGGGGATTTGCAGTTATTGATGGAGATGAACTGACGTCTGTCAGAGAGGTATGATTTAATCCAAGAGAGGGCAGTGCCGGTAATGTTAAAGGTGGTTTCAAGTCGGGTGAGGAGGATGGTGTGATCGATGGTGTCAAAGGCGGCGCTGAGGTCGAGGAGGATGAGAATGTTGAGGTTGCCAGCGTCAGAGGAGAGGAGAAGGTCGTTGGTGATTTTGAGGAGAGCAGTTTCAGTACTGTGGTTGGAGCGGAATCCGGATTGGAATGTTTCATGCAGTAGTAGTAGTAGTTCAAAAGTTTAAGGAAACCTGGACCATAAAGGATGCACACTTTGTAGTATTTCCCCACAAGGACTTTGCTCTTATTTGTATAAATGTGTTCTTTTGTTATTTTGGTGTTTTTTTTAACCTCTCTTCCTGTATCCTGGGATCCTGGGTTTGAATCCCGGTCGATCGCTGAATCAATACCAGGGGGGTTGACTCAGCCTGTCATCCTTCTGAGGTCGGCAAATTGAGTACCAGTTCACTGGCAATTCCCTTTGTGTCGCAAGAGGTGACAAACAGGGTTGGCGGCAGGAAGGGCATCCGGCTGTAAAACATTGCTTCAAAAAGGGGACCAAGGTGCCTGAAAAAGGCCATCCCCTGCTCTGTGGGGAAAATTGCCTCCAAAGGTGGTTCTTTTAACCTTTCTTTCTGTCTTGGTAGTGCTTTCTCGTTAAAAAGATCTACCTTGTCTACTGCAGTATAAACCATGGACTTGCAGAGCTGAGGAAGTCATTAAACAGGAAACGTGTGTTTGCCTGCACTTTCCTGTGCCCTGAACACAAGTCTTTAAAGTCTTCCAACAAAAGCACGACGACTACAACTACTAGTGGATTCTGACCCTGTCATGGGAGCTCAGAGAGGATTACAGGGAGGCACCACAGAAATATGAACACTTGACAGTGGCAAATGACAATGCTGAAGGGTGTGTGGCCCGTATTGAGGAGTATAATGCCATCACATAACAAAGAAAGCAGAACATAAACAATTCCTCCTTCAAGTTGTGCAAGACCACAGAAACCGATTCCGCAACAGGAAAAAAGAAAACAATATCAATGTGAAGATGAATAACCATTCCTGGCCTGTGTTACCATGTCAATGCAGTCCAGAACTTCAACTTCATTGAGCAACCTCTAAATATGGTCCAAAATGGATGAAAGTTGGCATGCGATGTTTTTTTATTGTTTTTGTACATTCAAGCAAAATTAGGAGATGACAGCTTTAGAATTTTTTAACTTTCAATTTCTCTTGCGAACAAGACAACCCTATTGCTCACGAACCGGTTGGACAGGCCTTTTCAAGCGATGACAATTCAGGCAGGAATTTGTTAAGTGCCGATGATAGCTCGCAGAATCTTCACAAAATAATACCATGGGATCTTTAACATTGAGGAACGACCAATGCTGCCAGATGGGACACCACACCTAACGTCCACCCGAGGGGCGGTGCACTTTGTGATCAAAAATAAAACACAGAATACAATATCAAAGGAAAGTGCGCAATCTCTGTGCCACAGTCAGACCATGTGGACCTCCAGAAACAATACCATGAAATTAAGATTTATTGTTACCGTATTTTCCGGTGTATCAACCGTGGTTTTTTACCGATGGGAAAACCCTAAAAAAGGGGGTGCGGTTGATACACAGTAACAGAAAAATTTGTGCATTGAAAAACTGTCATATCAACGGGACGTAATCTTTATATTACTTTGGGGTTGCGGGGATACAATGATGAATGATCGTCAATTACGTTACTAAGGTAGGTTCAACGCCGATTACTGCTGCCAGTCAAAATACAAGAAAGTTTGAAGTTTGTAATATTTGATTTTTCTATGCGTGTTTGTGAAAATGCGTACTTTCACTAGTCCTCTTTGAATGACAGGTCACATAGTGAATAGAGTGTGCTAAATAAAGACAGGATTAAGTCACAAAACAAAAGCGTCAACATGGTAAACCGGATGTTTTGCATGGGACATTATGACGTACCTATTGTCTAACCAACGCCGCGGTATACCTATTGAAGTCGGCTTTGATGCCGCCGCATGGGTTGGGCGAATGTATAAAACGGAGAGGTCAACGGGGAGTTTCACCATTCATTCTATCCTGTTCGAGCTATCAAGACCAAGATTCACCATTCGCTTCTATCCTGACCAAGACCAAGCTTCACCATTCGCTTCTATCCTGACCAAGACCACGAGATGGCACCGCGATCATTCACAGCAGCTTTCAAGCTCCGTGCCTGCAGGTTCGCAGAAGAGTTTAGTAATCGGGCGGCCGGCCGACACTTCGGAATCGACGAGTCCGTCATTAGACGCTGGCGGACTAACAAGCAGACGCTGGAGACGATGCCGAAGAAGAAGAAGGCGATGAGGGGCAGATGACGAGGACTTCTTCGGATTTTAGAGACTAAACCCAACGGCCCTTTTCAGGGCCCCACATTGGCAAGAAAGAATAATTATGTTTTTTTTATTTTCTTTCAACTCATTTCATGTATTTTCACTCTTTCTCTGTCTTCAGTTTCTCTTTCCTTTCATCATATTTCGCTTTCCATTTTATTTATTTATTCTCTTCTCTTTTTTAAATTTTCCTGATTTTTTTTTTTTCCCCTCGAAAATATGATTTTTCTTTTTTCTTTTTTTGAAGTCGAAAATCGGGGGTGCGGTTGATACACCGGAAAATACGGTACATTTCAAATGGGAGAGCTGCCCAAGAAACAAGACCACAGAGCTTACTAACCCACCAGTGGAATACCATTTTAACAGTTTTATAATCAGACAGTTCCTTGCTTGTCGTTAAAGGCGGCAAAAAGGGTTGGCGCCAGGAAGGGCATCCGGCCGTAAAACATTGCTTCAAAAAGGGGACCGAAAAACAACAACAACCACGGTCCCCGAAAAAGGCCAACCCCCGCCTTGCGGGGAAAAATGGCCTCTAAAGGTGGTTATAATCAGAACCTACAGGCTGCTTCAGGGTTCACACGCCGACCAGAATATGGAGCAGCAAACTTGTTATCGTGTCATTCACCTGATATTGTATGTTCAGTCGAAAAGCAAAATATGTGCATGTCAACGTGGTTTGATTCAAACCAACCTCCTCTGTAGACCACGTGCCCAAGCAGCGTGCAATTGCGCTTCAAACTCGGCTCTCTCCACGTCCAAGTAACGCTGCAGGTGGCACAAACACCACACCTCGTACCATTTCCATCAACCTGGATCCTTCCACGGAGAATAAATCGTCAGCACCCGAATAGTTTACACTTTCTTACATTCGTGTTAATGTACTCGTGCAGCTTTGCAGAACAACCGTACAAAGATCGTGTGCACTCAAATACACATAGTGGAGGGACATATGGCAAACTGCTACTGGAATGAACATTAAAATTTTCATTCTACTGTTTAAACAACTGCGGAATAAACTGAAAAAGTCCCGTCTGAAACTGAAAGTCTGAAAATGTCTGAAAAAGTCCACTGAAAATTTTGTCTCACTGTACTTTAACAATCTCTCTGATCCTCTGAGATCTTCTTTATCTATTTGCTGATGGAAAATCCTCTTTATCGATTTGCTGATGACTCCACCATCTGCCGTGACATCCCTCATCCTTCAGACAACCAGGCTGCGGACTTTACCTTCTCTTCACACCTTGCCAAAATCACAAGCTGGTTAGGAATATATCTTTCAATCCTGACAAATGTCACTGTCTCTTTTCGAAAGTACTGTCTGGCAAACCCTCGGTAACTCGGTAACATGGAGATCGCCCATTGGCCCAAGGGATGGAGGGGTGTAACTGTTGGACGTGTGTTATGTAATTACGTCGATCAAATCTAGATACCTCACGGTGAATGTCCCAATCAGCGACGGCCAGGATCACGCGTCAAGGGAGTTCTTTAACTTCCTTGCCTTCCTCTACTGCTCTTTCTCATCAGCTCCAGTCTCTAGGCCATAGAAATACCACACCATGCTGCATAGAAATACCACACCATGCTGCATGCATGTTTGATGTCGTTTTTGTTAACGGACTGGGTAGAATACCTGCCTGCTCTACTGCTTCAGCATTAGTTTACCTTTCACCAAGCCCAGGTCTGCTTCGACCTGGGCGGGGATTACACTTTTGTTTTATTATCGCCAAATGGTACGAATATTTTTATTGCTGTTAATATTATTAGTATTAATAAATGCTTTGTTACAATGTTATCATTGTTTTTATTATTTAATTTGTAATAGGAATATAATGTCATGGAAGGACATATTAAACTGCTCTATGCACCTCAACATGGCGCATGTTGAGAAACATAGGAATTCTTCTGGATTCTTTGTAGTTAATAAGCCTAATCATCTCAGGAGATCATAAATCCATTCTCATTTTGAGCAGGTTCCAGGGCTCTGCTGCTGAGCCCGCTGGGGAAGCTTAGAGCTCTTTCATATGGCCCCCTCAATATAAATTTCTGACTTCGTTAGTGCCTGCAGGAGGCGCCATTTTTGACCTCCGCCCTGAATGCCACAAACCATCACGACGCCACTGCACCTGCCTCACATCTTTCTCAGCTTGATGCCATGGAAGCCAAGGCCTTCAAAATTATTGGTATCTCTTGGGATGTAGCTGAGCATATGGACCCTTCACTTCGCCATCACAGACAGGTAGATGGTCTCTCTGTCTTATACCACATGTGTCCCCCTCCCCACCTCTCCCCAGATTTCTGCAGGGCACACAAAGTCCACCATCAACCCTATTCTGGTGAACCTACCTAAATTCAGGATCACTGTTCACCTTTTATTTATTTTTTTGCATACAAGATCGAGGCTCGTGTAAGAGCTAACATTAATCACAAAAAAACAAACTGACACATAAAACATGATAAAGGGAGCGGGAGACAAGATGGAGAGAGAGAGGGAAGCACACAGGTACAACAGTAGAGAACAGGGACATCGGGAGAGCTGTGGGAGGGAGAGGGCTTTGGGGGGGGGGGTTGGCATGGGAAGGGAGAGGGGTTGGGGGGGGGTGTGGGAGAGGTATAAAACACATGGACACTGCTAGGACTTCCAGGAAAGAAGTCGGTATTTCAGAAAAGTGGATCTGGGGTGAATTAACAGGGCGAGAAAAGATCAAGGTTTTGGATGAGGGTCAAGGTTTTGGATAAGAGATGGTGGTGAACAGCTGTTTTAAAGACCTGGACTCCACACTCATTGAACACAGGTGAATTACACTCATTTGTAATTTGTACCTCTTCCACACCTACCCCCCTACCCCCCCATGTGGAACCAACTTCAATATCCTCTTCCATCTCATCCTTCCCTCCAAGTCTTCAAGCCACATCTGCGATCATCCCTCATTGGGAGATCTCGCAAGATCTTGCCGGGGAGGTCACGGTTTTTCGAAGCTGTCCACACTCTCCACACGATCGAAGTTAAGTAATTTTGTTCACAATTGTATTTTTGTCGAAACTGCATTTATCTTACGTGTGTGTACCTATAGTGTGTCCCTCAGAAGATTCTCGGTGTTAATCTTTCATACCTGTATAAAATAGTCGATTATTTCGTACCGTGTTAATTGTGGCCTAGTTCTTTAAGCTTCCTACCTTGAGGCTTTGTTTTCTCTCTGTGGTCGATTGTGCTCTTTACTTTCGTTCTCTCAGTTTTTCCCCCAGTCTTTTCACCCCATACTTCCTTGTATAAAATCTTAACTCAAAAATAAAAAATAAAAAATAAAAATTTCCTTCTTTGCTCTTATTTGTTTGTTCGTTCTTCGACCACGTGTTTCACCCCATTCCCCCAGATAGTTTTCACTGTTCAATTTTAAAATGTTTAAACTTTCCCCTGAAGTGCTGTATTCTGTCGTATGTTATAACACTTTTTTCTTCTTCTTCTTCTTCTTCTTTAAAAGGTTGATTTCGACTCGCTCACCAAATCAATTCATTCCAAAAAAAACAACCCCTCCCTCCCCTGTTCTGTATCCGATGCTCCCCCTGCCTCTTCATTAACGGTATGGAGCTCAAACATCTGGGGCCTTCGCTCAAACTTGACTGATCTCTCCATACAGGTTGCTTCTGTCAAACCAGACTTGATCTGCTTAACAGAAACTCTCCTCCTTCATGATGTCCCTGATTCCTTAATATCTCTCCCGGGTTACTCCCTCCTCCGGTATGATAGACCTGAGCCTCGTCCTGGAGGTGGGGTTGCTATATTTATCAAAAACACTCTTCCTCACTCACCCTGCACTGCCCTCTCTCCACCTCACCCCAAGGAGTACCTCTGGCTAAGGCTTCCCCTTCGCTCCCACCTTTTGTTCATATGTGTTGTACCGTCCGCCAAACAGTGATGACTCCATCTACATCTCGCAGTCTGATAATATGTATCAACTTCTATCTACTAATCCCAACTCTCTCTTCCTCATTTGTGGTGATTTAAATTGTCACCATGCCAGTTGGCTGGGTGTGGGTACCTCTCTCACCAGCCATGGCTCCTCAGCAAAGGACTTCTGCGACTCACTGGGACTGACACAATCTGTCAATTTCCCGACCCGGATCTCAATCAACGGAGAAGCTTCTCTTCTAGACTTGGTTTTGACTAACTTCCCTGAAAATGTCTGATGCTCTTCTTCTGCTCCAATCGGCTCATCTGATCATGTGCTTGTCAAAGTGGACATCTCTCTGACCATTCTCAGAGAGCCTCCTCAGCGTCGACGAGTCTGGCATTTCACTCAGGCCAACTGGCACGGTCTTCAAGCAGCCATCAATCATCTGGACTGGTCTCCCATCTCTACCGCCTCTGACATCAACTCATCCTGGGAATTCTTCCAAAGTAAATTGCTCTCTCTCATGCACAGATTTATCCCATCTCGTCTTCAGTTGTCATACCCTTCCTCCCGTCCATGGTTCACGGAATCTTGTGGTGAGGCAGTTGCCCAGAACAAACTTGCCTTCGCCTCCGAGAAAGCAAATCCAACGGAAGAAAATCTCATTTCCTTTCACAAAGCCTGAAACAAGTGTGTGTCCACCCTCAGGAGAGCCAGGAAACAATATCTCTCCTCTCTCAAGACTGAACTCCCAAACCTGTCTCCCTATTCCAAATACTAGTGGCATCTGGTCAAATCGGTTTCTGGTGTTTGTTCCCCCTCCATCCCCTCCCTTACCTCAAACGGCTACACAGCTGACACCGCTCGTGAAAAAGCTGAATGCCCCAACTCTGTGTTTGCCTCTAAATCTTGTGTCCCAAACCCATCCCTCTCTGTACCCACCGTACCCAGTCGTACCCAGCCGCTCCTGGACTCTGTGTCCTTTTCTCCTGACAAGGTGGAGAAGTTTCTGCCTACCCTCGACTCTGATTCTGCAACTGGTCCTGACGGCATCAGCCCACGGGTCCTAAAAACCTACTCTGCCGCTCTTTCACTCCCTCTCTCTGTTCTCTTCACCCTCTCTTTTACTCAAGGTCATCTGCCATCAGCTTAGAAATCAGCCAACATCACCGCTTTACACAAAAAATGTGCAAAACAGATCCTTGCAACTACAGACCAATCAGCCTTCTCCCAATTATCAGCAAAGTCATGGAATCCATCATTGCTTTGGATATGAAATCTTTCCTCTTCTCCAATGGCTTGATCTCTGACCATCAATTTGGTTTCAGGCCAGGTCACTCCACTCTGGACATGCTGCTTCTGCTGTCTCAACAATGGATGGAGGTCCTCAATGCCAAACAGGAAATTAGAGCTGTCTCCCTTGACATATCACGTGCCTTCGATACGGTCTGGCACCCCGCACTGCTCACCAAACTCTCCTCCTATGGCATCCATGGAACTCTCCACGCAAGGTTTGCGGACTTCCTCTCTAGTCGTAGTCAACGTGTGGCCCTGTATGGGTTTCTCTCATCTCCCCTTCCTGTTCAGGCTGGAGTTCCCCAAGGCAGTGTTCTGGGCCCTGTGCTTTTTCTGGTCTTCATCAATGATCTCTCTGACTCTCTTGAAAATCCTCTCTACCTCTTTGCTGATGACTCCACTCTCTGCCGCTCCATTCCTCATCCCTCAGATCGGCAGTCTGCAGCCTCCTCACTCTCTGTAGACCTGGACAAAATCACAGACTGGGAAAACAAGTGGAAGACGTCTTTCAATCCTGACAAATATCACTCTTACTATGTCTCTCCGAAAAGACCGACTGGACAACCCTCCCATCTACTATCTGAACAATCCTCTCCAAGAAGTTCTGTCACTCAAGCTTTTGGGTCTCACCATCTGCCATGATCTTTCCTGGGAAAGCCACATTTCCAATCTGGCCTCCAAAGCCAAGCGCCGACTGGGCATCCTCCGTCGTGCGAAGTCCTTCCTTGGCACACCTGAGCTCCTCACCACATACAAGGCTTTCATCCGCAGCTCAATGGAATGCGATTCTCCCCTCTGGGCCGGTGCTCCTGCCTCACACCTAGCTCGGCTTCACGCTGTTGAAACCAAACCTTTCAGAATTATTGGAATCTCCCGCGATGAAGCTAACTCTGAGGGACTTTCACTTACTCACCACAGGCAGGTCGGTGGTCTTTCTGTCTTCTATCGACTCCTCTCAGGCCTTGCTCCCCCAGCTCTCTCTGGGCTCTGTCCCCCAAATATTCCTGCAGGTTGCACAAGATCTGCCAGCAACCATCTTATGGTTAAACTGCCAAAATCAAGACTCTCTGCTCACCTTCACTCCTTCATTCCTCTTTTCTCCCGCCTCTGGAACAAACTCCCTCACTCTCTTCAATCCCACTCCTCCCTCCGGGTCTTTAAAACAGCTGTTCACCACCATCTCTCATCCTCCCCCATAAAAAAACTTGATCTTTTCTACCCCCACCAATTTCACCCCAGATCCACTTTTTTGAAATACTAACTTCTTTCCTGGAAGTCCTTGCAGTGTCCTTGTGTTTTATACTTCTCTCCGCCCCACACCCCCCCCCCCCTTTCCCACGCCTCCTCCCCCCAAGCCCTCTCCCTCCCACAAATCTCCCGATGTCCCTGCTCTCAAATGTTGTGTTTGTGTGCTTCCCCTTCTCTCCCAATCTTGTCTACCGCTCCCCTTACGTTTTGTGTCTGTTTGATTTTTTTTGTGTGTCTTTGATTTTTTTGTGTGATAAATGTTGGCTCTTTTACGAGCCTCGATCCTGTATACAAAAAAAAAAAAAAAAAAAAAATCCCCATTCAAAACCATCTTTTCTACCCTCACAGGGGTCATGCTGGGTGGTTTGACATTACCTTCCCAGCAGTAGTTATGGCAGGGATTTGTAACTTGTTCATGTGGGCCAGCGTTAGCTCGCCTACTCTTCACGAAGGATATCGCGGGATCTTTAGCGTCCACCAACTAATTCCGATGGACAGCACACATTGAACATTGTCATTGATGAATCAGAATCACCCTGCCTCTGTGAAACACCAGAATGACAATTTATAGCTGGGTCGGGATTACGAACCTAGCATAGCCAACTAAGACGCGAATCTAGTACCTCTAGGCCATACGTAGCATAAAATTCACCTGTTTAACGGCTGCTTGAAAACTCGGAGCGATGATGCACACTGATCGAAAGCACGTGACCCGAGGCGAAATAAGGAAAGGACGCAATGTCCTAAAAACAACAACGGGAAGAATAAGAAGAATTCCTTTTGCTGTGGTCTTGTTTTTTTTGTTTGTTTTCTTTTTACAGAAAACAACTCAAATATATCGTTCCTCCACCAAATGTGCTCGAGAGACGAGAGAGGAAAATAAATAATAACAACTCACAGTACGCATGACGTCACGCTGTACATTTTTTTAAAATTTTTTTCAAGACAGCAAACAATTTTTTTTCTTTTAAACTTGCTTTTATTTTGCTATCAGAGCTCGCCGTTCGCAATATCAAAGGCCACTCACTTTCGATGAGGGTTTCTGTGTTAAAATACCGCAGTTTATCTCAAATGCAAAAATGGCAGAGCGTTACGAGTGACGTGACGTGACGTCTCTTCCGGTGTGATGGACACGGACACATGTGGACACGTTGGGTCCCCGCCGCACTTCGGCTACGTGGAAAAGCAGCACAAGTTTAAGATTTGTCATTATATCCATTACAATGGCAAAAATCTTGCATTTGCTTTCTATGAATTATCCAAAAATAACACATTTCCTCGTTATTCTATCCGAAAGAATTTAAGCTTACAAGTTCTGCTGCTTCTCAGGATAACACTTGAAAAAATGATCAAGAAGAATGTCAGATTTTTTGTCAAAAATAAATAAGTCGAACAGTGGAGTTGGACAGAAGTGCACAAGGCAGGTACGCCACGCCTCTCGCGCGAAGAAAACTCCTCCCATAATCCTACGCGAGGCGGGAGGTCCGCGCCCCGGCGGATTACGCACAGGAGCGATTCCGCGGTCCATCGGGCTGTTCGCGATCGCACTATTCTCTGTGGGCCTCTCTGTGTGTGTGTAACGATCAGAGGTAACGCCGAGTGTGATTTCTGTGATGAGATGGATAATTGAGGAGTTCGTAATGACTAAAATGGACATTTTGTTATTGTATCGTGGAAGTTTGTTAGCTTTTGTGTAAAGTTATTCCCGCATTCGACACGGGCGTCTCAAAAGGAAAAGACCAAGAGAAAGGCCATGATGATGATTGATTGCTAAGACGTCGCTTTGATTTCCCGATTATGTTGTTTTTAAGACGTGGACGATCAACTGATTATGTTTGTGAGGCAATGATCATCTGTAATAATCTCGGTTTTTCCCTTTGTACGAGATTTTCAGGAAATGAGTCCCAAACGTTGATTGTTAGACTTAGAGGAACTAAGTTCAATGAAAAGCATAAATTTTGTATCCGGAACCTCAATCCCTCGCTTCGTCGATCTGACTCCTCGCACCAGTCACCCCTGACCTGACGACTCCTCTCACGTCACCCTGACTCCTCTCACGTCACCCTGACGCCTCTCACGTCACCCTGACGCCTCTCACGTCGCCCTGACTCCTCTCACGTCACCCTGACTCCTCTCACGTCACCCTGACTCCTCTCACGTCACCCTGACTCCTCTCACGTCACCCTGACTCCTCTCACGTCACCCTGATGCCTCGCACTAGTCACCCTGACTCCTCTCACGTCACCCTGATGCCTCGCACTAGTCACCCTGTCGCCTCGCACTAGTCACCCTGACGCCTCGCACGTCACCCTGACGCCTCGCACTAGTCACCCTGACACCTCGCACTAGTCACCCTGACACCTCGCACTAGTCACCCTGACACCTCGCACTAGTCACCCTGACTCCTCGGACTAGTCACCCTGATGCCTCGCACTAGTCACCCTGACTCGTCCGACTAGTCACCCCGACTCGTCCGACTAGTCACCCTCACTCCTCGGACTAGTCACCCTGATGCCTCGCAGTAGTCACCCTGACTCCTCGGACTAGTCACCCCTAATGCCTCACACTAGTCACCCCTAATGCCTCACACTAGTCACCCCTAATGCCTCACACTAGTCACCCCTAATGCCTCACACTAGTCACCCATAATGGCTCACACTAGTCACCCCTAATGCCTCACACTAGTCACCCTGACTCGTTGCACTAGTCACCCTGACTCCTTGCACTAGTCACCCCTGACTCCTCGCATCCGTCACCCCAACCCCTTACCAAACTAATGCTGACAGATGTTAAAACTGGCATGCAAGGCAGGTTGAGGGACTTTCATCATCTGGTCCTTTCACCTGTTGGGAGTTTGGCCATGGACGCGTGTTTTGTAATCCCAGAGTTTAAAAGGAAAATCCAAATTTGAAATGTTTTACACGTTTTAGCTCGAGAAAGATGTAACCTATAAAATGTTTGAAATCAGTCGTGCAGGTTTTTCAGGCATCATTCTTTGTTTACGCTAATGTTTGGGTTATTTACTTATTTATTTATTATTGTGTCGTTTATTACTTGCTCTAAGATTTTCCTGTGCTCTGTTATTGAAACAAATGTCTTTGATCTTCTTGCAGGCTGTAAAATCGGTAACTTGCTGACTAAAGATGCTGGATATGTATGAAGACTATTGACCAACAATGAAGAAGAAAGCCATTTTTGAAAAGTGAGAGACATTGGAATGAAGGAATGAAAGTTTTATTTGCTGCAGGGTGGTGAAGGAGACCAGTTGTGTCACCTTTGAATTTTCCAAAGACAGAAGAACGTCTCCCATGACACTCGCCAATATGATTACTGCTGCAAATTAATTTTTGGACGTGTTCGTCTTCGAGCAATCTGTTGATCATTTGTCGGTGTGCGAGGAAGCAACTGAATGGCCGCCTCTCCTCAAGCTCCTGAATCATGTATTCTGGGCAGGAGATTCCACCTGCTGCGATGACGACGGCTAAAGAGCAGAGGTTCCCGGCGCCGTTGGAATGCGTGAACGGATTGCTGCATGAGGAGACCCGCCGGGTTAGGGACCCAGGGCACGGTCTAAATCTAATTGTGACTGATTGTCAGGCAACTCCCACCATCATCCCACAGCTCATTGTGACTGAATGTGGCCTTTCACGTCAATCAAATGGTTCTAACGAATCCACCCTCAATGAGTTGCCCCTTGTGCGCTCCCTTTCTAATTCGTCCAATTCTTCCACTGGCTTCTCCTCTTCTTTTGAAGAGTCTGAAGAGGATGTTGTCAGTGACTCGGAACCCTTTAGGTTAGAGATTCCTGCGTACCAGCAGATGAGTCCAGACAAAAAGAAGCGGGTGAGCTTATCCTAATTATGTTTGAATTTTCATTGTTTGTAAATGACTGACAAACAAACGCTCGAATTTCATGAATCATTCTTTGTATATCATTGGCATATTGGATCAGAGCATGGGTCCTGGAGTATGTACTTGTTGGGGGTGGAGAGGAGCAGGCTTGTTACCTCCACCACTAAAGGTGGATGGAGGTTATGTTTTCACTCCTGTCTGTCGGTCTGTGAACAAAATATCTCAAAAACTTGTGGACAGATTCGGACGAAATTCGGTGGAGAGGTTGGGTATCTGACGAGGACTGAATAATTAGATTTTGGTGAAGATCTGGATCCAATAATTTTAAAAGTGATTCTTTGTGTGATAATTAGATTTAAAGCGACACCATTGTGTGATAGGGCTAAAACCGATATATAGCACGATATCTTATAAAGTTATGGAAGGATACGGAAGGAACTTGATAGCCAGGTTGTGTGTGTGACACGGACGAATCAATTTGATTTTGCTGAAGATCCGAATACGAGAATTTTTTAACATACAAGTGATTCTTCACCATTGAGTGATACGGCCCAAAACGATATACAGCATGATATTTCAAAAAATTGTGAATCCGCCCATAACTTTTTGAGAAATTATGCTATGTACATTTTCAACCCCATCTCTCAAGGTGAAGAATCACTTTAAAAATTATAGTATCTGAGTTTGTTTGGGGGTGACTTTGTTTTATGCATAATGTACAGTGCATTCAGAAAGTATTCAGACCTTCACTTTTTTCACATTTTGTTATGTTGCAGCCTTATGCTGAAATCGTTTATATTCATTTTTTCCCTCATCAATCTACACTCATTACCCCATAATGACAAAGAGAAAACAGGATTTTAGAAAGTTTTGCAAATTTATTTTTAAAAAAAAACTGAAATATCACATTTACATAAGTATTCAGACCCTTTGCTATGACACTTGAAATTTAGTTCAGGTGCCTCCCATTTCTCTTGATCATCGTTGAGATGTTTCTATACCTTGATTGGAGTCCACCTGTGGTAAATTCAATTGATTGGACATGATTTGGAAAGGCAAACACCTGTCTATATAAGGTCTCACAGCTGACAATGCATATCAGAGCAAAAACCAAACCATGAGGTCGAAGGAACTGCTTGCAGAGCTCAGAGACAGGATTGTGTCGAGGCACAGATCTGGGGAAGCCTAAAAAAAAATCTCTGCTGCATTGAAGGTTCCCAAGATCACAGTGGCCTCCATAATTCTTAAATGGAAGAAGTTTGGAACAACCAGGATTCTTCCTAGAGCTGGTCGCCCGGCCAAACTGAGCAATCGGGGGAGAAGGGCCTTGGTAACAGAGGTGACCAAGAACCCGATGGTCACTGGCTGAGCTCCAGAGATCCTGTGTGGAGATGGGAGAAACTTCCAGAAGGACAACCATCACTGCAACACTCCACCGATCTGGGCTTCATGGCAGAGTGGCCAGACGGAAGCCTCTCCTCAGTGAAGGACACATGAAAGCCCGCTTGAAGTTTGCAAAAAAGCACCTAAAGGACTCTCAGACTGTGAGAAACAAGATTCTGTGGTCTGATGAAACCAAGATTGAACTGTTTGGCTTCCGTCTGGCCACGCTGCCATAAAGCCCAGATCGGTGGAGTGTTGCAGTGATGGTTGTCCTTCTGGAAGTTTCTCCCATCTCCACACAGGATCTCTGGAGCTCAGCCAGTGACCATCGGGTTCTTGGTCACCTCTGTTACCAAGGCCCTTCTCCCCCGATTGCTCAGTTTGGCCGGGCGGCCAGCTCTAGGAAGAATCCTGGTTGTTCCAAACTTCTTCCATTTAAGAATTATGGAGGCCACTGTGCTTTTGGGAACCTTCAATGCAGCAGAAATTTTTCTGTCGGCTTCCCAAAATCTGTGCCTCGACACAATCCTGTCTCTGAGCTCTGCAAGCAGTTCCTTCGACCTCATGGCTTGGTTTTTGCTCTGATATGCATTGTCAGCTGTGAGACCTTATATAGACAGGTGTGTGCCATTCCAAATCATGTCCAATCAATTGAATTTACCCCAGGTGGACTCCAATCAAGGTGTGGAAACATCTCAAAGATGATCAAGAGAAATGGGAGGCACCTGAGCGAAATTTCAAGTGTCATAGCAAAGGGTATGAATACTTATGTCAATGTGATATTTCAGTTTTTTATTTTTAATAAATTTGCAAAACTTTCTAAAATCCTGTTCTCTTTGTCATTATGGGGTATTGAGTGTAGATTGATGAGGGAAAAAATTTATTTCAACGATTTCAGCATAAGGCTGTAACATAACAAAATGTGAAAAAAGTGAAGGGGTCTGAATACTTTCTGAATGCACTGTATTTAAACTTAAGGTTTCTGGAAGTGCCAACAACGAGATTTGTGTTCCACATTTTTCAAATATATAATTAAAATGCAATTTAAAAAAAAAGTTTTAAAGGCTGGATTAAACAAAGCAAACCATTGCATTGAATGTTTACCGCCGTTGATGCACCGTCTTTTCCACAACATTATTCAACACGTTAAATTAGTTATTCGTGCCTGGTGTTTGCGTCCTTTCATGTACCTATAAACGAAAAAAAATTTTGGGATTTATTTTCAATTTTGTTTGATGGACAGGCAGACAGATTAGAACAATTACCTTATTTCTCTTTCTGCATGTGCGATCGGGAGGAGATTCCATTCAACTTGCCAATTTCAGAGCTAAAGGATAAGTACAGCACTGCAAAACTACAGGTTTGTGTTCCGATTCCTGTTCCAATTTGTGTTTTTTTTTTTTTGGTTTTTTTTTAAATACAGGATCGAGGCTCGTGGAAGAGCTAACATTAATCACAGAAAAAAATCAAACGGACACACAGAACATATAATAAGGGGAGTGGTAGACAAGATGGGGAGAGAAGGGGAAGCACACAATCACAACATTTGAGAGCAGGGACATCAGAAGATCTGTGGGAGGGAGAGAGCTTGGGGGGGGGGGAGGGAGAAGAAGTATGAAACACAAGGACACTGCAAGGATTTCCAGGAAAGAAGTTGGTATTTCCAAAGAAAAAAAAGTGGATCTGGGGTGAAATTAGCGGGCGTAGAAAAGGTCTAGGTTTTGGATGGGGGAAGATAAGAGATGGTGGTGAACAACTGCTTTAAAGACCTGGAGGGAGGCGTGGGATTGAAGAGTGAGGGAGTTTGTTCCAGAGGTGGGAGAAAAGAATGAAGGTGAGCAGAGAGTCTTGATTTTGGCAGTTTAACCATAAGAGGGTTGCTGGCAGATCTTGTGCGACCTGCAGGAATATTTGGGGGACAGAGCCCAGAGAGAGCTGGGGGAACAAGGCCGGAGAGGAGTCGGTAGAAGACAGAAAGACCGCCACCCTGCCTGCGGTGAGTGTTGAGTAAGTGAAAGGCCCTTGGAGTTAACTTCATCGCCGGACATTCCAATGATTCTGAAAGCTTTGCTTTCAACAGCGTGAAGCCGAGCTAGGTGTGAGGCAGGAGCACCGGCCCAGAGGGGAGAACAGTATTCCATTGAGCTACGGATGAAAGCCTTGTATGTGGTGAGGAGCTCAGGTGTGCCAAGGAAGGACTTCGCACGACGGAGGATGCCCAGTTGGCGACTGCCTTTGGGGAGGATTGTTCAGAAAGTGGATGGGAGTGTTGTCCAGTCGGTCTTTTCGGAGAGACATAGTAAGAGTGTGAGATTTGTCAGGATTGAAAGACATGTTCCACTTGTTTGACCAGTCTGTGATTTTGTCCAGGTCTGCAGAGAGTGAGGAGGCTGCAGACTGCCGATCTGAAGGATGAGGAATGGAGAGGCAGGGAGTGGAGTCATCAGCAAATAGATAGAGAGGATTTTCAAGAGAGTCAGAGAGATAATTGATGAAGACCAGAAAAAGCACAGGGCCCAGAACACTGCCTTGGGGAACTCCAGCCTGAACAGGAACAGGAGATGAGAGAAACCCATTCAGGGCCACACGTTGACTACGACTAGAGAGGAAGTCCGCATGCCATGCGTGGAGGTTTCCATGGATACCATCGGAGGAGTTTGTTGAGCAGAGCGGGGTGCCAGACCGTATCGAAGGCACGTAATATGTCAAGGGAGACAGCTCTAATTTCCTGTTTGGCATTGAGGACCTCCATCCATTGTTGAGACAGCAGAAGCAGCATGTCCACAGTAGAATGACCTGGTCTGAAACCAAATTGATGATCAGAGATCAAGCCGTTGGAGAAGAGGAAAGATTTGATATCCGAAGCAATGATGGATTCCATGACTTTGCTGATAATTGGGAGAAGGCTGATTGGTCTGTAGTTGCAAGGATCTGTTTTTGCACCTTTTTTGTGTAAAGTGGTGATGTTGGCTGATTTCCAAGCTGATGGCAGATTACCTTGAGCAAAAGAGAGGGTGAAGAGAACAGAGAGAGGGAATGAAAGAGCGGCAGAGCAGGATTTTAGGACCTGTGGGCTGATGCCGTTAGGTCCAGTTGCAGAATCAGTGTCGAGGGTTGACAGAAACTTCTCCACTTTGTCAGGAGAAAAGGACAGAGTCCTGGAGCAGCTGGGTATGACTGGGTATGGTGGGTACAGAGAGGGATGGGTTTGTGACTCAAGGTTTAGAGGCAAACACAGCATTGATGCATTCAGCTTTTTCACGTGCGGAGTCAGCTGTGGAGCCCTTTGAGGGAAGGGAGGGGATGGAGGATGAACAAACGCCAGAAACAGATTTGACCAGACACCAACAGGATTTGGAAGAGGGAGACAGGTTTGAGAGTTCGGTCTTGAGAGTGGAGAGATGTTGTTTCCTGGCTCTCCTGAGGGTGGACACACACTTGTTTCGGTCTTTGTGAAAGGATAAGAGATTTCCTTCTGTTGGATTTGCTTTCCAGGAGGCGAAGGCAAGTTGTTTCTGGGCAACTGCCTCACCACAAGACTCCGTGTACCATGGACGGGAGGAAGGGTATGACAACTGAAGACGAGATGGGATAAATCTGTGCATGAGAGAGAGCAATTTACTTTGGAAGAATTCCCAGGATGAGTTGATGTCGGAGGCGGTAGAGATGGGAGACCAGTCCAGATGATTGATGGCTGCTTGAAGACCGTGCCAGTTGGCCTGAGTGAAATGCCAGACTCGTCGACGCTGAGGAGGCTCTCTGAGAATGGTCAGAGAAATGTCCACTTTAACAAGCGTTACGCCTAGGTCCCCCGTCGTTGGTGATGTGAGTTGACAAAGTGCAAGACGCAAGGCGGCCATCTTGGATTTTGACGTGGCGACCCAATTTTCAATAGCGTTATTCCTTCTGACTGGATACACCTACACACCAGATTAGAAGTTGGTACTTCGCTTATTTTTCAAGATATTCCGCTCACAAGGTTCAGACATACATGGCGGTGGCCATCTTGGATTTTGACGTGGCGACCCAATTTTCAATAGCGTTCTTCCTTCTGCGTAGATACACCCACACACCAGATTAGAAGTTAGTAGTTCCTTTATTTTTCAAGATATTTCGCTCACAAGGTTCAGACATATATATGGTGGTGGCCATCTTGGATTTTGACGTGGCGACCCAATTTTCATTAGCGTTCTTCCTTGTGCCCAGATACACCCACACACTAGATTAGAAGTTGGTACTCGCTTATTTTTCAAGATAATCCGCTTACAAGGTTCAGACATACATGGCGTCAGACATACATGGAGGCGGCCATCTTGGATTTTGACGTGGGTTGCACCCACACCAAATTAGAATTCGGTCCTTCGCTGATGCACGCACGCACGCACGGACGCACACACACACGGACGGAGGGGAAAACCATCGTCCCCCTTTCGCTCCGCGGTGCGACGGGGAACAATAAGCATATGGTCAGATGAACCAATTGGAGCAGAAGAAGAGCAGCAGACACTTGCAGGGAAGTTGGTCATAACCGAGTCTAGAAGAGAAGATGCTCCATTGACTGAGATCCGGGTCGGGAAATTGACAGATTGTGTCAGTCCCAGTGAGTCGCAGAAGTCCTTTGCTGAGGAGCCATGGCTGGTGAGAGAGGTACCCACACCCAGCCAACTGGCATGGTGACAATTGAAATCACCACATATGAGGAAGACAGAGTTGGGATGAGTCGCTAGAAGTTGGTCCATATTATCAGACAGCGAGATGCAGATGGAGTCATCACTGTTTGGTGGACGGTACAACACACATATGAACAAAAGGTGGGAGTGAAGGGGAAGCCGTAGCCAGAGGTACTCCTGGGGGTGAGGTGGAGAGAGGGCAGTGCAGGGCGTGTGAGGAAGAGAGTTTTTGATAAAGATAGCAACCCCACCTCCAGGACGAGGCTCAGGTCTATCATAACGGAGGAGGGAGTAACCCGGGAGAGATATTAAGGAATCAGAGACATCATGAAGGAGGAAAGTTTCTGTTAAGCAGATCAAGTCTGGTTTGTCAGAAGCAACCTGTATGGAGAGATCAGTCAAGTTTAAGTGAAGGCCCCGGATGTTTGAGGTCCATACCGTTGATGAAGAAGAAGGGGGAGCATTGGATGTAGAACAGTGGGGGGGGGGGGGGGGGGGGGAGAGGAGACGAGGGGTAGGGTAAGATGTGGAAGAGGAGGAAGAGGTCGAGCTGTTGAAAGTGTGACAGATTTCAGAATAGCTAGGAGAAAGGGAAGAATGGGGTGGACAAAAGGTTTGATGGTGATTGGGTGAGGCACAGTGAGGTGTTATTTGAGGGGGGGTGTGGGGGTAGAGCGAGGAAGGAGGTTGGGGGAGATATGGAGGTGAGAGTTTGAAGGGGGAAGGAGCGGGGAGGACACTTTGAGGTGGTGTGGTGAGAGGGGGGAAATGGAGAAGAAAAAAATGAGGGTGGGGAGATTTGAAGGGGGGGAGCCAGGGGAGTGGTTATGGGGGGGGTAGTTTAGGAGGGAAAGGACAAGGGGGGGGGGATTTGAAAGGGATGGGAGATGGGGGAGATTTGGAGGTGAGAGGGGAGATTAGGAGGGGAGGGGTGAGGGGAAATCTAGGAGGGGAGGAGTGAGGGGGGAGTTTAGGAGGGAAGGGGGGAGATCTGAAAGGGATAGGTGATGAGGAAGATTTGGAGTGGAGGGGCAAGGGGGGAGATTTGAAAGGGATGGGTGATGGGGAAGATTTGTCGGGGAGGGGTGAGTTTGGATTTTGGAAGTGTTGCATGATTAATGGGAAGCGGACATTTATTGCAAAATGAGTTTCTTGTGACCTTCGAGTCAGAGATACGTTTAAGGACCCTGGAGGGGGGTGGGGGTGGGGGCGTGGAGTGCAGGAGAGTTTAGGAAATGGAGGAAGGAGGCACTGTAAGAGATGCTTTTTTTGGGGGGGGGAATGAATAGATTTGGTGAGCAAGTCGAAAGCGACCTTTTAAAGAAGAAGAAGAAGAAGAAAAAGGTGTTATCATAAACGACAGAATACAGTACTTCAGGGGAAAGTTTAAACATTTTCAAATTAAACTGAAAACTATCCGAGGAAATGGGAATGAAACACGTGGTCGAAGAACGAACGAATAAGAACAAGGAAGGAAATGTTTTTGTTTTTTTGAGTTAAGATTTTAAACAAGGAAGTATGGGGTGAAAAGACTGGGATAAATTGAGAGAAAGAAAGTAAATGGACCACAATCGACCACTGAGAGAAAACAAAGCCTCAAGGTAGGAAGCTTAAAGAACTAGGCCACAAATAAGACGGCACGAAATAATCAACTATTTTATACAGGTATGAAAGATTAACACCGAGAATCTTCCTTGGGACACACTATGGGTACACACGCCAAAAGATAAATGCAGTTTCTACAAACATACAATTGTGAACAATTACTTAACTTCGATAGCGTGGAGAGCCTGGTCAGCTTCGAGAAACCGTGCCCTCGCCGTCAACATCTCGCGAGATCTCCAAAAGATAAAATTCAAATGTTTGCGTTCAAAAGATAAAATTCAATTGAAATTAAGTTATTCCTCAATTATGGACTCAGACGGACAGAGTGAACCAATATTGTTTAACTCCACTTTGCACTACGCCTGCGGGATAACAAAGAAGGAAGGTTCCATGTGCTTCTTGTTACTTGTATAGAGGCCAACAAGGTGAGCCTGGCATACTATCGATGCTTACTATGGTGTCGATGCATACCATATTAATCGATGCTTAATTTGGAATAAAAACGATAAAACAACATTGGTGTAATTGTACACCGCTCCCTTCCTCTTCCATCTCCAGGTTTCGGTTCCCGGCAATGATGTGCCCTGAAAGGGAGCACTCAGTTTTCACTCGGTTTTTTTTTTTTTTTCTTGTTTGTTTGTCCGGGCGATATCTAAGCCATCCTTTGAGCTAGGAAGCTGAAATTTGGGCACAATCGTGAGCACGAGCTTTGGCCAAAACGGTATTTTTTGATTGATTACTTCATTATTATCGATTTATTAATCACTTATTTATTTCCTTTATCATCTGGGCAATATCTGAGGCACCTTTTGAGTTAGAAAGCTGATATTTGGACACGACAACAACCAAGTGATTTGGCTGTAAAGCGTATTTTTGATTCATTGATTCATCAATTAATTATATAATTTTTCGATTCATTACTCGATTGTTTAGTTTTTTAAAAGTTACAGATTCGGATTAAACGGTGGTGGTTTCGGTATGATATTAGCCAATTCATTAATGATTTTATTATTTTACGATTACACTTTATTTTCATTATTAATCACTTGTTTATTTTCTTTCTCAACAGGACAATATCTCAGGCACATTTTGAGCTGGGAAGCTCAAAAATATTTATTGATTAATCGATTAATTGTTTAATTTTTCGATTACTTATTTACTTAACTTTCAGTAAGTTACAGTTTCGTATGAAACGCTGGTGGTTTAGATATGCTATTAGCCAATTGATTAAGAAATTAATTATCTTACGATTATTATTTATTTTAATTACACAATTGATCAATCAATTATTGTACACCTCTCCTTCCCAATACCGATTCTATGTGCTGCACAACAGCATGGCCGGGCACCAAAGGCTCCCCGTCAATGCTGCGCACTGGAGGATATCTTATGAATGTATTTGGCATAGGGGCGGTGTACAGTACTTTGAATGTATCTGTACTTGTTTGCTTATCGTTTGACCTGTGCCTTCTATTACATTGTTGTTATGCTGCCACAGGCAAAGGCTGGAGCCATTGTGTTTTGGAGTTGTCCAGCTGGTCGTCGTCTGTTATCGTTATTGTATTTATTAATTTCCTGTTAACCAAACATAGCACAAGTATGGACTGTAATACAAAGATGAGCTGGTTAGATTTTTGTTTCCAAATGTCAAATGTCATGTACCTCTTTAGTCATTTTGGAAGCCATAACTGCAGTTACAAGCATCTGATGTTCTCTTTCCTTTCTCTCATGTGACCTTTAATTGAGAACAAACATAGGTGGGTTGACAATTTACGTTGGTTCAGGCATATCCTGTGTATTCGCATCGAATGCTATTTTGTAGTTCTAACTTATTTTGAGATAATTATTACGATTCCTGTTTTTCGTGTTCTTTGTGCTTTTAAAACATCCTGTGCTATTTTATCTCTCCCTGCGTATATGCAATGTTGTGCTGTTATTTAGTTTGGAACTCTGCCATTTGAACTCCCTACTTTTAAATGTTCAAGCAACTTGTAAATCTGCAGTTATATGATAATACTGACGTGTGAGTGAATTTTCTTTATTTAATTGCATCTTTTACTTCGTGTGCAGGCTGAGACGTGCAAAAAAATCAAAACTAACATTCGTTGGTCGCCCTTTCACATAAAGAACTGGGTGCAGTTGGCGGGACATGTGGGTGAGTTCACATTGCACCTTTTCACTTAGGGCCAGCCAAGGGCTTACTTTGGCACTAGCCAAGTCAGAGTAGGTACCTTTGCTCATGAATTGTAAAAAGAAAGCTGTAAGAATAAAATTAATATCATAACAGTTTTAGCCAAAGGATAGAGGTGAGGTTAGTGCAAGGAAAACAAAAATAACAGAAAGCCAGCAGAGACGAGTTCATTGCACAGCTCTTGTATAGCATTAGCATATTGGATGGATTAAACCACTCGCATGGAAGGCTGAATCCAAATCGGAGGAACTCGACCTGGCTCTGCTGGTGGAGGGGGGGGGGGGGGGGTGAGTTGGTTTCATGCTCATGTCCTTGTTTAACAGGTTGCTCTTGCCCCGTGCAAGGGCAGTGCAAAACTGCGCTGAACCAGTGTGTTGCTATATCTTTGAGACCCCGTACACATGGGAGGTAACCCCAGACAACCGAGCCATGATTGGTTGAATTTAAAGCCATGCACAATGTTTCTCCTGCCTTTGCCAATGGATCCCAATAGTTCCAAATAGTCCGATGGTTGGAAAAGGGGACTCCTACACACTTAATGACTTGCAAACAGGATCTTAATAATAAAAATAGAATTGAGCACAAAAATGGCTAATGTTGGAAGACGGGAAGGGAATTTACCTTACGGGAATTTTGCCAGTTTAACGTTCTTCAGAGGGACCGCACACATTGATGATTTACCAATTGTGAAACTCTGGGATGATAGGTTATACCTGGGTTGGGATTCAAACCTTCGCAAGACAGCCTAGACCTAGAGGATAGTGTGCATATCTCGTGGGTCATCCTGGCAGCCGAAGTCATCCATTAACGCACTGTCAATAAGCAGTGATTCTATGTTGTACTGTAGGTATTACTGGATGTTAAAAATGTATTGTAAAAGTAGAATCCAAATCCATAAAGATTTCGTGACCGATGTCTGTGGACGGTGTAAAATAAAATCAGACGTACAATAGTTACCTTTAAAAAGTGAAAAAAAATAAATTTTTGAGCCATTTTACCTCACGCCCATAGTGCCTATAATTTAATTTTTTAAATCGCTTTTTCCTAATTTTGTTCTGATTTCACTCAAGATTTCAACAAAATTATTTAGGCCATGAGTTCCGATTGTGCAATATGGAATTGGATTCCGAACATCACCTTTCAATAAGCCTTTACGATACATTATTCAATTTTGCCAGGAGCCAATCACTTTGCACCTCACCTCACCTCACACAGCCAATCAGTGTAACAGGGAAGGATAGAGGTGAGGGGTGCAGACATATATATATATATATATATATTGTTATGAATTTTGGTGTAGAGGAATATCTAGATCCAGGTAGATCTGCATAGGTAGGTGTCCGGCTGTCGTGATAGGGAACCTCACCTGTAATAAGTTCTGTGTAGCCCGTATGTCGGAATAAGTGCGTATCTTCGTCCCCGCCACGAGGGGGCGAGGCATGTTAAGTAAAATTAGGGAATATGCTAACTCCATTGTGTGTCGTTTCCTCTGTGAGCATCCCAGTGTCCCTTATGGCAACACACTCCCATAGACACTTAGATAGGCCCTTAGTGCACCACATTAATTAAATCCCCTCCCTTACAATAAAACAAATCGGAGAAACAAGCAGGGCACCGATTGGCAGAGTAGAGGAGGATGAGTGATTGGTCAATGGAAGGGCAGAGAGCTTCCCTGTGATTGGAGGGTAAAGAAGGATTTGTGGTTGGCCACCGACGGATGGCATGACCAGGGGGCGGGAGGCGCTCGGCCAATGGGATGACGCCAACGCGGTGAGAAGTTGAGGGGCACCGCGCTGGTTGGAGTAGAGGAGGGCTGACGTCACACCGCGAGTGACAAAAACAACTGGCTCGCCGGCATTTTGTTCTTCTCACTTTTGGCTTCGTTCCTGCCGGACCTTTCTTCTCGTTTTGGCTTCGTTCCTGCCCGGACCTTCCTTCTGTTTTGCCTTTCCTTCCCGCTTGGACCTCCCTTCTGCCCTTGCTTTCGTTCCCGGTTGTAGTTCGCTTGGAAAGACATTGGAGCACCGACGATTATCTTCTCCGGCGTTCACGTGCGGACGGCGAGCGCACGAGCTGCAGTACCCCGTAGACCGTTGCACGCTCGCTCGCTTGGCGCGAGAGGCCTGGTGAACGGGGGTGGGCCGGTGGGCTGGTGGAACGCCAGCAGATGGGACCGAGCGGTTCGCGCTGACCAGAGCCATGTCGGACGGTGCCTGATCGACCCGACGCTACACTGCCAGACACAGATAAGATGAACCACATTTCACAAACACGACGAGACATTAATTTTATTCAATCTCCCATTGTTTGTATCCGAAGTGTGAGTGGGGACGTCCCAACCTAGGTTCTAGTTTGATCATCGCGTTTCCCTGTCCGGATATTTATTTTGAATAAACCCTTTTATTACTTTCCCTTTCATTCCAAATCCCGTGTTCGTGTGAGATTAATTTGCAGGGTTGAAGACTGCTCGGATCGCGTCAGGTAAATTCCCGCTTCTTCCTCTTCCCATTCTTCCTCCCCCCTCCCCCCCTTCTTTCTCCCGTGTTTGCATAGTCAAATCCGCAATTGATCGTCGCCTCGGAGTTGAAGCTCGTTCAGGCTATCCACGATCCCACGGTCTTAACCGACGACATTCGCGCGACAATATATATCTGTGCACTTTGTCTCGTCTCTGAACTACTCCCTCAAACTTCTGTGAAATCGTACCAAACTTCTGGTATGCACCTATCTCTCCCGTGTGTATCTCCGAAGGGTTTTTTTTTTTTTTTTTTTGAAACGTTTTGAAGAAGAAGAAAAAAATCTTGAAGTTTTTTTTGAAAAATATTTTTTTTCACAACTTGAATCTTCAACTTCAATTGTTTATAAAAATGTAATATATCGTATATTACAAATACATTTGTGCAAAATAATTATTTGTATTATGATTGGTGTAAACCATGACAAAACAGCAACTCAAGTACAGTCTATATATCTACATATCCGGACAGTGTCTGTGTTGTCACTGAACTACTCCCTCAAGCTTTTGTTTCCGTGGTTGTGAAGTGTTTTTAATAACGGGGTGGTGAGGTGTTTTTAATGATGTGGTGGTGAGGTGTTTTTAATAATGTGGTGGTTAGGTGTTTTTAATTATGTGGTGGTGAGGTATTTTTAATTATGTGGTGGTGAGGTGTTTTTAACTATGTGGTGGTGAGGTGTTTTTAATTATGTGGTGGTGAGGTGTGTATGTATATATATATATATATATATATATATATATCAGCGGCAAAAATAAATATCTAAAGTTATCCCTTTTTAAATTCATGCTTTAACACCACCACAATATGTGAATGCTTTCTGAACACACTGTACATACTGTTGTGGTTTTAGAACCCACACTTGTGTAAATATGACATTATTAAATGGTTAAAGGTAGCACCCCATAGTTAGTCCACAAGCAACATGTAGGCCACCATAGGATTCCAGTTATTTCATTAGTATGTGTATTAGATAAGGCCGTGTTTCCAATAGTTGAATCTGCGTTGTGTCAATCAAATAAGAAGTAGGCCCCATTCCGTTCAGTTTACAACCTCCCTCTCCAAGCGACGCCATTACGCGCCCCTACAGTCAGTGCCCTATACCTCTCCCAATTTACTTTGCGCCTTTTTTAGCAGCGTTCGCTGCCTTAGCGCTCGCTCACCACTGCCATAAGCCACGCGGTGAGGCCTGGAGAAAGGGGGCGGAACGCCAAGAAGAAGGTGTGGCCACGTCATCCAGCCGTCAAAGGCAGAGCCGGTAAGCCCTCACCAGCCAACCAGGGCTGAAGTGACATCGCCGACAGGCATGGTTTTTGGGCTCGCGGAGCGTTTTGCTGGTGGAGATGTATAAGCGAGCACAAAGCCCTTTCACGGGACTTGTCGGAGGCGCGCTTGCTGGAGAGAACTAATTGGGAGAGCGCTATTGAAAGGGGACTGGACGGAGGCGCGCTTGTTGGAGAGGACTTGTTGGAGGCGCGCGCGTTGTAACAGGACTTACGCGGAGAAGGATTGGTGCGCATACCACAGGACTGCGCGGGGGACTTGCCAGCGAGCGCATTTACCAGGGGAGACTCATGCGCCGGCGTTTGTTAAAGAGGACGTGTTGGAAGGGTGGCTTGGAGAAGGACTGAGAAGAAGAAGGGCGCGCTTGTTAAAGAGGACATTGGGGAGAGAGAGGGCGTTTGGCACAAGTGTGCACATATTACATAAGCAGGACACCAGCTTCCCCCCGCTATATAATTGTCAGGTCGCGTTCAACTACACGCGGAGCTGCCTGCCGGGTTTCGCCCGCTGGACCGGAGCCTGGACCCCATCGCCGGACCTTCTACCTGTTCCATCAACCATCTACAATCCCCGTGTGAGTGTGTATGTGTGTCCTGGGTATTAAGAATAAGACTGTTTTAAGACTGCCTTGTGTTCTGCTTCTTTCTCTTCCTATCCTGTACATTCTTTTGTTTCCTCTTCTTTCTGTACATGTGTAATAAATTGCCTTGTTCTTTCTTGGTTTCCTCTTATCCGATCGCATCCGTCTTTTTTCTCATTGGGTAAACGTGGCACGATCGCAACCGCCATAATTGGGTTTAATCTTTGTTAATAGCTCGGATCGCGGATTGCTATCCGCTCGGCATTTTCCATCATACCCGTGGTTCGAGCGGGAGTTATTCCCTCGTTTCCAGCCGGCGTTAGTAATTAGGTAGTAGTGAACCCCTAGGCCTAACAAACCCTACCTAACGCTGCGCCGGGAAGGACGGTATAACGTCCAGGACTCGGGCCGGCCAGATAAAAGGACAAGGGGATTAACCCCCCCTTGATAAGGGGAGAGCCGACGACCGAGATCCGTAACAATACGTTAGCATTTGACTGAAACATCATCCCCTCACAAACTACCTGGCCGATTATGGATCAAATTCGGTACAATGCATCAGGACAGCAAGGTCTCATGGGACTGCACTCCCCATCCGGATCTTCCCATTTCAAGGGGGTGAGAAGGACTTTTGCGCAAATATTGGTATTTCATTCAAACAAGACCGAAAGTCTAACAGTGGCATGGCCGGGCTTGTAAAATGTTGTTGTCGGGAGGGGTAGAGGAATATCTAGAGCCAGATAGATCTGTGTATGTCAAATGCTCCGGGATGTCGCGATAGCTAGAACCCACTATGTACCTTTAAGTTAGTATGTGTAGGCGTATGCCGGGATAATTGCGTATGTATTTCCTGTACGGGGACAGGAAGTGCTAAGTAGTCAGGGCGATAAGGGTAACTTTGTGTGTTTTCCCACCCCTGTGGTCAATCCAATGTCCCTTTTGGCACCGCACCTAGACAGTAGGAATTCATGCCCTAGCACACCCACATTAATTAATTCCCTTCCCTTTCACATCAATGAAACAACACCCACCAAAACGGGCAGGCTGAGACACGGCCTGCCAAGACACGGTGAAAACGGGGCGGATCTTTTGACGTCATGGGGAGGGCGGACCAATGGACGTCACGAGAGGGCGGGACAGGGATGAGGGAAGTGACGACACGAAGGAGAAGAAGAACAGTTCGGAGTTGGACACGAGGCAGAGCAGACGCCATTTGGGAGAGCTGAGATAATTCAGTCGTGATAGAGTGCACTGGACATTTTTCCCTCTCGTCCCTTCCTGCCTTCGTTCCCTCCCATCTTCCCTGCGATCGGATCGCGTGCTTGCGTGGGCGGCTGTTGTGCCGAGGTTCGCCCCGTTGGTGGCCGCATTCGTGGCCTCGTGCGTACCATCGCCAACCACTCACGATCTCCAAAGCGCCGAGCAGAGACGACAGCCCTAGAAACCGTGGTCCTACGGACGGGGCGAGTGTTTGAGAGTTGCGGTGCGAGTGGACCGGTGCCAGCGACCGAGTCGCGTCGGGGAGACCCCTTCCGCCCACGTGTCAGGGCCTAGCTGTCCGAGGCCTGCACTATCTCCACGCCACGCTCCCGAGCGAGCAAAGCTAGGAACGCACCACACACACACACACACCCTCTTTGTTCATTTCGTCGTCTGCCCTGTGGTTTGTTTAATAAGTCTGTCGAGTGGGAGTACTCCATATAGGGGGTTGAGAGCATCACATTTTTTTTGTTCTCGGAACCGTTAATAAATCGTTGTATTATTTTCTGTATATACTTGAGCGCAGTTTTCCGTGTGATTTATTTAATTTTCAGCAGCATTGGAGACACCCCAAGAACAGGTAAGACTGCAGGGCTCTTGCGCCGCCCCCCTCCATCCCGCGCACTTTGGTGTAGCTTTTTGTTTTTGGAGTCCGCCATTGAGTTTTCACCTTAGGGGCTAAGGCCTTCGCGATCGGCTTCCGTGACCGCCTGATTTTTATCAGAGGCGGCCGCACGACAATATTATAAACCATAAACACATACAATTAGCTTTTTTAACAGTCGTTAATGCTGATTCTAAACATTAAACAAATAAATTTAGAGGAATCCCGACATCCGTGAGGTAAGTTTTACTTGCAGAACTGAGGGAAGAGCTATTGTAATCTATATACCCCACAAGGGTTGGGTGAATAACATGCTATCAAAAAAACCAGAGGCAAATTCCTTACTTACGCGGTTGTTAGTACCGTACACCGCTTATCATTGATTCATGAACCATACACCATGAACTTTCCATTCATGACATTGGGATTAAAGTGTTATGGTCATATTTGCTATATTATTATTACTATGACAAAAATGATACCACTTACATGATGCACTATTGTATTAAGAAACCTGGGCTTAATTTGTCCAAAGCGGCCCGAAGGTGAGGCATGAAGCCCAAAGCCTATACATACCGTATTGTTGGAAGAGCTGTTAACGCCGATGCTTTTGATATTTAATGGTGATTTTAACAATTGGTTTGTGCTCCACACTGAATGAAAAATGTAAAGGTAAAGCATGGCGATTGTGATATATGACAGGTTCGACAATATGTTCGGCCTGAACGAAATTGGAATCAAAATGCCAGAGTGTGGAGAGTCAGCTGCCGTACCGCCGTAATGACATCAGACGTAATCACATCACCCTGTCATGTGACCAGATCCTCAGCTCTGATTGGTATACGTTTGAGGGGACATACATACATACATACACTGTTCTAGACGGCTTTGCCCTATGGGCTACGCCGTAAAATCTTCTCAGAAACCAACAACCAAATCCAGACCAAACTGGCAATGCAGCATTGTGAACATGCTCTAACCTTAAATTGTGCTCCTTATGGCCGTATCTTCCCTGGAAAAGGGGCCACGTGCCCCCTCCCCTAATCCCACGTAATCACACATTTTCCTCACAAACTACATGACCGATTATAGACCAAATTTGGTGCGATACATATGACCAATAAGATCGCAAGGGGTTATGCTCCCCATCCGGTCTGTATAAGAGGCTGTAAAGGGGGGTTTCGCCTCAAGTTCAGGTAATTTATTTTTAAATATTCTCAGAAACCCTGGGGAAATAACCGTCAGTCCCCCACAGGACCATCTATTATTTCTGTCATTTGTAGGAAATGCAATGGTTGAGAAACAATGGTTGCAGTACATTTTCCCTTTTTCAAAGTTGCGTGTTATACCAATTGGTGATTTTAAAATCTAGTGCCTTTTCCACCATTCAACAACACTGATGAAAAGGAAGGCAGCAAGGGGGTTACAGGAGATGACCAACATAGTTTGCGGAAGTGGTTAGGATGACATGAGCGAGGGTACAAATTCAGGATTTGTGTTCCCTCACTGCAAACCTGAAGCTTGTTATCTCCTGTCATTTCACACTCACATTTCTGTTCGCAATATTTCCCTCCACCAGGAAGTTTCCTGCCTGCAGAAACAGGCTGGGTACTCAAGCGGCTATCTGAAAATGAGGAGATTTGTCTGCGTGCCCTGCAAGATGATGCACTCAAGCCTTTTGTACCCGCGTTTGCTGGGCGTGTTGAGAGCGGTGGAGAACACTACATTCAGCTGCAGGACCTCCTCGCAAATTTTCTCAACCCCTCGGTGATGGACTGCAAAATGGGTATAAGGTATTGTCATATGTATGGCCCTCACACAAAAGTGTTTGCTGACTGTTTGGCAAGAAATAATCATGCTGAAGCGAACGCTTCAAGGATTAACCGAGCATTTATTTGATGAGACACCAGAGTGGTTGTGTGCTGTCGTTAATTATGCACTTGTACTAAGTGATGAGCAATTTCATCCCTCCATGGGTTTCCAATTAACCCATTCCGTCGACGTGAAAACAATGCCAGGAACCAGACACGCATGCGTGCTTAAGAAATATAAATAATTTAATTGGAATTGAAATTGGAAGACGGAATGTTCAGAGTTCATTATTTGATCTTTGATTTTTATTTGGGATATTGTATCGCTCAGTCACACTGCCTCCTAAAATTGCCAAGATGGGCATTGCTTCAAGTGCAATTATTATATTTGCAGGACTTTCCTGGAGGAGCTAGAAAATGCTCGGGAAAGACCCCGGAAAGATATGTACGACAAGATGGTCGTGGTGGACCCCGGAGCCCCAACTGCAGAAGAGCATGCACTCATGGCGGTCACAAAGCCTCGCTACATGCAGTGGCGTGAGACTCTAAGCTCGAGTTCAAATCTTGGATTCCGCATTGAAGGCATCAAGGTGTGGGAGAGATGGGGCACACATCGTTACTGCAAGCTTGATAAACAAAATAAAGAGTGCTATAACCTTCTATGGTTGGCGGACCTTCTAACCTTCTATCAATGGTGATTCTTCACCATTGAGTGATATGGCCAAAAACTAGGGGTAGATCGAGGTATTGAAAGACTGGACCTATGGTGATTCCTGTGATTGATTTTGATTAAATGGGATTCTGTATTGTGATTTTTCTGGTCTATTATGAGATACAAAACGTAAACTGTTCACCAGGCGGAGGTATGCTTCCGACTGAGTGCCATTGTAGTTTTAACTGTTTTTGTTATTTTGAGCATATGGGAGAAGAAGAAGACGTCAGAATACAAATGGATGTAGATGGGCTTTGCATTTTCAGATACTTTCTATTTTTTTTTTTTATTCTGCATAATTAGTGTTGACCTTGGACAGACAAATGAATGATGACGGCTCGTTCTGGTATTTTCTTGTAGAGAGATGATGGATCCATTAATACAAATTTCAAAAAGACAAACACGAAGGAGCAGATCGTTTTGCTTTTCAAATCCTTCACCAATGACAATACACACGTGCAGGTATGCAATGTCGCCATGAGCACTTCCTCCGCATACGTGACTGCATGTTGCCGTTTGCTTTTCATATCCACCTGTTATGGAAGGTTTGTGTCGTGCTGTGCGAGTCATCCTCCCGGCGGTTTGACGAAGCTATTTTCTTTCCTGCAGACTAAGTATTTAATGCGCCTTCGTGCCATGCGAGATACCCTCGAGATCTCGCCTTTCTTCCAAACACATGAGGTACGGAGTTTTGTGTGATCAAACCTCTAACTGACATTTATCCTTTTAAAACCCCCTCATTGTAACTTCTCTCTTTGCTCTTTTTTTTTAACGTTTTTCAGACCCTGCTATTTATTATCAAGAAAATCCATGTTATAAAAATGAATTTTATATGCGTTTTTATGCCTCCGCTGACGAAGGCATTATGTTTTCAGGAGGTCCGTCCGTCTGTCATAGGTTTCCGTTACCGCGATAACCTGTCAACCAGCAATGGGATTCCGACCAAATTTGGTATACTTATGTACAGGGTGACCCCAAAAAACCTCCCACATTTCAAAGGTAAATGAAAAAAAAATGGTTAAAGATAATCAAGATATTATTTGCACACATGAAACTTCATTCAATACAGTTTTTATTCATCATGTTTTAAAGATGACATCCTCCAAATGGTGGCCGTCATTGTCTATACACTCTTGGAGGCGATTTCTGAAGGCTGCCATGGCTCGACGGGTCATGTCGGGTGGAACAGCGGCTATCTCCTGCTGAATAGCAACCTTAAGGGCTTCAAGAGTTTGGGGTCGATGAGTATACACGTGATTTATGGTAGCCCCACAGAAAAGAATCACAAGGGGCGAGGTCAGGGGAACGGGCCGGCCACGCAACGAGATCACCCGATCCGGAAACATTTCCCTCAGCACTTGCAATGATCTTCGAGCTGTGTGTGCCGTAGCTCCATCTTGCTGAAACCACACATCGAGTTCTTCAAGCTCAAGGTGTTTGAGTTGTGGCCTTAGCAAGTTTTCGAGCATATCAATGTAACGGTCAGAAGTTACGGTAACAGTTACACCACCCTCTTCAAATAAATAAGGACCCACGATGCCAACATCAGCAACAGCGCACCACACAGTCACTCGATCGGAGTGCCAAGATCTTTCGTGTTGCATGCGAGGGTTGTCTTCAGAGCAATAGCGAAAATTTTGTTTGTTTACAGAGCCACTCAAATGAAAATGAGCTTCGTCACTGCACAAGAGAACAGCATCTTCCGGAACACGTTGCAGAATGTTCTCGCATAACTCCCTGTGGCTTATCCAGTCTCTCGCATTGAGTTCTTGCACAACCGTCATTTTGTATGGATGGAAGTGGAGGTCTTTGTGTAAGATTCTCCTTGCAGTTTCCCGGGATATCCCTTCAGCTGAAGCATGCTTCTGCGCAGAACGTCTAGGAGACTGCACAACAGATCGCCTCAATGCTTCAATATTCTCAGGCGTACGAGCGCTCCGAGGTCGACCAGGTGATTTTCTTTTTGAAGCTGAGCCTGTTGCCCTGAAATTCTCAACCCACTGCAAGATGGTTTTCCGATCTGGAACGTTTTCGTTCCGTGGAATACTGAAACGTCTTCGAAAGGCCCTCTGCACGGCGATCACGGAACGGTTGTTTGTGAAGAACGCTTCGACAGCGAACGCACGGTGTGCTCCCAACCACGCCATGTTGGCGACTGAGGACGGTTGGGGTTGGGCTACCAACAGACCCTAGCCCCGCCCCTCCCGCCTCACTACTGCCAGTGCTACAGCCTTTCGAAATGTGGGAGGTTTTTTTGGGTCACCCTGTAGAATGATGTAAAGATGAAATTAGATATTGGGGTCAAAGGTCAAATCTGTGATAGGTCTACAACTTGAGAACAGCTGAAGTGATCCAATTCAAATTTGGTACAGGTATATATAATGATGTAAAGAATAAATGATTAGAATTTGAGGTCAAAGGTCAAAGTCTGTAATATGTCTACAACTCGAGTACGGCTGCAGTGATTTAATTCAAACTTGGTACAGATATGTATTATGATGTAAAGATTAACGGATTAAATTTTGGGTTCAAGAGGTCAAAGGTTAAAGGTCAAAGTCTGTAATAGGTCTATAACTTGAGAATGGCGAAAGGGCTCTAATTCAAACTTGGTACAGATATGTATAATGATGTAAAGATTACCTGATTAGATGTTGGGGGTCCCGAGGTCAAAGGCCAAAGGTCAGAAGTCATGTTAGGTAGAAATGTGGGAACTTGTTAACAGCTGAAGGGATTTAAATTAAAACTTGGTACAGGTACACTACCGGTCAAGTTTTAGAACACCTCAATCTTTCCAGTTTTTATTGAAATTTACGCAGTTTAATGTACAGCGAATAACCTGAAATGGTACAAAGGTAAGCAGTAAACTGCTTGAGGTTTAAAAAAAAGTTTAGGTTAGCAAAAACGGGGAAATAATGTAAATTGCACAGTTAAATTGTAAAAAAAAAAAGGCCTTCTTCAGGGAACAAGTAATGGGTTAACAACTTACAGCTGTTCTGCAGCAATGTAAGTAATTGAAGCCTTGAAAGTTGATGCAAACAATTCCTACAGGTGTCCCAACCTCTGCTGATTACTTGATTACAAACCCCCTGTCTGTATAAAAGCAGTATTGGAACAGACTGTTATTACACCCTTTGAAGCATTATTTGGACAATATTGCACTGCAGGAAGAAGTATGTTGGAAACTGGAGGAAACTCTGACAGGAAGAGGTCTGGCAGACCCAAAGCCACAACAGAATCAGAAGACAAGTTTCTGAGAGTCAACAGCTTGCGTGTTAGGCGGCTCACAGGATAACCACTTCAAGCACAGCTTAACACTGGTCGAAGTAAGCAAGTCTGTTTCAACTGTGAAGAGAAGACTTCGAGCTGCAGGTTTGACAGGTTGAGTGGGAGTAAGAAAGCCATTGCTAAGATGGCAAAATAAGAAAAAGAGGCTTGCATGGGCCATGAAGCACCACCAGTGGACTACTGAAGACTGGAAGGTCTTATGGACCGATGAATCAAAATTTGAAATCTTTGGTTCATCACGCAGGGTTTTTGTACGCCGTCGAGTAGGCGAAAGAATGGTTCCTCAGTGTGTGACACCAACTGTCAAACATGGAGGAGGAATTGTGATGGTCTGGGGCTCTTTTGCTGGATCCAGAGTCGGCGATTTGCACAGAGTGACTGGCACCCTGAACCAAAAGGGCTACCCCAGCATTTTGCAGCACCATGCAATACCCTCTGGTATACGCCTAGTTGGTCAGGGGTTCATCCCACAGCAAGATAATGACCCTAAACACACCTCCAGACTATGTCAAAACTACCTTCGAGGAAAAGAACAAGACGGTAGGCGTCAAATCATGGAATGGCCAGCACAGTCTCCAGGCTTAAACCCCATCGAGCTGGTTTGGGATGAACTGGACAGAAGGGTGAAAGCAAAGCAACCTACAAGTGCAACACATTTGTGGGAACTTCTGCAACAGTGTTGGGAAGAAATTCCTGAACAATATTTGATTTCCATTGTAGAAAGAATGCCACGAGTGTGTTCGGCGGTTATATCTGCAAAAGGTGGCCACTTTGCTGAGTCAAAAATTTAAATTAAATTTTGTTAAACAAAATGATTCTATGATTTCTTTTTCAGCTCCAATTGTTTATTTGTTCTATGCTTAATTTCAGAGTCCATTGAGACATTAAACTGCGTAAATTTCAATAAAAACTGGAAAAATTGAGGTGTTCTAAAACTTTTGACCGATAGTGTATGTATAATGATGTAAACATGAACTGATTATATTTTGGGGTCAATAGGTCAAAGGTCAGAGGTCATGTCAGGTAAAAATGTGCTAACTTGGGCGCAGCTGAATGGATTTAAAGCAAGCTTGGTACAAGTATTATAATGATGTAATAATGTGGGCAGAGGCATATAGGTCGACGTCGGGACTGCGAAGAGTGTCGTTCTAGTTTATATATGTTTCAAAACCTTTAAAAAAAAAAATACTGTACCAAATCCAATTAGATTTTGTATGTTGTCCAAGGGTACCCCAAGACTTGTCTTACCTACAAGTTATTTTAATTTACATGGGCAGCACAAAACATGTTCTTTTGTCCTGCATTTCCCTTGTTTGTTTTACATTTTTATCTTTATTTTTGCAACACCAAACCACATGTCCCTTGTCCTCCAATTCTCTGCTCCAAACCACTTCTTTTACTTGTTGTTTTCTTGTTTATACATTTATTTATTTTTGTATACAAGATCGAGCCGGCTCGTGAAAGAGCTAACGTTAATCACACAAAAAGTCAAATCGACACATAAAACACAAAATAAGGGGAGCGGTAGACAAGATGGGGAGAGAGGGGGAAGGACACAAACACAACATTTGAGAGCAGGGACATCAAGAGAACTGTGGGAGGGAGAGGGCTTGGGGGGAGGTGGGAGAGGTGTAAAACATACGGACCCTAAAACTTTATTTTACTCTCTTTTATCCATCCCTTTCTCAAAGTTAAAGTATCTTCAATTATCCATTCTTTACTTATTCCTCAACTGTTTGTCTTACTTCTATTGATTGGTCAATCTAATTTGTCGCTGATAATGTGTTTGGTGAGGTAAGTGAGACATCCCGCCTCGCTTTGTTTCCTGGTATCCTACACATGATGTTCTGTCAAGGTGTACATCCACAGAGTAACCTGAGATTTGTTTTTAAGTTGCTTTTATCTTGCTCACATAGCAATAATGCCTGAAGGTAAAACAACTGTGCCCAAGACTGATGCTTTGTACATCGTGAGCTTGCGCAAGCCGAAGGCTCTATCCAAAACCGTGCAATAGCGAAGAATCCATGGTTTGACATTCTGAAAAGAACTGATGTTCAGAAGTGTATTTGAAGAGTCAATGATATACACTACATTGCCAAAAGTATGTGTACAAGAATAAATAAAATAAAATCAGAATAAAAAAACAATCTTTACAAAGAATATATCTCACTTTTTTCATGCAAAAATCAATGACCATTCCCTGAATAAAATGAAATATATCCAAATTGTGCAAATTAAACAAAAAATAAACTTCAATTCTGCTCAAAAGTACATTTCAGTGAGAAGGCTGTTGCTGTTTGGCTTCAATAAGAAGATGTAATTGGGGAGTGGTCTTTGACAAGGCAACACACATGTCATGTTTGACATCCAATCGATTTCGACTTTTAGTTTTGATGGTAACAAGTGATGAAAATCCTCACTCGCAAAGATATGTGGTTGCAAACGGAATCGGAGCTCCCACAGCTCGCTTTGCCAGACGAGGGTAGGCTTGTGTCGAGGAACACCAAAATTCTCCAAGACTCTTCGAGTTGAACTCATGTTGTATCATTTCCTTTGACCTCAGGTCAATGAGGTCATCTTTGACAAGGTCTGCATCATTAATACAGTTTATATCTGCAAGGAAAGGATTACGAATCCACGTTTCAACTTTAAGGTCATCTGAGCAGAAGTAACCTTCGAAAGAGTTCTGCAGTGTTTCCAGGTGTCTGCACATTTCTGCCTGCAGAGAAATGGACAGGGCTTTGTCTCTCTCGACTCCATCCTGCAGAAGCACTTCCTCCAGCATTGGAAAGTTTGCATAGTTGTCTGCCTCCAAAAACATGGTACCCCAATATTTATATTCACAGTTTCATGCATTATTTATCTAATAAAATATGGATGAAAGATATACAATATATTGTAATGTAGAAAATAAATGCAGATAAAAACATAGCAAGCAGGAAGGAAAATCAGAGCCAGTGCGTGACACATACAAACAACACAACATGCATTTTAAAGGCCATTTTCCCTGCGAGAGCAGGGGTTAGCCTTGCGGTCCCCATGACAATCTTCTCCATTTTGCCCTATTTTCTGCATCTCTCCTTGTTTAACCCCCTTGCCCGCATTTCTTCTTCCACCATCTTTAGCCAAGTCTTTCTCGGTCTTCCCCGTCCTCTACTTCCTTCTACATTCATTTCCATCACTCTTCTCAACCAGTCACTTTCATCCTTCCTCAACACATGACCAAACCATCTCAACCTGTTCCTCTTCACAGCATCAATCACAGGCTCTATTCCAATCATCTTTCGCAATTCATCATTTGTCTTCCTCTCTCTCAACGATACTCCGCACATCCATCGAACCATTCGCATTTCCACCCTTTCCAACCTTCGTTGCTACTCTACGTTCATTACCCATGTCTCGCTCCCATAAATCATAACACTTCTCACACATGCAGCATACACCTTTCCCTTCAGCTTCAACGACACTCCCCTCCTCATCAGCACGCCACTCAGTTCCCAAAACTTCTTCCATGCACATCTCACTCCAGCAACCGTTGCCGCGTCCGATCCACCTTCTCCATTCAGCATGTCTCCGAGGTAGCAAAATGTTTTCACACCTTCCAGCTTCATGCCATCTCCAAGATCCAACTCAACATTTCCTCCATCTGCAGCTCCCTCTGTGCACACCTTACATTTGAATGTAGCTGCCACACTGGTTAATGACCCTGTCAGACCACTACATTTTTGATGAACCCACTCAGCGCACATTGTACATTGAATGGAGTTCACTCCGACACCCTTCCTACACACAGCACAGGGCCACTTCCCAGTTCTTTCCACCTCACCACATGCTTTACCACTTGCCATCACCTTCGTCTTTCCAATATTCACCTTCAGACCTTTTGTCTCCATACATTCCTTCCACTTGTTCATCTTTTCCTTCAGTCCATCCATACTTTCCGCAATCAACACCAGATCATCTGCATACAACAACTCCCATGGTAAACCCTCCTTTACGTTCTGAGCCAGCACCTCCATCACAGCTACAAATAGTAGTGGACTTAGTACCGACCCCTGATGCACTCCCACCTTCACCTCAAACTCACCACTGTTCCCGTCCTTCGTCCTTGCAGCTGTGCGCGCTCTTTTGTACATTGCCATCACTACTCTGATCAACCATTCCTCCACTCCTAACTTCCTCAATGCCCATGTCAATACTTTGCGTGGAACCCTATCGAATGCTTTCTCCAGATCAACAAACCCAAGAAACAACTTCTTCCTCTTCTCCATGTACTTCTCCTGCAACTGCCTCACAATGAAAAGCGCATCTGTCGTTCCTCTTCCTGGCATAAATCCAAACTGCATTTCGTCGATCTTCACTTTCTTCCTTATCCTCCTCCTCCAACACCCTTTCCAATACCTTCATTCCATGCTCCAATACCTTTATCGCTCGGTACGATCCACACTCCAGAGGGTCACCTTTCCCCTTGTATTGAGGGACGAGGGTACTCAGTTCCCAATCCACTGGAATGCGGCCTTCTTTCACCACCAGATTACAGATCTCTGTCATTCTATTCACACCCCAACTTCCTGCTGCCTTCAACATATCTCCCACAACTCCCGTCGGCCCTCCCGCTTTTCTACTCTTCATTGCTTTTATCGCTTCCTCAACTTCCTTCTCAGTTATCTTCTCTGCCGGTCCTAAAACTGAGTTACTCTCTATGTTGACATCCCATTCATTCTCTGTATTCAACAGCATTTCCATATATCTTTTCCATCTTCCTTTAATTCCATCTGTGTCGACAACGATTTGTCCCACTTCATCCTTCAAGCAACTCACCCCCACCACATCACACCTCTCTTTCGCTATCTGCTTTGCAATCCTGAATACTGCTCTCTGACCCTCTTCCGAATCCAAGCGTTCTCCGAACATTTTCCTACATGCCTCCTGCGCCTTTGCTACCTCTTTCTTTGCAGCCTTCTTGGCTGCCTTATAACTTTCATGCTCTGCTGTTTCTGCTCCCGTACCCTTCGCCTTCTGCCACTCCTTGAACTTCTTCCTCTTCTCGTCAATCCTCTTTCCAACTTCATCATCCCACCACCATGTTTCCCAGTGCCTCGGTGGTCCTTTTGTGCATCCACATACCTCACCAACGGCTCCCAACAGACTAGCTTTCATTGACATCCAACCACTTTCAAGCTCAACCACATCATCCTCTACCCTACTCAGCCTCTCTTTTAATGCCTCCCTTACTGTCACCTCTTTCAACCTCCACACCTTCATTCTCGGTTGGTACTTCACCCGCCGAGCTCTCCTCGCACCTTTCACCCTTATGTCGCGAACAACCAAGTGGTGCTGAGAAACAGCCTCCTCCCCCTGGATCACCTTTGTGTCCCGGAGGTGCCCCCTATCTCGCCTACGCACCATCAGGTAGTCAACGGTTTTCGTCGACCCACCTGACGTGTATGTAACAAGCTTATTATCCTCTTTCTGGAACTGAGTATTACAAATCAATAAATCAGCTCCATCAGCAAACTCCAAAATCCTTTCACCTTCTCCGTTTCTCACACCATATCCGTAACCCCCATGAACTCCCTCAAAACCATCCATACTCCTTCCCACATGTCCATTTAGGTCTCCTCATACCACAACAACTTCCTCATCTTTCACGTTTTCCATCAGCTTCTCTATCGCACACCAGAACTTGTCCTTCTCTTCATCGCTCCGACCAACCTGCGGAGCATATCCCGAGATGTTCACCAAGAGCTTTCCAATCATCATTTTCACCATCATCAACCTATCACTCACTCTAGTCACACTCACCACACTGTCTTCAAACTCCTCAAAAAACAGGACACGAACACCATTCATGCCCTCCAGGCACTCTTGCCACATAAACTTGTATTTCTGTCCCTGCCTACCCTTCACCATTCTCACACCACTTCCCTTCCATCTCGTCTCTTGCACACAACATATGTCCACTCTTCTTCTGACCAATACTTCCACCACTTCTCCTGATCTCCCTGTCATTGTCCCTACATTCCACGTCCCAAACCTCAGAAACCGATCTCCACTTCGGGCTGTACCCTGCCCATATGTAGTTGTAATTGTCATGGTTCTCTTTTTGAGGCAATGTTTTTATGGCCGGATGCCTTTCCTGACGCCCAGTGCGTGACGCATGTGGATGGAAAAATTATATTGATGGGTAATTGAATATACAGTATAATTATATAGGAAAAAAAACATGGATCTGAAGATACTATAAAGTTTTAAACCTCACCAGCCTATGAGAAGATGCCTGAGTCATGACAAGCCGTGGAAAGTGAGAAATAAGCATTTAATTATGGAGTGGCACTGGGTGGTGGTCGTGCAAACGACGATACCAAACTGTAAACACGAGGTCCAGCGGCCAGCGCTAAAATCTGGGGTAGGGTACATTTTCTTCAATTTCTATCGAGGGGAACTATTCCAGAAGTCATAACTTGACGACGATGACGACTGTATGTTACCTGACTGTACATTCAGTATCATCCCATTTCAACCTACCTTACAGATCTACTAGTCTTCAGTAAGGAAGAATAAGTACATAATATCCTGTACATAGACAAAAAATAAAACTTTTTTTTATAAAAAGCGAGCGAAAATAAATTTTTAATAATTTTTATGCGTCTGGTTCACGGACCCCAAAGGCGTCCATGGACCACAGGTTAAGAACCCCTGGTCTAGAATGTCATTGTGTGCTGTAGCATTAAGATTTCCCTTCACTGGAACTGAGGAGCCTCGCCCAAACCATGAAAAACAAACCCAGACCATTATTCCTCCTCCACCAAACTTTACAGTTGACACTATGCATTCTGGCAGGTAACGTTCTCCTGGCATCCGCCAAACCCAGATTTGTCCGTTGGACTGCCATATGGTGAAGCGTGATTAATCACTCCAGAGAACATGTTTCCACTGCTCGAGAGTCCAATGGCGTTGAGCTTTACACCACTCCAGCTGACGCTTGGCATTGCGCATGGTGATCTTAGGCTTGTGTGCGGCCGCTCGGCCATGGAAACCCATTTCATAAAGCTCCCGAAGAATAGTTGTTGTGCTGACATTGCTTCCAGAGGAAGTTTGGAACTCGGTAGTGAGTGTTGCAACCGAGGACAGACAATTTTTACGCACCACACGCTTCAGTACTCGGCGGTCCCGTTCTGTGAGATTGTGTGGCCCACCACGTCCACCACTCGGAAACGTAGACGTTTCCACTTCACAATAACAGCACTTAGAGTTGACTGGGGCAGCTCTAGAAGGGCAGAAATTTGACGAACTGACTTGTTGGAAAGGTGGCATCCTATGACGGTGCCACTTTGTCATTGAGCTCTTCAGTACAGCCCATTCTACTGCCAATGTTTGTCTATGGAGATTGCATGGCTGTGTGCTTCATTATATATACACCTGTCAGCAATGGGTGTGGCTGAAACAGCCAAATCCACTAATTAGAAGGGGTGTCCACATACATTTGGCCATGCAGTGTATTACATATATATATATGAACTATACTCTTTACAGAACATCAGTGCTGCCAAAGCAGTTCCTTGGCATGGGTTATACTGGGTGATTTCACATTGCCTTCCCAGCAGTCTGTCAGTGCCACAGTTGGTTGAAGGTGCCAGCGATAACTCATATACTTTTCACAAAAGCCACTGTGGGATCTTTAACGTTTACTAATGCTTGCAGACAGGGACAACCAATTTAACGTCCATTCGAGGGATGGCGCATACATAGATTCGTCGCCCTACATATGAAACACAAGGATGACAGTTTATAGCTGAGCCGAAATTCTATCCCAGATGAGACAGCCTAGAAGCGAGTAGAAGCTTTAACACCAAAATTTTTGCAATTTGTTTTTCAATCCCTCAATTATCATGGATTGCTTGATGGTTTGAGGTGAGCTTTTGGGTTTTGCTTCCAGGTTTGGCATTTGGTTCATGAACAGTTTTGGTAAGGTTGCTTGTGCAAGGCAGAGATTAGCGAAGTTTGTCAATCCCATACAGGTGGTCGGGAGTTCGCTGCTTTTCGTGCACGATTCCAGAGAACAAGCCATGGTTTGGATGATCGACTTTGGCAAAACCAGGGCACTGCCTGCAGGCCAACGTCTGTCGCACCGCAAAGCCTGGCAAGAGGGGAACCGTGAGGATGGCTACCTCACGGGTCTCGACCATCTGATCGCAATCTTAGAGGATATGCCTTCGAGCTCGACGCTGCAGAATTCCCAGTAGTACGCCCCGGTCACTTGTGACGGTATTCATACTGCATGAACAATGGGAACGTTTTTTGAAAACTGCAGGCAGTTGTGTATATTAGGTATAAACTGGACTATACATAGGTCCGGGCTGAGTATGTATATGTATATATATATATATATATATATATATATATATATATATATATATATATATATATATATTTCTTGTTATATACATATATATAACTATATGCAATTTGTAATTACCAAAGCTTGTTCCAGAGCATCCTGAATAATGACTGGCTGAGTTTTACATTTCCTTTATTTTATTTGTGTACATATGCTGCGACGGTGCTTTTAATGTCACCAACTGGGCAACTAATTAATTTGTACCGGTATTTTTGTTATGCATGAGGCGAGTGTTTCCACTCCCTCATATTATTTTATGGTTCGTTTGACTTTTTTGGGAGCATTGCATCAGGTCCGTATCCGTGGCTATATAAATCACACTTCGATGCATTTTTCTGTATTGAAATAAATACGGTACATGGTATGCTTATAATGGACATTTTTTGATTGTTCATATGACTCTTTCTGTGATCCCAGGATCAAATACATATACGTACTCTTAATTTGTTGTTTATTTGTGATTCTTCATGTCATTGTCAGTTTTGTTAAAAAGCCTTGTTGATACATCTACACACCTTTAGGGACATCAGGTAATCACTCAATCATGAATGTTTCCAGAACTGAAAGTACCCAGGACAATGCAGGACTGTTGCAATGACATCATCTGTCCCAGAATGCTTGGCACGCATGGTCATAACCAGCAAGCAGCAACGTTGATTAAGGCAGGTTTCCTTGAATTTGTGTGTGGGAGATGAGGATTGTTTCCTGAAGGAGCTGATACTGATTCTTAAAGAAGCTGAAAATACTTGGAAAAGTACCTGAGAGAATGGGCTGTGCCTCTGCACAACAGATTTGGATGACTTTCTCCGTTCGCCCAAAAAGCTGAGATTTTGCAGCTGCACTTTCTGCAGACTCCGGACGACGTTGGCCGGGGCAAGGCCAGAAATGATCGTAAACTGGTGCGTTCTCCCAAAACTCCCTCGACCAGTGAATTAACTTAACTTTGTGGGAATGCCTCCTGGAAACATGGCAGGATTAGTGATTTATTAATTGAACAGCTGTAGTTTGACATATGATGCTGTGCGTCATTCCCAAAAGAGCAATGGCTTCGGACTATTTGATAAAGGACAGCTTCCCAGCGTGAAAGTACCAGCTCTTATCCACATGAGCGAAATGCACCAGGCAGACTTCCCTTCGGGAGATACCATATCTGGTCTGGGTTCTTCTCAACCAATGGGAAGGTCATGTCCTCGGCTTGTCAATGCACAGGGTATGTTTAAAATCATATTTACCATTACCATATTTTTCAGGCAATAAGGGGATACCTTTTTTTCCCAAAAAGTACAGGGCTCGACTTTACTCAGAATTGACTTATTGATGGTTAAAGACATTGAATTGCATAATGGAAAAAATTGCAAAATGATATTTTCTGAAATAAATTGTATCGTTTTTAATTTAAAACACGCCACAGCAAGTTCCCACAACATAGTAGAAGCGTTCCTATGAAGTGCAATGTGAAGCAAAACAACGATATTCCCAGCATAACATGTTAGATCAGAACATGCACGATATTATAACCTGTTCGATCAGGTCATTGAAAGTTTTAGCTTTGGTCCAGTTTTAGGACCAGCAGAGAAGATAACTGAGAAGGAAGTTGAGGAAGCGATAAAAGCAATGAAGAGTAGAAAAGCGGGAGGGCCGACGGAAGTTGTGGGAGATATGTTGAAGGCAGCGGGAAGTGGGGTGTGAAGAGAATGACAGAGATCTGTAATGTGGTGGTGAAAGAAGGTCGCATTCCAGTGGATTGGGAACCGAGTACCCTCGTCCCTCTATACAAGGGGAAAGGTGACCCTCTGGAGTGTGGCTCGTACCAAGCGATAAAGTTATTGGAGCATGGAATGAAGGTATTGGAAAGGGTGTTGGAGAGGTGGATAAGGAAGAAAGTGAAGATCGACGAAATGCAGTTTGGATTTACGCCAAGAAGAGGAACGACAGACGTGCTTTTTATTGTGAGGCAGTTGCAGGAGAAGTACATGGAGAAGAGGAAGAAGTTGTTTCTTGGGTTTGTTGATCTGGAGAAAGCATTCGATAGGGTTCCACGTGAAGTAGTGACATGGGCATTGAGGAAGTTCGGAGTGGAGGAATGGTTGATGAGAGTAGTGATGGCAATGTACAAAAGAGAGCGCACAGCTGTAAGGACGAAGGACGGGAACAGTGGTGAGTTTGAGGTGAAGGTGGGAGTGCATCAGGGGTCGGCACTAAGTCCACCACTATTTTTAGCTGTGATGGAGGTGCTGGCTCGGCATGTAAAGGAGGGTTTACCATGGGAGTTGTTGTATGCAGATGATCTGGTGTCGATTGCGGAAAGTATGGATGGACTGAAGGAAAAGATGAACAAGTGGAAGCAATGTATGGAGACAAAAGGTCTGAAGGTGAATATCGGAAAAACGAAGGTGATGGCAAGTGGTAAAGCATGTGGTGAGGTGGAAAGAACTGGGAAGTGGCCATGTGCTGTGTTGCAGGAAGGGTGTCGGAGTGAACTCCATTAAATGTACAATGTGCGCTGAGTGGGTTCATCAAAAATGTAGTGGTCTGAGGGTCATTAACCAGTGTGGCAGCTACATTCAAGTGAAGGGTGTGCACAGAGGGAGCTGCAGATGGAGGAAATGTTGAGTTGGATCTTGTAGACGGCATGAAGCTGGAAGGTGTGAAAACATTGTTACCGAGGAGACATGCTGAATGGAGAAGGGGAATCAGACTCGGCAACGGTTGCTGGAGTGAGATGTGCATGGAAGAAGTTTCGGGAACTGAGTGGCGTGCTGATGATGAGGGGAGTGTCGTTGAAGCTGAAGGGAAAGGTGTCTGCTGCATATGTGAGAAGTGTTATGATTTATGGGAGCGAGACATGGGTAATGAACGTCGAGCAGCAACGAAGGCTGGAAAGGGTGGAAATGCGAATGGTTCAGTGGATGTGCGGCGTATCGTTGAGAGAGAGGAAGACAAATGATGAATTGCGAAAGATAATGGGAATAGAGCCTGTGATTGATGCTGTGAAGAGGAACAGGTTGAGATGGTTTGGTCACGTGTTGAGGAAGGATGAAAGTGACTGGTTGAGAAGTGATGGAAATGAATGTAGAAGGAAGTAGAGGACGGGGAAGACCGAGAAAGACTTGGCTAAAGATGGTCGAAGAAGAAATGCGGGCAAGGGGGTTAACAAGGAGAGATGCAGAAAATAGGGCAAAATGGAGAAGATTGTCATGGGGACCACAAGGCTAACCCCCTCTCTCGCAGGGAAAATGGCCTTAAAATGCGTTGTTGTTGTTGTTGTTGATCAGGTCATTGAAAGGATGACAATATACATGATATCACAACATGTTAGATCAGGTCATTGAAAAGACAAGACTCTGCATGACATAACATGTTATATCAGAACATGCATGGCATTGACATGTTGGATCTCACCTTGGAAGAACACGTTAGTGGCAGGAAGGATCGATCGTGTTATTAATTTGTTTCGCGTTATAAACAGCATTAGCAACTGTTTAAAAAGCTAATCATACGTGTTTTTAATATTTTTACCTCTGGTGGAGTCCGTTGGCCCGTTGCTCCCACAAAAACGATATGATAAGCTATTTATAAACAGACACTGCATTCCCTTGAAACACATTGAAGTGAGGTCCTTTGCCCTTATCAAGGAGGAAAAAACCCCTTGGGGAGGTGGAACATTATTAGTATTAATATTGTTTTATAATAACATTAATGTTATGCTATTATGATTACTCTCGCCAGACAAGAGGGTATTGCATTTGAGTCCATTTGTTTGTCTGCACAGAATAAATGATTTTTTTGTTTTGTTAGTAGAAGCAGCCTTGGAAAAATAACACAATAAAGCGAACTTAAGACAGATATACGTAGATATACAGATATACGTAGTACACCTCAACATGCAACCCCATTGGCGATAATGGCAGGGGAAACCCACTTGGGGGAGAAAGTAATGCACTGCAACCTTCAGTGTGTAACTCTTAATCATCCTGTGAAGTTTGGTTGAGATTGGATAAGGCCGGAATGTATCGCCGGCAAACATCACGACAGACACATGCCAAATTGCGTATTTTAGTAGGAGTAGAGACGAATATTAAATGAATCAATTAAGAACAAATGAAATACACAAATTGACAAGTAAATGAACATATAATTACAGGGGTGCTCACCAACATGCGGGGCAGAGATTGTCGGGAGGGGTGCGTAGTGGAAGGGTTACAGGGAGGACCTCGTGTCTCGTATTTTGATGTATCGGACAGACCGTTCGAAGAATTTGTGGGCTGGGGTGGGGATGCAAAGGGGAGGTGAGCCCGGAGCAATACTGCACTCCCCTCGCCATGATAGGAAATTTTGTTTGTCACGCGGCAAATCTAGAATCGAGGAATATCCAATGTCCCTACTGAACGGGATCCACAGCGAATCTGTAATTGAGGAATCTCCAGTAGAATTTTCGAATGAGTTGCATGGCAAATCTGGAGCAGAGAAGTCGTCACCGAGGTGCTATCAATCATAAAGACATCAACGAGATGGCGTAATCAGAGTACAAGGGAAATAGTAATATTTATACAAAGAGGAAAGGCGTACTTAAAATTATCAACTTACAGCACTCGGGAGAGCGCGTAGTCTCACCTTGCACGTTCATTTGGAACAAAAATACCATTGTTAACTGAACACGCGACCATTATGGCCCATATACCCGTATCATCCATGCACCCCCCCCCCCATGTCACATATGTATACATACATATAGATATATATATATATTTGTATACAAGATCGAGGCTCGTGAAAGAGCTAACATTAATCACACAAAAAAGTCAAACCGACACATAAAACACAAAATAAAGGGAGCAGTAGACAAAATGGGGAGAGGGGGAGGGACACAAACACAACATTTGAGAGCAGGGACATCGAGAGAAATGTGGGAGGGACAGGGCTTGGGGGGAGGTGGGAGAGGTATAAAACATAATATGGACACTGCAAGGACTTCCAGGAAAGAAGTTGGAATTTCAAAAAAGTGTATCTGGGGTGAATTAGCAGGGGTAGGAAAGATCAAGGTTTTGGATAGGGGAAGATAAGAGATGGTGGTGAACAGCTGTTTTAAAGACCTGGAGGGAGGAGTGGGATTGAAGGGACTGGGGGAGTTTGTTCCAGAGGCGGGAGAAAAGGGGAATGAAGGAGTGAAGGTGAGCAAAGAGTTGATTTTGGCAGTTTAACCATAAGAGGCTTGCTGGCAGATCTTGTGCGACCTGTAGGAATATTAGGGGGACAAAGCACAGAGAGAGAGTTGGGGGAGCAAGGCCGAAGAGGAGTCGGTAGAAGACAGCAAGTCCACCTACCTGCCTGCGGTGAGTGAGTGAAAGGCCCTCGGAGTTGGCTTCATCGCAGGAGATTCCAATGATTCTGAAAGTTTTGGTTTCAACAACGAGAAGCCGAGCTAGGTGTGTGGCAGGAGCACCAGCCCAGAGGGGAGAACAGTATTCCATTGAGCTACGGATGAAAGCCTTGTATGTGGTGAGGAGTTCAGGTGTGCCAAAGAAGGACTTCGCACGACGGAGGATGCCCAGTCGGCGACTGGCCCTGGAGGCCAGATTGGAAATGTGGTTTTCCCAAGAAAGATCATGGCAGATCGTGAGACCCAAAAGCTTGAGCGACAGAACTTCTTGGAGAGGAATGTTGAGAAAGTAAATGGGAGGGTTTTCCAGTCGGTCTTTTCGGAGAGACATAGTAAGAGTGTGAGATTTGTCAGGATTTTTTTTTGTTTTTTTTGTATACAAGATCGAGGCTCGTGAAAGAGCGAACATTAATCACACAAAAAGTCAAACCGACACACAAAACACAAAAAACAAGGGGAGTGGCAGACAAGATGTGGAGAGGAGAGGAGGAGAGGGGAATTGAAAGACATGTTCCACTTGTTTGACCAGTCTGATTTTGTCCAGGTCTGCGGAGAGTGAGGAGGCTGCAGACTGCCGATCTGAGGGATGAGAAATGGAGCGGCAGAGAGTGGAGTCATCAGCAAAGAGATAGAGGATTTTTTTTTTTTACAGAGTCGGAGAGATCATTGATGAAGACCAGAAATAGCACAAGGCCCAGAACACTACCTTGAGGAACTCCAGCCAGAACAGGAAGGGGAGATGAGAGAAATCCATTCACGGCCACACGTTGACTCCGACCAGAGAGGAAATCCGCAAGCCATGAGTGGAGATTTCCATGGATACCATAGGAGGAGAGTTTGGTGAGCAGAGCTGGGTGCCAGACCGTATCGAAGGCACGTGATATGTCAAGGGAGACAGCTCTGATTTCCTGTTTGGCATTGAGGACCTCCATCCGTTGTTGAGACAGCAGAAGCAACATGTCCAGAGTAGAATGACCTGGTCTGAATCCAAATTGATGATCAGAGATCAAGCCATTGGAGAAGAGGAAGGATTTGATATCCGAAGCAATGATGGATTCCATGACTGCTGATAAATGGGAGCAGGCTGATTGGTCTGTAGTTGCAAGGATCTGTTTTTGCACCTTTTTTGTGCAAAGCAGGAATGTTTGCTGATTTCCAAGATGCTGGCAGATGACCTTGAGCAAAAGAGAGGGTGAAAAGAACAGAGAGAGGGTGAGACAGAGCGGCAGAGCAGGATTTTAGGACCCATGGGCTGATGCCGTCTGGTCCAGTTGCGGAATCAGAGTTGAGGTTTGACAAAAACTTCTCCACCTTGTCAGGAGAGGATACAGAGTCCAGGAGCAGTTGGATTCAACTGGGTATGGTGGGAACAGAGATAGATGGGTTTGGGACACAAGATTTTGAGGCAAACACAAAGTTGAGGCATTCGGCTTTGTCACATGCAGCGTCAACTGTGTAGCCATTTGAGGTGAGGGAGGGGATGGAGGGGGAACAAACACCAGAAACGGATTTGACCAGATGCCACCAGGATTTGGAGGAAGGAGACAGGTTTGAGAGTTCAATCTTGAGTGTGGAGAGATAGTGCCTCCTGGCACTGGCACTCCTGAGGGTAGACACACACCTGTTCTGAGCTTGGTGGAAGGAACTGAGATTGCCTTCAGTTGGATTTGCCTTCCAAGAGGCAAAGGCAAGTTGTTTCAGGGCAACTGCCTCACCACAAGATTCAGTGTACCATGGACGGGAGGAAGGGTAAGCCAACTGAAGACGAGATGGGATAAATCTGTGCATGAGAGAGAGCAGTTTGCTTTGGAAGAATTGATGTCGGAGGCAGTGGAGATGGGAGACCAGTCCAGATGATTGATGGCTGCTTGAAGACCGTGCCAGTCAGCCTGAGTGAAATGCCAGACTCGTCGACGCCGAGGAGGCTCTCTGAGAATGGCCAGAGAGATGTCTACTTTAACAAGCACATGATCAGAAGAACCGATTGGAGCAGAAGAGCAGCAGACATTTGCAGGGAAGTTTGTCATAACCAAGTCTACAAGAGAAGATACTCCATTGACTGATGAATGAAAAATTGGGTCGGGAAATTGACAGATTGTGTGTCAGTCCCAATGAATCGCAGAAGTCCTTTGCTGAGGTGCCATGGCTGGTGAGAGAGGAACCCACACTCAGCCAGCTGGCATGATGACAGTTGAAGTCGCCACATATGAGGAAGAGAGAGTTTGGATGAGTTGATGGTACAGAACACATATGAACAAAAGGTGGGAGCGGAGAGGAATCCGTAACCAGTGGTACTTCTGGGGGTGGGGTGGAGAGAGGGCAGTGCAAGGAGAGTGAGGAAGAGAGTTTTTGATAAGGACAGCCACCCCACCACCAGGACGAGGTTCAGGTCTATCATACCGGAGGAGGGAGTAACCAGGAAGAGATATTAAGGAATCGGAGACATCTTGAAGGAGGAAAGTTTCTGTTAAGCAGATCAAGTCTGGATTGTCAGAAGCAACCTGTGTGGAGAGATCAATCAGGTTTGAGCGAAGGCCCCGGATGTTTGAGGTCCATCCCGTTAATGAGGAGAGAGGGGGAGCATCGGGTGCAGGACAGGGGAGGGGAGGGGTAGGGTCAGATGAAGGATGAGAGGGGGAGGTAGGGAGAGCAGTTGATAGTGCGTCAGAGATTACAGAAGAGTTACAAGAAAGGGAAGGATGAGGATGAAAGGTTTGATGGTGATGGGATGAGGCACAGTGAGGGGTTGTTTGAGGGGGGCAGAGGAAAGTAGAAGGTTGGGGGAGGTGTGAGATAGAAGGGAGACGAAGTGGGGAGGAGGCAGCTTTGAGGAGGAGGGGGGAGGGAGGAGAATTGGACAGGGATGGTAGGGAAGGAGATTTGAAAGGGAGCGGTTGGGGGAGTTTTGAATGGGAGGGGGGAGTTTAGGAGGGGAGGGGCAAGGGGGGAGTTTAGAAAGTGGATGATTTATGAAAGACAAACATTTATAACAAATTGGGTTTATTGTGATTTTCAAGTTAGCGATCCGTTTAAGAACGATGGAGCGGTGGAATGAATGTGAATTTAGAGCATGTAGTGAGGAAGAATTGTAAGAGATTGAATTATTTTTTGAAGAGGAAATTGAAAAAAGCCTTTTAAATAAGAAGAAAAACAGCGTGTTGTAATAAACCACTGAATAAAACACTGCAGGGGAAAGTTTAAACATATTGTTACGGACACGGCTTAAGATGTTATGATGGGCCGAGCAGAATGGCCGCCGTGTTCGCACAGTTTACCCGATTACCCCCAACTCACCCGATTCCACTCGAACGTTGGCCAAATCGCGCTACGCTAAATCAATGAAGGAAAGGACACAACGACTGGGATAAATGAAACGACGCAAGGGGTACAGTTCTCAAGACCTCCGGAGGAGGATATAATTAGTGGGGGAGAAAAGGGGTAGATTACAAGGCAATGAGGTAAAGACACAGAAGAGATAGGCACTTAGACACAATCTTATCTATCCCAGACAGACCACAGACAAACGGAACAAGACTGACTTACACAGGGATTGATGGCAGGGAAGGACAGGCAGTCGATAGCACAAGGTGCACCTTGGCTCAGGGGCAGAATCAAACACGGTCCGGTCCAGAGATGCGGGGAGGTATTGCAGCGCTCGGAGGTGGCGTCCTTCTCTCTCCCAGCTCAGGGCGCATCTGACGTCACCTCCCTCTTCCTGCGCATGCTCAGCGGGGAGTGACACGCCCTCGGCTCGTTGGCTCCGCCCCAGATGGGATCGGTCCGCCGCTTCTATTGGGTGCAGGGGTTACCGGGCTCCGCCCTTGACGAGGAGCTGACAGCGAGCCCCTACTTGGTAACCCCGTTGAGCACATGCTCGGTGGCGGCTCGTTGGAAAGGCATGGTGCCCTCCCAACACCCCCCACCAACCAAGCCGGAGTGAGGACGCACACTCCCCGCGCCGCCGCCGCTGTTGTTGTTGTTGTTGCTGTTGCTGTTGTTGCTGAACCGTGAGGAAGAGCTGCGGGGAGGTATTGGGAGGTCCTAAACTTCCTAACGGTGCCATACAATCACATTCTGGTGCAACGAAGTCACAATTAATGGAAACGAGTCCTTAACTGACATAGACTAAGAATAACTAGCAAGATGTCCTATAGTTGTCTACGTGAGATGCGGTGGACCTGGATGCGACATTTAATGGGGGAAATAGGGGAAGGTCGGGTCTACAGAGTGTTGTTTACAGAAAATGGGACTAGGGAATGGGGGATTGGGGATAGTTGGGAAGTATGGAGGAAATAGGGGAATATTTACAAGCGGATATGGATGGATGCCAATCTCATATCCGCAACAATATTTAAACAGAACCGTGAAGAACAGTCTTATATTCACAAAAATACCAACGGGGAGAGGGCCGAGAGGGACAACCACGAGTCATGTGAACAGGGCAAAAGGTGGAAGGCAAGGAGATAATGGGGGCGGGACGAGACAGCGCACGTGGACAGAAGCACACGATGGGACAACAGTACACGTGGAGAAAGGGAAATAAATGTTGTTTTTTTTGGGGGGGGGGGTTTGGGGTGGCAGGGGGGGGGGGTTAAAATGTTAGACAAAGAGTAGATGTTCAGGGAAGTTTGGGGAAGGGAAAAATTTAAGAACCAAGCAAAAACAGCGAAGGAAGGAACAAACTTCGACGGGGGAAGCCTCGGGATACAAGGCCACACACGCGCGGCAAACAGAAACGATTAATTTATGAAAGACTAACACTGAGAAACTTCATAGGGACACACTATAGGTACACACACTGAAAGATAAACACAGTTTTGACAAAATACAATTGTGAACAATTACTTAACTTCGAAAACGTGGAGAACATGTACAGCTTCGAAAATCCACGCCGTCAAGATCTCACGAGATCCCAATTATCTGCGAGATATATTGCTATTATCCATTGCTTTATTGATTACTAGAAGTACCCGGCGTTGTCGGGCGTGGTGGGAGGAGGAAGGGTTGGGGGAGGACGGGGAGGGGAAGGGGGCAGGGAGGCAGGAGAGGAAGGGGGTTCATCACCTTTTCGTAGAAGATATGCTGGTGAATGTGCCATTCATCACGTTTGAGTCAAGTGTGATGCCGATCAGGAAGAAGAAGAAGCCTTCCTTCCAACTTCGTACACTTCCGGAATGGTTTGATTTATTTGTGTTCAAATGTCCGATTGTTTTGTATTTATTTTGTAAATGTATACTTGTATATAACTGTCATTAATTTAAAAAGGCTAAGGCACTATTCGGCGATATCGAGCGAAATCCCAAAAAACTAAGTTTTTTTTATTTATATATATATATACTTTTTTTTTGCCTAAAACATTCCTGGGCATTCACTAATGAACCTCTGAAAGTTTGACGAAGATCCGTCAACTCTGAGAAAAATGGCGACAGACAGACAGGTAGACATCCAGACATCTCTTTTATATAGTAGATTGGGATATTTAACGATGAGTGCTGCCTCAATCTCAAAATCCTGTGAGCCCTTTCAGGTGCCCTACACCACTTAAAGAATGCTTTTTGTTTTTTTTAAGCTTGTTACCTTCACAAATCACCTTTTGGGATGGCCCGTTCTGTCATCATGGCTGCAAATCAAGTTCTTCCCATATGAGAGTTTGAACTTAACACTCATTTTGCAATTACTGTCTTGAAAACAATTTTGTACCTGTAGTCTCTTAGAGTAAGTGCAAGCAAAAGGAACAATCCTATTATGGCTTGTTTTATAAAACCCATATTATCAGACTGGTTTAGATTCTGTTAATTGGTGGTTTTCCACTTTGCATGAAGTGATAGATGTAACTAGAGCAATGCGACTGCGTCACCAATATGCCTCCGCGTAGTCCTTGCACATGACAACGGGTAAATGCCCTGTTTTACTGTCCCAAAAATAAACAAGTTTGATTTAAATCCCTTCAGTTGTTCTCAAGTATCACATTTTTACCAGACATGACAGGTTCCACATCAATCAATGAAGCGGTTTTGGAGGTTTTTTTTTAAACATCGGTTTTCAAGGTAATATGGCTGCGAAACCACATGACATACGACATAAAAAGTGAAGCTTCGTGTTGATTGGACAAGGTTAGTTTTTCTATCCAAGATGGCTGCCAAACCACGTGACCAATGATGTCAAGTTTAATATATCAATACAAATGGGTCATAGTCGGGCGTGAGGGGCACGTCCTCATGCAATCCTCATGCATGCAATTTCAGATTTTTACGATAAGACAATTGATTAAAACATTTATGGGTGGTATACCACTTCACCGATGACATTATAATCATGCTTTTGTTCCCCATTGTGAGTAGTTGACAATGTGCCGAGTTTCAAATCTTTCCATTCTGTGGTTTCTGTGAAATATTTTAATTATATGCATTTGAACAAAGATGGCTGCCACACCACGTGACCTATGACGTCACAATTATCAAACATTATAGATGGGTGTCGCTCCTACCATGAAAGTTTTGTTTCAATCGGACATATGATGGCTTAGAAAAACGAGGTTTAGCCTGCACAGACAGACAAACCCGAAAAATAATGTCTCCAGTCACCTTCGTGTGCGGAGGCATAAAAATAGGGGCAATACCCCATGGGCGCTCACCTGGTAGAATAAAGCAGGATACTACACTGACTAAATGTATTTTAAACCAATTTCAATGGTTGCTATAAGGCAGGGCAGCATATAGAATCATACTAATAATCATAAGACATTAAACAAACAAAAATATATACCTATTTTGGGGGGCAACCCCCTCCCCTTCCTCCTTCCCCATATACCTCCTCAGGCCCCAATTTTTCTAATGCTGTGAACAAACTCTGGTACATCATGGGTGTTGAAGGTTGTGGTGAAGTTTCATCAAAACTGTGTGTAATTTCTGAGAAGAAAGCAAATACCTATTTTGGGGGCACACCACCCCCTTCCCCGTATACCCTCTCAGGGCCCGATTTGTTTTATGCCGTGAACAAACTTTGGTACATCACGGGTGGTGAAGGTTGTGGTCATCGAAATCGTGTGCGCAGTTTCAGAGGAGAAATATCTACTTTGGGGGGGGGGGGGGGGGGGGTCAAACCTTGATGCAACAAACATAATTTGTGCTAGGTTTGGTCACAATCCCATCAGTGGTTTCGGAGAAATTGCAAGTGTTTACTGACTGCCAGACGACACGCCATCGCACATCACGTGGAAGTAACAGACAAGTGGTCAAATCTTGGGTAACAGAACAATGCAAATTATTTAACTGTGATTTGATGCCATTTCCTGGAAAGCTGCACGTTCAGTCAGCGTTTCAGAAATTCTTTGCTTCGAGTAGCGAGTGTGCAGCTCCATCATTGTGGCTGGATCGGCACGAGACGGCTTCCCCAAACCATAGCTTAAGTAGTAGACAGCAGCATGTAGTGATCGATGCACATTTCTCAAATCGGTTTTGACGTTTTTCCTTACAAAGAGCTTTGCTCAAGATTTCTACTGGGGAACGCACACTTCTCCAGCATTGACAAGTTCAATTTCAGTGATCTTGTGTTGGCTAGCTTGCACAGAAAATCAATTCAATCAAAATCATTTGGATAAATCCTTTTTATTTGGCAACTTCATAAAAAATTCCAAACCTCGTAACAACTATGCATCCCGATTGTGGGAAGCTAATGCGAATGAGGAGCCAATGCACAGGGACAGATTTGAACAGAAAAACTTAAACACCACCCGGATCAAAAGCCTCAAATAAAAGGCAGTTATAATTTATGGGGCAAATAGTCTCATGAAGATTAAAACAAAAAAAAAACAAAAAAAAGAAGCATACAGAAAATAACTGCATAGCTCAAATATGTATAGCTAACCTTTGTTACACGTTACCTCAACACTGGCATGGATGCCACCAAATGGGCTTTATTCTCCGTTTAAGCTCGCTCGCCGCGAATACGACGTGCCAGCTGGATGTCCTTGGGCATGATGGTGACGCGCTTGGCGTGGATGGCGCACAGGTTGGTATCTTCAAAAAGGCCCACGAGATAGGCCTCGCTTGCCTCCTGGATAAAAGGAACAAATACTTGTCAATGTGCTCGAGCTCAATGGAATCGGCGAACAAGGCAAGTTCAACGAGGTAGTGATAATTGATCCTACGAGACGCGACGGGAGAGCATGGCGACGTAGTCGCACGGCAGTGCAATGGTATCGTCCGTCGCACAGTGATCTTTGGCGAAGATCACAAAGCAACTTTTGTTCCCAAAAAAATCCTGGCCCATTCCATCCGACTCCCCAACTCGAACCTCAAACCCATTTAAGGTTAAAATTTGTGATTAATAAATTGCGACTTTTAAATGTCTTCCTGCAAACGGGAGACAGAAATTGATTTTAAAAGATTAAAATCATAAAGCTTGTACATGTTAACTATAAAATAAAAGTTAAATGACTTTAAAACCTTGCTCATAATCTGCCCACAAGACATGCAAGGTTTAGAATCGGAATGAGGTCACTATTAAAAATCTTCTTCTTTACTGCACTTGTCACATACCTGCAAGGCTCCGATGGCAGCACTCTGGAAGCGAAGGTCCGTTTTAAAATCCTGAGCAATCTCACGTACCAGACGCTGAAAGGGGAGTTTGCGGATGAGCAACTCTGTGGACTTCTGGTACCGGCGGATTTCACGCAGGGCTACGGTACCGGGCCTGACGATTACATGAAGGGGATTGAATAATGAAAGTGAGCTCCGTTACATACCTGTACTTAACCAGTCTACAAATCCGTCAACTAAGCATTTACCATGACACAAAAACAAGTTTCAAATGCACAAGTTAAAAACTAATTGTTACATTTTCGAGGATAATTAAAAGAGCCCAACAACGCAGTCTTACATGTTAAAAGAGACAATTAAGATAAGTGAGTGAGTAAAAGAACCCCATGAGATGTGTTCATAGGTACTAATTATACCTTGAATTACTTTTATATATTTGTCCACGATGCACAACTTGTGTTAGCCATGCCAGGCAGTGTATATACACGTGACAGGTACTCGATGCACATTCAATCAAAATTCTGACTAACACCATGTAAATCTTCATCTATTACTAAAATAAGGTGTGCGTGTGTGTGTGTGTCATTGGTAATCTCCACATGCAGGTTTCAGAAGGTTTTTTTTTGTGCATGTACGTGTGTCCACCTCCCTTTTGGTAAAGTTCCACATTTGATAGAGCAACTTGTGGAGTTTACGTGTTCTCAGAGTTTCGTTCCGACGGTTCCTTCGAGGATCGGCACTGCACCCCGGACAGCTTCCAACTGCAGTTAGTTTCGAGAAATATTCCCCAGGATGGTTTTAAAGTACTAATATTCTTCTTCCTCACACCTGTGGCTGCAATGATCACTGGCACAATGTAGGCACTCATAAATGTGAAGGTTCTTTTCATTTAATTTTCCCGATCTTGGTATTTGGTTGTTTTGCTGAGTAATCATTATTTACACGTCGCGATGTACTCGCACCTCCGTTGTGTTTTTCCAATGTATTTTTTGACGACGAAATAAAGTTCATGAAGAAACAAAGGCCTTGTTACAAACAGAACTCTGGTAGGGTTTCTTCCCTTGATTATAGTCTCTTATTTGCAGATTTATTTATTTATTTAGAAAAATGAGGAAGTTCTCCGACAACCCAACATCTCCACCTCCTTTTTGGTAAAGAATCATTATTCATGAACCAAATTGTGAAACTTTATCATCAACCTTGGCTTCCAGCTTAGTCAATTTCAACTGGTTCACAAATTTTTCTCCTTTACCATTAGTCCCCCGGGCTTCATGCGCAGAATACGCTTTGCAGTAGAGAATGATTTCCTTCTCCAAGTTCCAGCTATGTTTGTTGAATCTTCTCCAATTCATCTTGAACTTATTAGTTGTTGGTTGTAGAACAGATCACACCTTTTTAGCTTTCGTACAGAGCTGTCCAATGATGAGGTGGGGATCCCCTTCCGCGCCAGAGAACGGGCCCTCTACAAAAACTGGGGCAATGCCCCTGGGCTCATCTGGTACAACCAATGAACCACTGATAGGCATGGACGACCCACAAAATATGTAATGAAGAAAGTAAGTACCTATTTTGGGGGCAAACCCCTGATATTTCTTTTTTATGCCATGAACAACCTTTAGTCCATCACGGGTGATACAACTTTGTGGTCAAGTTTCATTGAAATAGCATGTAGTTTCTGAGGAGAGAGCAAATACCTATTTTGGGGGCATGGGGGGTGTCAACCCTCCCTCCCCACCCCCACAGACCCCCGGGACCCTTAATTTTTTTTTGTTTTAATGCGATGAAAAAACTTTGGTGCATCATTGGTGATGAAGGTTGTGGTCAAGCTTCATCAAAATTGTGTGTAGTTTCAGAGAAGAGAGCAAATACCTATTTGGGAAGGGGGGGGGGGGGTTCAAACTCCCCACAGACCTCCTTAGACCCTCTTAATGTGAGCAGATTTTTATGCGGTCAATACTCCTTCGTTAAGCATCAGATATGAAGTCAGTAAGCTGCCAGAGACGATAGATTAATGACAAAATGTAATTGGGATGGTGTGAAAAGAAGAATGCAACCCCAACAGCAAACAAGAGCATCTTAAGAGTTGTGATACCTGTAGCGGTGAGGCTTCTTCACACCACCAGTTGATGGGGCACTTTTGCGAGCAGCCTTTGTAGCCAGCTGCTTGCGAGGGGCTTTTCCTCCAGTGGACTTGCGAGCGGTTTGCTTGGTACGTGCCATCCTGCTCTGATACTTGCTTTCTCACTTCAGGGCGGAAGCACAGAATAAAGTGGAGAGCAATGAAAAAAAGGGGTATTAGGTGAGTGTTTCGCGAAGAGGGGAGGGGAAGCAGGGGTTTCAGAGGGAGAGGGAACGAGCATTTTGGAGGGAGGAGGAATGGGTATTTTTTGGGGGGGGGGAGGTTCAGAGGGAGGGGCAAGCAGGTGTTTCGGAAGGAGGGGGGCGAGCAGGCATTTCAAAGAGCGAGGATGTTTCAGAGGGAGGAGGTAGAGGACATTTCGGAAGGACGGGGGTGTGGGGCGTTTTGGATAAAGGGGGAGGGTGGAAGTGGGCATGGCAGGTGGGGGGGGGGGGGGAGTGGATGTTGCAGATGGAGGTGGTGTGGTGCATTTCGTAGGGAAGGGGGGTGGGTTGAAAGAGGGCATTCCAGAGGGAAAGTGGGGGGGGGGGGGGGGGGAGAGAATTCCGGAGGGAGGGTGGAGCGGGCGTTTCGGAGGGAGGGCAGAGTGGGTGTTTCGGGGAAGGGCGAGGAGGGGGTGTTTCAGCAGGGTGGAGGCAGGTAAGCATTCAGGAGGGAGGGGGTGTAGGTGAATGTTTCGGGGTGAAGGGGGAATGTGAGCTTTTCGGGGGGATGGGGCGTGTGAAAGTTTCAGGGGAGGGGCGGGAGAGCGCTTCAGGGGGAGCAGGTGTTTCGGAGGGAGGAAGGGAGCAGGCATTTCGGAGGGAGGGAAGCAACGGGAGTTTGAGGGAACGAGCATTTTGCAAGGAGGGGGGTAGGGGGGAGCAGACCTTTCGGAGGGAGGGATACGTGGGAATCTCAAAGGGAGCGGGCGTTTGGGAATGAGGGAGCGGGCGTTTGGGAATGAGGGAGCGGGCGTTTGGGAATGAGGGAGCGGGCGTTTGGGAATGAGGGAGCGGGCGTTTGGGAAGGAGGGAGCGGGCGTTTGGGAAGGAGGGAGCGGGCGTTTGGGAAGGAGGGAGCGGGCGTTTGGGAAGGAGGGAGCGGGCTTGAGAGATTGGGGATCAGGTAGTTTGAATGAGGGGGGCGGGGGGGTGACGTGACAGAACTATACCGAAGCCAACCTCACACGAAAAGATGTAGGCAAGTGAGCGTGGCGGACCATCTCATAGGATAAATTATGTTAATGTGCCAAGCAGACCGATACCAACGAATATCAACTTTGTATACTTCCTGTTTTCTCCCAACGTGAATAATAATAAATAAATAAAAATCAACGTCCACGCAAGCAAAGGCAGAAACATAGTTAAAGCATCTACCACTAAATACAACTAGCATGTAACAGGTAAATAAGCACGTCAAGTATCGGAGATTGTTTGCGTGTGTACTGTGTACCAACATCCACTGACTGGCATACTCAAACTAGCGGGAGTAAATAAACCCCCCCCACCTGACCTCAAACGAAAAACGAGATCTAATTCACTCATTCAGGCGATAGTTAATAACGGAGGGAAAAAAATGGAGAAATGGTGAAAAAAGGAGAAAAAAAAAGAGGGGAAAAATGGAGCAATGCAGAACTCGCCATAGCAAAACAAGTCATTCACTCTCAGAGTAAAACTGAACAATATTCATAACATACAGGAAATAAATTTAAATTCGCTCATCAAAACTTCGTTCAAAATTACATCGTAAATTTTTTTTTTTTTTTTACAGGCGCGAGCGAGGCTCATGGAAGCGCAATATAGAATTAACAGTGGGACAGACGTTAAAATAATGAACGAACAGGATAAGGGGGGGGGTGGAGAAAGAGCGTATGCCGGACGAGCGAGGGGGCGGGGTTTCATAGGGAGAGGGCGGAGTTTCATAGGGAGAGGGCGGGGTTTCATAGGGGCTCGAGTCTCGAGACGACACCTGACCCTGAGCCTGAGGGAAGGAAAGGAAGCCGTCTGTACAAAGAGAGGAACAATCTTACCACACTTACGATCCAATGTTATTACAAAACGAAGAACGAAATGAAATTCCGAACATTTCGTTGTAATTTTGTTTCAGGCACTTGCCGAACAAAACTAAATAAATAAATAAACAATAAGAACCCGCAACACAAAAGATTCAGGAACATGCCAAACATGGCGTCCTCCCTCGTTCTTCCCGCTTCGAACCAACAAACATGGACCGGCGCCTCGTCAGTTTTTTGGGGAGATTATTTCCGAATTTTTGTTTTTATAATAAATGACGTTAACCCCTCTCGATTCGACGTGTCCCTCATCGATCATGAACGTCGTTCAGTGAAAACATCGACATTAATCAAAGTCGGCCTCAACACGGTGCGAGGGAAGATTGAGATCGAACAATTCTTACACAATCACTCACACATACACACAGCCAGCCCCTCTCTTCCTTCCAAATAATTCGCACAGGGCGCAAAATAAAACTAAAAACACAAAAGTACCGATTTCAGAGGAAACTACAAACCTGCGCTGCGAAAACTGCCACCAGCCACTGAGCCCGCGCTTTTCTCCACAGGGGAATGGAGGATGTACACATTCCCAGCATGCAGTGCGGTATAAAATGATTTCGGCGCAAGTCGTCACGTTTCGTACGGCGTGACGTCACCTCGTAAAGAAACGTAGGACGTCATATCACTGAAGAGGGAGGAGCCAAGAGCTGCAGCAGTTACGGCGAATATTATCTGGGAACTAGGATACGTCTATTTAATGAAACGAAGCTTGTTTCTTGTCATTCTCTTTCGCTTCTACCTTCGACCCCTCCTTGACGCTCAGCATTTAAAACGATAGAACACGAAAAAATAACGCGGTGAAGGCAATTGCAGACAACCCCGACAACCCGTGCTAAGAAATTGCTGGAACGAGCATCGTTCGACCATAGATATATATATATACTTTGTTCGCCAGTTGTAGTCAATTTAATCAACAATAACTTGCAAATGACGATGACGCGAGTGCATTCCACAGATGGCAACTTGAAAGCTTTCCTGTGGCAAGATGGCGGCCGGAAATCTCGCCCTGTCGTGACCCACTGCCAATCTATATATATATATCTATGGGTTCGACTGTTTAACATCACTCACGAGTTGGTGGTTTTTTTTGTCAGAATTCATGAAAAATGTAATTTGTTGTCAGCAAATTTTTTGTCAGAAAATCATGAGAAATGTCATTTGTCACCAATTTATTTTTTATTTTTTTGGCAGAAAATCATGAAAAATGTCATTTGCTGTCACCAAGCTTTTTGTTTTTGTCAGAAAATCATGAAAAATGTCATCTGCTGTCAGCAAACTTTTTGTTTGTGTCAGAAAAGCATGAAAAATGTCATCTGCTGTCAGCAAACTTTTTGTTTGTGTCAGAAAAGCATGAAAAATGTCATTTTTCATGTCAAAATGTCAAATGACAATGACATGACATGACATGACATGTCAAATGTCAAATGACATGTCAAAAAAATGTCAAAAAAAAAATACCTCCCCCCCCCCGTCCCCCCCCCCTCCTTCCCACGCCTCCTGCCCCAAGCCCTCTCCCTCCCACACTTCTCCCTGCTCTCAAATGTTGTGGTTGTGTGCTTCCCCTTCTCTCCCCATCTTGTCTTCCGCTCCCTCTTTTTGTATATTTTGTTTGTCTGGTTGATTTGTTTGTGAAATAAATGTTAGCTCTTTCACGAGCCTCGATTCAGTATACAAAAAAAAGAATACCTCCACCCCCCCCCCCCCCCCTCCTTCCCACGCCTCCTGCCCCAAGCCCTCTCCCTCCCACACTTCTCCCTGCTCTCAAATGTTGTGGTTGTGTGCTTCCCCTTCTCTCCCCATCTTGTCTTCCGCTCCCTCTTTTTATATATTTTGTTTGTCTGGTTGATTTGTTTGTGAAATAAATGTTAGCTCTTTCACGAGCCTCGATTCAGTATACAAAAAAAAAAAAAAAAAAAAAAAAAAATTTTGTTGTCAGCAAACTTTTTGTTTTTGTCAGAAAATCATGAAAAATGACATTTGTCAGCATTTTTGGGGTTTTTGTCAGAAAATCATGCAAAATGTCATTTGTTGTCAGCAAACTTTTTGTTTGTCAGAAAATCATGAAAAATGACATTTGTCAGCAATGTTTTGTTTTTGTCAGCAAATCATGAAAAATGTCATTCAATTTTTGTCAGCAAACTTGTTGGGAGTTAAAATTGTACTGGAAGATATCCTCGTGTGGGGTAAGACCAGCAGGCTGAGAGGGTTTTTTTAAATCACCTTGCACAGGTCATCGCGTCGGGACTGAACCTGAATGCAAAGAAACCAGGTATGTGTGCGTATGCCGTGCTGATGGAGTGGAATACCTTGGGCATGCCATTTCGAGCAAGGGCGTATTAGTCCCCTACCGGTGTACACCGGAGGGGACTATAGATTTGCACTCCGTCCCTCCGTCCCTCCGTCTGTCAGTCTGTCAGTCTGTCCGTCCGTCCGTCACGCAAAGAACAGTTTTCCGGACTTTTTTTCTAAACTCTTAATGCTAATGATTTTAAACTTGGCACATGGTTTCCTCATGATAAGTTACAGATCAAGTTCGAACTTCACGACGTTTCGATCATTTTTGACAAAGTTATGGCACTTTGAACTTTGGGAATTGTGATAATTCTGATGATCCTTAACTCAGTGCCATTTTAAGTTTTAATTTCCTTTAAAAAAGATCTTCTCTGCAATAATAGGACCGATTGAGATCAAATTTTCACATTAGGGGGGACTCGGTCTGTAGAATATTTTAATGGTAATTATGACGTCACAGGTCACGTGGTTCGGCCGCCATATTGTTTTTCGTGAAAACACGAAAACCCCTTTTTCTCTGCAACGGCTGAACAGATCGAGACCAAGCTTTGCAGGCAGAATCGCATACCCATGACGAACAAAAAAGTCAGTGATCATGACGTCATGCGTCACATGGTTTCAGTTATGACGTTTTTAAGCATGAACCTATAAAACCGAGCTCCTCCCTCATTTTTGATCCAATCGAGGGGAAACTTCACAGATCTGTTCAGCATGTCAGTCTACTAAAATGTCCTTTTGGAATTTGCGATAAGTCACGAGGTTTGGCAGATATCGTTAATTAAACGAATTTTTTTTTTTTTTAATGGATATCTCTTGAATCGCTAGTTCCTCAGACCGTGAGTTGGTAATTATATAATTCACACAGTGCAATACGTGCAGGCTGCTCCACGGAGCGACCTTGCGGGCTTATCAACGAGGCGAGGCGTGACACACATGTGTCTCAGCATACCTCAGATCAAGTTTGAAAACCAGCATCAACCGTGCATAAATTTGTATATTCTATCATTTTTGACAAAGTTATGGCACTTTGAACTTTGGTAGGGGACATGTATTGCAGCGCAATACTCAGAATGCTTGTTTATCTTAAAACCTTGAAAGTGTCAGCTCAGTGCTGAGCATGCCATAGTCCACTAATAAAGCCGAGGTAGAAATTGTATTTTTACGCATGGTCACATACTTAGGAAAGTTCATCCCAAATGTGTTCGAGATGATAGCCCCCTCAGACAATCGACAGAAAAGAATATAGCTTGGTACTTTGATAATTAGAATGGAACTCCATAGAGCGCACACCACCACCAGGGTGAACAGTTTATGTTCTGTATCCTACCGATAGGCCAGATCTGGATTTGGACCTGAACCAAAATCGAATTGGCTTGTTCTTGTCACTGAACCAACTCATCCACCACTTTTATTCATAACTTGTCCATAACTTTTTGAGATTTTGTGTAAAGCTTGGCGATTCCCAAGTGGAAACGATCCGCAAGATTCAACACCGTTCATTCCATTATGAAGGAGGATTTGGGCTTCAGGAGAATCTCAGCGAAGTTCGTACCAAAGCTGCTAACGATTGAGCAGAAGCAACTCCGTTTGGAGATCGCACAGGACATGCTGGAGACTGTGAACAGCGATCCCAGCTTCCTCAACACAGTGATCACTGGCGATGAGTCCTGGGTTTATGGGTACGACCCAGAAACCAAGTTGCAGTCATCACAATGGAAGCATCCAACATCCCCGAGGCCAAAAAACACAAAATTTGATGCAGTAGCGTTGTTCAAGTTTTTCCGTCATTTTGTCAAAAACGAAAATCCGACGGTGCTCACTTACATGTCCTCACTCATCGGCGGTCTGCCGTCGAATGACAGCTTCTGCAGGTGGGAAAAAATTCACGCGTGCGCATTAGGATCGCCTACATACGTGCACCAATCAACGCCTGACTAGCTTCTTTTTTTTTACGCACGAAAAATAAAGGTCGGATACTTTTTGAACACACTACGTATCATGATATATATCGGTTTTTGCCATATCTCTCAATGGTGAAGAATCACTAGAATTTTTTTGTTATAGTATTCGTTGAATCAATTCGTCCTCGTCACACTCCCAAGCTGTCCACCAAATTTTGTCCGATTCCATCCACAACTTTTTGAGATATTCTGTTCAGTCAGGAGTAAAAGCAACCTCCATCCACCTTTTGATGGGGGTAATAAACATGCAAGACCTCCAGGTCATGATCACATGACCCCCAGTGCTGAAACTTCACGATATCAACACCCCTATCTCCCTTGCTACAGATGCCTGAAACAATGGATATGGCACTGGGCTCATTCAAGACGATAGGCCGATAGCATATGCATCACGAAGTGTGAACTCAGCCGAGCAGAGATATGCACCCATCGGAAAAGAGTAGCGTGCAATATTGTTCGCCGGTCGGAAATTCCAATACCTCATCTTTGGGCACATGACGGCCATATATAACCGACCACAAGCCACTAGTAGATATATTCGTCAAACCCCTACACATGTTTCCCCCCCCGACTTCATCAGCGCATGCGGATGCATTTGTCACGACATGACGGTGACATACAGTGGAGACCGGGCTGCCAATTGTTCATCCCTGATGCGCTCAGTCGCATTGGCACGCAATGCCCCTCCACCGAGTTTCATTGACAAGTTGGAGGTCAATTCCATCCGAGAAGAAGCACAAGCAGCAGCACCTCCACTACCGCATCCAATACCTGCCCGCCCCTGGTCAAACTCAAAGCCCGCTGCCAATATCTTTCTTTTGAATGGAAGCAATTTTTGGTTGTAATCCATTACGACTCCAAATTCCCCGAGGTCCAGTGCTTGGCTGAACTCACCTCGCACGTGGTGATCAATGATCTCAAAACCATTTATGCGAAATCAGGAACGCCCAATCTCATCATCACCGATAAATTCTTGCCAATTCACCTGTGGAGACTTCCAAAGCAAGTTTAACAGGTCGTTAGGGTTAGGGTTAGGCTTAGGCTGGCTTGAGATCTTAGGGTCCTGAGTTTGAGCCCCCGTCGTGCCGTAGAATTAAAACAGGTGAGTTGACCCAGCCTGTCGTCCTTCCGAGGTCAGCGAAATGAGCACAGGTGACTGGTTATAGGGAGACATTGCATCAGCAGCAGCCACACCCCCATAAAATGATACAACCAGCAGCGTAGGTAATAAGGAGCACGCTGACCCCAGCCCTGGTGCACAGCCAACTTGTTCCCAAATTGATCCCCTCCCCCTCCCCCCACCGCCCAAACAGATACCCTGTCCTCAAAACGACGACGCCGCACACAATCTGGCCGAGCAGCCACGGTGCCACAACACAACCCGCTGTGACATAATCCCAACTCGACGGCCAATTACTACAAGAAGTGTCAGACTTGTTGAGACGTGTCAGACTTGTTGAGAAATGGCAGAGTTGTTGAGAAGTGTCAGACTTGTTGAGAAGTGGCAGAGTTGTTGAGAAGAAGTGGCAGACTTGTTGAGAAGTGGCAGAGTTGTTGAGAAGTGTCAGTTGTTGAGAAGTGTCAGACTTGTTGAGAAGTGGCAGACTTGTTGAGAAGTGTCAGTTGTTGAGAAGTGGCAGACTTGTTGAGAAGTGTCAGACTTGTTGAGAAGTGTCAGTTGTTGAGAAGTGTCAGACTTGTTGAGAAGTGGCAGACTTGTTGAGAAGTGTCAGTTGTTGAGAAGTGGCAGACTTGTTGAGAAGTGTCAGACTTGTTGAGAAGTGTCAGTTGTTGAGAAGTGTCAGACTTGTTGAGAAGTGGCAGACTTGTTGAGAAGTGTCAGACTTGTTGAGAAGTGGCAGACTTGTTGAGAAGTGGCAGAGTTGTTGAGAAGTGTCAGACTTATTGAGAAGTGTCAGTTGTTGAGAAGTGTCAGACTTGTTGAGAAGTGGCAGAGTTGTTGAGAAGTGTCAGACTTGTTGAGAAGTGTCAGACTTGTTGAGAAGTGTCAGACTTGTTGAGAAGTGTCAGACTTGTTGAGAAGTGTCAGACTTGTTGAGAAGTGTCAGACTTGTTGAGAAGTGGCAGAGTGGTTGAGAAGTGGCAGAGTTGTTGAGAAGTGGCAGAGTTGTTGAGAAGTGGCAGAGTTGTTGAGAAGTGGCAGAGTTGTTGAGAAGTGGCAGACTTGTTAAGAAGTGGCAGACTTGTTGAGAAGTGGCAGAGTGGTTGAGAAGTGGCAGAGTTGTTGAGAAGTGGCAGAGTTGTTGAGAAGTGGCAGAGTTGTTGAGAAGTGGCAGACTTGTTAAGAAGTGGCAGACTTGTTGAGAAGCGGCAGACAAATTGACATGTGACTTTCATTGACACGTTTATTGAGCTCGAAAGGCTAAAATTGAAATACAAATTGATCACTCGGATTGTTATTAAACTCTGTGTATTATTGTTGTAAAAGTTTTTCTTTAACTAGTAAAATGCTAAGTTGTAATCTACTGTATTGTCACGAGTTCGCCGCCTGGTGAGCGGAAAGGTAAATAAAGACAGTATGTGTGTGCTGAGACCTCAAGAAACGTAAGTGCCCTTTAGACCAGACGGATTTCTGAGAAATGTGAATGTTAGGTGTATTTTTGGGGAACCTCACTTTTTAACATAATTAGGGTAGGCTGGATTCGATTCACCCGGTTCCCAAGCCGAATTTTGAGTTTTTGACCTTCTAATTAGCATAAACAAAATGGCCGCCAAATTGCCATTTTTGGACAATTTCTTTGAACAAGCATTTATATAATTATATATCATGTATATATACATGCAGCTCTTTTACTTTCACTTCACAACGTTTACCCCAAAATGCACCCAGAAGGTTATACATGGCCTTTTTTCATAAATCCACCTGGTCTACTTGTCTTTTGTGCTTATCACAAAATAGAATATGAACGTACTTTACTGGGAAGGTTGGACACATTTCAACTAGATTTGCTTTTTAGTTTGCGGGTTAAACTTGGAAAATTGTCCGTGTTGATGTTCTTTAGTTTGGATGGCTCTGATCACCTGCCGTCTACAAGAGCCATGTGCCACTGCACACCAAGCGTCCCTGATGACCACAGAGCCTAACAGCACTTAAAAGTGGCCCAACGGCCTCAACAAAAATGGCCTGGCCTGGAGGGACGACAAAACGTTTTCGGCCAATGTGGCCCCCAAAGCAAGCAATTGTCTTCTTAACTCTTATAGCCCATGAACAAGGAAACAGCAGGTGGCGTGGCAGATGGCAAACTGGCATGATTGACAGGCAAAGGTGAGGCTACAGATGAGCTGGACATCAGGTAAGTGGCTGCAGCTTGTATGGCTGGCAGCAGATGTTCTTTCGTCCGATGTCCGATCAAGATCGACCCTATGATGACGATCATGATGAGATGTTCTTGTCAGTAGGAGCATGCGGCGGTAGCAAGCGAGACTTGGCAAGGTAGCTTCAGCCCTTACCTTCATTATGTACCTAACTGCCCCGCTAAACCTTTTATTCTATGACCCATCTCCTATCCCTATGAATCCCTCAACTAATCTAACCCTCTCACGGTCCATTAACACATTTAACTTCGGCCATCTCCAGTGACGAAAATCAAGCCACATGTGGTGACCGAGGTCAACAGTAAAGCGGCTCACAGGAGCTTGTCTTATCAGGCACGGAGATCGATCTCGAGGTGATGGTGGAACAACTCGTATTGATGGTAAGAAGGAAGAAACGTCTCAATCTGTCCTACATTTTTAAAAACACATTTTCCCCTTTTTTACATTTAACCTCCTGCAGAAAATAGCAGATGCAGAAATCTGCATCTGCATAGCATATCTGCTATGCATATCACATCGGCATTGTGATGAATAGCATCTGCAGATGCAGAAAATAGGGCAAAATGGAGAAGATTGTCATGGGGACCGCAAGGCTAACCCCCACTCTAGCAAGGAAAATGGCCTTAAAATGCATGTTGTTGTTGTTGTTGTTGTTTACATTTAACCTCCTCTCCAATGGGAAGTGCCCTCGTCTTGTAGGTAAATGGAACCAATTTACTCGTGGCCCACCTGTTGGTGCTATACTAAGTTGTAGGCTTCACCCTCAAATTTTCCTTCTGTGCCTTCATACAATCTTTGGGCAAGGTGGTGTGGCTCTCCTTGCAGGTTTCTACCTGCTCTCTAGCGCAGCACAATGATCCAGGTGTGTTAGACCAAAGTTTTGGAGGCTGGGATAAAATTGATAGAGTAGCAGGACGCAGCCTTCAACTGGCTGAGGGGGCGACTGCCACTGTTGAGCTTATCTGCTACTAGACAAATTATGTGGAAGCCCTCTCTGGCTTCCCCGAGTACACCTGGCACGTGACAGAGGGTTCACTCCCAAGATACCCAGGCCCACAAATCTCGACTCCCCTCAGGGCTCATGGCCTGCTCCGGAGCAGTGTGCTCCCAGCACCGAGGGTGCCCTTTTCCAAATTCCTACACACAATGATCCACACCCCCCAGCCAGTCAATAAATGCTTGCATCTTTGTTAAAAAAATTTTTTTAAAAACCCCAAAAACAAACCCCCCCCCCCCAAAACAAAAAAAAAACCCAAACCAACCCCCCCCCCCCCAAAAAAAAACAAAAGAAACCCCCCACAGCCTTTTACCATCTCTCATTCTGGCCTATTTTACCATCTTTTGGCCTATTCTCATCAACTGTACACTGGACCCAGTAAGGATCCCTCCCGCTGGGCAGTGCTTCAATCCAAAGTACTGAATTTATCCTTCGTCGTTAGTGACAAGGCTGATTTTACCACCTGGGCTGCACGATGAGGATCTTATGGGTGGTGTCTGTAAATTGTTCCCTGTCCTCTTGTCACGTGCAGGATTTAGTGTTGTTCCAGGCAGGAATGTCAAGATCTGCATTCCCACGAGACCTCCCAGCTCTATGGACCACAATGAAATAATGCTGTAGCTTTTCCAACCACCATGCAATTTGGCCCTCGGTTTCTTTAAACCGTAAGAATCATTGCAGGGAGGAATGGTCAGTTCTTATCTTAAATCTTTTACAGAATTTACAAAAAACTTTTTTTTTTTTTGCAGACCGCCATTTGATCTTTACCTTTAACCCAGAGTGGCATGATGTAAATTAAGCGTAAATGCACCGTGCTCTAGGCTATTTAGAGAGGGCAATTTAGTTTTGATTCAACAAATCTGTAAAGTTGTGTGGAAAAATGTCAGCGTCTAAAATTAGGTCATGACCTTAAAAAATAGGCCACCCAGAATATTTTATATTCCCATCATTGATGCAAATCCTCATAAAGAACGTCCCAGCTGACTCCGGGATGCGGGTCGGAAATTGATACAATTTGGAAATTTGGCGTGTCGACTGCAGGTCGAAAATAAATAAATAAACAAGAAGACGTCATGTGGAGCATGATACTTGCAAAATCCGCCCCCCCCCCCCCCCTGAAGAAAAAAAATTCCATTTATACAGCATATTGTCCATTTCATCAAGATTAAAATTGACAATCTTTATCAAAGCTCCGGTCAATAGGAAGAAAAGCGATGATTTTTCAGATGAAAAATGATTTTGGAAGGTTGACCTTGAGTTGACCTTTGACCTTTTGACCTCAAAAATAGTTAGTTTTCCTATTTAGTGACAATGTGCAAATGCTGTTCAATTTTCAAGACAATCGGATTAAAATTGAGGATTTTAAAAACTTGGCCTATGTTGACCTCAAAAATAGTTGGTGGTTGAATTCAGTGACCATATATGTAAATCCTCTTAGAATTTCAAGTCAATCAAATGAAAATTGGTGATTTTAGAAATTCGGTCTATGTTGACCTTTTGCTGATGTTGACTTCAAATATACTTGGTGGTTGAATTCAGTGACCACATATGGAAGTCCTCTTCAAATTTCAAGTCAATCGGATGAAAATTGAGGATTTTAGAAATTTGGCCTATGTTGACCTTTTGGCCTATGTTGACCTCAAAAATAGTTGGTGGTTGAATTCAGTGACCAAATATGGAAGTCCTCTTAGAATTTCAAGTCAATCAAATGAAAATTGGTGATTTTAGAAATTTGGCCTATGTTGACCTTTTGGCCTATGTTGACCTCAAATATACTTGGTGGTTGAATTCAGTGACCACATATGCAAGTCCTCTTCAAATTTGAAGTCAATCGGATGAAAATTGAGTTTAGAAATTTGGCCTATGTTGACCTTTTGGCCAATGTTGACCTCAAAAATACTTGGTGGTTGAATTCCGTGACCAGATATGGAAGTCCTCTTCAAATTTCAAGTCAATCGGATGAAAATTGAGGATTTTAGAAATTTAGCAAAGTTGGTGACCTTTGGCCTATGTTGACCTTTTGACCCCCAAAACAATAGGCTTCTTGCTTTTGAACAACTCTACTGTTTGGTGAAGTTTCGTGAAGATCGGTTGAAAATTGTGATCTGTAGGCCGGTGACAAACAAACGGACAAACAGACAAACACACAGACAGAACCACAAACGCAACCGACCATTATACTTGAAAAATCATCGATTTTGCAAGTAATAATAATAATAATAATAACAATAATAATACTAAAATTCATTTTCTAAATGGTGGTATAATACTCCAAGGGGTCGAAGAAACTCTGCTACCATTACAAATTGAGGGTGCTAATTGGAGAAACAAACCCGACAACAGCGATAAGCCATTCCCAATGCTAAGCGATGCATCCCATTTGAGGAAAGGAGGCCTGCATTAACCAAACTCGCCTTTAATGGTATCAGAGACACAAAGCAATTCAATTACAGATACAGCAAACAAAAGTGTACTGCACTGCAAGTAGCAGCATTAAAAATCAATGTTGAAAGGAAACATTTTCCTTTTGGTGTTCGACTAAATACACCATGTACTGAATACACTTGGTCATGAGCGACATGAAAAGCTTTTGAATTGTACATTTAAAAAGAAAATAGTGCACAGAAAATTCGAAAATAAGTCATGATGAAGCACAAATAACAACCTCGTAGCATTCTAATAAAGAAAGCTCATGTAATGATCATGTTTGCAATCAATCCAAGCAAGCCAGTGCTCAACGGCAAAGACATTGCACTGGTCTGGTTAATGTTCAAACCGAGCACCACACATTAACATTGAGAAACAAAAATAAATCACGAATTCAAATACTACCATGTGGAAGTGCACGATCGTTGGACGATCTTCAATGGAAGAGCATGTGGATTTACAGGCCTTTCAAAATCGTGCTACCAAGATCAATTTGGCGACGCTAAGATCCTCTCTACGGGTTGCGTGCATTAAGGTGCAGGATGGTTAGTGCAACAAAAATAAATAGATCCAAAAGCACAGCGGGCACTGAGTGGGCCACACGGAGTGGCACCAGGTCATTCACTCGATCTAACCAATAGCTACGGAGCATGCGAACAAAAATGGTGACTTTCACGAGCGTACGTACGCGAAGCGATCTTTGTTCTTCAGTCAAAGACATTGATAATACAAGAACATAATGCACCAAGCGCTGACCAACAATCAAACAAAGCATAAAAAGGACAAAAGAAAACACAAAGGACAAAAGAAAATACTTTTTATTTAGAAAGCATGTGAGTATTATGCTACGCCGCCATTGTCATAAAAGTGAGCAAGACTGATTGGGTGTCTTTCTGGAGGAGCAAAAGTTTACCAAAGATTCATTTTGTGTCGAGTATACATTAATGATATTGAGCAGGATGGGTCGATGAGCTTGAAATTAAATAAAAATTGAGAAGGGTGGTGTGGGAAGTGAGAGAGGTCATGAGTGAAAGGAGAAGCCTGTGGTCGATTTAATGACTGTTTCAAGGATTACAAACTCAACCATATTTACTGCAAATGCTGATAAGTTTCCAGATAAATAAATGTCAAGAAGCCTTTAAATTGAAGGATTAAAGACTATTAGCATTATAGAAGAGCCACTGTACCATCAATGTACAATGTACAATGGAGCCACTGTTCAATGGAGCAATCTAAACAAAATACGTTTAGCATCATATACAATAATTCCCTCACGTCTTCCTCAACAAGCTCTCATTTCTGTCCTCAAGGAACAATCATATCCCCACATACATGGCCAAAGGCAGAATGTACTTTCCTGCAAAGCTCCACGAGTAGCGACGTCCTTCCTCCAAGCTGAGGATTTCCGTGAAGGTGTTCACATCTTTTCTCCATAGTTTCTTTAAGCATTAACGGGGACGGTGACTTTTTGCGGATGAAGAGGGACGCATACTGCAGGCTCATTCGTTGGAACGCATACTGCAGGCACATTCTTTGAGACGCATACTGCAGGCTTATTCTTTGCCCTGCAGTGAGTAATTCGAATTAAAAACGAATACAATTTATGGATTTAATTATGGAAACTTCCAATGAATTTAAACTAAATCCATTTCAAAAATTGCTACACATTTGATTTTATTAACATGAACACATTAACATGAACACATTTCAATGACAGTAATAAGTATTTTCAATGACTAAGGCATGGTTGCATAAAGCATCCGGAAGGAAAAAGTTATGGATTTCCTTATCTTTTCCCTCAAGGACATCCTTCAGTTGAGGATGCTTGCATATATGAATATCCTTAAGATTTCCCTTAAATCCACCCTTAAAGTGAAGGGAACCCCCCACTGTCATCAGCTCTTCTCCACCAATTAGAAGCAAACTTTGATAAGTTATCGAGTATTATACATTGTAAGAATGGTCATGATTCTTTGTTTAGGTTGAGTTTAGTTTAAATTCATTTGCATACATGTATCAAGCATGATCGTGGCTCCAAGTGCTTTATGGATAAGGAAAGATTTCCCAAGGTGCTGTTGCATAAACATCCCTTCGAAAATCCTCAGCTAAGGATTTCCTACAGATTAAGGAAATCTTTAGGAGCCATTGCTGTGCTAATCAATCAATCAGATTGGAGAAAGGACGCTTGTCCGAAAGCACAACACAAAATGAACATGTGATTTTAAATGACTCATGTTATATTGCCACATACACACTTGTTATATTGATACATACACGATTGTTATATTTCAACATAAACACTTGTCATATTGATACATACACTTGTTATATTGATACATAAACACTTGTTATATTGCGACATACACACTTGTTATATTGCTACATACACACTTGTTATATTGATACATAAACACTTGTTATATTGCTACATACACACTTGCTATATTGAAACCTACACGCTTCTTATATTGCCACATAAACACTTGTTATGTTGATACATAAACACTTGTTGTCTTGATACATAAACACTTGTTATATTGATACCCACACGCTTGTTATATTGCCACACAAACACTTGTTATATTGCTACATACACACTTGTTATATTGCTACATACACACTTGTTATATTGCTACATACACACTTGTTATATTGATACATATATGCTTGTTAAATTGATACATACACACTTGTTATATTGATACATACACCCTTGTCATAATGCTGCGTAAACACTTGTTACATTGAAACCTACACGCTTCTTATATTGCCACATAAACACTTGTTATATTGATACATAAACACTTGTTATAGTGATACCTACATGCTTGTTATATTGCCACATAAACACTTGTTGCATTGAAACATAAACACTTGTTATATTGCTATATACACCCTTGTTATATTGCTGCATAAACACTTGTTATATTGATACCTACAGGCTTGTTATATTGCTACATAAGCACTTGTTATATTGCTACATAAACACTTGTTATATTGATACCTACACACTTCTTACGTTGCTACATACACGCTTGTTACATCGCTACATACACGCTTGTTACATTGCTACATACACGCTTGTTATAATGCAACATAAACACTTGTCATATTGATACCTACACACTTCTTACGTTGCTACATACACACTTCTTACGTTGCTACATACACGCTTGTTACATCGCTACATACACGCTTGTTATATTGCTGCATACACGCTTGTTATATTGCTACATACACGCTTGTTACATTGCTACATACATGCTTGTTACATTGCTACATACACGCTTGTTATATTGATACATAAACACTTGTTATATTGCTGCATACACGCTTGTTATATTGCTACATACACGCTTGTTATATTGCAACACAAACACTTGTTATATTGATACATAAACACTTGTTATATTGCTACATACACGCTTGTTATATTGCTACATAAACACCTGTTATATTGATACATAAACACTTGTTATATTGCTACATACAGGCTTGTTATATTGTGACATAAACACTTGTTATATTGATACCTACACGCTTGTTATGTTGCTACATACACGCTTGTTACATTGCCACATACACGCTTGTTATATTGCCACACAAACACTTGTTATATTGATACATCCACGCTTCTTATATTGCTACATACACACTTGTCATAATGTGCATAAACACTTGTTACATTGAAACCTACACGCTTCTTATATTGCCACATAAACACTTGTTATATTGATACATAAACACTTGTTATAGTGATACCTACACGCTTGTTATATTGCCACATAAACACTTGTTGCATTGAAACAAACACTTGTTATATTGATACCTACATGCTTGTTATATTGCTGCATAAACACTTGTTATATTGACACATAAACAATTGTTATATTGTGACATAAACACTTGTTACATTGAAACATAAACACTTGTTATATTGATACCTACAGGCTTGTTATATTGCTACATAAACACTTGTTACATTGCTACATACACCCTTGTTATAATGCTGCATAAACACTTGTTACATTGAAACCTACATGCTTCTTATATGTTGCATTGAAACATAAACACTTGTTATAGTGATACCTACATGCTTGTCATATTGCCACATAAACACTTGTTATATTGCTGCATACACGCTTGTTATATTGCTTCATAAACACTTGTTACGTTGCTACATACACGCTTGTTATATTCCTACACAAACACTTGTTATAGATACATCCACGCTTGTTATAATGCTACATACACACTTGTTATATTGCTACACAAACACCTGTTATATCGCTACATACACGCTTGTTACGTTGCTACATACATGCTTATTACATTGCTACAAACACGCTTGTTATATTGCTGCACAGTGCACAAACACTTGTTACATTGCTACATACAGTCATGTGAAAAAGTAAGTACACCCCATGTAAAGTTTTGACTTTTTCAACATATTTCAACATACAGCTATTTGATCTTCATTTCAACAATATTGATAAAGGTGATATAAGATAACAAATATCATGAAACATTTACATTTTGTAGTCCATTGTATAACTTAAATAAACATAAATGCAAATTTCGCATATGGAAAAAGTAAGTACACCCTTGGCTCTAGTAGGTGGTATTGCCCCCTTTGGCAGAAACAACCTTAAGTAGGCGTTTCTTATAACTGTCTACCAGTCTCTGACATCGACTGGGAGAAATTTTTGCCCACTCCTCCATGCAGAATTCTTTCAGCTGTGCGATGTTTAAGGGGTTTCTTGCATGCACAGCTCGTTTCAAATCGCCCCACAACATCTCGATGGGATTTCGATCCGGGCTTTGACTTGGCCATTCCAGAACCCTCCATTTCTTTCTTTTCAGCCATTCCTTGGTGGATTTACTGGTATGTTTAGGGTCATTGTCATATTGCAAGGTCCACCTTCGGTTGAGCTTCAACTTTCCGACAGATTTATCCTCAAGCACCCTCTGGTACAATGAAGAATTCATAGTGGATTCTATGATGGTGAGCTGCCCAGGTCCTGATGCAGCAAAGCTGCCCCAAACCATAATATTTCCACCACCATGCTTTACAGTTGGTATCAGGTTCTTGTGGTCAAATGCTGTCTTTGGTTTTTGCCAAACATGTCTTCTGGTACTGTGGCCAAATAGCTCTACCGTTGACTCATCTGTCCAGAGCACATTGTTCCAGAAGTGCTGGTCTTTGCCGAGGTGTTCATTGGCAAATTTTAGTCTTGCCCTGATGTTCTTTCTGGACAGCAAAGGTTTCCTCCTGGCACACCTTCCAAGTAGATCAAATTTGTGCAGCCTCTTTCTAATGGTAGACTCGTGCACTTTGACATCAACAGTGGCAAGAGCTACCTGTAGCTCCCGTGATGACATTCTGGGGTTCTTAGAGACTTCTTTCAGCATCTTGCGGTCTGCTCTCGGGCTGAACTTGCTGGGGTGGCCTGGCCTGAACAAGTTGGCAGTTGCTTGGAATCTTCTCCACTTGTAGATGATCTTCCGGACAGTCGAATGATTGATTTCAAATTGTTTGGAGATCTTTTTAAATCCCTTCCAAGACTCGTAGGCATCTATAACCTTCTTTCTGAAGGCCTCAGAGAGCTCTTTTGATCTATGCATGGTGACGCCGCACACTTCAACAATAAAGAGCAAACCAAACAAAATGTCTGAGGTTTAAATAAGACAGGTTCCTCCAAGATCCTCTCTAACGATGTTCTAATCATTTGCACCTGAGCTGGTGCACCTGATTCTAATTTTAGGTATTTGAAGTAGTGATAAATGTCGGGGTGTACTTACTTTTTCCACACGGGAAATTTGCATTTATGTTTATTTAAATACGCATACGTTTATTTAAATACAAATTTATTTAAATAGAAATAAATAAATAAACACATACGCATGCTCGCACTTGATATACAAATTCACTTCAGTCATCACTCTACACGAATGCAATAAACATTTACAATAAAAGTTAGAACGTTTATGGCAGAAGTGTGCATGAAATTACATTTGTTGGACTCACTGCTTTCTCCTATAGTAGTAGTAGACGCCGCCAAATGCACCAACAAGCACGATTGAAAGAAATGGCAACAATATCTTAACTGAAAGACAAAAATTATAGTATACAGTTAAAAAACAAGCAGTCTCCAAATACGAATCCATAATGTGTTCAATGAAGTTGTGTTAGTGAGGAATGATAAGAGAACAGCTCAGTTTTTTGACAATGACAGAATTAAATTAGGATATCAAGGCCCAAGCACTGGCAACATGAGAAAACCTGAGGCCCTGCAGTAAAGCATGTGAATTCACCTTTTAAACCTATACTGATATTCTCGATAACCCTCGCCCCCAAATTACTGCAAAGACTGCCTATGGAATCTCGGCCTAATGTTAAAAACAAAAATCCAGTACGTACCAAGGTGGGAGATGTGTTTATCAGCTGCAAGAGAGAAAATACAAATTGGTTTTATTACCATCACCAGAAACAAGTAGGATAACTCACATGCAACAAATGCAAAATGTACAACATCTTTATTAATACAACTAGTGAGATACCTGTGCGGGTGGGAGGCCAGAAGCAAACAGGCAATGCAGATACGGCGAATGCTAAAGCATGAAACCAATAAATTCCACATTCAATGTATGCATCTTCAGTCACACATCAGACATTGACAGCAAGTTCGTGAAGGACTTCCATGAAAAACGTACCCGTTCGCAAACAAACGGGTACGTTCACATATAGAAACATCGATCGTGGGTCCGTGGTGAATCTGCATATGGCGATCCGCAAAGTTCACGTTCAGAAAGTAGAAACCATCACGGCATTTCATCATTCACTTGAACTCGATATCTCTTTTTTCATTCCAAACAACATAACTCCAATCACAAATTAATCACAAAATAAACTTTTTAAAACATTGTTAATGTTTCCTTCATGGTAAAAACTACCAAGTCAACAGTTAAAAGGCTTATACACCGCCCAAATAGCTATGTGGAATTCTCTCATGTAGAGATTAAACCCACGTTGTTTGAACTTTGGCCGAGGTCATATTTACTTTTAATGATGTTTATATACGAATCAAAAAGAAGATAATTGGTTTTGGGTCGTCCTTTCTGCATATCTCGTGGGATTGTGAGTTGGAGAGATGACCATGATGGCAGGGAGGGGGTTGGCATTCTCTCAAGCAGGGATTCAACCCATGTCCTTATAAAAGGTCTTTGTCTGAGGTCACCGAGTCCGATCGGTACAGCCGATCGGTGCAGCTGTGCAGCGATCGGTGCAGCCATTTGTGCGGCACCCGGGAAAATAACGTTATGCGAGAGTCCAAACCTGAAAATGCTGGAGGCCAAAGCTGAAATTGGAAAAACAATATAGCCTATTTTACTGGTGTTGCCTGGTGTTGTTGTTGTGTTGGCTGCCTGGTGTTGGGTGTTGGGCCTGGTGTTGGGTGTTGGGCCTGGTGTTGGGCTAGCGGCTAGGGTGCCAGCTTAGGATCCTAGGATCCTGGGTTCGAATCCCGGTCGATCACTGAATTAACGCCAGGGGGGTTGACTCAGCCTGTCATCCTTCGGAGGTCGGCTAATTGAGTACCAGTTCACTGGTAATTCCCTGTTTGTCGTAAAAGGCGACAAAAAGGGTTGGCGGCAGGAAGGGCATCCGGCCGTAAAACATTGCTTCAAAAAGGGGACCAACAAAAACAACAACCACGGTGCCCGAAAAAGGCCAATCCCCGCTTTGCGGGGGGAAATGGCCTCTAAAGGTGGGTTTTTTTGTCGTTTTTTTTACTCCAGGGGTCCCAAGAATACCCACCCAAAATATCGTTGCAATCGGTTCAGCCGTTTTTGCGGTACCTTCGAACAGACGGACGGACATTTGGTGAATTATAGTAAGACTAGTGGGGTCACCCGTGGGAATCCCACGGGCATGGACGTGTGTAACATTGACATATTGAGTTAGATGCTGCACCTGCACATGCAGTTTCACAATAACACACACACACACACCTCGTTTTTTCATTTCTGTATCTCACAATTCGGTCTCTCTCTTATTCACACACCCACACCCACACACACACTCACACACACACATATGTATACACACACATACACACACACAGACACACACACATACACACGTGTACACACACATGTACACCGACACACATGCACACATACACATATGCACATACACACACATATATATATATATATATATACACACATACACACATGTACACCCACACACACACATACATACACACACACATATATACACATACAGACACACACATATATACACATGCACAAAAACACACACACACATATATACACACACATACATGTACAGACAAATGTACATCGACACACACACACACACACACACACACACACACACACACACACACACACACACACACACACACACACACACACACACACACACACACACACACACACACACACACACACACACACACACACACACACACACACACCCCACATGTATATACATGTTTAAAGTGTACGTGCCCTTCCCCCCTCCCCCGCCCGGCAACGCTGAGTACTTCTGCTAGTAACTAATGAAATAAAAACGAAGAAATATCTCTGGGTAATTTCCTGAAACTCGGTGAAATTCGCTGAAATTCGCTCGGTGTATCGGTGAAATATTTTATTTGGGCGGTGTATAATTGCTTCGAACGAAATATCTCTAAGCAATTTCCCGTCTGTGTTTCATGTCCATGCACACGTGAAATGGAGTTTGTTTTTGCACACGTGAAATGAACATGTGAACCTTTACTTCCGGATAATAATGTTGAATGAAATAAAAACGAAGAAATATAGTGGGGTCACCCGTGGGAATCCCACGGGCATGGACGTGTGTGACATTTCGACATATTGAGTTAGATGCTGCACATTCATTTTTACAAAATGGTTACTGGCAAGTCATCAGATCCAGAAATGGTGTAATGAACACAATTTATTTATTTCACATAATATGTGACCCCTCACTCCTCTCCACCTGACACTCTCCTCTCTCCACCTAGCACTCCTCACCTCTCCAATCCCTCACACTCCTCTCCTCTCCAATCCCTCACACTCCTCTCCTCTCCAATCCCTCACACTCCTCTCCAATCCCTCACACTCCTCTCCTCTCCAATCGCTCCTCACTCTCCTCTCCAATCGCTCCTCACTCTCCTCTCCAATCGCTCCTCACTCTCCTCTCCAATCGCTCCTCACTCTCCTCTCCAATCGCTCCTCACTCTCCTCTCCAATCGCTCCTCACTCGCCTCTCCAATCGCTCCTCACTCGCCTCTCCAATCACCTCTCCAATCGCTCCTCACTCGCCTCTCCAATCGCTCCTCACTCGCCTCTCCAATCGCTCCTCACTCGCCTCTCCAATCGCTCCTCACTCGCCTCTCCAATCGCTCCTCACTCGCCTCTCCAATCGCTCCTCACTCGCCTCTCCAATCGCTCCTCACTCGCCTCTCCAATCGCTCCTCACTCGCCTCTCCAATCGCTCCTCACTCGCCTCTCCAATCGCTCCTCACTCGCCTCTCCAATCGGCTTTCCCTGTCTCGTTTCTCTCGTTTTTCTCCCGTCTCGTTCTTTTTCTTGCTCCAAATCGGACCGTCTCGCCCGTCGGCCCGTCGGAATCGGAAATCGGCCCGTCTTGCTTTCGTGCTTGCGCGTAAATAAATTGTGTTCATTACACCATTTCTGGATCTGATGACTTGCCAGTAACCATTTTGTAAAAATGAATGTGCAGCATCTAACTCAATATGTCAAAATGTCACACACATCCATGCCCGTGGGATTCCCACGGGTGACCCCGCAAGTTTGCATTGACGTTCGTCGATGGACTCGTTCGCCCGTCTCATTCGTTTTCTTGCTACATCCTGTTCAAGTCTGCGTTCTTCATCGATCGTCTCATTCATTTTGGAAATAGAAGTTTCCACGCAGCGCATGAATTGTCGCGATCCTCAAGAGGAAGTGTCTCGTAATCATCAAATGATAAATGGCAAGTAAATTATATTGTGGAAAATTAAAGATTTCAAATAAACCTATTGAAAGTGTATGCGCACATAACTAATAAAAAAAACGAAGAAATATCTCTCGGTAATTTCCTGAAACATATTTTACTTCCGGCTAATAATGTTGAATGAAATAAAAACGAAGAAATATATGTCGGCATCATTGTTGACGTTTTTGTGACGACTGTCAAACGAAAAAGTAATATATCTTAACGGAAAAGCAAAAGCGAATTTTTTATATATATCGACACGTTGCCGTCGGTGTCATGTTGGGCGGTGTATGATACACCATGACGCGATTTTTAAAAATATATCTGCATTTTCCCACGTGTGTGGAATGTTCTCAATTATTGCTGACACTGAGTCTAAAACCATCGATAAAAATGAAATCATATGGTGAGTTAGATTGGAGATAAAGGCGTGAGAGAGACTCAATGGCCTTGAAGTTACAGGCGTTTGAGAATTCATTTCGTTCTATAAACGGCAACTTTCATTGGATTTTCTTCCCGTTTTTTTTCAACCGAGTCTAAAACTATGTTAGCGACTGTGAAAAATGAAATGATATATCGAATTTGATTTGAAATAAAACTGGGAGAGAGAGCAAGACACCACGGGCCTACAAAACAGGCCTCAAAGCTATGCGAGTTAATAAAATGGTGGATATTTGTTTATAATTATATGAAGCCACTCCCAGAATGGGTGGAGCTATGGGTGGAGCTACTCTGCAAACCGAGTAAGCCACACCCCGGACAGACACCCAACAGACAGACAGAATAATCTACGGCTATTATAATATAGATGGTTGGCAAAATCAGCAGTGGCTGCTGTTACTACTACTACTACTATCGTTACTACTACTACTACCGTTACTACTACTACTACTACCATTACTACTACTACCGTTACTACTACTACTACTACCGTTACTACTACTACTACTACTACTACTACCGTTACTACTACTACTACTACTACCGTTACTACTACTACTACTACCGTTACTACTACAACTACTACTACCGTTACTACTACTACCGTTACTACTACTACTACTACCGTTACTACTACTACTACCGTTACTACTACTACTACTACCGTTACTACTACTACTACTACCGTTACTACTACCATTACTACTACTACTACTACCGTTACTACTACTACTACTGTTCACCACCACCTCTTATCTTCCCCCATCCAAAACCTTGATCTTTTCTACCCCCGCTAATTTCACCCCAATTCCACTTTTTTGAAATACCAACTTCTGTCCCGGCAAAAAGGGTTGGCGTCAGGAAGGGCATCCGGCCATAAAACATTGCTTCAAAAAGGGGACCGAAAAACAACAACAACCACAGTTCCCGAAAAAGGCCAACCCCCGCTTGCGGGGAAAAATGGCCTCTAAAGGTGGTTTTTTTTTTTGTCCTGGAAGTCCTTGTGTTTTATACTTCTCCCACCCCCCCCCCCCTTCCCACGCCTCCTCCCCCCAAGCCCTCTCCCTCCCACACATCTCCCTGCTCTCAAATGTTGTGTTTGTGTGCTTCCCCTTTTCTCCCCATCTTGTCTTCCGCTCCCTCTTTTTATATATTTTGTTTGTCTGGTTGATTTGGTTGTGAAGTAAATGTTAGCTCTTCACGAGCCTCGATTCAGTATACAAAAAAAAAAAAAAAATTAAAAAAAAACTTACTATTGCTACAACTACTACTGCTGCTACTGCTACTACTACTACTACTACTACTACTACTACTACTACTACTACTACTACGCTTGGTAGCCTTCTTCCTGCTAAGCATTCTTCTTAAACAGCCACTTTTACAGCAAAAAATATTACTGATGGTTCTTCATGCACACAATCCTTTTCTTAGGAAGAGGAAATAAATGCAAAGTGTTTTTCCTATATATTCCTGAAACGGTTCATGCTTTGTCAGTAAAATCAACAAAAGCTCAGAGAAAGCCTTCATCCACAGTTCAACGGAGTACTGCTCTCCCCTTGAGCTGGTGCCCCTGCCTTACACCTTGCACTTCTTGATGTTGTGGCAAGCAAGGCCCTCAAAACCATTGGAATCTCCCGTGATTGAACCAAGTCTCTGGGCCTATCACTCTGCTTTGCAGACAAGTTAGTGGTCTCTGACTTCTACCACCTCATTTCTGGTCTTCCACCTTCTGCCCTTTCCTTGCTGAACCACCCAGCGATCAACAGGGCACAAACAATGTGCAAGAAACCCACTTATGGTGAAACTCCAAAAATAGAGGCCACTGGTCATATCCACCAATTCGTAACTCTTATCTTGACTCAACTTCCTTCATTTGTTTAATCTCATCCTTCCCTCCAGAGCTTCAAGATGGCTGCTCACTGTCACCTGAGGTCACACGCCTTCATACTCATCTTTTCTATACTCGTCAACCCTCCCAGAGCCCACCCATACCTTTTCAGGTTATTTTGTTCTCTCCTCCCCATCACTGCCTTCTTCTTGCTCCATTTGTCTCGTCCCCAATTTTTCTTCGTGTGAGTTTGCATTCAACTTGTGAACCTCCTGTGTCCTCCCTCTCATTACTACCCTTTGATTTCATTCTTCCCTATGCCCATTCTTCCTTCAACGATCCCAATGTCATGACCCACTCACTACCTTGCTGTTACGTGCTCCTCCCCGACCCCCTGGTCACGGTGTACCTCCGAGCCCCGAGAGGAGTCACGGCAGAAAAATGTGTTATTCTGTGTGTCAAAGATCAATGGAGAAGCCACCCCAATTGTTACTCACAAACAAATATTGTATTGAGATCACACAAGAATAACGGTACAACAACAATAGTATTCAAAAGTACAATCAATATGTCCTATGATGGTACCATCAGTTTTGCAATATATAACTCACTGTGCTCCAATTGAGTGTAACAAGAACATTCCCCAATGTCTCTTATTCCCGGCTCCAAGACGAAGTTGATTCGCTCCAGCGATCGCTAGAACGATGTCCAAACGACCAGAATCCCGTGCGGATGGCCAGGGCAGTCACACAGCCGAAGCTGTACAAAGGCGCCCTCAAGGCGACTGGGAAATCCAAAGGCACCCTACAGGCGACCGAGAGATCACACCCTCGGGTATGGACGAATTAGCCTTCAAAAATCCGCGTCACACACACGCCCCAGATCGACGTCTGAATGCGGTGAGAATTGTCGAAAAGAAACGAAACCGCGAGCGAAGCACAAATCCTGTGCGAGTCAAAATGGCCGACGACCCGGTCTCGTGGCGCAGGGCACGGCGATGATTCTCTCCTGAATCGATCGCAAAACCTGACATGCAGGTTGACCGGTCACAGCGATGACAACTCCGTCGTAGGAATTCCTCTCCCGGAAACCCGAAAGTTCGCTAGTGACTCTGGCTCACCAACGTTCGCTTCAGAACCCGGAGCAACTCGGCTTTCTTGTCCGACTCATTCGCTCCGCCCTTTTTTCTCTTCTTCTTCTTCGTCTTCATCTTCTGGTTCCCGATCCGGTTTCATTTTTAAAACATTCCTTTTACCTTTTGACAATAATAATTGCTATTTCCCTCAAACAACAATAATAATAATACATGGAACCAGAAATGTCTCAAGTGGATGAAAGCCACCACAACGGAAGTGACAAATCCGTAACACTTGCTATTAATGTCCCCCCAAAAGAAATAAGTCCATCCACTCTATCAGATGGTCCCTTTCGAGAAAGGTGCATCATATTAGTCGAGCTGCAAAAGCCAGATGTTGAGCTGATCTGTAAAATACCATATGCATGAAGTATTTTCATGGTTTTCCCAAACTGTTCCAAATAACCGAGCGGAAGATTTGTCCATCGTTTCATGGAATATCGTAATCACTTCTGCTAATCAATATGTTAATTATTACAATCCATTCTCCCCAGGGTAAGTCGGTCAAGCATGGTGAAGTGACGAACCAAAGTGGACTTATTCTCAACCTCTTCCCTTAATAATAAGGGGTGAGGGGTGATGTCCAATGCCACCAAGCTTCTGCCCTGCGTTTACCACGATATTCCTCCACTCCCCTTTGTCCTCAGCCAACTCTCTCCACTCTCCAAACATCCCACGTTACTGATATCCCTCCTCACAAAACTCTCCCATCTCAACCGTCATCTATCTCTTTTCCTTCTACCTTGATCCCTGAACCTATCCAATCTCTTTGCCATTCTCTCTTCCCCTTCCCACATTCACACCATGTGTCCAGCCCATCTCAGCCGGCATTTCACCAATCTCCGTGTCAAGCTCATCTGCACACCAATCTCCTGCTCAGTTCATCCATCCTACTTCGATCCACCCTCTTCACTCCCGCAATCCTCCTGACCCAGTTCTTACAAACCTGCAGCCTCTGTTGTTGTCTCACTGTCAGTATCACCATTTCCAGAGCATAAAGGTAGGCCGGCGTTACACACGACATCAGATATTTCTCTTTCAATTTCCTTGATATCTGTCTGTCCACCATTAATCCCTCCAACCCATTCCATGCATTGACACCCACCTGAATCCTCCTCCACACTTCTGCCTCTGACTTATCACTCATCACTTATCACTGTCCCCCCCCCCCCTACCCCCAGATCCACAAACCTATTTTCCTGTCTGATCTTCTTCCCCTTATTCCTGATATTCATTATTTTCGTTACTGACCGACCCCCATCACCTCTGGCTTCTCCGTACTCATCTTCAGCAGGTGGTTCCCAAATGCCAACTTCCACTTCCCTAGTACTCCCTGCTTTTCTCGCCTACTCTCCACCATAACAGCCACATCATCTCATCTGCATACATCCTCCCCAAAATACTCCTCACATTTACCTTCCTGCTAAGCCTAGTGTTGGTTTAACAGTTAAGGTGCCAGACTTGAGATCTTAGGGTCTTGCGTTTGAACCCCTGTTGCACCAATGAAATAACACCAGGTGGGTTAACTCAGCCTGTCACCCTTTCGAGGTCTGCAAAATGAGTACCAGCTTACTGGTAATAGGGGGAATTGGTGGACAGACAAAATAGGGGACGGATGGACGGCATGATGGCAATACCTTATCTGGAATTCAAATTCCAGATACGCTAAAAAATTACCACAAAAACATAAAATATGTACCTATATCATGTAAATGTTTTGTTCGATTTAAATTTAGCAACATAATTAACATTTGGCAACATTTGGCCCCATTTCTCAATGGTGAATAATCACTTATGAAGATTAAAACATTCTCATATCCGGATCCAGATTCGGATCTTCACCGAAATCTAATAATTTTGTCCTTGTTACACGCCCGAAATGTCCACCAAATTTCATCCAAATCCATCAACCTTTTGAGATATCCTCTTCACAGACAAACAAACAGGAAAGAAAGACGTCGTCATCCATAAAAAGATACCATAAAACTAAAACAAAAACAAACTTAAAGCGTATGGAATTTTTTGTATTTTTTTTTGACTTTCAGCCCAGCACAGATTATATTTAGAAACCGCTGAAATACTGGTTACATGAGTAATATCTATATTATAATACAATAAGGGGTCGAGGGGGTGGGGTCGAATATTTCGTAGCTAAAGGCTTTTTCCCCTCCAAGACCCCCACTTCCCCGACCCCCCAGTCAGACGCGGGCTGCCGTCCCATGGGGCAAACCACTCTTCCATTTTCCTGTCGCCATCGTCCATCGGGTGAGAGTGTCCAAGCTTCTCTTCTATACATATTCTTCTTCTTTGCTTTTCTACATAGTAATCTCTTATTGATATAATAATAATGACAATAGTACGCCTGACTCTGGATGTAGAACGCCAACATTGCTGCTTCGGGTCTTCGCGTCCCGTTAGTGTGCTGTGCAACAGTGTACAATGTCGTAGCAAACTTTGCTTCTCTGGAGAGAGGGTGTCCGATATTCTCTTCTCTTTCTATATTATAATACGCTCAGGCTTTTCTACCGTGGTATTTTCACCACGGGCCTCCAGCTAGTTTGCATTACAATACAAACTTCCATTCATTCATCCCTCTTTTTTCCTACCTGTGGAACAAACTTCCACATTCTCTTCAATCACATTCTTCCCTCCAGGCCTTCAAGACAGCTGTTCACCACCATCTCAGATCATCCCCAATCCAAAACCATGATCTTCTCTTCCCCCGTTATCCGTACCCCCTCCCACTCCCAAACCCCTCTACCCCAAAGTTTCCAGTTTACCCTCCTTGGAGTTTCCTTTTGTATCAATCCTGTCCTTTTCTTCCCTCCATTCCTTCCCACACCCATTGTTTGTCCAAGTCTCCCTCTATCTTGGCCTTCAACTCTGCATTGGTGTCCCTCCCTCTCTCTACTGTTCATTTTGCCCTGTTCCATACTGATCCATTCAGTGTACAAGCTCTTCCACAAGTCTCGACTATGTATACAAAATAATAATAATAATAATAATAATAATAATGAAAATAAACCTTGCCTGAAGGGACGGACCTCTGGTAGCTTGTATCTGTTCCTGCTTTTGAGCTTTGTGAGTAACTGCTGAAATCTATCTATGCAGATTCTTCCTGACATTTTTGATCTTTGTTCCTTTCACACTATTTTGCATCTGGATGGGTTTTATTGCAGAGGAGCAGCAGCAGCTGAAAACCGAATCTCATCCAGGTTCCTTATGATGACTCCCATGCAGTGTTTGGTCTTTCATTTGATTAATCAGTACATTAAATAAAGCATGGGTGGTTGTGGTGGAATGACCATCATATTGCTCTGCCTAAATCAAACTTAAACAATGAAAAAACGCAAAACGATACTTACATTTCTTGCAAAACGGAGTCGTCTTGTGCCATTCCCACTGACCATTCACGCAAGTCAGATTTGTACTTACACCCGGCGATACTGTGTAACTGCACAACATGACAACCAGAAAAATAAGTCAAAATTATGTCCAGTAATCACAAGCTGTGGATAAATATATTTTTTTAAACAATTTTTACAAGAAATAATCTGCAGATAAGCAAGGATGAGCCAAGACCTGATATATAAACATGCCATTGTAACTCACAATGGGTGTCAAGTACTCCCCCCACCCTCCTTTCCAGCCCCCAATGAAAAACAAGGTACTGTACTACAAAATAAAGTTACAATTTTGTCAGTGTGCTTTACACAACATATGGTCTTAAAAATTGGCACAATTACGACTGACAGGCAGGTATAGACCGCATCATACCGATATGGACGAGAATAAAGGTGTTAAGAGATGGCATAAGAACCTTGAAAATGTTGGTTTCTCACAAAAGAATGGGTTGCACTTCCCAGAATTTGATGATATTAAAATGTATAGTGGCTTCTGTTATAGACCACCAATAGTAATCATGAGAAATTTGTTGAGCAAGAGGATTTGTGAGAGGAAAATGCGAATAAGAACAGTCATCAGTTCCTTTAGTGTGTGCCGTACTGTGCTGGGAATATCACTTTGGCTTCGTCTTTCAAAAATGCTTCATCTTTATCCTATCCACCCCATGCATCCTCTCCTGCCCCCATCATTCCTCCCCACACCCGTTGTTTGTCCAAGTCTGCCTCTATTTGGGTATGCGGGTGTCTTCTGATACCTCAGGGAGATGGATGCCCCCGCCTTGCATAACCCCAGGTCACATGTGGGCATGGTGTAGTACCTGTCAGCCCCCCTTACCAGGGTAACAGTCCACAGCCATGCGGTTTAAATGGCAGATGGCTCTGCACATCTGGTGGATGAGAGTCCAGTCGACTCCAACAGCACGGGCGAAAGAGGGCGACATCCCCAACGGCCAGCAGAGAGACGGAGAGGAGTGGCGACCCCCTGTCTATTCCACACACTTACCGTCTGTACCAGCCATAGAAAGGCAATGCCATCATTGCCCGAGGAGAATCGACATGACTACTGCCTCTATCTTGGCCTTCAACTCTGCTGTTGTTATTTACCCCTCTCTCTGATGTTCTTTTTGTCCTGAACCATTCAGTGCACCAATACGAGCGCTTCCACGAGCCTCGACGATGCATACAAAAAACAAGAATTTAAAATGCACGGTAGGACGACCTGATGGTTGGACGTTTATCAATTAAAGAACTGGGTTTTGTGACAAACATATATAGGAGAGGAAAGGCAAGGGAACATAGTATCCTTCAGGCAAAAAGGGTGGGTTGTGTGAAGGCAAATGGTTTGTACAAAAGATGACGAGCAAGACAAAGGATAGCCTGAGATAGTCATGGGAAACTAACTTCAAAGCATGGCTTCAACAGACTCACACGTGATGATGAAAGGTTGATTACAATGCTTGCATGTGGACAATAAGCAGTTGATAGTTATCAAGTAGAAAGGATTCAAAAGACATGAAGGAATAATTTAACAAAACTTACCCTGAGAGACATGAAAAATTGATTGTGACGCCAAAAGCAAAGTTATTATTTGGGTGGTGATAAACTCCATTGGCGATAGCTGGTGGTTGATTGCACTCTTTTTCTCCAATCTTTCCTTTTTCTGAAAACACAAACATCACCGATATTTTTCAAAATAAAACAAACATAACACATGTAACTTAGTACTTCGATAAAAAACAAAAACCGCAATATTTTGTTTCAAATTTTATTTTATAATAAACAGACTGCTTTAAACGAGCACTCAAATGTATTATATGTTAGAAAGCCAAAATACGTACAATAGTGTTGATGTGTACCCTTGAACTGTACTTATCCAAGTGGCAGAAGTGCCAGTAACTGATGACCGAAACACTAGTCTCCAGCCTACAGTGCGCACATGTACACTACATTTCCCCAGATTAAATTCTAATGGACCATCAATTTATACTGGATCCAAATATGGCAAAAAAAATATGTATATTTTAAAATGGCCTTTGCCAAATATCGCAAAAATATATTAAAAAAACAAAAACAAAAAACACAGACAAAGACACAGACACACCAAATACGAACTTGATATACTGGATAAGAGGTGATAAAAGAGAGGCTACCAACCAGTTTTGAATGTGAGAGCAACAGGCCTTGTGCTTTTGCCTCAGCATGTGAAATGCAAATAATATTGAGAGCTTTGGATTTCAAATAATTCAGAAAACACAGATGCGATGTAGGGCCACCAGCCCATTTGCTAGCACAGTAGTCCACCACCAAGCTATGGTCTGGTATGTGGTGAGTGGTTCTGATTTTAGGGAATGAGGTATAATGATGTTGGATGTGAAGACTGTGGCTGGCTTTGGAAGCCAGCTTCGTGGTATAGTCAGCCACAAAAAATCTAGTGAGGCTGATGGCAAGGCATAGAACTTAACCTGTTCTGAAGGATGACTGTGCAAATAGCTCGGTTGGCAAAGTTTGACGATGATTCTGGAGTGACAGGAGGGGAATGTGATATTATCCAGGATTGATGGAGGTTTTCCATTTATCTGACCAGCATTTAATCAATTCCAGATCAGCAGATGAAGACACAGCTGCATTTGGCTATCAGTGGGATGGGAGTGATGCAGCTGCATATGGCACAATGTGGACCACCATCATTGTTTGTTTTTACCCCCATGCTTTTTGACAAAAAATGGGTCCGTCCGTCACATGGGTCAGTCCGTCACATTAGAAGTTGGTGAAGTGGTTTTTTTTTTGTTTGTTTTTTTTGAAATTCCAACTTCTTTCCTGGAAGTCCTTGCAGTGTTCATATGTTTTATACCTCTCCCACCTCCTCCAAGCCCTCCCCCTCCCACATTTCTCCCGATGTCCCTGCTCTCAAATGTTGTGTTTGTGTCCTTCTCCCTCTCTCCCCATCTTGTCTGCCGCTCCCCTTATTTTTTGTGTTTTATGTGTCGGTTTGACTTTTTGTGTGATTAATGTTAGCTCTTTCACGAACCTCGATCTTGTATACAAAAAAAACAAACAAACACTATCACCTCCTAAATGGTTGTGCAGAAATTCACCAAACTAGGTAGTTATGATCACCACATGGCAAGAAGGTGTGAGCAGTATCATATTGGCGAAGTCCCCTGGGCGGGGTCAAAAGCTAAAAAATGCAATTACGGGCACATAAAAAAGAAATAAAACATCGAAAATAATTGGCTGGAACCATTAGCTGCCCATAATAACCTCCAAATACAACAGATAGCAGGGGAAATTAAAAAAACTATAATGAGGCCAACAACAGAAGAAAGCAAAATCAACAGTTTGAAAACAATCCAAAAACGTTATACAGAGAACTAGGGAAACAAACAAAATGTGTCAAGCCCCCCCTAAAAAAAAAAGAGGATCATGAAAAATTCTGGAAAGGGATATACAAAGATGAAAGAGAACACAGCAAGGAAGCAGATCGGATCCGAAACCTGGAAGAGAAGAAACAACATCCCGAGGAAATGCCTCCAGTAATAATTGATGCAGAAAAGATAAGACACCAATTTGCAAAGATGGCAAACTTCAGAAGCCCTGGCCTAGATGGGATACCAAACTTTTGGTTAAAGCAACTGTATGCTTTCTACCCTCACTATGCTGAAGCATTTAACATCGCCAAAGGGGAACAGCCAATGGATGAATGGTTCACAGAAGGCAACACTCTTCTAATCCCAAAATCTAATGAAACCCATCCACCCCACAAGTATAGACCGATAACATGCTCACCAACAGCACACAAACGTTTAACAGGATTAATTACCGATGAAATTTACGAACACCTCACTCAACAACCAGGAGCTTTAGAGACAGAACAGAAAGGATGCAAGAGAGGGTGATAGACCATTTGTTATGAAACAAGACCATACTCGAAAATTGCAAGGTTCGACAAACCAACTTATCCACAGCCTGGATAGATTACAAAAAAGCCTTTGATAGTGTCCCACATTCATGGATTATAAAATGCATGCAAGTATACAAAGTTAACCCCCAAATAGTCACACTGATAGAGAAAGCAACGATACTCTGGAATACAACAAAATACTACCTCACGTGGAAGGAAAAATTGAAATACCAGAAGTAAAGATACGACGTGGTATCTTACAAGGTGACAGCCTTTCCCCCCTCCTGTTATGTCTGGCTCTGGACCCACTGAGTAACCTCATCAATTAACAAGAACATGGATACAATCAAACGTGCAACAGAAAAATGACCAAAGAACCTCGAAAGGTGACAAATCTACTGTACACGGATGATCTAACACTGTTTGCACCGAATGATGACAAATTGGCAGATCAACTGAAACTAGTGAAGTGCTACTTGGAGGACATTAAAATGGAATTTGGTCTTGACAAATGCGCCAAATGCACAATTCTGCGTGATAAAACAAAAATAACACACAATGTCTCAATCGATGAAAGTACAACAATACAGGAACTAGAAAACGAAGTATCCTACAAATACCACAGAATAGAAGAAGGTCCCCAGGTACAACACAAAAAATTCGTAAAATAATCAGCAAAGATTACCTGCACAGAATAAGACTATTTCTGAAGTAATCCCTCTCTCCAATTAACAAAATCAAAGCTATAACCAACTTACAGTACCGATATTCCAGTATAGTTGTGCAATTATAAACTGGCAACAATCGGAGATCAACAACTTAGACACCAAACGAAGGAAACTTATAACCATTCATAAACTATTCGACAAACACCAATGCATTCCGAGGTTTTACTTGCCAAGACGAGAAGGAGGAGGCGGTCTGATGGAGCTTAACCAAGTGCACAGAACAGCGTGTGTCGGACTAGCGGATTATGTGAAAAGCTCAACAGACTCTCAAATGGGATTTGTACACGAGCAAGAAAACAAGTCTGAAAAGGTATCCTTAATACATTGAGCAACAAACTTCCAAAAACAGGTGCAAGTGAAGGATACGACAAAGGAAAACAAAACAAATACAGCCCCATTGATAGCAAATAAGAAAAAGGAAAACTACAAAAAGAAATATCAGCAGATATACTCTGACAAATGGGAGCATGACAAAAGAGCAAGCAGATTTTAGGAAAGAGCTTGACAGAACATGGATCGACAAGGAAGGCTCATTGGAATGGCTAAGAAGAGGTCAAATGAATTGGGATGGAAAACGAGTCATCATAATTGCCCAAGACCAGGGACACCACACTGATGGCTTTAATAAAATGGCGGGATTGAGCCAATTGGACAAATGCAGGTTTTTGTGGAGTAGAAACAGAAAGTACCAGTCACCTCCTTTCAGGATGTAAAAAACTCATGTCAAAAACAGTTGCATGCAGAAAGACATGAGAGAATATGTAGAGTAATCTACTGGCACATCTGACATCTGTAAACATTTCAACATTCCAGTTCCAGAACAATCATGGAAACAAACACAAACCAAATTCGATCCTTGAAAATGAACATACAGTGCTCACGCATGACAAGATGATCCCATCAAGTGTAGACATTGCAGGCGGAGTATTGAGACTGGACATAGTGCTCAAAAAAAAAAGAAGAAAAAAAAGACAGCACTATTAATTGAGGTTTCAGTTCCCAACGACTTTGGACGAAACTAAATGCTTCAGAAACCAAGAAAATGCACAAATACGAGGATCCGGATACGAGAAAATTTTAATTTTTACAAGTGATTCTTCAACATTGAGTGATAGGGCCAAAAACGATATATAGTCCGGCAGCTAAGCTAAATATAGCATAACAATTGTGCATTTTGTGAGGAAAGCACCAAATTTGGCGCACTAGTAGACTATCATATTATGAAAAGATCTGGATATTGAGCCATCTCAGATTCAGAGATTTGATTTTTGCAAGATTTGCAGATTTTGCAGATTTGCAAGCTGAGATTGCAACGCCAGGGACGGCTGACTCCTTCCTGCGAGCTGCCCACGTCACCCGCACAAGAAGAGCTCATCTGCAGCGGCACTGCACATCCTGCAACACCGTGCGTATGAACGCCACTGTATGACATATGCTGATGATGCAGAAGACCTGCCTGAGTTCGAAGACTGGTGTCACCAGAGAGGAGAAGACATTCCCAACTTTCAGTACTGGGCAACTGTGCTGGAACTAGAGATGTTGGTACTGGTCTACGTGCGTTCTCTGCGGCAGGCTTCATTCACGATGTACCTTGATGCCCTGACGGAACTGGTCCCATGGTTCCATGCCTTAGACCACACACACTATGCCAGGTGGGTCCCTGTTCACCTGAGGGACATGGTTGCACTCCCAATGAAGCACCCAGATGTAGCCAGAGAATTCAGGGCTGGCAACTTCACTGTACAGAAGATGAAGAAGGTGTTCTCTTCGATCCCAATCGACCAGGCGCATGAACAGAATAACGCCTGCATCAAAAGAGATGGTGGAGCAGTCGGCCTCACTGACAACCCAAGTGCCCTGCGGCGTTGGATGATTGCCAGGCCAGAAGTTGCCAGGGCCATAGAAGAGTTCCAAGATGGCCATCAACACTGGGGGAGGCGAGAGGACACGTCATCACGACCAGACACCAAGTGTGCAGACCTCTTTCGCCAAGGATGTCCGCGCCCTTGTCAGCGTCATAGAAGAGCTTGGCAACCCCTTTGAGGAAGAGAGCATGGATCTGGTTGTCCTTGACACAAAGGAAATTGCAGGTCCTGCTGCAGTTGAGACTGTCAGGAATGTGAAGAAGATTGGCCAAGAGCAGTTCCAGGCTTTCACCAGAGAATGCCTGGTGGAAAGGACCAAGCCAATTGATGATGCAATTCGTCGGAACAAGCTGAAGGTGTCATTTTGGAAAATGGCTGCCACAGCCATCAGGGGCTGAATTTGAGATGGCCCAATATCCAAATTTGTTCATAATAGGATAGTCTACTAGTGTGCCAAATTTGGTGCTTTCCTCACAAAATGCACAATTGTTATGCTAAGTTGCCCCACTAATATAGCATGATATTTCAAAAAGTTGTGGATGACTTATGACAAAACTAGGTTTTGTTGATAGGTGACACTATGAAGTTGATAGGTGACAATAACAAGCCAATCAGATTTTGGTTCAGGTCCGGATCCAGACCCGACCTATCAATGGGATACCAAAAGGTAAACTGTTCAACCTGACAGAGGTATGCTCTCTACAGATTGTCATTCCAGTTTTGTCTGTTAACCTAACATATTGTCATGTCGCCGGTGATTAAGATCACTGGCGGCAGATGCCGAACAGTTTTAACTCTGAGCCGGTCAAGCAGAAAATTGGCTGTCAGTTCGTCGTGCACGGGCGAAGGAAACCAGGGTGCTTACCTGCACAGACCAAAGCCAATGGGTTTATTCCTCAAACCCACAAACACAGAAACGAGATAAGGAAAATCAACAATACAATAATGAAAAATGCCACAATAAGAAATTTAATGAAATAAAGGTAAGACAATAAAAATAAAGGCCGAGGTAAAACTATAAATCTAACTCGAAGGACCCTCCATGCCGACACAAATACAGACAAGGTGAAAGATAAACGAAAAATAAATGTTCTTAGTTGGACAACACTCAGCTCCGGCCTCAACGAGGACTTTTGGATGCTTTGTGGTCATTGAACAGGTACGGTCGGTCGGCGAAAGGACTGAGCGTTGACGCGTCCACAATGGCGCCAGTCAACCACGCGAGCACCCCGAGCCGCGAAGCGGCGGCAATACATCCTCCTCTCACTCCTCGCCAGAAAGCACAGCACGGCCACAGCTCCCCCGAATAGCACCACAGATAAACCACACCTCCTTCCACGTTTATTCCAAGTGGCACAAAGGCTCCGAAATTGGCTCCACCAGCGGCCACGGGCACGAAGCAAGTGTCCGCCAACGCAATCAGGACCAAAGCGAGAGAGAGAGAGAGAGAGAGAGAGAGAGAGAGAGAGAGAGAGAGAGAGAGAGAGATTCTTCTTCTCCACCGGCCCGAGCTGCTTGCTCTGACGTCACCACTGGCCAATCACCGAGCTCTCTCGAGTCGTCCCATGTCTCCGCGACCAATGACGAAGCTCGCAGCGTGGCCTGTCCATTATGATCCCTTTGAGGCGGAGTTTAGTCTCTTCGGGAATGTTCGGATTATGTCGGCTGTGGTGTGGCGGGGTTTAGCCCGATGGTGAATGTGCTGGATTTCCATAGGCAACATGTCAGTGTTGTTGGTTAATGGAACTGATTTTTGACGGCCAGCCGTGTGAACATAAAGACGTCGGGGATTGATCACAGGGGGAAGCACACATTGGGGAAACTATCCTTAAACTCTACCTAATTAGCGAGTCTTAACCCCAACCCCCCCCCCCCCCCCCCCCCCCGTGTGAAGAACACATAAACAACCTTAAGCTCACAGTTTCCCTGCTTATGTACATCAAAATGTCTCCTACGCATCCACGGTCCATGCTAAAATTAAACAACCCTATCCCCACTATGGTATGTCATCACCTACCCACCACAAACGTAACAGTATTCACATTTTTGTACACTGCTTCTTTCCTATGCCATTTCCAGGTGCTGCATGATGTCATTGTTGGGCACCGAAGGGGGCTCGGCAATGACACACGCTGAAAGGGAGTACTCAGTTTTCACTCTGGTTTCTTTCTTGTTGTACACCGCACCTTTCCTATGCCATCTCCAGGCGCTGCATAACGTCATTGCCGGGCACCGAAGGGGAATCAGCAGTGCCGCACGCTGAAAGGGAGTACTCAGTTTTCACTCTGGTTGTTTGTTTGTTTGTTTGTCCGGGCGATATCTCAGCCATCCTTTGAGCTAGGAAGCTGAAATTGCGGCACAATAGTGAGCAAGTCCTTTGTCAAAAACAGTATTTTTTGTTTTTTGATTAATCAATTAATTGATTAGTTATTTAATTATTAGCGATTAATTAAGTACTTGTGGCGGGCACAAGGGTTAATAATTCCGCGCACCAGTGGGTGGCGCGAGCGTCCAGGCGGGGAACTGAAATGCATGCCCCGCCTCTCGGCCGATCGGCCACGCCCAGGGGCAAGGTGTGGCCTCGGGACATATACGCGGGCTCTAAGCTCGAGCCCGCCCAGTGCTGATATGCGAGCTTGTAATAAAGACTCGTTTGTATCCACGCGTTGTGGCCTACCTCTCTGGCAATCGAGTCGTGTGTGCACAGCACCACATACTTATACATTTCCTTTCTCTTCTGGCCATTATGTCAGGCACCTTTTGAGTTAGGAAGCTGATATTTCGACATGACAATGACCAAGTGATTTGGCTGTAAAGGATATTTTTGATTATTTATTAATCAATTAATTGATTAGTTATTTAATTATTAGCGATTAATTAAGTACTTATACATTTCCTTCCTCTTCTGGCCATAAGGGCGAGAAAAATATATTTCCGGGTTCTGGTCAGCGCGCGCATCGATTTTGACCCTGCGCGTCAACATTTTTTTTTTCAATTTGGTATCGACGTTCGCGCACGGTCCTCTCCTACAAAACCGCGTTTAGTTTGTCCAAATCCGACCAGCCGTTCCAAAGTTACGAGTAGTTTTGTGTGCCGTGACGTCATGAATCCAATAGTGAAGTTGCATGTGACGTCATCGTCTTATGGTGACCGCTTGGGTGGAAAAACATTGCTTCTGCCAACACATGTAATGGCGGCAATTTGAAAACCCTCACATATAAATTGCCCCCTACACGATGGTAAAGAGATGTTGTGCTGTCGGATGTACAGCCCGATTTCATAAGGGATCGGGCTTGTCATTCTACTGTATTCCGGACGACACAACGCTGAAACCGATTCATAGCTGCCTTGACTGCAGATCTCAGGTGAGAATATGGCTCATGAGGTTGTTACCTTCGCTCGCGAAGCGAAAAGCAGGATTACGCATTTGGTTACGTACATATGGAGTGTGTGTGGCGTACTTGTGGAGTGTGTGTGTGGTGCGAGTGTGGCATACGTGTGGCGTACTTGTGGTGTACGTGTGGAGTGTGTGTGGCATACGTGTGGCGTCCTTGTGGAGTGTGTGTGGCGTACTTGTGGAGTGTGTGTGTGGCGTACTTGTGGAGTGTGTGTGTGGCGTACTTGTGGAGTGTGTGTGGCATACGTGTGGGGTGTGTGTGGCGTACGTGTGGAGTGTGTGTGGCGTACGTGTGGTGTGTGTGTGGCGTACTTGGAGTGTGTGTGGCGTACGTGTGGTGTGTGTGCGGCGTACTTGTGGTGTACGTGTGGAGTGTGTGTGGCATACGTGTGGAGTGTGTGTGGCGTACTTGTGGAGTGTGTGTGGCGTGCGTGTGGTGTGTGTGTGGCGTACGTGTGGTGTGTGTGTGGAGTACGTGTGGAATATGTGTGGCGTACGTGTGGAGTGTGTGTGGCGTACGTGTGGAGTGTGTGTGGCGTACGTGTGGAGTGTGTGTGGCGTACGTGTGGAGTGTGTGTGGCATACGTGTGGAGTGTGTGTGGCATACGTGTGGAGTGTGTGTGGCATACGTGTGGAGTGTGTGTGGCATACGTGTGGAGTGTGTGTGGCATACGTGTGGAGTGTGTGTGGCATACGTGTGGAGTGTGTGTGGCATACGTGTGGAGTGTGTGTGGCATACGTGTGGAGTGTGTGTGGCGTACGTGTGGAGTGTGTGTGGCGTACGTGTGGAGTGTGTGTGGCGTACGTGTGGTGTGTGTGTGGCGTACGTGGCGTACGTGTGGTGTGTGTGTGGCGTACTTGGCATACGTGTGGAATGTGTGTGGCGTACGTATGGAGTGTGTGTGGCATACGTGTGGAGTGTGTGTGGCGTACGTGTGGAGTGTGTGTGGCGTACGTGTGGAGTGTGTGTGGCGTACGTATGGAGTGTGTGTGGCATACGTGTGGAGTGTGTGTGGCGTACGTGTGGAGTGTGTGTGGCGTACGTGTGGTGTGTGTGTGGAGTACGTGTGGAATATGTGTGGCGTACGTGTGGAGTGTGTGTGGCGTACGTGTGGAGTGTGTGTGGCATACGTGTGGAGTGTGTGTGGCATACGTGTGGAGTGTGTGGGGCATACGTGTGGAGTGTGTGTGGCGTACGTGTGGAGTGTGTGTGGCGTACGTGTGGAGTGTGTGTGGCGTACGTGTGGTGTGTGTGTGGCGTACGTGGCGTACGTGTGGTGTGTGTGTGGCGTACTTGGCATATGTGTGGAGTGTGTGTGGCGTACGTATGGAGTGTGTGTGGCATACGTGTGGAGTGTGTGTGGCGTACGTGTGGAGTGTGTGTGGCGTACATGTGGAGTGTGTGTGGCGTACGTATGGAGTGTGTGTGGCATACGTGTGGAGTGTGTGTGGCGTACGTGTGGAGTGTGTGTGGCGTACGTGTGGAGTGTGTGTGGTGTACGTGTGGAGTGTGTGTGGCATACGTGTGGTGTGTGTGTGGCGTACGTGGCGTACGTGTGGTGTGTGTGTGGCGTACTTGGCATACGTGTGGAGTGTGTGTGGCGTACGTATGGAGTGTGTGTGGCGTATGTGTGGTGTACTTGTGGTGTACGTGTGGAGTGTGTGTGGCGTACGTGTGGAGTGTGTGTGGCGTACTTGTGGAGTGTGTGGCGTACTTGTGGAGTGTGTGTGTGGCATACTTGTGGAGTGTGTGTGTGGCGTACTTGTGGAGTGTGTGTGGCATACGTGTGGAGTGTGTGTGGCGTACTTGTGGAGTGTGTGTGGCGTACGTGTGGTGTGTGTGTGGCGTACTTGTGGTGTACGTGTGGAGTGTGTGTGGCATACGTGTGGAGTGTGTGTGGCGTACTTGTGGAGTGTGTGTGGCGTACTTGTGGAGCGTGTGTGGCATACTTGTGGAGTGTGTGTGGCGTACGTGTGTGGCGTACATGTGGCATACTTGTGGAGTGTGTGTGGCATATGTGTGGAGTGTGTGTGGCGTACGTGTGGAGTGTGTGTGGCGTACGTGTGGAGTGTGTGTGGCGTACGTGTGGAGTGTGTGTGGCGTACGTGTGGAGTGTGTGTGGCGTACGTGTGGAGTGTGTGTGGCGTACGTGTGGAGTGTGTGTGGCGTACGTGTGGAGTGTGTGTGGCGTACGTGTGGAGTGTGTGTGGCGTACGTGTGGAGTGTGTGTGGCATACGTGTGGAGTGTGTGTGGCATACGTGTGGAGTGTGTGTGGCATACGTGTGGAGTGTGTGTGGCATACGTGTGGAGTGTGTGTGGCATACGTGTGGAGTGTGTGTGGCGTACGTGTGGAGTGTGTGTGGCGTACGTGTGGAGTGTGTGTGGCGTACGTGTGGAGTGTGTGTGGCGTACGTGTGGAGTGTGTGTGGCGTACTTGTGGAGTGTGTGTGGCGTACTTGTGGAGTGTGTGTGGCGTACTTGTGGAGTGTGTGTGGCGTACTTGTGGAGTGTGTGTGGCGTACTTGTGGAGTGTGTGTGGCCGTGGCGTACGTGGTGTGTGTGTGTGGCGTACGTGTGGTGTGTGTGTGGCGTACTTGTGGCATATGTGCGGAGTGTGTGTGGCGTACGTGTGGAGTGTGTGTGGCGTATGTGTGGTGTACTTGTGGCGTACGTGTGGAGTGTGTGTGGCATACTTGTGGAGTGTGTGGCGTACTTGTGGAGTGTGTGGCGTACTTGTGGAGTGTGTGGCGTACTTGTGGAGTGTGTGGCGTACTTGTGGAGTGTGTGGCGTACTTGTGGAGTGTGTGGCGTACTTGTGGAGTGTGTGTGGCGTACGTGTGGAGTGTGTGTGGCGTACGTGTGGAGTGTGTGTGGAGTGTGTGTGGCATATGTGTGGCGTACGTGTGGAGTGTGTGTGGCGTACGTGTGGAGTGTGTGTGGCGTACTTGTGGCGTATGTGTAGAGTGTGTGTGGCGTACTTGTGGCGTACGTGTGGAGTATGTGTGGCGTACTTGTGGAGTGTGTGGCGTACCTGTGGAGTGTGTGTGGTGTATGTGTGGAGTGTGTGGCATACATGTGGCGTACTTGTGTCGTACGTGTGGAGTGTGTGTGGCATACATGTGGAGTGTGTGTGGCATATGTGTGGAGTGTGTGTGGAGTGTGTGTGGCGTACGTGTGGAGTGTGTGTGGCGTACGTGTGGAGTGTGTGTGGCGTACGTGTGGAGTGTGTGTGGCGTACGTGTGGAGTGTGTGTGGCGTACGTGTGGAGTGTGTGTGGCATACGTGTGGCGTACTTGTGGCGTACGTGTGGCATACGTGTGGCATACTTGTGGAGTGTGTGTGGCATACGTGTGGCGTACTTGTGGTGTACGTGTGGCGTACTTGTGGAGTGTGTGCGGAGTACTTGTGGCGTACGTGTGGAGTGTGTGTGTGGACTGTGGAGTGTGTGTGGCGTACTTGTGGGTCCACATGGGTTCACAGGCAGATGGCAGCCTCAGTTTCTCGCAATACCGCAAAAACGCCTCAACGGGCAAGCTACGGGCATAAACTGACAGGTCCGTCTGATCAAACGACAGCTTTCCCGCCATGTTGTTTATGCCACCCAGGATGGCGGCCGGAACCGGTTGCCATGGACGACGCTGACGCGATGCAAGGCCTCTATCGGCTGGATATTGTAATTTATTAAAACGATGACGTTCTTTGTCGGGTTCGTGTGAAGCAACCAGAAGGCCTAGAGAGCTGCGGGTGGTCTCGTTAGTTAGAACTGGATCCTATCTCGTTTGTCATGAAGTTGTAAGTGTCTGTGATAATCTGGTGGACTGGGAGAAGAGATCATGGGAGACCATCGGCCTGTTAGACCACTTGCGCATGCGCAGTGTTGACGCGATCGACGCATTGGAATGTTTGACGGTACGGCGAGGCGATCTCGAGAACGAAATGGCAGTCTATAATGTGCTTGAAGAGCTTAATTTTCAGAATAAATACATTTTATGCAATATGTAATATGTATGTATTGTATGTAATATGTAATATGTAATATGTATGTAATATGTATGTAAATAACTTAAGCTTGTGTTCATTATTTACAAAAAGGCCTACCAGTCCCATTGGCTGTCTTTAATTTCTCTCTGGACGGCACCACAGCAGATGAGGAGGACCGCAAGGCATGAGGACACAAAAAAAAAACCTCTAAATGTGCAATCCATGCTTTTCAAAAAAAACCAAAAATAAACCGCATCGCCGCATCAATTCTGGAACTTTGGTCTGACCAGAGACCAGCAATATATATTTTTTGGCCTTATCTCAGGCACCTTTAGAGTTAGGAAGCTGATATTTGGACATGCCAATGATCAAGTGATTTGGCTGCAAAGGCTATTTTTGATTTATTGATTCATCAATTAATTGATTAATTAATTTATGGATTAATAAATTTTTATTTTTTTATTTTTTATTAATGACATTTAATTAGATTTCTAAAAGTTACATCTTCGGATGAAGCACAAGTGGTTTAGTTATGCTATTAGCCAATTGATTAATGAAAATATTTTATGACAATCTTTTATTGATTTTAATTATGCAATGCGCAATGCGAATTCTATTTAAATCAACATGCTAATTAATAATTATATTTTAAAAAATAACCACCTTTAGAGGCCATTTTTCCCGCAAAGCGGGGGTTGGCCTTTTTCGGGAACCGTGGTTGTTGTTTTTTGGTCCCCTTTTTGAAGCAATGTTTTACGGCCGGATGCCCTTCCTGACGCCAACCCTTTTTGCCGCCTTTAACCACAAACAGGGAATTACCAGTGAACTGGTACTCAATTAGCCGACCTCGGAAGGATGACAGGCTGAGTCAACCCCCCTGGCGTTAATTCAGGGATCGACCGGGATTCGAACCCAGGATCCTAGGATCCTAAGCCGGCACCCTAGCCGCTAGCCCAACACCAGGGTTTGCTAATTAGCAGGTTCTATTCTCTGGGGCCGTAGGCGCCCCGGCAATGCCGCACGAGAGGATGTTATTTACTTATTTGGCATGAGGGCAGTGTACTTTGAATGTATCTGTACTTGTTTTGCATTTTTTTGCTTTATCACTTTGTAGTTTGTGAAGACTATATATATGTCTTAAGTTTGATTTGAAAGCATCATGAAATAAGCTCATATGGCATAAAAATGTGAAAACTTTGGATGGGGTGAATGCTTTTGCAGGCCACTGTATGCATCGTAGGCTCTAGAGGAAAAATATGAAGCAAGCGTCAGTACCTAACCCAGATGGATCAAGAGGGTAATTGTTGAAAGCTTTTTATGGCACTTCGAGAGCTCTTTTGTGCGTTTCAAGAAGATGAATTAGAAACAAAGCAAAGATCGTGCAAGTCAGAATGTAGGCCAATGCGTCCCAGGGAAGTCGTGCCGCTGCTCGTTCTCGGAGCTTCGCTCCAGAGTAACTAGTCTTCTACTCCGTCTCTCAGACAAAACAGGCAGACAGGCTCTTCTCTCCTCTGTTTCTCTGGGTGCAAGTCAGTTGTGATCTTCGGTATGCTCTGGCATTTATTGGATCTGGGTAAGGCATGGCTTTTGGAGGGAGGGAAGGGAGGGGGGAAGGGGAGAAGAGGGGAAAGGGTGGCGAAGCATCCCCGCAACACTCTGACCCCTGCGTGTCGCTTCGTCATTGACCCGCGCATCCCATAGCTTTTCGGAGGAACGGTCTTGGTGGTGCTGCAGTGGCACAATGTGGGTACACACCCAGTGCTGGAATTGCCTTGTAAATGGCTTTGGAACATAATGTGGGTACTGCAAGACATGTTGCGTTATGTGCATGGTTTGCGCTGTGGGGAGGTGCAGGGAAGGAGAGGTTTGAGAGGGAAATGGTGAGAGGGGTTGGAATAGATTGATAAAGAGGGGGATTTCAAGAGAGTGCCGAATCACAAAGGGGCTAGAACCTGCTAAACACACACAATGCATTTTCCATGTCCCTATTACGAGGGGAAAGGTAACCTAACTAAACCCAATTACTCATGAGATATCTAACTGATGATCCATTATGTGTTGAGTGCTATTCTCTGGGGTCTTTCCATAACTGCAACAATACAAAATGACATAAAAGGCATACCAGAATGGATAACAACTCCGGTTGTCAATGAATGTAGAGTGGGACCAACTGTTGTGATCTGTGGCAATTCTGCGAAAATAAAATAATCATCATCATCTGTCCCGGTGTGTACCCCGGTTTAGATTAGGTACACCGTATCCTGCGCATCGTAAGAGGCGACCAAGGGTTGGCGTCAGGAAGGGCATCCGGCCATAAAAAAACATTGCCTCAAACAGGGAACCACGATTGACATGGGGCCCGCAAGGCTAACCCCCGCTCTAGCGGGGAAAAATGGCCTTAAAACGATCATTCATATTTTCATTCAATCATCATCATCTGCCGATGGTGTCATGGTTTCTTGAATTTTTTTGTATTCAATGTCGAGGCTCTTGAAGGAGCAAGAACAGAATGGATGAGTACATAAGAGAAAAGGACCAGTAGAAAGAGGGAGGGGTAAAACACCAACAGCAGTGTTGAAGGGACAAAATAGAGAAAGACTTGAATAATTAAGGGATGTGGGGAGGAATGAAGGCAAAAGGGAAGACAAGGAGGGATGGGGGACAAGATGGATACAGCTGCAAAACTCTCAGGAAGGAAACTTGAAAAGAGGTGAGATCGATGAATTAACTCGGTTTGAAAAGATCATGGTTTTGAAATGCCAACTGTGAAACAAAGGATGTATCCATTCTACTGCATAAGCGTAATGAACTCCGTGAAGTCATGGAACGTGTTACTAAAGATTACCGACAGTTAAATTAATCCCTAACCTCTCTTGGGATAGCAGAGGCATTCATTCGTAAAGTAAGATCAGCTAGAGCAAGACAATCTACAGCTGCTCAGAAAAGTTACAGAATGGGTTTGTGGTATTGAGCTAGAGCAATTAGAGACTAAATCAAGGGCTTCTGGAACATCAAATAAAAGCAGATAGCTGATGGAATGGAGGAATTTTTCACAGGCATCAAATCTATCCATGCGTGTGGATGCAGCAGCTCAAGCGGCAGCTTTGAAGGTAAGGTTGGAGTTTATAGACTTTGAAGCTCAAAAAAATGGTCGAGCTTGAAATGGGCCAAACCCTGAAAGAATTGGACATGGCTGAAGCCAAGCTGGAGGTAATAGCTGGGGCTGAGACAGACACTGGTGACCTTGAGAGACATGAGAGTATAGACTATAGAGGTACCAACTGTTCCAAACAGTGACATCGTTCTTGGCACCATCTCTTAATGGTGAAGAATCACTTTGAAAATTGTAGTAGTATCCAGATCTGATACTGGTGTTGTCCCTGGTGTTGGGCTAGAGGCTAGGGTGCCGGCTTAGGATCCTAGGATCCTGGGTTCGAATCCCGGTCAATCGCTGAATTAACGCCAGGGGGGTTGACTCAGCCTGTCATCCTTCCGAGGTCGGCAAATTGAGTACCAGTTCACTGGTAATTCCCTGCTTGTCGTTAAAGGCGGCAAAAAGGGTTGGCGTCAGGAAGGGCATCCGGCCGTAAAACATTGCTTCAAAAAGGGGACCGAAAAACAACAACAACCACAGTTCCCGAAAAAGGCCAACCCCCGCTTGCGGGGAAAAATGGCCTCTAAAGGTGGTTTTTTATCCAGATCTGAATTGAGATCTTCACCAAAATCGAATCAACTGATCCTCATCACACACCCAACCTGTCCACCAAATTTCGTCCAAATCCGTCAACAACTTCTTCAGATATCCTGTTCACAGACAGACAAACAGGGCAGACAGGACAGATAGGGGTGAAAACATAACCGCTGTCCACCTTTAGTGGCGGAGGTAATAATGTGAAATGCATACCAGTAGGGGAAGGAACACCGGTTGTTGATGAATGTAGAGTGGAATGAACTGTTGTGGTGGTCTCAAGCAATTCTGTGTGAAAATGGAATTGAACGTCGTCAACATCATATTCTCCCAAAACGTCTGAATTGTTCTTTCTGCAATCTTATTCGTTCTTTTGCATTTTTTTTTTTTTCATTTCAGATTGGACGTTTCTGGTATATGATTAAATTAGGTTCCAAGCATTATGGACATTGATGTTTACTATTCTTTATTTACGCGTCCAATAATTATTTGTTGTACTCTAAAGTGGAAGTTTCCAGGCACATCAATTGTTGTGCATTTCACACTACAACGAAGAAGCACAAATACACGAGTATTTACCTTTTTAGAGAGATTAGAGTACCAGTTCACACAAAGAATGCATGTGCCGTACATATACACTTGCCAGCCGCACCGTAGCGAGTAAGTAGCAAGCAATGCACTTGCCCAGTACGTGTAGCGGATTCAACGTAAAAAAAACAAAAACATTTTTCAACATAAAAATCGCTATTTGAAGGCGATTTTAAAATATTTCTCAAAATCTGCAAGCTTGGTTAAAGCAGAGCTTGATACAGCACCTGTCCATGCCACTAATGTGGAAATGTTGAAAGCTGATACGGGTAAAAGTCCCCCACTAGCTTGTGAAGAGAGCGATGTCGAGGCCAGAGATCGGAATGAATAGAAATATCCAATGCTGCAGGAGATCATTAATTTACTAATCTCTGCATCAAGTTAACTATTGATTTGATTGCTTTGCTGTACTTTTCCGTCGTATTTTGAAATCCGAATTTCATTGGTGCTGGACATTCATCAGGGCTACATTGGTTCTGTATGATTTACACCAGGTTGGTGAACCTTGGTTGGTGAACACCAGGCTGGTGTTCATAATAAAGAACGTTTTCATGCCTGTTTTTCTTCGGTTCTCATTACACTGCAAGTTATTTTCTCCCGATGTAAACATTCCTTGGGATTTTACATGGTTAACATCATAAACACCGTCTTTGTGCCTGTGTCCTGCGCTCACTCCGCAAAATTAAAAGCACGCGAACACGTTTTAACGTCGCTCAGAACGAAAACCTTTCACCTCTACATTATTTGTTTTCAGTTTTGACTCCATGTACCTCAGAGTTTTTTTTTCTTTGAAAAGATGATCTTTCCTTAGTTGACATGGCCTTTTGTTGCACGATTTGTTTGCGGTTTTCTCTGACAAGAGGGTGATTTCGGAGGATGATACTTGGGGAGGAACAAAGCATGGAGAGAGCTGAGGGTGCAAGACTATAAAGGAGATGGTAGACGACAGAGAGTGATAGCGAGTAGAGAGTAGAGCACCGAGTAGAGCACAGAGTAGAGCGCCGAGTAGAGCACCGAGTAGAGCACCGAGTAGAGCAGAGAGTAGAGCAGAGGGTGCAAGACTATAAATGAGATGGTAGACGACAGAGTGATAGCGAGTAGAGAGTAGAGAGTAGAGCACCGAGTAGAGCACAGAGTAGAGCACCGAGTAGAGCACCGAGTAGAGCAGAGAGTAGGGCAGAGAGTAGAGCAGAGAGTAGAGCAGAGGGTGCAAGACTATAAATGAGATGGTAGACGACAGAGTGATAGCGAGTAGAGAGTAGAGAGTAGAGCACCGAGTAGAGCACAGAGTAGAGCACCGAGTAGAGCACCGAGTAGAGCAGAGAGTAGGGCAGAGAGTAGAGCAGAGAGTAGAGCAGAGAGTCGAGCAGAGAGTCGAGCAGAGAGTCGAGCAGAGAGTCGAGCAGAGAGTAGAGCAGAGAGTAGAGAGTAGAGCAGAGATAGAGAGTGACCACCGACCTGTCTACGATGGCAAAGTGATAGACCCATAGATTCATCGTGGGATATTCCAATTAATCTTTAAGACCTTGGTTTCGACGGTGTCAAGCAGAGCAAGATGTGAGGCAGGGGAGCCAGCATAGAGGGGAGAGCAGTACTCCATTAAGCTGTGGGTGAAGGCCTTGTAGGTGGATAGAAGTTCAGGTGTGCCAAAGAAAGATATTGTACGACAGAGGATGCCCAGTGTGCCCAATAAAAAAAAAAAAAAAAAAAAAAGCATTGCCTCAAACAGGGAACCATGATTGTCATGGGGCCCGCAAGGCTAACCCCCACTCTAGCGGGGAAAAATGGCCTTAAAACAATCAATCATTCATTCATTCATTCAGAGGATGCCCAGTCGGCGGCTGGCTTTGGAGGCCAGCTTTGAAATGTGGTTTGCCAAAGAAATATCTCGGCTGATAGTGAGACGCAGGAGTTTGAATGGCTCAACTTCCTCAAGAGGATTGTGAAGAAAGTAGATGGGAGGGTTTGTCTGACAGTTTGGTATGACAGGAAGGGTGAACACAAAGAGTGAAGGATTTTGTGCCACAGATCCAACTTCATCTGGAAGATTGATTCTATTAATCATATATATTAAGGATGAATGCCTACCATGAACAGCCTGTTGTTGGCGTCATTGTTATGGTGGTTGGATTAAGAACTTGGGGTCCCAAGTTCAAGCACGACACACCATTAAACAAGTGGGTTGACTTTGCCTGTCATCCTTCCAAGGTCGGCAAAACGAGTACCAGCCTACTGGGAAGAAATGCATTTGAGTATCCTGCGTCGAAGTACCAATCTGTCCAGGGTTGTGCCCTCCAGCCAAGGAAAAAAACACCTTGGCAGCACTATGCGTCTGAAGATGCAAAAGCAGTGGTTCTTCTTCTGCTTCACTGAAGTGACTGATTCAGGTGATTCAAGCTATCAAAGGCAGACAAGGTATGTCGAACAAGAAGTAATTTATTATTACAAAACTTCTCTTTGCAGAACAAAGTCTCCCATCTCTTCATGAAGTGTCAAAATGCCCTTTACTCAGAACTCGTCCTTATAGAGCCACCAGATTTTGTTGATTCAAAAGAAGAATCTCGTACTCATATTCACCATCAATCCATCGCAGAGCCCTCAAAGAGAGGACTATTCATGTACCTATATGACATGTGCCTCAATGAAGTTTGCTGCTTGCTTGAGGACATCAATCACAACATGAAAGGACACTAGCAATGCCCTTGGTGGTGGATCACACATTGAGTGACATGTACTCAACCTTCTGCTGAACGCCAGATTGTGTATCCATCAGTCCTCTCTCACTGTAGTTACATGTATACATAAAGGGTTTTCCCTACTCAATACCTTTATTTTTAAGAAAATGATTAACTTTGCTAAATATGTTTTGCGTTTTTAAGTGATCGATTGGAGATCTGCACAGAATATAAATTCATCCTTAACATCCCTGTCATTAACCTAACACATGAACACAATAAAAGCGCTCACAATTAGCAACATCAGTCGTTCAACTGACCATACCAAACACGTCCTGGGACGGCGGCAGGGATTTTCGAAGCTCCACACGGTCTCCACGTTTTTCGAAGTTAAGTCTGTTCACAATTGTATTTTGTCGAAACTGTATTTATCTTTCGGTGTGTGAAGTTATTGTGTGCAACTTTGGTTGTTTCTCGGTGTTTATCTTTCATAAATTGATCGTCTGTTTGCCGTGTCGTGTCTTGAGGCCTTGTACAGTGTGCACTGTACAACCTTGAGGCTTTGTTTTTCTCTCAGCGGTCCGTCTTTTGTGATCCAATAACTTTCGTTCTCTGTATTCCCAGTCTTTTCACCCATAGCCTACTTCCTTGTGTAAATCTCAACTCAAAAAAAAAAAAAATAAAAAAAAAAAAAAATACATTTTCCTTCTCTGTTCTCATTCGTTTATTCATTCTTATTCGTTCGTTCGTTCTTCGACCACGTGTTTCTCCCCCATTTCCCCAGATAGTTTTCACTCATTAACCTTCAATGTTTACACTTTCCCCTCAAGTTATGTATTCCGTCATATTTTATAACACCTTTTTCTTCTTCTTCTTTAAAAGGCTGCTTTCGACTTGCTCACCAAATCAATTCATCCCAAAAAAAATATCCATCTCCTATAGTGCCTTTTTTCTACATTCCCTAAACTCTCCTGCACTCCATCCTCCATCCAGCGTCCTTAAACGTATTTTTAACTCGAAGGTCACAAGAAACTCATTTTGCAATAAATGTTCGTTTCCCATAAATCGTACACTTTCAAAAATCCAATCTCACCCCTCCCCTCCAAATCTTCCCCATAACCCCTCCCCTCCAAATCTTCCCCATCACCCCTCCCCTCCAAATCTTCCCCATCACCCATCCCTTTCAAATCTCCCCCCTTGCCCCCTCCCTCCTAAACTACCCCCTCACCCCTCCCCGCCAAGACGCCCCCTCGCCCCTCCCCTCCTAGACTCCTGCCTCACCCCTCCCCTCCAAATCTCCCCCATATCCCATCCCTTTCAAATCCCTCCCCTTGCCCCTTCCCTCCCAAACTCCCCCCTCACCCCTCCCCTTCAAATCTCCCCACCCTCATTGCTTCTCAATTTCCCCCCTCTCACTCCCCCTCCTCAAAGCGTCCTCCCCGCTTCTTCCCCCTTCAAACTCTCACCTCCATCTCCCCCAACCTTCTGCCTCGCTCTTCCCCCTCCTCAAATAACACCTCATTGTGGCTCACCCAATCACCATCAAACCTTTTGTCCGCCCCATCCTTCCCTTTCTCCGAGCTATTCTGAAATCTCTGACACACCTTCAACAGCTCTCCCTACCTCTTCCACCTCTTCCACATCTTACCCTACCCCTCCCCCTTCCTCTTCATTAACGGTATGGACCTCAAACATCCGGGGCCTTCGTTCAAACTTAACTGATCTCTCCATACAGGTTGCTTCTGTCAAACCAGACGTGATCTGCTTAACAGAAACTTTCCTCCTTTATGATGTCTCTGATTCCATAGTATCTCTCCCGGGCTACTCCCTCCTCCGGTATGATAGACCTGAGCCTCGTCCTGGAGGCGGGGTTGCTATCTTTATCAAAAACTCTTCCTCATTCGCCCTGCACTGCACTCTCTCCACCTCACCCCCAGGAATACCTCTGGCTACGGCTTCCCCTTCGCTCCCACCTCTTGTTCATATGTGTGTTGTACCGTCCACCAAACAGTGATGACTCAATCTATATCTCGCTGTCTGATGATATGGACCAACTTCTATCTACTCATCCCAACTCTCTCTTCCTCATATGTGGTGATTTCAACTGTCATCATGCCAGTTGGCTGGGTGTGGGTACCTCTCTCACCAGCCATGGCTCCTCAGCAAAGGACTTCTGCGACTCACTGGGACTGACACAATCTGTCAATTTCCCGACCCGGATCTCAGTCAACGGAACATCTTCTCTTCTGGACTTGGTTATGACTAACTTCCCTGAAAATGTCTGCTGCTCTTCTTCTGCTCCGATCGGATCATCTGATCATGTCCTTGTTAAAGTGGACATCTCTCTGACCATCCTCAGGGAGCCTGCTCAGCGTCGACGAGTCTGGCATTTCACTCAGGCCAACTGGCACGGTCTTCAAGCAGCCATCAATCATCTGGACTGGTCTCCCATCTCTACCACCTCTGACATCAACTCATCCTGGGAATTCTTCCAAAGTAAATTGCTCTCTCTCATGCACAGATTTATCCCATCTCGTCTTCAGTTGTCATACCCTTCCTCCCGTCCATGGTACACGGAATCTTGTGGTGAGGCTGTTGCCCAGAAACAACTTGCCTTCGTCTCCTGGAAAGCAAATCCAACGGAAGGAAATCTCATTTCCTTTCACAAAGCCCGAAACAAGTGTGTGTCCACCCTCAGGAGAGCCAGGAAACAATATCTCTCTGTTCTCAAGACCGAACCCTCTTATCTGTCTCCCTCTTCCAAATCCTGGTGGCGTCTGGTCAAATCCGTTTCTGGTGTTTGTTCCCCCTCCATCCCCTCCCTTACCTCAAACGGCTACACAGCTGACTCCGCACGTGAAAAAGCTGAATGCCTCAACTCTGTGTTTGCCTCTAAATCTTGTGTCCCAAACCCATCCCTCTCTGTACCCACCATACATAGTCGTACCCTGCTGCTCCTGGACTCCGTGTCCTTTCCTCCTGACAAGGTGGAAAAGTTTCTGTCAACCCTCGACTCTGATTCTGCAACTGGACCCGACGGCATCAGCCCACGGGTCCTAAAATCCTGCTCTGCTGCTCTGTCTCACCCTCTCTCTGTTCTCTTCACCCTCTCTTTTGCTCAAGGTCAACTGCCATCTGCTTGGAAATCAGCCAACATCACTGCTTTGCACAAAAAAGGTGCAAAAACAGATCCTAGCAACTACAGACCAATCAGCCTTCTCCCAATTATCAGCAAAGTCATGGAATCCATCATTGCTTCGGATATGAAATCTTTCCTCTTCTCCAATGGCTTGATCTCTGATCATCAATTTGGTTTCAGACCAGGTCACTCTACTCTGGACATGCTGCTTCTGCTGTCTCAACAATGGATGGAGGTCCTCAATGCCAAACAGGAAATTAGAGCTGTCTCCCTCGACATATCACGTGCCTTCGACACGGTCTGGCACCCCGCCCTGCTCACCAAACTCTCCTCCTTTGGTATCCATGGAAATCTCCACGCATGGCTGGCGGACTTCCTCTCTAGTCGTCGTCAACGTGTGGCCCTGAATGGGTTTCTCTCATCTCCTCTTCCTGTTCAGGCTGGAGTTCCCCAAGGCAGTGTTCTGGGCCCCGTGCTTTTTCTGGTCTTCATCAATGATCTCTCTGACTCTCTCGAAAATCCTCTCTATCTCTTTGCTGATGACTCCACTCTCTGCCGCTCCATTCCTCTTCCCTCAGATCGGCAGTCTGCTGCCTCCTCACTCTCTGAAGACCTGGACAAAATCACAGACTGGTCAAACAAGTGGAACATGTCTTTCAATCCTGACAAATCTCACACTCTTACTATGTCTCTCCGAAAAGATCGACTGGACAACCCTCCCATCTACTTTCTCAACAATCCTCTCCAAGAAGTTCTGTCGCTCAAGATTTTGGGTCTCACTATCTGCCATGATCTTTCTTGGGAAAACCACATTTCCAAGCTGGCCTCCAAAGCCAGTCGCCGACTGGGCATCCTCCGTCGTGCGAAGTCCTTCCTCGGCACACCTGAGCTCCTCACCACATACAAGGCTTTCATCCGCAGCTCAATGGAATACTGTTCTCCCCTATGGGCCGGTGCTCCTGCCTCACACCGAGCTCGGCTTCACGCTGTTGAAACCAAAGCTTTCAGAATTATTGGAATCTCCCGCGATGAAGCTATCTCTGAGGGCCTTTCACTCACTCACCGCAGGCAGGTAGGTGGTCTTTCTGTCTTCTACCGACTCCTCTCCGGCCTTGCACCCCCAGCTCTCTCTGTGCTCTGTCCCCCAAATATTCCTACAGGTCGCACAAGATCTGCCAGCAACCCTCTGATGGTTAAACTGCCGAAATCTCGGCTCTCTGCTCACCTTCACTCTTTCATTCCTCTTTTCTCCCGCCTCTGGAACAAACTCCCTCACTCCCTTCAATCCCACTCCTCCCTCCAGGTCTTTAAAACAGCTGTTCACCACCATCTCTTATCTTCCCCCATCCAAAACCTTGATCTTTTCTACCCCCGCTAATTCACCCCAGATCCACCTTGTTTGAAATTCCAACTTCTTTCCTGGAAGTCCTGGCAGTGTCCATATGTTTTATACCTCTCCCACCGCCCCCTTCCCACGCCCCCCCCCCCCCCCCCAAGCCCTCGCCCTCTCTCAGATCTCTCCATGTCTCTCGGTCACTGCTCTCAAATGTTGTGTTTGTGTCCTTCCCCCTCTCTCCCCATCTTGTCTACCGCTCCCTATGTTATATGTTTTATGTGTCGGTTTGTCTTTCTGTGTGATTAATGTTCGCTCTTTCACGAGCCTCGACCTTGTATACAAAAAAAAAAAAAAAAAAAAAAAAAAAAAAAACAGAATGTTTAATTTTTGCATTTCATAGTATATTTTGACATGGAGAGCATATTAAACCCAGTTTTTAGCAACGCCATTACCAAGCAGAAGTGCCACACTATATTTTCAAGATGACAGGATGAGCTCCTGACTAACCTATTGCTGTTTATCCTTTGCTGTTAGCTGGAGATTAATAACTTTAACCACCAACTCTCAAAACTTTTGCTCACAAGCCGACACCACAAATTCCACTTGGATACAAAAAATGTCATTTGTTAATTCCCACCTTTGCACTCAGGAGGGTTGACATCCCACTCTCCTTCGGTTGTGCAAATCCGATTCTCTCTCCCAAGCAATGTGAAGTCTCCGTCGCACGTATAACGAATGGATACACCATATTCATACTTATCGTGCCTCTCAAAAGAACCATTGGGAATTTGAGGAGGTTCTGCGCATTGCACAGCTGGTGTATAAAAATAAAAGAAAAATAAAATATACATGTTAAAAATGGTCAATCTCAAAACAAAACAGCAAATCCTGATAAGGGGATTTCTAGGAGCTGCAGCTTCAAAGTTCATTCCAAAATCCATCACCTTCCCCAGGCAACCTGTCGAATCAAAATGTACTGCCACACAAAATATAAAAAATACCTACATTTAAAAAAGATAATAATTAGACTAGAGCTTCCAGGGAAGCAGAACTCAAATGAACTGACTGGACAACTTTAAAGTAGGTCAGTTGTCTGTACTAGATTTGACTTAAATGAACAGATCGGGTTGACATGCGATAGCAACCTACCTTGTGTGGTAAGAGTCTCACACACCAAGTTTGATCAAAATCCATAAATATTTATGGACGTTAAAGTCTTAACGTCGTTTCGGAGCCGAAAGCAATATGGCGGCCTATGGCGGCCATTTTGTGACGGATCGGGTTGGAATGCAATAGCAACCTACCTTGTGTGGTAAGGGTTAAACATTCTAAGTTTGATCAAAATCTGTTAATATTTGTGGACGCTGGAGTGCTAACGTCGTTTTCATGACCAAATAAAAATGGTCGCCTAATTCCGCCATTTTTCAACGGATCAGGCTGAAATGTAATACCAACCTGGTCCTTGGGGTAAGGATGCTGCATGTCAAGTTTGATCAGAATCGGTTGAGATTTGTGGACGCTGGAGTGTTAACGTTGAAAAGTTAATGGATGACAGACGACGACGACGGACGACGGAGGGTTCAGTATGTGATGAACTCAACTGGACGGTAGTCCAGTTGAGTTAAAAACTAGAACAGCACTCGGTGGAGAGCATACCTCCACCTGGTTGATCATATTACTCAATGGTGAAAAAATTCACTTGAAAAATTCTACTAGCTGTATCCGGATCTGGATCTTCACCAAAATCGAATCGATTCTTCCTCGTCACACACACAACCGATCCAACAAGTTTCGTCCAAATCCATCCATAACCTTTTGAGATATCCTGCTATGTATCGTTTTGGCCCCATCTCCCAATGGTGAAGAATCATTAAAATAATTATACGAGCCCGATCCGAATCCAGATCTTCACCAAAATCTAATCATTTCGTCCTTGTCACATACGCTACATCTCTGCCAAATTTCGTCCGAATCCATCCACAACTTTGAGATATTTTGTTCACAAACAGACAGACAGGGGTGAAAACAACCCCCATCCACCTTTGGTGGCAGAGGTAAAAACACGACTTCAACTTGGCACATACGAGTAAAAATGTCAGGGCCGCCATATGTTCAGTAGTTGATGCTGAAAACCCACGGAACGCAATTCCAAAGAACGCAGAAAATGCAAATGATCAAAGGCCTGAAACGTACATGCAGTCCCATTACCCCAAGTACGATTGGCATATCTGAAGCAATGATAGTCAGTAGAAATATACAATAAGCACCAATGAGAAATATACAATAAGTACTCTCGTACGTGGCTTCTTAGCACGAGTGATTCATGACAATACAATGAACGAGGCTTCCACAGTTTAGGATATTTGCTGTTGAAAACTTCTATTCAAATAAAGGAGGGATTTCTTTATCATTCTCGAAAAAAAAACAAAAAAAAACGTTATTATTTGTAATCTCAAATGGTCTGGTTCCAGATGGTGATGCAGTTCGAGTTGATTTCCTCAAATCAGCAGGTCGTAATGATCGAGTGTTTTTTTCGATACCAGAGGTAATGATGCTGCTAAAACAGGACTCGATGTATACCAAATATTATTTTCTGGAGAAACAGCACAATGGGAATCTACCATTCTTTAGAAGCTACCACCACCACCACCACCCCCACCCCTTTTTCTACTTCATTATAAAAAAAATACTCCCCCCATCCCTCCCTGCTAATCTACTTGGAAGTAACATGGCAACAATTTTCAGACGATCTGACGGGATGCTGTGTCTGACATTGAATAGGAAATTGACATTCGTGCATTTCTTATGCAAATAGCTGCGTAGTAGACGAATGCCTGCTCTTTTTCAGCACAGGCCAGATCAAAATGAATCTTGTTTTTGGAAAACGATTGTTTAAAAGCACTGCGAATGCACATTTCTCTCTGCTAGGACATGTATATATGCTGCACACGAGATGAAGGAACCATCACTTTCAAGTATCTAATCTAATTCCATTAAAATTAGGTTTGACAGAATGGCCCAGAGGTACAGACACTCGCCACCAAGCGGTCTAGCCTGGGTTTGAATCCTGACCAAGCTATAAACTCATCCCGGTGTTTCACAGGCAGGATGATCTATCAATGTGTTTGCCCACCCTTGGAAGGATGTTAATTGAGCATTCGTACAATGGTCCTTGGGGTACAATGTCTGTCAGCATTATTTGGTGGATCTTGGAGATCCCATCCCATGGGGTCCTTCGCTAAGAGTAAGCGAGCTATTGCCAGCACCCCACACAGATTCCAAATTATTGCCCTAACCTTAGTCAAATGCCAGGCCTGGCCAGGGGTTCGTGAAAGACTCAGGCCGAACTTCTCCCGGCAAACCCCACAAGAACGTGGGAATAATTGTGGTCGTTAAAGAAAAGAGGAAGAAGACTATCGCATTAAAAAATGGTTGTTACAAACTCAAGGTACCAGCTAGGTTTATTTTTTAAACGTTCCACAAAAAAAAGTTTATCTGTGCAAATGTTGTTCATTCTCTGACTATAGTGTTCGATTAACAGGACGAGTTTCCATTCCATTTTCAGCTATGCAAGAATGTAGAGATGCAAGTAAAGTATGCTAGTTGATAAATAAAGTGCATTTTAACTCGATAACAAAGGCACGGTAGAACTAACGAAAGCTTTGGCAGAGCAGTTATTCCTTCAACAGGAATTTACCAAATAACCCAAAGCTCAAAAGGTAGGCCATGTATTTATTTTCAATGTAGGTCAAAGTACAGAAAACATCAATATGTCTAACACTTCTGTGCTGCTGCAATAACAACAATAGCAAGAAATGAAAGTACGTACCAATACAGACTGGCATTGTGGACCACGTGCCATTCGCCTGGCACTTTGCAAAAGATCGCATTTTTTCAAACACGTAGTTTTGATTGCACCTGTACTTCACCTTTTCTTGGTACCCAAACCGCGATTTATATCTGCTATGAAGCTCGCCGTTTTCAATATCAGTATATGGACACCAAACCACTGAGGCAAAAAAGAATGGAATAATAAACACAAACATGCATTCAATGGAGATTTGCAATGGAATATCAACTTTGAGGAATCGATGAGCAAACAAAAACATGAACAAATTGATGCACAACAAGGCCTGGATCAAGTGGAATGGAATTGTTCCTGTTGCTGTTTATCCTTTGCCGTTAGCTGGAGATTAATAACTTTAACCACCAACTCTCAAAACTTTTACTCACAAGCCGACACCACACATTCAACTTGGATACAAAATTTGTTAATTCCCACCTTTGCACTCAGGAGGGTCGACATCCCACACTCCCTCGGATGTGCAAACCAGATTCACTCTCCCAAGCAATGTGAAGTCTCCGTTGCACGTATAACGAATGGACATACCATATTCATACTTATCGTGCCTCCGAAAAGAACCATTGGGAATTTGAGGAGGTTCTGCGCATTGCACAGCTGGAGTATAAAAAGAAAAGAAAAAGAAAATATACATGTTAAAAATGGTCAATCTCAAAACAAAATACAGTAAATACTGATAAGGGTATTTCAGGAGCTACAGCCTCAATTTTCATTCCAAAATCTATCACCTTCCCCAGGAAACCTGGCTAATCAAAATGTGCTGCCACAGAAAAGGAATAGGTAAAAAAAAAACTAAAAAAAAAACCTTTTTTGTTTAAAAATAATAATTATTCTAATAACTTTTAATAAAAATAAAAAGTTGAAAAAAAACCACCAACTTCAACTTGGCACATATGGGTAAAAACGGCAGAGCCGCCATCTGTTCAGTCGATGCTGAAAACCCTCTGAATGCAATTCCAAACGAACACAGAAAATGCAAATAATCAAAGGCCTGAAACATACGTGCAGTTCCCTTACCCTGAGTACGATTGGTATATCTGAAGCTCCAGAATCGCGACTGAAATGCACATGAAGCCTGTAGCATGCCTGACATTAGAAATAACGATTATAGGTCATCTTCATTCGTATGCAGCACAAGGCTGTGGGATAACATCATTGGCTGAGGGCACAGCTGTGGCAGGAACTTGGAATGTGCCCTCTGCTGCTGGATGCAATGCCCTCTGCTGGTTAGGGCAGGAACTTGGAATTTGGCCATGGTGGCGGCGATAGCTCGCCTAATCTTCGCAAAGGACACTATGGGATCTTCAACGTCCACCAACAAATGCTGGCAGATAAGACACGTTTAACATTTAAGTGAGGGCCAGCACACACTGATGAATCACCCTGCCTGTGAAACACCAGGATAATAGTGTATTGCTGGGTTGGGATTCAAACCCAGGCTAGACAGCTTAGAGGCAAAAGTGCATACCTCTAGGCCACCCTGTCAGCCTGGTCAAAAGTTATGGATGTTGTTCATGTCCAAGTACAATGAAAAATGCAGACAGTGTCTCTAAACCCCTGACACTAATTATAATTATTCTTGGGAAGAATGCCAGGGGCATAGAAAATGTAGCTTTATATGGTACGTACTGTTGGAACATATTAGGTTTGATGCGGAAAACTATAGAAAAGACAAACTATAGAAAAGATGGGACATTCTTGGGAAAAATGCTAGGGGCATAGAAAAGGGCCCTTTATATGGTATGTGCCATGTGGCAGACTATAGAAAAGAAGGAACATTCAAAAAAATATCTTGTGTGCATGCTAGACTACCCTCGTGTTCTTAGGAAGAACCAAGTAATGCTCGAGAAAGGTTCATATTGTTACAGACGCGGTTTTAGATGTTATTTTACCGAGCGGTTGGTATTACCGCGTCCGAACAGTTACTCCCCAATTAGAACCCGATTCCACCCGACGTTGACCAGATCGCACCACAGATATTCAATCGGGAAACCTCTAAAGCGACCGAAAGAGAATGAAAAGAGAAGAAGACAGAGTACGGAGGAAGAACAGATTTATTATACACACACAAGCAATGGATGGAAGAAGCAGTCACACAGCGAATCGTTAACTTACACTATTCATTTTACTTAATCCCAAGACAACGAGTAGGACAGACGACGTTCACACTTACACGGGGGATATTGCAGGCAGGTAGGGCTTGAGGTGGATTGCTGGAGAGGGAGGAGGGTCGGAGGCAGCAGCTCTCAATTCCTTGCGGTTTTTGGCGGGAAAACCCTTCGTCGCGTATCCGCTGCCGATGCTTTAGCCGTCACGCACTGGCTCGGGCACACCTGCTCCTCTCCTTCTGGTGGAGCCGTCTCCCTCCTTTCAGCGCGTCTCTCCAAAGCTGGTTTCCTTTCCGAGTACCTCTCCTCTTTGGCTTGGAGCGTTTCGCATCTCACCGCTCCTCTTGGTGTCGCCTCTTCGCTCATCTCCCAGGTCATCTCTTGAAGCAGTCCCTTACAGTCGCTTTTATAACTCGGGGCGGAATCAAGCCGCCGGCTGCGAGGGCACGCCTACCGGGTCGCTCACCGCGGTGCTGATTGGCCATGTGGGGTTGGCTCACTCCTCCCCTCTATGCCGAGGTGGAGACACGCCTTTCTTCTCCGAGATTAGCACATGGGCAATGGCGGCTTGCGGGATTGAACACAACTCGCACCCTTTTTAAAGGAACTTTGGAGAGCGGAGATGTTTGGGGAAATTGCAAGGGCCTATGCTTATTTTGTTTGATACAATGCAAAGTCAATCTAGTGGGAAACACATATTTAGCCTACATAGAATAAGGAAATACACTATTTAAAAAGATATATCGTGACCTGCGTGTAAGTTTCATGGAATTAACTAGGAGGACGGCTGCGATCATTATTTACATTAACAGGGTGTTACACATAACAAAACCATACTTTTTACATTCGTTACACTTCCTCCAAAATTGTTACACTTCTCAAAAACCGTTACACTTCTCAAATTCGTTACACACTTCTCAAAACCGTTACAATATAAAGGGGCGCTCTACATCTGGCAAATAAAATACATTTACTTTTTCATGCAGCTGTAAGAATCAAATTGGCACCCTTTTTTTAAATCAAAAGATCAAAAGGGAGGACTGTGGGGGGCATATCAAACCGCTCCCTCCCCCTAACCCACCCACCCCACAATGATCGCAGATTTGAATGCGGTCAATACACCTTCGTTAGGCATTAGATATGAAACTTATGGCTAAGTTTCATCAAAATTGTGGGTGTAGTTTCAGAGAAGTTAGCAAATACCTATTTCAGGGGGTCAAACACTCTGCCCCGCCCCCCCCCCCCTCCGCGTAGACCCGCTTAATGAGCGTAGATTTTTAGATTTTGATGCGGTCAATATACTTTCATTAGGCATCAGATATGAAGCTTGTGGCCAAGTCTCATCAAAATCGTGTGTGTAGTTTCAAAGAGAGCAAATACATATTTGGGGGGTCAAAACCACCCCAGTAGATCCCCTTATTGAGCGCACATTTTGATGCGGTCAATACACCTTCGTTGGGCATCAGATATGAAGCTTGTGGCCAAGTTTCATTAACATCATGTGTGTAGTTTCCCAGAAGAGAGCAAAATATCTCTTTTTGGGTTGGTGTGTCAATCCTTCCTCCCTTCTCCCTCTCAGTAGACCTTTAATGAGCGCAGATTTTGAATTCGTTTCGAAAGCCATTGATTAGACATATTGGCCAATGTATATTCCAAGTTTCGGCTTGTCGCAATATCGTATAGCCTTTGAGATATGAGTGCCAACACATTTTGGACGGATGGACGGACAGACACCAACGAGAATTCAAGGGTTTTCTAAATAAAGCTCAAGAATGCGGAAACGGACGTTGCTGAAATTTGGACCATATTACCTCGACATACAAAACATTTACTTTTGAAATTTGCAGCTGATTTCATCCAGTAGAGGCCAAGAAACGAGTTTTCAGTGCCCATGTTAAAGTTCCATCCCATCTCCCTTGATAATATTTGCATCTGAGTACCAAATGGTTGGTGACATTAAATAAACCAGTAGTTGTGGTAAAATGACTCAAACATATTCTTCTGTGCAAGTCCAACTTGTACATAATGAAAGAACAGACTCAAAATAATGCTTGTAAATAGCTTGAATGTCTTTACCTTCACATTCTGGGGCTTTCCTGTCCCACTGGGCATCATCCATGCAAGTCAGCTTAGCCTTCACATTCGACTGAACCAAAACGTAACTGCACAACACGAATCCAACAAGCAGGTGTGAAATATTTAAATTGTTTATGGAGCTCAAATTTTATTTTGGCACATCATGCAGAACACAGACTTGGGCCCAAAACTTCCCCCAGCCAACCACACAATAACATGGGAATAATGGCAGCCTTTAAAGAAAATACAGCACATTTTTTTTTTTTGCTCCCAGTTTAGCATCCATCCGAGGGACGGCACACACATTGATGAATCACCCTGCCTATAAAACGCCGAACTAAAATTTATAGTTTATATTCAAACAAAAGGTCTAAAGGTGAATATCGGAAAAACGAAGGTGATGGCAAGTGGTAAAGCATGTGGTGAGATGGAAAGAACTAGGAAGTGGCCGTGTGCAGGAAGGGTGTCGGAGGGAACTCCATTAAATGTACAATGTGTGCTGAGTGGGTTCATCAAAAATGTAGTGGTCTGAGAGGTTCATTAACCAGTGTGGCAGCTACATTCAAGTGTAAGGTGTGCACAGAGGGAGCTGCAGATGGAGGAAATGTTGAGTTGGATCTTGGAGACGGCGTGAAGCTGGAAGGTGTGAAAACATTTTGCTACCTCTGAGACATGCTGAATGGAGAAGGTGGATCAGACTCGGCAACGGTTGCTAGAGTGAGATGTGCATGGAAGAAGTTTCGGGAACTGAGTGGCGTGCTGATGAGGAGGGGAGTGTCGTTGAAGCTGAAAGGAAAGGTGTATGCTGCATGTGTGAGAAGTGTTATGATTTATGGGAGCGAGACATGGGTAATAAACGTAGAGCAGCAACGAAGGCTGGAAAGGGAGCAAATGCGAATGGCTCGGTGGATGTGTGGAGTATCGTTGAGAGAGAGGAAGACAAATGATGAATTGCGAAAGATGATGGGAATAGAGTCTGTGATGGATGCTGTGAAGAGAAACAGTTTGAGATGGTTTGGTCAAGTGTTGAGGAAGGATGAAAGTGACTAGTTGAGAAGAGTGATGGAAATGATACTTCTCCCACCCCCCCCCCCCCCTTCCCACACCTCCTCCCCCCAAGCCCTCTCCCTCCCACACATCTCCCTGCACTTAAATGTTGTGTGCTCTCAAGTGTTTGTGTGCTTCCCCTTCCCTTGTCTTCCGCTCCCTCTTTTTATATATTTTGTTTGTCTGGTTGATTTGTTTGTGAAGTAAATGTCAGCTCTTTCACGAGCCTCGATTCAGTATTAAAAAAAAAAAAAAAAAAAAAAAAAAAGAAGGAAGTAGAGGACGGGGAAGACCGAGAACGACTTGGCTAAAGATGGTCGAAGAAGAAATGCGGGCAAGGGGGTTAACAAGGAGAAAGAAAAAAAAACCACCTTTAGAGGCCATTTTTCCCCGCAAGCAGGGGTTGGCCTTTTTCGGGAACTGTGGTTGTTGTTGTTTTTCGGTCCCCTTTTTGAAGCAATGTTTTACGGCCGGATGCCCTTCCTGACGCCAACCCTTTTTGCCGCCTTTAACGACAAGCAGGGAATTACCAGTGAACTGGTACTCAATTAGCCGACCTCGGAAGGATGACAGGCTGAGTCAACCCCCCTGGCGTTAATTCAGCGATTGACCGGGATTCGAACCCAGGATCCTAGGATCCTAAGCCGGCACCCTAGCCGCTAGCCCAACACCAGGGAACACCAGGGAACACCAGGTTAACAAGGAGAGATGCAGAAAATAGGGCAAAATGGAGAAGATTGTCAAGGGGACCGCAAGGCTAACCCCCGCTCTAGCAGGGAAAATGGCCTTAAAATGCATGTAGTTGTTGTTGTATTCAAACCCAGGCTAGACAGTTTAGAGGCGAGTGTGCATACCTCTAGACCATCTTGTCAGCAACAATACAGAACACAACGGACGGAATTAAAGTTACCCACCCAGAGCCAATTTATTGGACATATGTCCATGTGCGTCATGGTGTACCAACACACCATGCGTCTTTGTGCGACTCGGTGTACCATATGAAGGAAGCACACCACATGAGGACGTGACTTTTTAAAAGATTGGGGAACCCATCAACGGAATACAAAACCAAGTTTGATTTATGTGCTCATTGAATGATTAGACTGTTGCCATGCCAATGACTCTGCTCCATCCAAAGGGCAAAGGCAGGGCCTGGGGGTAATTACAAGCTCCAATGGATAAGAAACATTCAGGAGGAATTGAAACTAATCAGCATCAAAAGACAAAACTTACCCTTTGTGACACGAATAAGTGACTGTAGAGCCGAAAGGAAAAGTATCCTTTGCTTCATGATATCCATCATCGATAGAAGGAGGTGATTTGCACATTTTGACTGCAGGGAAAACACAAACATTTGGTTTAGTCTTATTTTTAAATAAAACCAACATATGTAGACAGTGCGTCAATTAAACCATACACAATTTGTTTCAAATAAGGAACGTTTGTAAGCAGACAGTTTTAAAGAAGCACCCAAATGTATTGCTACGGTCGACGGGGTCTCAAGATTGGGGTGCCCGCCAGGCAGAAAAGAGGCGAAAGGTCCCACGTCCACCCTGGAATTGCTCAGCCATGACAAATCTGCCCTTCCGGATTGACCGAGCAAACTGAAGGATGGTTAGTTTTCAAATAATAGCGTCTTATGCCAATTCCCAATTCACTAACCCATCTGAAGGATTTATTCCAATTTCCAAAGCACTTATGGAATTCCCGTTCCCCCAATGGCCACAAAACAGGTTCTCATTAACAAACAGGGTATTTATTACAATATAAATTGGGGTGAGGGAGAAGAGTAAACGGTGATACGGAACTGTCAGAAACCAATGAATAAGAATAAATAGCCCTCGAGTCCACATTCATGACGAGCTTGGGTATCGAACTTGACAGTCTCACTCAGTCAGGCCTCGGGAGAATAGGACAGCAGGAGACCGACAGGACAGATTAGACAAACATCGAAGCAGAACCTGTCCACAGCCGATCTATGCGACTGCAAAGGCAAAGGATGCCATATCACTCCAGCAGGACTGGCCAGGGGTGCGAGGGGGGAGGAGGGTTGGGGGGTCGCATAACCAGTGTGTCAGCAGGAGTTCCCACGACAGCCACACCAGTGAGTGATCCCGTAGCAGACAGAGCAGACAAGCCACATCATCCCTGAAATTGACCGACCTAACGTTCTCTTCTACTTATATATTGTCCTGCCGTCCGATTTTTACCACCCGTGCCACGTTCCCATAGGTTCCCACAGCACCACTCCTTGATCATACAGTTACGCTCCGATTGACTGGGGAGGCTGGTGATTTTCAGATCACACGTCAATTCTGCTCCTAACATGAGATGGAATGTTCCAACCTAGCCATGTCCCTGGTGCGGCGTGACCTTTTGCACAGTCCTTGTTCTGAGACTAATGGAAAAACAAATGAAACAGTTACACGACGAATGTGACAAAGTGTAAGGGAAAACAAATAGATTCCGAGACAAACCTTTTGGGCAGGAAGACTTGCCAAAACACTTAATTCAACACTGCCTCGTTAATTACATGACACTTATGTTGACATGCATAGCCTGGTGTTGGCTTAACAGTCAAGTTGGCAGACTTGAGATCTCATAGTGCCGAGTTCAAGCCCCTGTCATGCTATTGAATTAGCACCATGTGGGTCGACTCAGCCTGTCATCCTTCCGTGGTCAGCAAAATGAGTATCAGCTTACTGGGAAGAATAAGTCAGTCGATTATCCTGGTCGGAGTGGCGACCCATCCAGGATTGTGCCCAATAGTGTAGGAAACTGCTTTGGCAGCCCGATACATCTGAAGATGCAAAACGAGTGGTCTTCTATGTTAACATGCACTATGAAATAACTATGATAAACTAAACCCATTTCACCCTCAAGCCAGATTTTTAACAGATGCTCCTAACATAATACAAAACATAACCTACAACATAAAACATAACATAACAGCCTATAATAAGAAAGAAAGACAAAAACAGTACAATGGTTCTTACTTGTACATGTAAATTGTACTGGTGTCCAAGTGGCAGTACTTCCATCTTCTTTGCAAGTGATTGAAGTATCTGATGACGAGTCAACTAGCTTGTACCCTGGACTGCACTGGTATACAAACTTATCTCCGGGAATAAAATCTGCTTTTCCCAGGTCCGTATGGACAGCATTGGCGACTCTCAGAGGTTCTCCACACGATACTGCATGGGCACATAAACAGAACAAAGCTTTGCCACATCAGCTACTGACATCACATGGACTTTTTATTTCATAAATGTTCACTCTAACACCCAAAAGATCATCACAAGCCGGTTTATTCTCCTGATTACCACTTGACTTACAAATACTACACATTAATTAGATCAGAAAGAGCCTTGTAAATTGTTACAATCTGAAGATAAATGGACGAGGAAGGGCAGTTAGGGTGAGTCGAGTATTGTGATGCACTTGTATGATATTGTAATGCTTTCCACTCAGGGTGGTGAGCTGGCAAAAACGCCTGTGTTTAAATCTCGGATCGGTAACAATGAAAATAAATGTTGGATTTTATAAAGTAATATTAAAACAAAAGCCAAAGTATGGTTCATTCGTCCGTATGCAGCACAAGGCAATGGGGTCGCATCATTTGCTGATCGCATGGCTGTGCCTCTGATGCAGTTCCCTCTGCTGGTAAGGGCAGGGATTTGGCCATGGTACCAGCGACAGCTCGCCTACTCTTTGTGAAGGACACTGTGGGAAGTTTAACGTCCAACAATAAATGCTGGCAGATGGAACACCCGTTCAACATCCATACGAGGCACGGCACACGTTGATGAATCACCCTGACTGTGAAACACCAGGATAATAGTTTAATAGCTGGGTCCAGATTCAAACCAAGGTGAGACAAGGTTCGAGGTCAGTGTGCGTACTTCTAGACCATCTTGTCAGACACAAAGTACGGTAAAATGACCACAAAGTACGGTAAAAATCCAATCTCACCCCTCCCCTCCAAATCTTCCCCATAACCCCTCCCCTCCAAATCTTCCCCATCACTCCTCCCCTCCAAATCTTCCCCATCACCTATCCCTTTCAAATCTCCCCCCTTGCCCCCTCCCTCCTAAACTACCCCCTCACAACTCCCCGCCAAGACGCCCCCTCGCCCCTCCCCTCCTAGACTCCTGCCTCACCCCTCCCCTCCAAATCTCCCCCATACCCCATCCCTTTCAAATCCCTCCCCTTGTCCCTTCCCTCCCAAACTCCCCCCTCACCCCTCCCCTTCAAATCTCCCCACCCTCATTGCTTCTCAATTTCCCCCCTCTCACTCCCCCTCCTCAAAGCATCCTCCCCGCTTCTTCCCCCTTCAAACTCTCACCTCCATCTCCCCCAACCTTCTGCCTCGCTCTTCCCCCTCCTCAAATAACACCTCATTGTGGCTCACCCAATCACCATCAAACCTTTTGTCCGCCCCATCCTTCCCTTTCTCCGAGCTATTCTGAAATCTCTGACACACCTTCAACAGCTCTCCCTATCTCTTCCACCTCTTCCACATCTTACCCTACCCCTCCTCCCCCCTGTTCTGTATCTGATGCTCCCCCTTCCTCTTCATTAACGGTATGGACCTCAAACATCCGGGGCCTTCGTTCAAACTTAACTGATCTCTCCATACAGGTTGCTTCTGTCAAACCAGACGTGATCTGCTTAACAGAAACTTTCCTCCTTTATGATGTCTCTGATTCCATAGTATCTCTCCCGGGCTACTCCCTCCTCCGGTATGATAGACCTGAGCCTCGTCCTGGAGGCGGGGTTGCTATCTTTATCAAAAACTCTCTTCCTCACTCGCCCTACACTGCACTCTCTCCACCTCACCCCCAGGAATACCTCTGGCTACGGCTTCCCCTTCGCTCCCACCTCTTGTTCATATGTGTGTTGTACCGTCCACCAAACAGTGATGACTCCATCTACATCTCGCTGTCTGATGATATGGACCAACTTCTATCTACTCATCCCAACTCTCTCTTCCTCATATGTGGTGATTTCAACTGTCATCATGCCAGTTGGCTGGGTGTGGGTACCTCTCTCACCAGCCATGGCTCCTCAGCAAAGGACTTCTGCGACTCACTGGGACTGACACAATCTGTCAATTTCCCGACCCGGTTCTCAGTCAACGGAACATCTTCTCTTCTGGACTTGGTTATGACTAACTTCCCTGAAAATGTCTGCTGCTCTTCTTCTGCTCCGATCGGATCATCTGATCATGTCCTTGTTAAAGTGGACATCTCTCTGACCATCCTCAGGGAGCCTGCTCAGCGTCGACGAGTTTGGCATTTCACTCGGGCCAACTGGCACGGTCTTCAAGCAGCAATCAATCATCTGGACTGGTCTCCCATCTCTACCACCTCTGACATCAACTCATCCTGGGAATTCTTCCAAAGTAAATTGCTCTCTCTCATGCACAGATTTATCCCATCTCGTCTTCAGTTGTCATACCCTTCCTCCCGTCCATGGTACACGGAATCTTGTGGTGAGGCTGTTGCCCAGAAACAACTTGCCTTCATCTCCTGGAAAGCAAATCCAACGGAAGGAAATCTCATTTCCTTTCACAAAGCCCGAAACAAGTGTGTGTCCACCCTCAGGAGAGCCAGGAAACAATATCTCTCCGTTCTCAAGACCGAACTCTCTTATCTGTCTCCCTCTTCCAAATCCTGGTGGCGTCTGGTCAAATCCGTTTCTGGTGTTTGTTCCCCCTCCATCCCCTCCCTTACCTCAAACGGCTACACAGCTGACTCCGCACGTGAAAAAGCTGAATGCCTCAACTCTGCGTTTGCCTCTAAATCTTGTGTCCCAAACCCATCCCTCTCTGTACCCACCATACCCAGTCGTACCCTGCTGCTCCTGGACTCCGTGTCCTTTCCTCCTGACAAGGTGGAAAAGTTTCTGTCAACCCTCGACTCTGATTCTGCAACTGGACCCGACGGCATCAGCCCACGGGTCCTAAAATCCTGCTCTGCTGCTCTATCTCACCCTCTCTCTGTTCTCTTCACCCTCTCTTTTGCTCAAGGTCAACTGCCATCTGCTTGGAAATCAGACAACATCACCGCTTTGCACAAAAAAGGTGCAAAAACAGATCCTAGCAACTACAGACCAATCAGCCTTCTCCCAATTATCAGCAAAGTCATGGAATCCATCATTGCTTCGGATATGAAATCTTTCCTCTTCTCCAATGGCTTGATCTCTGATCATCAATTTGGTTTCAGACCAGGTCACTCTACTCTGGACATGCTGCTTCTGCTATCTCAACAATGGATGGAGGTCCTCAATGCCAAACAGGAAATTAGAGCTGTCTCCCTCGACATATCACGTGCCTTCGACACGGTCTGGCACCCCGCTCTGCTCACCAAACTCTCCTCCTTTGGTATCCATGGAAATCTCCACGCATGGCTGGCGGACTTCCTCTCTAGTCGTCGTCAACGTGTGGCCCTGAATGGGTTTCTCTCATCTCCTCTTCCTGTTCAGGCTGGAGTTCCCAAAGGCAGTGTTCTGGGCCCCGTGCTTTTTCTGGTCTTCATCAATGATCTCTCTGACTCTCTCGAAAATCCTCTCTATCTCTTTGCTGATGACTCCACTCTCTGCCGCTCCATTCCTCTTCCCTCAGATCGGCAGTCTGCTGCCTCCTCACTCTCTGAAGACCTGGACAAAATCACAGACTGGTCAAACAAGTGGAACATGTCTTTCAATCCTGACAAATCTCACACTCTTACTATGTCTCTCCGAAAAGATCGACTGGACAACCCTCCCATCTACTTTCTCAACAATCCTCTCCAAGAAGTTCTGTCGCTCAAGATTTTGGGTCTCACTATCTGCCATGACCTTTCTTGGGAAAACCACATTTCCAAGCTGGCCTCCAAAGCCAGTCGCCGACTGGGCATCCTCCGTCGTGCGAAGTCCTTCCTCGGCACACCTGAGCTCCTCACCACATACAAGGCTTTCATCCGCAGCTCAATGGAATACTGTTCTCCCCTATGGGCCGGTGCTCCTGCCTCACACCTAGCTCGGCTTCACGCTGTTGAAACCAAAGCTTTCAGAATTATTGGAATCTCCCGCGATGAAGCTATCTCTGAGGGCCTTTCACTCACTCACCGCAGGCAGGTAGGTGGTCTTTCTGTCTTCTACCGACTCCTCTCCGGCCTTGCACCCCCAGCTCTCTCTGTGCTCTGTCCCCCAAATATTCCTACAGGTCGCACAAGATCTGCCAGCAACCCTCTGATGGTTAAACTGCCGAAATCTCGGCTCTCTGCTCACCTTCACTCTTTCATTCCTCTTTTCTCCCGCCTCTGGAACAAACTCCCTCACTCCCTTCAATACCACTCCTCCCTCCAGGTCTTTAAAACAGCTGTTCACCACCATCTCTTATCTTCCCCCATCCAAAACCTTGATCTTTTCTACCCCCGCTAATTCACCCCAGATCCACTTTGTTTGAAATTCCAACTTCTTTCCTGGAAGTCCTGGCAGTGTCCATATGTTTTATACCTCTCCCACCGCCCCCTTCCCATGCCCCCCCCCCCCCCAAAGCCCTCGCCCTCTCTCAGATCTCTCGATGTCTCCATGTCTCTCGGTCCCTGCTCTCAAATGTTGTGTTTGTGTCCTTCCCCCTCTCCCCATCTTGTCTACCGCTCCCGATGTTATATGTTTTATGTGTCGGTTTGTCTGTGTGATTAATGTTCGCTCTTTCACGAGCCTCGATCTTGTATACAAAAAAAAAAAAAAAAAAAAAAAAAAGTAAAATCCAACAGTCATCAAAAATGGAGATTAGTGATTAAGGATAAAACTAGAACGACAAAAGGATAAAATAAAAAAACTAAAGCAATGACGCTGTCGCCAATATACCTCCGCATAGTCCCACAATGGGTAGATGCCCTCGTTCACAGTCCTAAAAATAAACAAGTTTGATTTAAATTCCTTCAGCTGTTTTCAAGTATCACATTTTCACCAGCCATGACAGGTTTCACATTGATCGGTGAAGCGGTTTCAGAGAAGGGATTTTTTTAAGTATTGGCTTTCAAGCTAATATGGCTGCCACACCACATGACTATGACCTTTAAAAAATGTACACTCTGCATATGTATGGGTAGGGGATCACGTTTGTGTAGTTTCGTGTTGATTGGCTCAGGTTCATTTTTCTATCCAAGATGGCTGCCAAACCACGTGACATACGACATCATAATTTTCAAACTATATGCAACAATGGTGTTAGATGATATTTGTAAAATTTCGCATCAATAGGGTAAGCTGTTTCAGATATATAATTATTTAATATTTTCCTTCAATCCAATATGACTGCCACACCATATGACCAATGATGTTTCCATGGTTATCTTTTAATCGCCATGCCTCGTCAATGACACACGCAACGTTTCGAGTCAATCGATTTGGTGGTTTGGGGGAAGATTTTTTTTTAGGGTTTTAGGTTAAATCCAATGTGTCTGCCAAACCATGTGACCTATGATGTCATAAAATGAATATTTCAATACAAATCTGTCGTAGATCATGTGCATGCAATTTCAGATTTTTAGGATAAGGAATTCGATTCAAACATTTTTGGTTGGTAAACCACTTCACCGATGATGTCATCATTATCATGCTTTTGTTACCCATTGGGAGTAGTTGACAACGTACCAAGTTTCAAATTTTTCCATTCAGCGGTTTCCGATAAATCATTTTTTCATTATATGCATTTAATCCAAGATGGCTGCCATACCACGTGACCTATGACGTCACCATCATCATAAAAAACATTCTGTATGGGTGTCACTCCTACCCTGAAAGTGTCGTCTCAATCGGACATGTGGTTGCTGAGAAAAACGGGGTTTAGCCCGTACGGACAGATGGACGGACGGACGTACAGACGTACGGACAACCCGAAAACATCACGTCTCCAGCCACCTTTGGGGGTGGAGGCATAAAAATGTCGTACCTGCTTGAACTGGAGAGAGTTGAAGGATTGATGTGCAGACTATCATCAAAGTCAGCATTCTCGAAGCTCTTTGCGGCATTTTAATACTTGATCTGACACAGAAGGAACAGGAGGATTTAACAATGCTGAACACCGCCAGGGTATATAGATTACAGTAGATCTGAGAACCAGAGCAGCATCACTGACACACAGCACCTTTAACAATAGCTTTTAATGTTCGATAGCGTGTGTGCCAGGCTAACGAGTTACCCATTAAATCTGAAATGCACTGCAAGACCTGAGAAATTTAACTGCGTTATTGTTACCTTTATACAATTGGGCTTTATTCGCAAGGTACAGCAGGGAACAGACGTTTATTCATGTGGTGCGACATAAGAAAACAATGGAGAAATTAATGTGGTGTGGCAATGTACAAAGCAAAAAAAGAGACCAGTACAGATACATTCCACGTAGTCGTACACCACCCCCATGCCAAATAATAAATAACATCCTCCAGCGTCTGTCCCGACGGATGCCGTCAGTTGCCCTAAGGTGGGAGTTGGAATTTTCATAACATTTCTCAAAGCGTTTTTTGGGGATTTCGGACTCCGCCCATGTGTAGAAATAACTATGAAACATAGCATTAAATAATAATAAAATAATGAAAGGAGGTTTAATTGACATGCTCTCTACAAGGGCAAGGTAAAAACAAAATTCACATTTGTGTAATACTGAGTACAGAGGCATTTCCAGGAAGCTTATGCTTGTGACAAAATGCATTAAACAACACAATAAACTCCCAGACAATAAGTACAAACAAATGAATGAGCAAACCAAACATGAGCTAAATACCTACGATCACAAAGCGATCGCCAAAGGAAAGCCTCCCACGACCCGGACGCCTACCCTTGACGATCGCCAGCGACTAGCCCATGGCCCCGATCCAATGATGACAACGTTTTTTTCTGACCACCCTTGACCTTCAACATTTAGGGATAGAGTGCAAATAAAGATAACAAGCGTTACGCCTAGGTCCCCCGTCGGAGAAGTGATGTGAGTTGACAAAGTGGAAGACGCAGAAAACATGCTATATGCTTTATTCATCATTGAGAGATGGGGCCAAAACGATATATTTAAAATAATAAAAAAACACCTTTAGAGGCCATTTTTCCCTGCAAAGCGGGGGTTGGCCTTTTTCGGGAACCGTGGTTGTTGTTGTTTTTCGGTCCCCTTTTTGAAGCAATGTTTTGCGGCCGGATGCCCTTCCTGACGCCAACCCTTTTTGCCGCCTTTAACGACAAGCAGGGAATTACCAGTGAACTGGTACTCAATTTGCCGACCTCGGAAGGATGACAGGCTGAGTCAACCCCCCTGGCGTTAATTCAGCGATCGACCGGGATTCGAACCCAGGATCCTAGGATCCTAAGCCGGCACCCTAGCCGCTAGCCCAACACCAGGGGCCAAAACGATATATAGCACGATATTTCAAAAAAGTTGCGGGCAGATTCGGACGAAACAAGGTGGACGAGTCGATTCGGTGACGAGAACAAGCGGATTCGATTTTGGTTCAGGCCTGCATCCAGATCCGGCCTATCAATGGGATACAGAACGTAAAGTGTTCAGCCTGGTGGAGGTATGCGCTCTACCGAGTGACGTTCTCGTTAGCTTTGTTGTAATCAGTCACTTTCTGTACTCTTAAATGGCTTCCATCACATTTTCATAAAAACGACTTGCACAAGTTGCATCGATGTATTTCATCAACATTTTGAGGAGAATAAACCCTCAGGATTTTAGGGAAAATGCACGAGCGGTTCTCAAAATGTCCAACAAAATGTGGTGAAGAACAAAACAGCTATTTTTCACAAACACTTTCACCCGACATCTCGGCAAGACTTGTGTTAAAATAAATCACATTTTCCTTTGCCCACCCAGGCCGCAATCTGTTCAGGAAGTATATAAACATCAATGCCGGAAATTTGACTTTTTTTATTTTATTATTCCTACATTATTCAAGGCTCATGGAGTCCGAGCTTGTACATACAACACCTGCAGCACAAGGACAACGACGACATCCACGTGAATTACAAGGACACCAGTAGACAATGTATATACACAAACAGAATATTTTACCCTCTTTTAAGACATATTGAACTTATGTTGCCCAATGTTGCACCACCATTCCACGGTGGGTGGTACAAGTAGCTCAGAGCTTCAGGGTTTTGTGTGAAACGAAGAGTGCAACACAATTAACCTTTTTCCAAGTCCATGAAAAAATTTAAATTGATAGATCAACGAACTTAAACTTTCCCTGTCACTGGGAACGGATACTTTTGCATGCGATGAACGATACACTCGTTTAACGGTCTACATGTAAAAAGAGCCGTGCGTGCATGCGAGTTCCACCCGTTGGTTGGACCGTTTGCCTGACTCGACCCACAACAATCATAGTAAGGGAAACATGTGAAAATCTGTTAACTAAATTGTTACCAAAAAATTTCTTCACCAATATGTTTGTAAAGGTGTGTAATAACATGTGTTAAAATGTTGAAGGTCAACTCCCGTGGGAAACCCAGAAAAAAAGCTGTTGAATTCGGGTACCGAAAATTTATTTTCGAGAATTTTTATTTTTTTTAATCGGCCCTTAAGTAACTTATGAGGGGTCAAATAAGGGTTTTTCATGATTCTGAGTTGATTGTTAACATTTATATTTCACCACAGACACTCCTTTGTGGAAAAATAATTTCTAAATATATCTCATTTTCTACTTTGCAGGACATGGAGTCTAGCAATATGGAGGAAGACGTTACTCCACCTGTGCTCAATTGCTTCATCTGTGCACGCTCGGATACACCAGCTGAAAGGCTCATACAGGCAACTCCAAAGGGATACTCAACTTTATTGAAACAAGCAGAAACTGTCGAAAATGTTACTGTTGTGGAACGTATGAAGGAGGCTCAAAAGGAAGGAAAACTGAGGTACCACCAGAAGTGTAAAAATTATCTGTACAACAACTTTGTTGCAACCACCAAGAAGTCAGCTCAAGCATCAAAGGCAGAGAAAGAGTCTTCAAAGTTGAAGAGAAGACGCACTACTTGTGAGTTCAGTTCATCAACTGGCTGCAGTTCTAGAAGATCACAGTCAGTTGACCTCCTGTATAAGGATGTATGCATTCTTTGCAACCAACCAGCCCAGCTCTACAAAAATAATCCAGCACAAGCTAGAAAGAAATACAGAGTGCCAGATAATTTGACTGCAGATACACTGAAGGCAAGCTTGCTGAAGACAGCACGGAGTCGCGGGGATGACTGGGGCACTGAAGTCACTGGACGCCTGGAAGGGATCAACGACTTGGTAGCAGAAGAAACACTGTACCATTTGCGATGCAAACTTATGTTTGCGAGAGGTGACAGTTTGTCCAAGACTGATGAGGAAGGAAAAAGGAAGAGAGGACAGAGGAGTATTGATGAGGAGCGAGAGGCAGTTTTTATTGAATTCTGCGAATGGTTAGACTCAGAATTAGAGCATGGGGTAATGAACATGGACCAAGTCCATGAAAAGCTGCAGGAGTTTGATCAGTCACCAGAGAAGAGCCTTTCTTATTCAAAGCATTGGCTAAAGATAAAACTTCTAGAGAAATACGAAGACACCTTGTATTTCACAACACAGGAAAGAAGGGCAGATGTACTCTGTCTCAAAGATGGCACAGACAATATTCTGCGAGCGCATCATGCTAATCTTGACCATGGAGATGAGAAGACTCAGATCATAAAGACGGCACTCAAGTTCATATCCAATGATATTGCCTTGATTGATTTAGGTCCAAAGTCATACCCCACCACACACAGTATGACTGACATCGATAGTCAGCTGACACTTGTTCCTGCAAGCCTTCAGATGTTCTTGAGACCGATTGTCAAGACAGACGAAAGAGTTGCCGTTTGGGGGCAGAATTTTATTAAGGCCTGTCGACCTCGGTCTGGAGTATTGCCACACCAAATGGGGCTTGCCATACAACTTGATCATAGATTTGGGTCAAAATGGATGCTCAACAAGTTCCACCGGCTGGGATACACTGAGTCTTACACGGAGACACAAAACTACAAATACTGCTTCCTTAATAGTAGGAGTGGAGATGATGTTCCCGATACTTCTGGCACTCTTGACACCATTGTGGAGGAAACCGATGAACAGATCAATGATGAGGTTGCGGTTGATGCTGTCATCACTGATTGATCCTCAAGCGCAGCCAAAGTGCCAGCCAGTGAAAGTGAATTCTCAAGTAATGATCAGGTGGTCTTTATGGAGGTTGGGGAAACAAACAATGCAGTCACTCAGTTTGTTGGAGACAATATAGATTTAAACATTGTCTCTATTCACGGAAACACACCCTTTCACTCAATGGGTTGGATCGAAGTCACCTCTCCGGCCCCACCTTTGCCAGATCCACAGACAACAGCAGCTTTCCCCCGGGTGATGTTGAAAGCACTCGACAAAGCTAAGATCCTGAGAGGAACTGAAGTAAAGATTATTCCATTTACGAACAGGAAACAGATAGGAACGAACGCGATCATGTTTCTCCCCCTCGCTGAGCTTTCCTCCTACCTGGCTCATGATCAGCCACTCCTCACTCCAGGTGACACACTGAAGTTGTTGAGTCTGAAGAAGACATAGACAATGACTGTTGAAACTTCTGACATTGTGAATGAGAAATAACTCTTGAGTATTATATATGTATGTGAAATAAAAGCTACTTTGTGTGTAAATGTAAAAGTGAAAATATAAATGTTAACAATCAACTCAGAATCATGAAAAACCCTTATTTGACCCCTCATAAGTTACTTAAGGGCCGATTTTAAAACATAAAAATTCTCGAAAATAATTTTTCGGTACCCGAATTCAACAGCTTTTTTTCTGGGTTTCCCACGGGAGTTGAACTTCAACATTTTAACACATGTTATTACACACCTTTACAAACATATTGGTGAAGAAATGTTTTGGTAACAATTTAGTTAACAGATTTGTGAAATATCTCATAAAATGCCCTTACTATCAAGGAACCTTTGAGATCCCTTTCTCTGAAGCAGCGTTTTTACTGTGGAGGTTGTGCAGGGCTTTGCTATTATTTCCAAATATTTTCTCTGAAAATTGTGAGTTGAACAGGCGACCGTTACGGGTTTCTGTGAAGTCGGTGACAACATGATAAGGGGAGCAAAAAGCGTTAAATATTCTGGTTTCTATGTGAGAATGCCCGTTTGCTTTTATGAGAGGGGAGGACAGAGTTTGGGGTTGGAGATCAAAGATAGGACAGAGTTGGGAGGGGGAGGCTTTTTTGGTGAAGAGTCGTCATGTGCAAGTTTACTCGGTAAAAAAGTGTGTGCGTGTGTGTACAGGGGTGACGCAATCACCCTACACGTAATGCGCTGGTGCGTTTTTACTTCCAAAGCACTTTCCTTTCCAACTTTACTTCACAAGGATTGCACAACGTTGATTGTATCTGGGTGGTGTACAAAGTACCAGACAAAGTACCAAATGGTACAGTACCAGACATCACCAAGTGCACTCGTGGAAAATGTAAATAAAACAGAACAAGCATACAGAGAGAAAAAGCAGCTCAGAGAAAGGCCAAACCTCAAACTGAGAATGCTGCAACAGCAGGAAATGGGGGACAACAATACGAAACTTCCTCAATTGTCTTCTCAACACAGGCAAACGCAGAAGGGCAATCTCCAGCGACTCACCGAGCTGGGGTGAGGGTTTGGTGGGCAGACACGGGCGGGGGCATGAGAGGCGGCAGGCAGGCACGCCTTGGACACGCAATACCTTTCCTCATCATAAATCATATACTCATGGTAGAAAAATTCCAACAGAGCTTTTGGAACGTACTGATAATACATTGTGGAAATATTACAACTTTGTTCCAACAAATGAGGAACAGACGAGCTCAAAAGACTCCACCACCTGCAGTGAAAACTAATGAATCCCGACACCCAATGTGCCCAGTGTACCCAGTGTACCCAACAGACCACAATGTTATTAACTAGTACACGGCACACCCTACAAACTTAAATACACCATCCATGCTTGGTGTGCAACAACATACCATACCGTCTCTCCCTCATGTACGCAAACCACAGTCGAGTCACAATAAACCCGCATCACACTAAACCCTCACACCAGGCCAACTACACCGGGTCACACACTCACCAGGACAACTACACCGGGTCACACAGTTGTCACATCAGGACAACTACACCAGGTCACACACTCACACCAGGACAACTACACAGGTTCACACACTCACACCAGGACAACTACACAGGTTCACACACTCACACCAGGACAACTACATGGGGTGACACACTCACACCAGGACAACTACACCAGGTCAGACACACACCAGGCCAACTACACCGGGTCACACACACACCAGGACAACTACACCGGGTCATACACTCACCAGGACAACTACACAGGGTGACACACACACCAGGACAACTACACCAGGTCACACACTCACACCAGGCCAACTACACCGGGTCAGACACTCACACACTCACACCAGGACAACTACACTGTCACACACACACACCAGGACAACTACACCAGGTCCCACTCACACCAGAAGAACTACACCAGGTCACACACTCACACCAGGACAACTACACAGGTTCACACACTCACACCAGGACAACTACATGGGGTGACACACTCACACCAGGACAACTACACCAGGTCAGACACACACCAGGCCAACTACACCAGGTCACACACACACCAGGACAACTACACCAGGTCACACACACACACCAGGACAACTACACCTGGTCACACTCACACCAGGACAACTACACTGGGGCACACACACACCAGGACAACTACACCGGGTCACACACTCACACCAGGACAACTACACCGGGTCACACACACACACACCAGACCAACTACACCGGGTCACACACCCACACACCAGACCAACTACACCGGGTCACACACCCACACCAGACCAACTACACCGGGTCACACACTCACACCAGACCAACTACACCGGGTCACACACTCACACCAGACAAACTACACCGGGTCACACACTCACACCAGACCAATTACACCGGGTCACACACTCACACCAGACCAATTACACCGGGTCACACACTCACACCAGACCAATTACACCGGGTCACACACTCACACCAGACCAATTACACCGGGTCACACGCACACCAGGACAATTACACCGGGTCACACTCACAGTCACACCAGGACAATTACACCGGGTCACACACTCACATCAGGCAAACACCGGGGAACATTGACATTCGCCATTACGCATTAGGCATTACACCGACACTGCGTCACACTCATGACTTCCATGTCAATACCGTCCACGACTACACGCATTCCATGCCGGTACCTTCTCGCCGTTGCAAATATTTCCAGCAGAATGGGAAAAAAATGAGGAAACATCCGCTGATATCAGGACATCACTTTCCGAACACACCCAGAACGAAATCCCCACATTGAGCCATGACGAATCTGAGTGAACGCCGAGCTGAACTTATTCCTTCCTTCGCTTCCTTCCTTCCGTTTTCGTTCCTCAGCTACCTCTTCTTCTTCTTCGTCTTTATGTGTTTAATGGCGTTTTCAGAGCCACGAGGATCCATACGCCACGTACCAAAACTTGAACATGTTACACAATGAGCCATTAGGTTTCCTTATATTTTCACAAGGATTTACCACTCTCTTTTTCTAAACTTTGTAATTTCAGGCAGATCCGCCATTTTCATCCCCATCTTTCTAATGTTCTGAAAAAGACGCCTTCTGCTCATTTCGCGGGCAATTTATAAATAGGCGCGTGTGGTCTTCGCGATCCCTACAATGGTCATGGTACCCCGTTGGGTGGCAACCTCTCCTACGCAGGTGGGCGACAACGTGCGAGTCTCAACCTACAGAGAGCTACCAAGCAAGCCTGGGAAGTTGAGGTGCAACACCTGGAATCCTGGATGCACCTTGTCACAAAATCTTCCCTTCGTGCCGACGTCCCACTGAAAATTCCATTTTTTCAAAATCTGGTCAACAATTTCCGATTGACCAAGAGGGATTTGGGTCACATTATCGATTTTGTTCTTTCTTTTATAATATTTTGATTTTAAATATCGATCAGAACTACAACGCTCTATATAAGCCACTTTTATTACGAACAAAATCAAAGCTTTTTCAAGTATATTGGTTGGTCTTGTGTGTTGTTACTTGACAAAATAAAAAATTTTTGCAAGTATGTTGACCACTCCGGTTTGTGTGTTTGTCGCTCACTTATACTTGCCGACAGGTCACAATTTTAAACCGATCTTCACAAAACTTCACCAAACGGTGGAGTTCGTGGTCCGACAAAATCCTATACATTTTTGAAGTCAAAAGGTCAACATGGGCCAAACCCAAAGGTCAACCATTTTTATTCCAATTTCTAAAATCCTCAATTTTAATCCGATTCACTTGAAATTTGAATAGGATTTACATATCGGCAAACTGAATTCAACCACCAACTATTTTTGAGATCAGCACAGGCCAAAAGGTCAACATAGGCCAAAGGTCAACCACTTTTTTTTGAACTTCTGAAATCCTCAATTTTCATCCGATTGACTTGAAATTTGAATAGGATTTTCATATCAGCTAACTGAATTCAACCACCAACTATTTTTGAGATCAAAATGGGCCAAAAGGTCAACATAGGCCAAAGGTCAACCACTTTTTTTCGAATTTCTAAAATCCTCAATTTTCATCTGATCGACTTGAAATCTGAATAGGATTTGCATATCAGCTTACTGAAACCAACCACCAACTATTTTTGAGGTCAACATAGGCCAAAAGGTCAACATAGGCCAAATTTCTAAAATTGTCAATTTTAATCCGATTAACTTAAACTTTGAAGCCAATTTGCATATCAGGTCACTGAATTCTACCACAAATTATTTTTGAGGTCAAAAGGATGCTCGACTGAGTGGCATTCTACAGTACTTTGTTCTGTTTTGCCAAGTGTCGCTCTATGACTGATTTTTCATTCTGTCTGTCTGTCGGTTTGTCTGTCTGTCAATCGCCTACGGGTCACAATTTTAAACCGATCTTCACGAAACTTCACCTTATGAGTTGGTCACAAGGAAGAAGCCTATTGATTTTGAGGTCACAGCTCAAAGGTCATCTTGAAGTCAAATTTCTAAAATTGTCATTTTTCATCCGATTGACTTGAAAATTAAACATTTGCATATTGAGTCAATAAATTGAGAAACCAACTATTTCTAAGGTCAAAAGGTCAAAGGTCAACTCAAGGTGAAATTTCTACAATCGTCACTTTTCATCCGATTAACCTATAAATTAAACAGCAATTACATAGTGCATCACTGAATTGGGAAACCAACTATTTTTGAAGTTAAAAGTCAACTCAAGGTCAAACTTCTAATATCATCAATTTTCATCTGAAAAATCATCAATTTTAATCACCCAAAAATCACTCAAGCCTTGATTGAGATCATACGTTTTAATCTTAATGAAATGGACAATTTGATGTATCCATAGAAACCATTTTTGGGGGGGGGGGGGAGGGTGGATTTTGCAAGTATCATGCTCTGCATGACATCTTCTTGTTTATTACTTGCAAAAATAAGATTTTTCTAGTATATTGGTTGGTCTTGTGCGTTATTCTGTCTGTCTGTTAGTCAGTCACCTACAGGTCACAATTTTAAACCGATGTTCACGAAACTTCAACAGATGGTAGAGTTCGTCATCTATCTATAATTCCAGCAATCTCTGTGTGTATGTCTGTGTGTCTGTGTGTCTGTGTGTCTGTGTGTCTGTGTGTTTGTCTGTGACCGCTGTTTCTCGACAACCACGGGTCCGATATACTTGAAACTTGCCAGGTATATTGCTGGGGACCCGAGGATGTGCCTTTTCAAGGTTTGTAATTAATCGGACAAGTACCTACCGAGCTATGTCCAAAAAACGCTTCAACCAATCAGAGAGCAGCGAGCTATCACGTGTGCCGAACCGTTAATGCAATGCAAGCGTTAATGCGTTAATGCAAGGCTTTTCTTTTTTTCCCTCTTCTCTTTCTACTTTTCCTTGCGATTAAATTGCAAACAGCCAAAATACGTTGGCGCTAATTGAATAATTGGCCATTAACACTAAAATAATCGTAACTGCGATATGCCAACTTCCGGACAGTGCAGCCTTCCATGTTGTTGTTGTTTGCAGCAAGGCAAGGCTTTTCTTTTTTTCCCTCTTCTCTTTCTACTTTTCCTTGCGATTAAATTGCAAAAAGCCAAAATAAGTTGGCGATAATTGAATAAATGGGCATTAATAGATAGATAGATAGATATGCGATATGCGAACTTCCGGACAGTGTGCGCGTTACGAGCTGACCGCCATTACGGTACGTAATTCGATTTCTTATGCGCATTATTTCTCCCAATTCAGTCAGAGCGAAGGGCGGAAGCGAAGAGCGTTGTTATTTTTTGTTTACGGGCGTACGGGCGGGGTAGAGCGTACGGGTAGCGTTTTTTTTTTTTTTTGGGCAAGGAACGGGCACCCACGTACGGGCAATGCCCTAGTCTATCTATAATTCCAGTAATCTCTGTCTGTACGTTTGTTTGTCTGTGACCGCTGTTTCTCGACAACCACGGGTCCGATATACTTTTAACTTGCCAGGTATATTGCTGGGGACCCGAGGATGTGCCTTTTCAAGGTTTCATATTAATCGGACAATTACTTACCGAGCTATGTCCAAAAAACGATTCAACCAATCAGAGAGCAGCGAACGATCGCGTGTGCCGAACGTGGCGGGCACACTCTGCCTCGGATGGCACATTTGAGAGCGTATTCATTTATTTCACGTTTGCAAACTATGTTGGCGTTAAACTATGTTTTACAACTAATAAAAACGAATTTGCGATTCATTCGCTTTCCTGCGCGTTTGTGCACGCGATGGCGATTTCTTTACCAAACTCCGGAAGCCGTTCGCTTTGGACCAAACCATTGCATGTAAATAGAGGGGGGGGATTGTCACCACTCGCAAGCCGTTCGCTTTGGACCAAACCATTTCATGTAAATAGAGGGGGGGGATATAATTTTAGATATAGATATAGTACGGGCATGCCCTAGTAATACAAATTTGAACATTTGAGGGATTAATATGTTTATTATTGATATGTTTATTATTGATATGTTATTATTGATATGCTTGTATATTGTAAAATCAATAAAATACGTTTTGCGTGCACGTTTTGTTTTTCATCACTGTATACCTACTTTTGTAGCCCCATGTATGTATGTATGTATGTATGTATGTATGTATGTATGTATGTATGTATGTATGTATGTATGTATGTATATATATATATATATATATATATATATATATATATATATATATATATATATATATATATATATATATATATATATATCTATAATTCCAGTAATCTCTGTGTGTTTGTATGTGTGTATGTGTGTGTGTATGTTTGTCTGTGACCGCTGTTTCTCGACAACTACCGGTCCGATATACTTGAAACTTGCCAGGTATATTGCTGGGGACCCGAGGATGTGCCTTTTCAAGGTTTGAAATTAATCGGACAAGTACTTACCGAGCTATGGCGATTTAGCCGTTCGCCGTTCGCTTTGGCGTTGCGAATGGACCAAACCATTGCATGTAAATAGAGGGGGGGGGGGGGTTCTGTGGTCGTTGCGAATGGACCAAACCATTCATGTAAATAGAGGGGGGGGGGGGTTCTGTGGTCGTTACTGCCACGTGGTTTCAAAGTTTTTTTTTGTTGTTGTTGTTTGCACGCATGTTTTTTTGCACCCACGTACGGGCACGCCCTAGGATGTTTACACACACACACCCCTACACAAAATTTTTTTTTTTTTTTTTTTGGGCAAGGAACGGGCACCCACGTACGGGCACGTCCTAGCTTATATATAGTACGGGCATGCCCTAGTAAGGAAGAATCCTATCAATTTTGGTCAAAGGTCGAATTTTAAGGTCGAAATGGTCGAATCGTTTTTCATCCGATTGACTTGAGAGTTGAACATTTGCACATCGAGTCACTAAATTGGGAAACCAACCATTTTTAAGGTCAAAGGTCAATTCAAGGGCAAACTTCTAAAATCATCAATTTTCATCTGAAAATCATCGCTTTTCATCCTATTAAGGCACCTATGACATCATCATTAACAGATGTTATTCCACATGGAGAGTTCTTTACAATGAGCCATGTCTCGTTTTTTTCTATGCAGCACTTTAGGCGATATAGAGGTGCAAATGTTTTCGGTTTTTCCAAGATGGCGGCTGAACCACGTGACCGATGACGTCATCATTATTTTTTTTTCTCCACTAATTTATTCCTAGATTATGCTCAAGAAATTTCATCTTGATCGGATGAAGTTTTGTACTTGTCAAATTATGACGTCATAATAGAGGCACCTATGACATCATCCTTAACAGATGTTATTCTACATGGAGAGATCTTTACAATGAGCCATGTCTCAATTTTTTCTATTCAGCACTTTAGGCGATATAGAGGTGCAACGTTTATCGGTTTTTCTAAGATGGTAGCGGAACCACGTGACCTATGACGTCATAATTATCATTAAAATTTTTTGCAGGTGGAGTTGCACCTATGGTGAAAATTTCCTGTCAATCGGACCAACGGTTGCAGAGAAAATCATATTTATTCTGTGCGGACAAACAGACAGACAAACAAATGGACTCAAATGCAATAACCTCTCCTCAGGTGAGGGTAACTTGAAAGAGCAATCAGAGATTTAAGACCCTCACCAGGATGTTTTCAGTGGTTTTTAAGGCTTTTGCGGTAAAACAAATATGGCGGCCGAACCACGTGACCATCATTTTTTTTCTCCACTAATTTATTCCTCGATGATGCTCAAGAAATTTCATCTTCATCGGATGAAGTTATGTACTTGTCGAATTATGACGTCATAATGGAGGCACCTATGACATCATCATTAACATATTTTATTCCCCATGGAGAGTTCTTTACAATGAGCCATGTCTCAATTTTTTCTATGCAGCGCTTTCGGAGATATAGAGGTGCAAGGTTTTTTTGGTTTTTACAAGATGGCGGCCACACCACGTGACCTATGACGGCATAATTATCATTCAAAAATTATACCGGTGGATTTGCACCAATGGTGAAAATTTCCTGTCAATCGGACCAACATTTGCAGAGAAAATCATATTTATTCTGTGCGGACAAACAAACAAACGGACTTCCGGAGATAGTGCAATACCCCCTCCTCTGGCGAGGGTAACTAAACTGGAAACACTGGAAAGTGGGATAGTTTTTGAGGAGACTGAAGGAAGGGATCAAGAGCATAATCACAAAAGGAGATGATAATCGGATCTCCCATATTTATTGAAACTCTGTACAATACGACACCATATTATATCATATACACATGCAAATTGTAAGGTTTTGCCTCCCTTGGACTACCACAACTACCCCACAGTTGGAATGTTAACATTAAATTACAACCATGAAACAACTAGATAACCCGAGAATGTTTGCCACATGTCATGTTTCGCACTGCTGGACAGCCTGTTCCACCATTCTTGAGCTAAAACTGCAGTGGTCTTGAGTTGCCAAGGGCAGATTCCATTCCCAATGCATATGTGAACAAGCGTGAATCGATCGTCAAGTTCTCCACACGTGCAATCTCTGTAAGGGAAGATATTATCATCAAAATAATATTTATTATCATCTATATACATCATTCCATCGATATATATTGTTGCAGAATCGGGGGTCGGCGCTCCCCTTATCAAGGGGGGGTGGGGGGGGGGGGGTTAATCCCCTTGTCTTTTCAGCTGGCCGTCCCGAGTCCTGGAAGCTACAACGCTCCTCCTGGTCGGTTTTGGGTAGGGTGATTGGTCAATTTGGGTCCCAAATACCTAATTACCAACACCGACCGCGAGCAGGGAAATAACACCCGCTCGAACCACGGACGTGATGGTAAATGCCGAGCGGTTAGCAGTCCGCGGTCCGAGCCGTTAACAGTAACTAAACCCGATCCTGAGCGGTTCCTATCGTGCCACAGGTACTCAATTGGGAAAAGACTAAAGCGATCGGATGGAGAGGAAACCAGAGTAAAGGAAGAACAAAGTGTGGTTTATTAATTATGTACAAAACCAAAGAGGAAATGAAAGGAAAGAATGTACAGGAAGGGAAGAAGGAGAAGGACACAGGACAGGCTTAGCTATACAGTCTTAACTTAACGACCCAGGACAAACAGACACACTCACACGGGATGGTAGCTGGTAGGGGGGGGAAGGTCCAGGCAGATGTCCAGGCTCCTCGTCCAGTCCCGACTCGTGCCGTGGTGGTGATGGACAAAGGCAGCAGGCCGGCAGCACGCCGCTGACCGCGAGCGGACGTTACATATATCGGGGGGACTGGGATGCGGCGTACGTAATAAACGTATTTCGTGCCAAACGCTTTCTCTCTCCCGATCAATGTTCGTATCAAAAAGGGCAGTTCGTATCAAAGGGCAATCAGCGCCGCTCAATAACTCCTCACGCAGTCCGTGCAAAAAGGAGTCCCCCAGCGCAATCCGTGCCAAAGGAGCCCGCCGAAAGAAGTCCGTAAAAGGGCTTGGCGCTTGCGCTTATATAACGCGCTTTCAGATCAAACCGCGCGCTTGGAAACCACGCCCGCCAGCGAGCTCACCTCAGCCCTGGTTGGCTGGCAAGGGCTTACCGGCTCCGCCTTTGATGGCTCGTTGACAAGTCACACCTTGTTCCCGGCGCTCCGCCCCCTTCTTCCTCGAGCCGACCGCATGGTTAATGGCGGTGCTTGGGCAGTAGCTCAGCGAGGCAGCGAACGCTGCTAACACAAGGCACGTAATAGAATTGGGAGAGAGGTTGGCAAAATGGCCGGAATGAATTGGGACCTATTCTTATTTAATTGATGCAACGCAGATTCAACTATTGGGAACACAGCCTTAACTAAACACATAATAAGGAAATAACTGAGATTTCTAAGGTGACCTACGTGTTGCTGTGGCCTATCTGTGGGTGCTACCTTTGACCTTTTAATGAGAATTATTTACAAGTATTTACACAAGTGAGGGTTCTAAAACCACAACAATATCATCTATATACAGTGCATTCAGGAAGTATTCAGACCCCTTCATTTTTTGTAATGTTGCAGCCTTATGCTGAAATCATTTAAATTCATTATTCCCCTCATTAAGCTTCACTCAATACCCCATAATGACAAAGAGAAAACAGGATTTCAGAAAGTTTTGCAAATTTATTAAAAAGAAAAAACTGAAATATCACATTGACATAAGTATTCATACCCTTTGCTATGACACTTGAAATTTAGCTCAGGTGCCTCCCATTTCTCTTGATCATCTTTGAGATGTTTCTACACTTTGATTGGAGTCCACCTGTGGTAAATTAAATTGATTGGACATGATTTCAAAAGGCACACACCTGTCTATATAAGGTCTCACAGCTGACAATGCATATCAGAGCAAAAACCAAGCCATGAGGTCGAAGGAACTGCCTGCAGAGCTCAGAGACAGGATTGTGTGGAGGCACAGATCTGGGGAAGCCGACCAAAAAAATTCTGCTGCATTGAAGGTTCCCAAGAGCACAGTGGCCTCCATAATTCTTAAATGGAAGAAGTTTGGAACAACCAGGACTCTTCCTAGAGCTGGCCGCCCGGCCAAACTGAGCAATCGGGGGAGAAGGGGCTTGGTAAGAGAGGTGACCAAGAACCCGATGGTCACTCTGGCTGAGCTCTAGAGATCCTGTGTGGAGATGGGAGAAACTTCCAGAAGGACAACCATCACTGCCACACTCCACCAATCTGGGCTTTATGGCAGAGTGGCCAGACGGAAGCCTCTCCTCGGTGAAAGACACATAAAAGCCCGCTTGAAGTTTGCAAAAAAGCACCTAAAGGACTCTCAGACTGTGAGAAACAAGATTCTGTGGTCTGATGAAACCAAGATTGAACTGTTTAGCTTCCGCTACACAGCTACAAATAGTAGTGGACTTAGTACCGACCCCTGATGCATTCCCACCTTCACCTCAACCTCACCACTATACCCGTCCTTCGTCCTTACAGCTGTGCGCTCTCTCGTAAATTGCCATCACTACTCTGATCAACCATTCCTCCACTCCTAACATCCTCAATGCCCATGTCACTACTTCACGTGGAACCCTATCGAATGCTTTCTCCAGATCAACAAACCCAAGAAACAACTTCTTCCTCTTCTCCATGTACTTCTCCTGCAACTGCCTTACAATAAAAAGCGCGTCTGTCATTCCTCTTCCTGGCATAAATCAAAACTGCATTTCGTCGATCTTCACTTTCTTTCTTATCCTCCTCTCCAACACCCTTTCCAATACCTTCATTCCATGCTCCAATAACTTTATCGCTTGATACGAGCCACAGTCCAGAGGGTCACCTTTCCCCTTGTATAGAGGGACGAGGGTACTCAGTTCCCAATCCACTGGAATGCGGCCTTCTTTCACCACCAGATTACAGATCTCTTTCATTCTTTTCATTCTCTTCACTCCCCAACTTCCCGCTGCCTTCAACATATCTCCCACAACTCCCGTCGGCCCTCCCGCTTTTCTACTCTTCATTGCTTTTATCGCTTCCTCAACTTTCTTCTTAGTTATCTCCTCTGCCGGTCCTAAAACTGGGTTACTCTCGATGTTGCCGTCCCATTCATTCTCTGCATTCAACAGCATTTCCACATCTCTTCCACCTTCCTTTAATTCCATCTGGGTCCACAACGATTTGTCCCACTTCATCCTTCAAGCAACTCATGCCCATCACATCGCACCTCTCTTTCGCTATCTGCTTTGCAATCCTGAATACCGCTCTCTGACCCTCTTCCGAAAAGCATTCTCCAAACATTTTCCTACATGCCTCCTTTGCCACCTCTTTCTTTGCAGCCTTCTTGGCTGCCTTATAACTTTCATGCTCTGCCTTTTCTGCCCCCGTACCCTTCGCCTTCTGCCACTCTTTGAGAACCAGGACTCCATGCATTTCAACTTTGGCGTCACGTTGAATGTATTTTGCCGCTGAAATGCTCCCAGTGCTTTCCCATTTCTATGTTTGATGTCTTCCATCCTATATGATGTGGTACCCCACAGATAAGTAGGTTGCCGAGCTTGTTTTAAAACTGACGTTTATATTGATTTTAATTTGATTTGATTGTCCCCTACTGATTACTTATGTCTGTTTTTTACGTTGATCTTCATGCCCAGAGCACTACTGCTGCTGTAAACACAATCTACGAGGATTTGCAGGTCTTCTCCTATCTCTGTTGGCAAGACAATGTCATCTGTGAATCGTAGGTTTGATATAACTTTTCCTTGGATGTTAACTCCTTGCGGAATATCATGTATTGCGTGCAGCATTATGAGTTCAAGCAGCAAGTTGAAGAGCTGGGGTGATATCACACATCCCTGACGGATCCCAACTGTCATGCTGAACCAGTCAGTCAGATCTCCATTCACTGTTACTGTGCTCTTTGACTTGCTGTGGAGTTCCTTCAGTATTTATCGTTCTTTATATTGTAACGGTTTTGAGAAGTGTAACGAATTTGAGAAGTGTAACGGTTTTTGAGAAGTGTAACAATTTTGGAGGAAGTGTAACGAATGTAAAAAGTATGGTTTTGTTACGTGTAACACCCTCGTAATGTAAATAATGGTCGCAGCCGTCCTCCTAGTTAATTCCATGAAACTTACACACAGGCCACGATATATCTTTTTAAATAGTGTATTTCCTTATTCCATGTAGGCTAAATATGTGTTTCCCACTAGATTGACTCTGCATTGTATCAAACGAAATAAGCGCAGGCCTTTTCATTTTCCCCAATTATCTCCGCTCTCCAAAGTTCCTTTCAAAAGCGGTGCGAGTGGTGTTCAATCCCGCAAGCCGCCATTGCCCATGTGCTAATCTCGGAGAAGAAAGGCGTGTCTCCACCTCGTCATAGAGGGGAGGAGTGAGCCAACCCCACTTGGCCAATCAGCACCGCGGTGAGCGACCCGGTAGGCGTGCCCTCGCAGCCGGCGGCTTGATTCCGCCCGGAGTAATAAAAGCGACGGGAAGGGACTGCTTCAACAGATGACCTGGGAGATGAGCGAAGAGGTGACATATGTGAGCTGAGCTGTGAGCGGTGAGATGCGAGACGCTCCAAGCCAAAGAGGAGAGGTACTCGGAGAGGAAACCAGCTTTGGAGAGACGCGCTGAAAGGAGGGAGACGGCTCCACCAGAAGGAGAGGAGCAGGTGTGCCCGAGCCAGCGCGTGACGTCTACAGCATCGGCAGCGGATACGCGACGGAGGGTTTTCCCGCCAAAAACGCGAGGAATTGAGAGCTGCTGCCTCCGACCCTGCCTCCCTCTCCAGCAATCCACCTCAAGCCCTACCTGCCTGCAATATCCCCCGTGTAAGTGTGAACGTCGTCTGTCCTACTCGTTGTCCTGGGGTTAAGTAAATTGAATAGGATAAGCTAACGATGCACTGTGTGACTGCTTCTTCCATCCATTGCTGTAAATAATTTTGGTCGCTCTTTCTTTTTGCTTGTGTGTGTATAATAAATCTGTTCTTCCTCCGTACTCTGTCTTCTTCTCTTTTTCCTTCTCTTTCGGTCGCTTTAGAGGTTTCCCGATTGAATATCTGTGGTGCGATCTGGTCAACGTCGGGTGGAATCGGGCCAATTGGGGATCCTGTAACGGTCGCGGTTGGACCATCCGCTCGGCCCATCATAACATCTAAAACCGCGTCTGTAACAATATGTTCAGCCTCTTTATAGCACTGGCAACCTCTTCATAAATAATTTCTGGTTCCTCATCATAAGACCGTTTAAACTTTAAATCTTATCTTAAATTGTACATCTAAAGTAAACAATGGTGGCTATTCATCAATCTGACGATGTTCCCCAGTTATTTTATATTCTTTTCTTTGTCTACATCCATTTGGTACAAATTTTAAGGAATTTCAATACCATGATCTTTCATTGCTATGCTGCTGATACCCAGATCTACCTGTCCATTGAAAAGAATGATGTACTGTACTTTCTTCAGGAATTCTAATGTCTCTCTGAAATGCAAATATGGGTGTCCATCAACTTTCACAAACTCAATGTTGCTAAAACTGACATATTGGTCATTGGCCACTAATCTGTTCTTCAAAAGCTTCAACTCCAGATATTGAAATGTGTTGGATCTACAGTGACAAATAAATGTGAAAGCTAATTTCCATTTGCTAATAATGTCTAAATCGGGTTTTTTCCCCATCTGCACAATAAATCCACTGATGCAATTTGGGTACAGTGGCGTATTGTTGGTGAGGACACAGGATTTGCAGTACAGAGGTTGTGGGTTCAAATGCAGCTTCTTCTTGCGTATGCAGCACAAGGTTGTGGAGTCGCATCATTGGTGGAGGGTGCAGCTGTACTGCTGATGGAATGCCCTCTATAGGTTAGGGCAGCAATTTAGCAATGGTGCCAGCGACAATAGCTCGCCTACTCTTCACGAAGGACAACATGGGATCTTTTAAAACTTCTACCAACTAATGCTGGCAAACAGGATGCCCAGATTAATATCCAACCAAGGGACAGTGCACACATTGATTAATCGCCCTGCATGTGAACCACCAGGATGACAGTTTAAATCTGGGCCGAGGAAAAGAGTCCACCAATAAGTATGACATGTATATTAGCCAGGCATGTAAAAATCGTTTTGGAAATACCAACCCTGTCAAAGTGCAGTTGCTGTATCATGGTACACATGCAGCTTGCTCACCTTGGATCCTCGTTAGGAGCTCACGGATGGGAACCAGCACGACATCCACAAACTCTGCAGGAACACACCACTACTTAACTTATTGCAGTTTAAGCGGCACCACCTGCTCTTCTTCCACTGTTGTACCCAATACTCCCATAAAACAACCAGCACAAAGCCAAGAAAGAGCAACGAAACATCCATCGGGTTTAGAGATGTCAGCAGATATACAGAAACATGGAGGCAAAGTCAAGGCATTCAAGGATTCTAATACAATACGGTATCGTTATTATAAAACTGTTCTAGCAAAACTTATTGAAATTGCGATTATTGTTTACACCAAAAACAAAAAGACCTTTTTTTTTCAAACCATGACTACAGGAAATAAATAAATAAATAATAATGTACAAATCATAAATGTAGCCTGGTGTTGGCTTAGCAGTTAGGGTGCCGGCTTGGGATCCTAGGATCCTGGGTTAGAATCCCGGTCGATCGCTGAATTAACGCCAGGGGGGTTGACTCAGCCTGTCATCCTTCCGAGGTCGGCAAATTGAGTACCAGCTTGCTGGGATGAATGATCCCGGTGTGTACCCCGGTTTAGAATAGGTACACCGTATCCCTGCGCATCGTAAGAGGCGACTAAGGGTTGGCGTCAGGAAGGGCATCCGGCCATAAAAACATTGCCTCAAACAGGGAACCATGATTGTCATGGGGCCCGCAAGGCTAACCCCCGCCCTAGCGGGGAAAAATGGCCTTAAAACGATCATTCATATTTATTGTACAAATCATAACTTCAACACAAAAGTTCATGCAACAGGACTTTCACACAAATAGCCCGATGTTGTTTATTGTGTGCTGCTGTTGGTTATCAGACTTTGTGGTTTTAGGTAACCACCCGATGGTGAAAAACTGCATTGATCCCAGAACAAAAATACTTAAAGATATGGTAAACCATGGTGTTTTTCCCCAAAAACAATTTGCAATTCTCAACATTAACAAAATATTTTATGAGAGGCCATCAGAGAAGTGTGAATACAATGTTCAAAATCCTTTGCAAATTATCTTCATCATAAAAAAAACACCTGCCATAAAGTAATAAGGTAAACAAAACATTTCTGGTTTAACAACCAATGGAGATGTGAGTTTGTGTCTCGCCTGACAGCCCCAAATCCAGAGTGGAGATTTTTGCCTTCTCTATCGCACAAATAAACGAGGTGTTGTGGGTGACTAAAGATTACTGCATACCGCCATCATCTGTAAAGGAAATGGGTGGGCATGGAACGAGTAAACGGTGAGCTCACAGAATGCATTCATGATCGCACTTTAAAGCCTCAATAGACTGACGTTACGCCACCTCACCAAGCTGTTGTTGAGGCCTGATGTTTGCCGGATCATCTCCATTTATGAGCACACACACAATCTTGTCTGCACTACTGCATATTCCAGGTTCCAAGCACAATGCGGCTGTAAATGTGACAGGAAGAGATGCGAGGTGTGCCCATACAATCGACCAGCACAATAACCGTCATGCAGGCACACCGTTTCGGTGACCTCGGCTCTCCTTTCACCACCACAGGAATTCATTGTTGTGGTTTCTCTAAATGATCACAAATAGCTGTGGGAAAAGTTAATTCAAGATTTGACCAAAGATTGTCCAAATTACTCGTGTAATATTCATCAAAACTAACATGCAGATCAAAAGCGAAAGCTAAATTAAGGCATTCTGTACAGGAATTCACAAATTTATTTTGAAACGATTCCCAAAATAAACACAATGACTTTCCTTTTCTTTATTGCTGGATCCCAATGTAGCATGAAAAACCGAGCAGAATCTGAGATCCCAGCGGATCTTCAGCAGAATCCTTCTACTGATTAACTAACTCACTAATTCAACGATTACCTGATCATAACAATATATAACTGTAAAGAGTATCGCAGAGAATGGGGTAGCCAATGTGGATCGAAGCACCCAGGGCATTTTGAAGTGCATCCTGCATCTCTGGGAGAACTCTAGCCGATCATTTTCACGAGGTCAATTGTTGGCGTAAAGTGCTTATGGATGCATTTTTTGAGTGGTTCCATGCACCTGCTTATTATAATTTTTACAAACGTACCTGATACATTGTGCAGTTCAGTTTGAAGAAAACTTTAAAATATGTTTACTTTGCTATCAAATGTTTGCCTTCACTAGTCAAAGTTACAATTTGATGTCAAGCTGTTCACCACCTTCTCACCACCTTTCCCTCACCCAAACCCATCACCTTGTCGACCACCACTATCCCTCCCCAACCCTACCTCCTTCCAAATTTCAAGTTTTTTCCTTCCTGAGAGTTTGCTTCAATATCCCTACTGTTGGCATTCCCCCTCTTTCTACTGTTCATCTTCTTCCATTTCGTCATGATCTGTTCTATGTTCTAGCGCCTCCACGAGCCTCAACTTTATATACAAAAAAACCCCAAAAAGATCCTCCTCAAATTACCCCTCAGCAATGGATAACACTCAAAATAACATGTCACTTTCATCCCAGGCTTAAAATTACAAAATTTTCTTCAGTCTGAATTACAATTATCGGCTATATGTGTCATCACGAGTGAAAGACATGCATGGTTTGAGTTATTCGCCGATATATTTTCCATTAAAACACCTAAAACAATGTTTATTCCACATACCTGGTGAAACAGAAGTAACTTCAGCGACAAAACCCGTCTCTTCCTGCAGCTCCCTGAGGGCGGCCGATTCTACAGATTCACCACTATTCAGCAAGCCTGTTTCCACCAAGCACATCCAAATGTCACAAGCAGTGCCATAACCAGTCATTTGTATAATACAACAACAACAACAACACCATGCATTTTAAGGCCATTTTCCCTGCTAGAGCGGGGGTTAGCCTTGCGGTCCCCATGACAATCTTCTCCATTTTGCCCTATTTTCTGCATCTCTCCTTGTTAACCCCCTTGCCCACATTTCTTCTTCCACCATCTTTAGCCAAGTCTTTCTCGGTCTTCCCCGTCCTCTACATCCTTCTACATTCATTTCCATCACTCTTCTCAACCAGTCACTTTCATCCTTCCTCAACACATGACCAAACCATCTCAACCTGTTCTTCGCAGCATCAATCACAGGCTCTATTCCCATCATCTTTCGCAATTCATCATTTGTCTTCCTCTCTCTCAACGATACTCCACACATCCATCGAACCATTCGCATTTCCACCCTTTCCAGCCTTCGTTGCTGCTCCATGTTCATTACTCATGTCTCGCTCCCATAAATCATAACACTTCTCACACATGCAGCATACACCTTTCCCTTCAGCTTCAACAACACTCCCCTCCTCGTCAGCATGCCACTCAGTTCCCGAAACTTCTTCCATGCACATCTCACTCGAGCAACCGTTGCCGAGTCTGATCCACCTTCTCCATTCAGCATGTCTCCAAGGTAGCAAAATGTTTTCACACCTTCCAGCTTCACGCCGTCTCCAAGATCCAACTCAACATTTCCTCCATCTGCAGCTCCCTCTGTGCACACCTTACATTTGAATGTAGCTGCCACACTCGTTAATGACCCTCTCAGACCGCCACATTTTTGATGAACCCACTCAGCGCACATTGTGCATTGAATGGAGTTCTCTCCGACACCCTTCCTGCACACAGCACATGGCCACTCCCAGTTCTTTCCACCTCACCACATGCTTTACCACTTGCCATCACCTTCGTCTTTCCTATATTCACCTTCAGACCTTTTGTCTCCATACATTCCTTCCACATGTTCATCTTTTCCTTCAGTCCATCCATACTTTCCGCAATCAACACCAGATCATCTGCATACAACAACTCCCACGGTAAACCCTCCTTTACGTTCTGAGCCAGCACCTCCATCACAGCTACAAATAGTAGTGGACTTAGTACCGACCCCTGATGCACTCCCACCTTCACCTCAAACTCACCACTGTTCCCGTCCTTCGTTCTTACAGCTGTGCGCGCTCTTTTGTACATTGCCATCACTACTCTGATCAACCATTCCTCCACTTCTAACTTCCTCAATGCCCATGTCAATACTTCGCGTGGAACCCTATCGAATGCTTTCTCCAGATCAACAAACCCAAGAAATAACTTCTTCCTCTTCTCCATGTACTTCTACTGCAACTGCCTCACAATAAAGAGTGCGTCTGTCATTCCTCTTCCTGGCATAAATCCAAACTGCATTTCGTCGATCTTCACCTTCTTCCTTATCCTCCTCTCCAACACCCTTTCCAATACCTTCATTCCATACTCCAATAACTTTATCGCTCGATACGAGCCACAGTCCAGAGGGTCGCCTTTCCCCTTGTATAGAGGGACGAGGGTACTCAGTTCCCAATCCACTGGAATGCGGCCTTCTTTCACCACCAGATTACAGATCTCTGTCATTCTCTTCACACCCCAACTTCCTGCTGCCTTCAACATATCTCCCACAACTCCCGTCGGCCCTCCCGCTTTTATACTCTTCATTGCTTTTATCGCTTCCTCAACTTCCTTCTCAGTTATCTTCTCTGCCAGTCCTAAAACTGGGTTACTCTCTATGTTGCCATCCCATTCATTCTCTGTATTCAACAGCATTTCCACATATCTTTTCCATCTTCCTTTAATTCCATCTGGGTCCACAACGATTTGTCCCACTTCATCCTTCAAGCAACTCACCCCCATCACATCACACCTCTCTTTCGCCATCTGCTTTGCAATCCTGAATACCGCTCTCTGACCCTCTTCGAATCCAAGCGTTCTCCAAACATTTTCCTTCATTTTTGTGTAATAGAAACAAGTATTTAACCTGCTGTGACGTAATTAGCCGGACATTGCAAGAGCAGTATGTTTCAGGACATGAAAAAATCCGAGTTTATTAGGAGTCATTTCAGTGGACAGGACAAGCCTATATGCACACAAGTGGCCCTTTGCAACAGAATAAGTAAAGAGAGAAAGTTGAAGTCAGAAAAGGCCATTTTCAGGTTTATATAGTCAAACTCTCCTACGCCTTCTGTCTTTGGAAGTTTGATTGTTGGAAATCATCCTAATTCATAAGAGGTGGTGGCAAAAAACTGCCTCATTGTATGACCCAGGAAATGACCATGTTTCACTGCGATTCATGTTATCAACATGCACGATCTAATATCACAGGAAAACAGAAATTATCAGGAATCCTTTCCATCAGGAAGCAATTCATTACCATCACGAATCCTTGGCTGACAGCATGGCCTAGAGGTATGTGCGCTCGCCTATACGCTGTCTAGTCTGAGTTTGAATCCCAACTGTCATCCTGGCATTTCACAGGCAGGGTGATTCATCAATGTGTGTGTCGTCCCTCAGATGGACGTCAAACGGGCGTCCTGTCCACCAGCATTAGTTGGTGGACGTTAAAGAACCCATGGCGTCCTTCGCAAAGAGTAGGGTACTTTTTTTGGAAAGTGTTGAAAATAGTCCTCGAGAGTCGATTTACGATTTTGCCAGTGACGTCATGTAATGATGTCATCTTGGTCCAAATGGCGAATTACACAGTAGTGGGGCGGCTTAGCCCAAATATTCAAAAGAATTGTGCATTTTGTGATACAAGCACCAAATTTGGCACACTAGTAGACTATCATATTATGAAAAGATCTGGATATTGGGCCATCTCAGATTCAGAGATTTGATTTTTGCAAGATTTGCAGATTTTGCAAGCTGAGATTGCAACGCCAGGGACGGCCGACTCCTTCCTACGAGCTGCCCACGTCACCCGCACAAGAAGAGCTCATCAAATCACTGCAGCGGCACTGCACATCCTGCAACACCGTGCGTATGAACGCCACTGTATGACATATGCTGATGATGCAGAAGACCTGCCTGAGTTCGAAGACTGGTGTCACCAGAGAGGAGAAGACATTCCCAACTTTCAGTACTGGGCAACTGTGCTGGAACTAGAGATGTTGGTACTGGTCTACGTGCGTTCTCTGCGGCAGGCTTCATTCACGACGTACCTTGATGCCCTGACGGAACTGGTCCCATGGTTCCATGCCTTAGACCACACACACTATGCCAGGTGGGTCCCTGTTCACCTGAGGGACACGGTTGCACTCCCAATGAAGCACCTAGATGTAGCCAGAGAATTCAGGGCTGGCAACTTCACTGTACAGAAGACGAATAAGGTGTTCTCTTCGATCCCAATCGAATCGAAATCTTGCAAAAATCAAATCTCTGAATCTGAGATGGCCCAATATCCAGATCTTTTCATAATATGATAGTCTACTAGTGTACCAAATTTGGTGCTTGTATCACAAAATGCACAACAGGTTTGCTATGCTGCTACACTACAGAGAAACAGTGTATTCCTAAGAACTATTAACACAACATGCAAGAATTGTTCGGATGCTTTTCCAGTAAATCACAAAATAAGTTTCAAAATCATTCCTGACCAATTATTTTAAGTGTGCAGGGCATACATAATGAGACAATGTCATGATTTATTGTGGCTACATTTATTGCTTAACATACAAAAAAACTTGTGTATTCATTTTCACACGCGTTTTGAAATTTCGATCTATTGCTTTCGGATTTAAGCCCCCAATTTAATTATATCCACCAACACCTGGTGGCAGGGCAAAGCTCGACCACCGAAGTCTGGTGCGATCACCAGCACCCTGTGGCGTGGTGCATTCAAACCCAGGTGAAAGCAGAATTATTAAGGACTTGTATTCTCATGTATAGGAAATAACGCCAGACTCAGGAGAATTGCACATCACTGATTTGATAAATTTGGTGTGTCGGGAAAAGATGCAGCTAAGCTCACTATCAAACTTCAAAAGTGGTGATACTCTATCTGCCCCACCTAGTCTTGTCTTGTTGACATGTAAAATAAGTCAACACAATGGTGTTGACACTTGTGCCCTTCCTTGTTTGAGGTAGTCTTTCTGATGACGATGATTCCTATCTTTCTTCTTTACTTTACACTTAAAAAATAACAACTTAACCTGTAAATCAACTCAATTTCACTGCTTGTTATTACCTTTAAAGAATTAAACTGTCACCAAAACAGCAAACTACCATGCAATATAAGTCACTCAGAATGCCTATTTCATGATGTCACCTGCAGGAAACTCCAGTGTGTAGCAACCCAATGGAGGACGAAATTGTTTGACAAGAACGAGGCAGTCATCATGCTGTGTGCGTTTGAGTACTGCGATCATCTGTACACCTGCCCAAGGAGTGGAGCGAATGAGGAAGGGGAAATTGAGCGGGGGTGGGTGTGAGTGAGGAGGGGGGAGTGAGGAGAGCAAAGTGAAGGAGTGGAGTGGGGGCAGAGTGAAGAGAAGGTGTGAAGTGGAGGGGGTGGACACAGAGCATTAGGAGGTGGAGGAGCGGAGCGGAACCGGGGAGCAGAGCAAGTGGGCGGCACAAAGGGACAGGTGACGTAAAAAATATTATACTTGAATTATTTGGTAAAGCAAAGTGAAAACTTCCTTTTATGGAAAAACTTTAATACTGTATATATAGAGATATCCAAAATAATAAAAAAGCATAACATATGGGGTAAAGCGAGTCTAATGGGAAATTTGAATTACATTGGCAATTAATAAATTGGCATACAAAGAGAAAGGCTTATAAAATTATATATTTTAACTTGCCATCAATTGTGGACTGAGGAATTCTTGTTGTTCTTTTAACAGATTCCCAAGATCTGCAAAAACAGAATGAAGCTTCCCAAAAGCTAAAAGCACAAGCTTTACCTCATTGCACAAAAAGGAAAAGGTAATATTTTGAAATAAATTCTCATATTTACTCTCTCTCTCTCTCTCTCTCACTGAGCTTTTTCCAATTCAGGTTCTTCTCACCTCTGGATTCCTTTTGGGTCAACATATGTCGTGTTATCAACTCTCAGCCACTTGCCAGTCCACGCAACCTGCAGGAAACCCAGGAAGCACAAGGAAAACTACAACTGTTTGAACAAAGATATGACGTTGCCAGTCTGAGGCATTTCCGGCTGTAAGCGTTGGCACTTTTAATGGCCCGGGGTTAGACCAATTGGTACATATACAGTCACGTGAAAAAGTAAGTACACCCCATGTAAAGTTTTGACTTTTTCAACATATTTCAACATACAGCTATTTGATCTTCATTTCAACAATATTGATAGATAAAGGTGATATAATATAACAAATATCATGAAACGTTTACATTTTGTAGTCCATTGTATAACTTAAATAAACATAAATGCAAATTTCGCATGTGAAAAAGTAAGTACACCCTTGCCTCTAATAGGTGGTATTGCCCCCTTTGGCAGAAACAACCTCAAGTCGGCGTTTCTTATAACTGTCTACCAGTCTCTGACATCGACTGGGAGAAATTTTTGCCCACTCCTCCATGCAGAATTATTTCAGCTGTGCGATGCTTGAGGGGTTTCTTGCATGCACAGCTCGTTTCAAATCCCCCCACAACATCTGGATGGGATTTAGATCCGGGCTTTGACTTGATCATTCCAGAACCCTCCATTTCTTTCTTTTCAGCCATTCCTTGGTGGATTTACTGGTATGTTTAGGGTCATTGTCATGTTGCAAGGTCCACCAACGGTTGAGCTTCAACTTTCCGACAGATGGCCTCACATTATCCTCAAGCACCCTCTGGTACAATGAAGAATTCATAGTGAATTCTATGATGGTGAGCTGTCCAGGCCCTGATGCAGCAAAGCTGCCCCCAAACCATAATATTTCCACCACCATGCTTTACTGTTGGTATCAGGTTCTTGTAGTCAAATGCTGTCTTTGGTTTTCGTCAAACATGTCTTCTGGTACTGTGGCCAAATAGCTCTACCTTTGACTCATCTGTCCAGAGCACATTGTTCCAGAAGTGCTGTTCTTTGCCTCGGTGTTCATTGGCAAACTTTAGTCTTGCCCTGATGTTCTTTCTGGACAGCAAAGGTTTCCTCCTGGCACACCTCCCTTGTAGATCAAATTTGTGCAGCCTCTTTCTAATGGTAGACTCTTGCACTTTGACATCAACAGTGGCAAGAGCTACTTGTCGGTCCCGTGATGACATTCTGGGGTTCTTAGAGACTTCTTTCGGCATCTTGCGGTCTGCTCTCGGGCTTAACTTGCTGGGGCGGCCTGGCCTGAACAAGTTGGCAGTTGTTTGGAATCTTCTCCAGTTGTAGATGATATTGCGGACAGTCAAATGATTGATGTCAAATTGTTTGGAGATCTTTTTAAATCCCTTCCCAGACTCATAGGCATCTATAACCTTCTTTTTGAAGGCCTCGGAGAGCTCTTTTGATCTCGGCATGGTGACGCCGCACACTTCAACAACAAAGAGCAAACCAAACTAAATGTCTGAGGATTAAATAAGACAGGTTCCTCCAAGATCCTCTCTCACGATGTTCTAATCATTTGCACCTGAGCTGGTGCACCTGATTCTACTTTTAGGGATTTGAAGTAGTGATAAATGTAGGGGTGTACTTACTTTTTCCACATGCGAAATTTGCATTCATGTTTATTTAAATTATACAATGGACTACAAAATGTAAATGTTTCATGATATTTGTTATATTATATCACCTTTACCTATCAATATTGTTGAAATGAAAATCAAATAGCTGTATGTTGAAATATGTTGAAAAAGTCAAAACTGTACAAGGGGTGTACTTACTTTTTCACGTGACTGTATATACACATACATACATATATACATATGTCAGTATATTTTAGATTGACATAACAGTATTTAAAAAGTTGAGGTTGGACTCACCCACTCACTCACTGTAACATACCAATTGCAATAACCCCTCCTTTTCCGGTGAGTCTAACAAGACAACATATTGAGCAATGCAGAGCCTCGCCCATGTGTAAAGATTACAGTAGATCTGAGAATGAATGACACAAACACACCATAACACATCACACACAACAATAGCCTGTCCCATCCCTTTGGGGATGGATGAGGCAAATGTAATGATTAATTTCACAATACAGGTACTGAATACAATAGAAAAGCTAAATATCAGATGTAAACTTTCAGTTTTTTCCAAATTAGACTTTGGCTTAATTTTGAAATGAAATGTGAGCAACAAGTTTTTTATTTCTTCAATGTGCTCTGGAAAGGAATTTCATGAAGAATTTCAATCCATCCAAATTGTAGCTTAGTAATCATGTGATGGCAAAATAGGCATTATATTTTAATCTTGATGACTAACTTAAGGTACCAGTTGGGTGATGACTCAGCCACACTCAGATTATTATGATAAAGGCTTTTGCCAAGATAAATGATATACTCATGACTGGTTATAGATAAAATTGCATTGTGAACAAACGGATACACAACGGATGGGTGTGCTATGGTGTAAGCTTCCATAATAATGAGGTCAAAGCTCACAGAAAACCTCCAATGAAGACACAATATAGACGGCTTTTGTAGTGAAGAGGAAGTACTGGTACTGGGCGTGTTGAAATAGTCCAAATGTAGCAACAATTTCGCAAATCAAGCACAGTTACCAAAGACAAGAGCTGCAATGTTTGACGCATTTCTTTTTTGTACTCAGCAATTAAATAAATGACCAAAACATTCTTCAAAACTCCACAGGAAATGGCAAAATATTTAATTTCCACTTCAGCATTTCCTCTCACGAAATGGCCAGCATCATCCAGGCGTGATTTATTCACAAGGAGTCACATATGTCAAGATGACAATGGGATTTCAAGCAAAGTGTTTCAGAATGTAGGCATCAAAGTGAAACAAGACCGAAAGTCTAACAGCGGCGTAGCCAGGCTTGTAAAATATTATAAACCACAAACACATATGATTTAATTTTTTAACAGTCGCTAATGCTGTTTATAGCATTAAACAAAGAAATTTGGAGGAATCCCAACATCCGTGAGGTAAGTTTTATTTACAGAACTGAGGGAAGATCTACTGTAATCTACAGTATATACCCCACAAGTGTTGGGTTCATAACATGCTATCAAAAAACCGAGGTGAATTCCTTACTTCCGCAGTTGTTCGTACCGTACACGTACACTGCTTAATTATCATTGATTCATGAACCATACACCGCTTCAATCCATTAACTTTGAATTCACGACATTGAGATGAAAGTATTATGGTCATATTTACTATATTATTATTATTACTATTCGAAAATGATACTACTGAAACGATAAACTACTGTATTAAGAAACTTGGGCTTAATTTATCCGACGCGGCCTGAAGGTGAAGCATGAAGTATCATAAAGCATCACAAAGTATCATATGAGTCAATATACTGTTATGTCGGTTGGGTAAAGGCATATATAGATTTAGGTAGATCTGCAAAGGTATCATGCTTCATCTGTCGTGCTAGAGAATCTCACCTGTAATAAGTTCTGTGTTAGCCCGGTTTGTCGGATTAAGAGTATACCTGTGATCTAACAAGGATGTTCGTGTGTTAAATAGTTGGAGGGATAAGGCCAATTCCCACGTGTGTGAAACCTGTGATCTACCCGGTGTCCCTTATGGCAACACATCTCATACATTAGCTGGCCCCAAAAGTGCACACATTCCTTAATTCCCCTCGCCACAAGACGATAAAACTGACTGGAAGAGCAGACAGCAAGCGGCCGCGTACAACACCACCATGGCAAGCAGACATCCGCCAGGCGGGCTGATGCCACGCCCACCTCGCGATTGATTGACACCAGGGTTTCATGGGCAGATCACACGACTGGAAGGGAGGGCCAATCGGCACGCAGCTGAAGCCCAGAGCTAATAAGGAGTGAGCTGATTGGCCAAGAGGATTGATAAAAAGTGAAGATAAGCCGACAATTCCTCTCTCTGATACTGGATGCGATAGCGAATGGTCGGAGACGGACATTCGCTCTCTCCCCTTTGTCCTTCTCGTTTTGTCTTCCTTCTTGCCCGGACCTCTTCCCTTTGCTGCCTCGTGATTCCGCTCCCTCAACCGCTTACTCCTTTCACCACCTTTGTCCCCGATCCTCTCCCCTTCCGACACCACAAACGTTGGGTGCATCGGAGTTCCGTGACAAATCGGGGAAGACGTTGCACGGCTGAAGGGACGGGTTGCACGGATGCCCGCTCGCTTCACGCGAAGAAGGACGCGTGGGGGCCTAGTGATCGGCAAGCGTACGAGCTGCAGAGCACTATGACCGTGCCGAAGCCTGGAGAACATTACACCCTCGCTCGCTTGGTGCGAGAGGCCTGGTGAACGGGGGCGCGGGGAAGCCGGCGTCGGATGACAGTGCTCAAGCCCGACAATTCCTGACGGACGCCACACACCAAAGATAAGCCAGCACAAACGCAAACACGACGATTCTTTTAGTTACTTCTTTCCCTTGTCTTGTATGTGAAGTGAGGTGTGCGGGATCCCAACCTAGGTTTTAGTTCTTCCGTCGCGTTTCATTGTTCTCGGGTTCCGTTCAATAAATCATTTCTTTTTGCACATTGAATTCGAGTTTTCGTTTGCTTGATTTAATTTCCTGCAGGTTCGAGGGCTGCCGTCAGAACCAGAGGTAAGGTACTTGAGCATCCCCCTCACCATCGCCTCACCCTTCTTACCCTCCTCCCTCCCCGCATGTATGAACTCTGCCATATTTGAACTGAACGCCTTCGGAGTTAAAGCTTGCTCGGTTGATCTGTTTCGTTGATAAATAATTTCATCGCCAGGAACACGACAATACATATTAAAATCACCAAAACACAAACACAATACATATATATATATATATATATATATATATATATATATATATATATATATATATATATATATATATATATATATATATATATATATATATACTGTATATATATATATATATATATATATATATATATATATATATATATATATATATATAATATATATATATATACACATATATATATATATACTGTATATATATATATATATATATATATATATATATATATATATATATATATATAATATATATATATACAGTATATATATATACTGTATATATATATATATATATATATATATATATATATATATATATATATATATATATATTGTTGCGAATATGGAATTTGGCCTCCATATCCGCTTGTAAATATTCCCCTATTTCCCCAATACTCCCCAACTATCCCCAATCCCCCATTCCCTAGTCCCATTGTCTGTAAACAACACTCTGTAGAACCGACCTTCCCCTTTTTCCCCCATTAAATGTCGTGCCCAGGTCCACCGCATCTCACGTAGACAACTTTCGGACATCTTGCTAGTTATTCTTAGTCTATGTCAGTTAAGGACTCCTTTCCATTAATTCTGACTCTTCGTTGCACCAGAATGTGATTATATGGCACCAGTAGTGAGTTTAGGACCTTCCCATACCTCCTTCCATCTTCTTCCCCAAACAACAACAACAACTACAGCTACAACAACAACTACAACCACGGCGCGCGGGGGGAGTGTGCGTCCTCCCACCAGCTCGGTTAGCCGCCATGACCATGCGCTCCACGGGGTTACCACGAAGGGGCTCCCTGTCAGCCCCTCGTCAAGGGCGGAGCCGGTAACCCCCCCGCATGCACCCAATGAGAAGCAACGAGCCGATTCCATCTGGGGCGGAGCTAACGAGCCGAGGGCGTGTCACTCCCCGCCGGATATACGCAGCGACTTACCGGATGTGAGATGAGATGCGCCCCGAGCTTGAGAAGACAAGAGAGCCACCTCCGAGCGCTGAGAGACCTCCTGCATCTTTTGGGCCGCGCTATCCTGTCCCTGAGCACAAGGTGCACCTTGTGCTGGCCATCGAATACCCGCTTTCCTTGCCATCAATCCCCGTGTGAGTCAGTTTTTGTCCTGTTTCTCTGTGGTCTGTCGGGAATAATATAAGATTGTGTCTAAGTGCCTATCTTCCTTTGCTGTCCCTCTTGTAGTTGTAATCTAACCTTCCGAACGAATATAACCTCCTCCGGAGGTCTTGAGAACCGTATCCCTGGTGTCGTGTCATTTTAATCCCAGCCGTGTGTCTTTTCCTTCATTGATCTAGCGCAGCGCGATTAGTCAACGTTCGGGTATAATCGGGTAACTTGTGCAGACGTGGTCATACCAAACCGCTCGGTAAATAACATCTAAGCCGCGTCAGTAACAATATATATATATATAATATATATATATATATATATATATATATATATATACTGTATATATATATATATATATATATATATATATATATATATATATATATATATATATATATATATATATATATATATATATATATATATATATATATATACTGAAACGCAAAAGAAACTTACCACCTTTGAAACCTTTAAATATCAACAATAACACTGCGTGTAGTAAATGTGTGAACTTATTTGCGAACAATAGTGTCCTCACTGTCAAACAAAACGGTCACGGATGGTCACTTGAACCTTCAATGGTCACTTCATAGCACAGCTGTTGAACAGCCGTTTTGACTGTCAGTGATTAGCCAAGGGGTACGGGATGATTTTAAAGAGCTGCACGTGATGTCTTGATATTGGCTTTAAAAAGGCCAGTGCAAAATGGGCATTTTGACCGAAAGATTTGACCATTTTGACCATTTTGACCAACTTCAAAAAGACCGAAAACGCAAAAGAAACTTACCACTTGTTTGAAATGTAATAAAATTGTAACAGTTCAAAATAAAACAAACCAACAATTGCTAATTGAAACATTGGCATTTTATTGATGACATGTCAAGTTTTTGACCAAGATACACCATCTCATCAGTTTGTTCTACAGTACAGAACAGCACAGGGTGCAATGTCAGTCCCCTTTCAATAGCGTGTGTGGCCACCATTGTTTTGGATACAGGCAGTGCATCATCGGCGTATACTGCCTACCAGTCTTTGGATGGATTGCTGCTGGATTCTGTCCCACTCAGTCCTCAATGTCTGAAGCAGCTCTGCCCATGTCCTGGCCCTGCCAACTACGCGTCTCCCAAGCTCATCCCACAGGTGCTCGATGGGATTCAGGTCAGGGGAGAGCGCAGGCCACTGCATGGTGTTGATGTTCTCGCCTTGGAGAAATGCAGTGGTAAAGCGAGCAGCATGGGGACGAGCGTTGTCATGCTGAAAGGTTCTCAGTTCTGGGTGGTCTAGCAGGAATGGCAGCAGATGAGGTCGCAGGATGTTATCCACATACCGCTGGGCGTTAAGATTCCCATCCACAACCACCAGTGGCGTCCTGTACCGGCCTGTTATGGCGGCCCACACCATCACACTTGGGCCACCCCACCTGTTGGCTTGACGCACGCAACAATCGGCATATCGCTCGCCAGTTCTTCTCCAGACACGCTCACGCCCATCAGGACTGTCCACACAGAACCTTGACTCATCGCTGAAAGCGACCTCGTTCCACTGTGCCAAGGTCCACCGCTGATGCTGCTGGCACCATGTCTGTCGGTTGGGCCGATGGGCAGCCGTCATCACGGGGCCTCTGTATGGTCTTCTGGCAGTCAGGCCATAGTCATGCAGTCGTCTTCATGCAGTATCATTGGAGATCCGTGGGTTTGCACGCCCCGGAGTTTCTGCCGCAGTGCGGGATGCTGGACGGAATCGATCCCGCAGGTGACTTCGGACCATCTGCCTGTCCTGCCTTGCAGTGGTGACTCTTGGCCTCCCTGATCGAGGTCTGTCATCTGCAGAGTTGTGGAGGGTGTCTCTGTCCACCAGGGCCGATATCGTCTGGTGTGAACAGCCAAGGCGACGTGCCACCTCACGGTAGCTCAGTCCACCTTGCAGCATGCCCAGGGCACGCTGCCGTTGATCCCTTGACAATCGTGGCATGTTGATTGAAATGCCCATTTTGCACTGGCCTTTTTAAAGCCAATATCAAGACATCACGTGCAGCTCATTAAAATCATCCCGTACCCCTAGGCTAATCACTGACAGTCAAAACGGCTGTTCAACAGCTGTGCTATGAAGTGACCATTGAAGGTTCAAGTGACCATCCGTGACCGTTTTGTCTGACAGTGAGGACACTATTGTCCACAAATAAGTTCACACATTTACTACACGCAGTGTTATTGTTGATATTTAAAGGTTTCAAAGGTGGTAAGTTTCTTTTGCGTTTCAGTATATATATATATACAGTCACGTGAAAAAGTAAGTACACCCCATGTAAAGTTTTGACTTTTTCAACATATTTCAACATACAGCTACTTGATCTTCATTTCAACAATATTGACAGATAAAGGTGATATAATATAACAAATATCATGAAACATTTACATTTTGTAGTCCATTGTATAATTTAAATAAACATAAATGCAAATTTTGCATGTGGAAAAAGTAAGTACACCCTTGGCTCTTATAGGTGATATTGCCCCCTTTGGCAGAAACAACCTCAAGTAGGCGTTTCTTATAACTGTCTACCAGTCTCTCACATCGACTGTGAGAAATTTTTGCCCACTCCTCCATGCAGAATTCTTTCAGCTGTGCGATGTTTGAGGGGTTTCTTGCATGCACAGCTCGTTTCAAATCACCCCGACAACATCTCAGTGGGATTTAGATCCGGGCTTTGACTTGGGCCATTCCAGAACCCTCCATTTCTTTCTTTTCAGCCATTCCTTGGTGGATTTAATGGTACTAGGGCATGCCCGTACTATATATATATCTAAAATTATATCCCCCCCCTCTATTTACATGAAATGGTTTGGTCCATTCGCAAAGCCAAAGCGAACGGCTTGCGAGTACGGTGACAATCCCCCCCGCCCCCCCCCCCCCACCCCCCCCCCCCCTCTATTTACATGAAATGGTTTGGTCCAAAGCGAACGGCTTGCGAGTACGGTGACAATCCCCCCCCCCTCTATTTACATGAAATGGTTTGGTCCAAAGCGAACCGCTTGCGAGTACGGTGACAATCCCGCCCCTCTATTTACATGAAATGGTTTGGTCCAAAGCGAACGGCTTGCGGAGTTTGGTAAAGAAATCGCCATAAATCGCCATCGCGTGCACAAACGCGCAGGAAAGCGAATGAATCGCAAATTAGTTTTAATTAGTTTTAAAACATAGTTTAACGGCAACATAGTTTTCCAACGTGAAATAAATGAATACGCTCTCAAATGTGCCGTCCGAGGCAGAGTCTGTTCGCCACGTTCGGCACACGTGATAGCTCGCTGCTCTCTGATTGGTTGAATCGTTTTTTGGACATAGCTCGGTAACTACTTCTCCGATTAATATGAAACCTTGAAAAGGCACATCCTCGGGTCCCCAGCAATATACCTGGCAAGTTTAAAGTATATCGGACCCGTGGTTGTCGAGAAACAGCGGTCACAGACATACAAACATACAAACATACACACAGAGATTACTGGAATTATAGATAGATGTTTAGGGTCATTGTCATATTGCAAGGTCCACCTTCGGTTGAGCTTCAACTTTCCGAGAGATGGCCTCACATTATCCTCAAGCACCCTCTGGTACAATGAATAATTCATAGTGTATAATATGATGGTGAGCTGCCCAGGCCCTGATGCAGCAATGCTGCCCCAAACCATAATATTTCCACCACCATGCTTTACAGTTGGTATCAGGTTCTTGTGGTCAAATGCTGTCTTTGGTTTTCGCCAAACATGTCTTCTGGTACTGTGGCCAAATAGCTCTACCTTTGACTCATCTGTCCAGAGCATATTGTTCCAGAAGTGCTGGTCTTTGCCTAGGTGTTCATTGGCAAACTTTAGTCTTGCCCTGATGTTCTTTCTGGACAGCAAAGGTTTCCTCCTGGCACACCTCCCATGTAGATCAAATTTGTGCAGCCTCTTTCTCATGGTAGACTCATGCACTTTGACATCAACAGTGGCAAGAGCTACCTGTAGGTCCCGTGATGACATTCTGGGGTTCTTAGACTTCTTTCAGCATCTTGCGGTCTGCTCTCGGGCTGAACTTGCTGGGGCGGCCTGGCTTGAACAAGTTGGCAATTGCTTGGAATCTTCTCCACTTGTAGATGATTTTCCGGACAGTCGAATGATTGATTTCAAATTGTTTGGAGATCTTTTTAAATCCCTTCCCAGACTCGTGGGCATCTATAACCTTCTTTCTGAAGGCCACAGAGTGCTCTTTTGATCTCGGCATGGTGACGCCGCACACTTCAACAACAAAGAGCAAACCAAACTAAATGTCTGAGGTTTAAATAAGACAGGTTCCTCCAAGATCTTCTCCAACGATGTTCTAATCATTTGCACCTGAGCTGGTGCACATGATTCTAATTTTAGGTATTTGAAGTAGTGAAAAATGTAGGGGTGTACTTACTTTTTCCACATGAGAAATTTGCATTTATGTTTATTTAAATTATACAATGGACTACAAAATGTAAATGTTTCATGATATTTGTTATATTATATCACCTTTATCTATCAACTAGCAGAAGTACCCGGCATTGCCGGGCGGGGCAGGGGAGGGGAGGGGAACAGGGGGGGAGGGGAGGGGAGGGGAATGGGGGGGAGGGGAGGGGAGGGGAACGGGGGGGAGGGGAGAAGAGTGGGAGAGGGAGGGGGAGAGGGGAGAAGAGGGGGGGATGGGGAGGGTGAGGGATGGGAGGGGGTGGGAGGGGGGAGAGGGGGAAGGGGGGAGGGGGAGAGGAGGAGGGGAGGGGGGAGGGGAGGAGGGAGGGGGAGGGGAGGGGATGGGGAGGGGAGGCGGGAAGGGGGTGGGAGGGGGGAGGGGGAGGGGAGGGGGAGGGGGGAGACCCGGCAGAAGTACCCGGCATTGCCGGGTGGGGGAGGGGAGGGGAGGGAGGAGGGGAGGGGAACGGGGGGGAGGGGAGAAGAATGGGAGAGGGAGGGGGAGAGGGGAGAAGAGGGGGGGTGGGGAGGGTGAGGGATGAGAGGAGGTGGGAGGGGGGAGGGGGAGGGGGGGAGGGGGGGGAGGGGGGAGGGGAAGAGGGAGGGGAGAGGGAAGGGGGAGAGGGAAGAGGGGGGAGGGGAGAGGGAAGAGGGGGGATGGGGAGGGTGAGGGATGGGAGGGTGAGGGATGGGAGGGGGGAGGGGGAGGAGGTGGGAGGGGGGAGGGGGAGGAGGTGGGAGGGGGTGGGAGGGGGGAGGGGGAGAGGGGGGAGGGGGAGAGGGGGGATGGGGAGGAGGGAGGGGGAGGGGGAGGGGGAGGGGGGAGGGGGAGGGGGAGGGGGAGGGGGAGGGGGGAGGGGAGAGGGAAGAGGGGGGGATGGGGAGGGTGAGGGATGGGAGGGTGAGGGATGGGAGGGGGGAGGGGGAGGGGAAGGGGGGGAGGGGGGAGGGGGAGGGGGGAGACCCGGCAGAAGTACCCGGCATTGCCGGGCGGGGGAGGGGAGGGGAGGGAGGAGGGGAGGGGAACAGGGGGGGAGGGGAGAAGAGGGGGGGGAGGAGAGAAGGGTGGGGGAGGGGAGGGGGAAAAGGGAGGGGGAGGGGGAGGGGAGGGGGAGGGGGAGGGGGAGGGGGAGGGGGAGGGGGGAGGGGAGGGGGGAGGGGAGGGGGTGGGGGGAGGGGAGGGGGAGGGGGGAGTGGAGGGGGAGGGGCTGAGGGGGAAAAGGGAGGGGGAGGGGAGGGGGAAAGGGAGGGGGAGGGGGAAAGGGAGGGGGAAAGGGAGGGGGAGGGGGGAGGGGGAAAGGGAGGGGGAGGGGGAGGGGGAAAAGGGAGGGAGAGGGGGAAAAGGGAGGGGGAGAGGAAAAGGGAGGGGGAGAGGGAAATGGAGGGGGAGGGGGAAATGGAAGGGGAGGGGGCAGGGGGAGGGGAGAAGGGGAGGGGTAGGGTGGAGGGTGGAGGGGGAAGGGAAGGGGATGGCCAGTCAACAATGACGTTGCAGTTCTCATGGTCAGAGAGCAGCACAACAATCGGACATAGTCCTGCATATTCGCAACAGCACGAAGCGGCTTTTGGAGACTCACCGATCCTGTGACGTCCTCCAGTACCGGCGTTGCCGGGCGGGGAAAGGGAGACCCGTACATTCCCAACCCGTACATTCGCCCTCTCGACTCAAGCTCACTCGGACAAAATCCTCGCACAAATTACAATGGCCCAATGGTCATGTCTATGCCACAAATCACGGGCGCACTGAATTGAAAATATATAGAACGCTCATACTCTGTGAAAAGTGAAGCCGCCGTGTCGCCATCTTGGTCAGCACGACTCCACCAACTGGCTTCGCGGATCTCGTTTTGTGCGGCAATAAACTGCTCCAATCGGTTACGGAAGGGTTGTGGAAAGACGTTTCACAGCTGTTTCAAAGACATTTAATTCATATCGCACAAAATCGATACAAAACACGATCGCATAAAAGGTGAAAAAGCGTGTGCCGTGTGACGGGATGGAACATCACGTGATCGCTCTGAGCGAATCAGTCTGGCGGCGGGAATGGAACATCACGTGATCGCTCTGAGCGAATCAGCGAGCTGCTCTGGAACCGGCTGAGATTAGCGGGTACTTCGCTGAAATGCGCTGAGGTAAATATGAATAAAAAATATGGATCGTCAAATATTTTGAGTACGGCCATGTTCGTCCCAGGCTCAATGGGCATGTCTATGTCAAATATCAAGCACGTAAGCCTCTCCGTTTAGGAGTCTATCGGTAACATTACACACACACAAACTGTGTTTTATATATATAGATATTGTTGAAATGAAGATCAAATAGCTGTATGTTGAAATATGTTGAAAAAGTCAAAACTTTACATGGGGTGTACTTACTTTTTCACATGACTGTATATCTACAGTATATATATATATATATATATATATTGTTGTGGATATGAGAATGGTGTTTTTTTTTATTGTATTTTTATTGTATAGTACATTGTAAAAATATCGCCCTCCTTCCTCCAGTTGTGTATAAAGGTCAAAAGGGCATCCCGTAATTAGGTCATAAACAATCATGTTTAGCCAATCATAGATTTCCTGCTTGTTGGTAGTTATTTCCTTATTCTGTGTATTAGGCTAAGGATTTGTCTTCCATTAATTGACACTCCATTGCACCGAATTCAAATAGATAGATCCCCTTTCAAGCCCCATTCCCAAAGCCCCATTCCTAAAGCCTTTCCTGCCAACTGCATTCACCGCAGCTGCTGAGCGGTTTTCACCGCGACTCCATTAGCCACGAAGTAGGCTTGGAGAAGAAGGGGGAGGAGCTGCCGAATCCTGGGCGTGCCCGCCCATCGTCATCAAGGGTGGAGCCAGAGGGCCCGTGCCGACCAATCAGGGCCGAGGCGAGCTCACTGATGGGCGTGTTCTAGAGGCCGGCGGTTTGATCGCCGGCAGCATTATAAAAAGCGCGCGCGCAAGCCTTTGAAAGCAGTGATGAGAAGGAGGCCAAGAGAAGTGCGCCAGAGACGGAAGAGGAGTCCAAGTCCAGAAGTGCGAAAGGAGAAGTGCACCAGAGACGGCAGAGGTGTCCAAATCCAGAAGTGCGAAAGGAGAAGTGCGCCAGAGACGGCAGAGGAGTCCAAGTCCAGAAGTGCGAAAGGAGAAGTGCGCCACGGACGGCAGAGGAGTCCAAGTCCAGAAGTGCGCCAGAGACGGCAGAGGAGGCCAAGTCCAGAAGTGCAAAGAAAGAGTTCTGCAGAGAGCCGCTTCAACCAGCCGCGTGAAGCCCTGACGGGGCAGCGAGTGACCCTGCCGGTGTGCGGTGAAAGCCGAATACAAGGAGCTGCCGGCTCCCCGTTTCCCGCCCGGAGTGGACCTGCTCGCTGTGCCCTGTGATCCCACCTGCTCATCCCTCCAAACGATTCCTGTCCTTCCATCCTTTTGTGTACGTGAGTTTGTTTTGTTTGTTCTGTCCAGGGTATAAGTTAAGCCTGTGTAGATAAGCTAGCATTTCACTGTGTCTCCTTGATTTCTTCTGTAAATTATTTTATTATCCTTCCTTCTCCTTGGTTTCCTTTGGTTGTAAATAACAAATAAATTATATTCGTATTTCCTACTTCTGTCTTCCTCTTCTTCACATCCGTGTCGCCTTTGTCTTTTCCCCATTGAATATCTGTGGCACGATTTGGCCCACGTTTAAGGAATCGGGTCTTAGTCATTGTTAATAGTTCGGGCCGCGGCCGCCATCCGCTCGGCAAATCAACACCTTATCCGCGGTCCGTAACAATATAGACATGAACAGGAGGTGATGTCAGAGATCCTGGGTCCTATACAGTCCCAGCACCACTTGAAAGGGGGAAGGACAGACACTCTGAGTCTTGTGCAGTCTTTCAAGCTAGCCGAGCGGTATTAGAAGCTTGCACAATTTGCCGAGACAGGAGAGGGGGTTGGTGGGGGGTGGGGGGGAGACACACTTTGTAAGGTGGCGACACTCCCCATTTATGCTATCGGGCTGGTTTCTTACGTGCAGGAGGCCAGTCCTGTGGCAAGAGTTCAGTGGTAACAGTTGCGTCTTTATGCAAGCAAGCTTTAATGAAATAATAATTAACAAGCATCATAGGCATCATAGCCCTGGTGTTGGGCTAGCGGCTAGGGTGCCGGCTTAGGATTCCTAGGATCCTGGGTTCGAATCCCGGTCGATCGCTGAATTAACGCCAGGGGGGTTGACTCAGCCTGTCATCCTTCCGAGGTCGGCAAATTGAGTACCAGCTCACTGGTAATTCCCTGTTTGTCGTTAAAGGCGGCAAAAAGGGTTGGCGTCAGGAAGGGCATCCGGCCGTAAAACATTGCTTCAAAAAGGGGACCGAAAAAACAACAACAACCACGGTTCCCGAAAAAGGCCAACCCCCGCTTTGCGGGGAAAAATGGCCTCTAAAGGTGGTTAGATAGGCACAATAAGAACACATAACACTTTGCTAAAATGACCCATCCCTAACACATACAGAAGCCACAGAATTATCTGGCAAAGGCGTACATGTTTACACATTTAGACATACATGGGATGGGAAGCGAGGCATTGAAAATAACCAACCAAAATCTATTTTTTATTCTCACTCACACAACTCAACCACCAACTTTCATCCAAATCTGTCGATAACTTTTTGAGATATCGTGCATCATTTTTAGGCCTATGTCTCAATGATGAAGAATCACTTAAAAATGATCATATCCTAATCTTCACCAAAATCAAATCATCCTTGTCACACCCCAACCTGTACACCAAGTTTTGTCTCCGAATTCGTCCATAACTTTTTGAAATATCCTGCTCACAGATAAAGTGGCAGCCAGACAGACAAACAGGGGTGGAACCCTTCCACCTTCAACGGCAGAGGCAAAAAGGTAGATAAAAAAGAGAAATTAAGGATTTTGGTTCAGGCCTGATTGGCTTCTCCACCCCCACCCTCCCCCCTCACCGCCCCCCCATCCTCCCTTCCAGCACCAGGCACATCGGGAAGCAACACCAACACCTGTCCGATCTCTCAATTTCCAGTTTACTTCACACGGTAGAGAAAGAAGAAAATGGATTACTCCCTCATGTGTCACTTCCCTACCAACTGGCCAGAAAGGCCAGCAACCAATGTGGTTCATATACAGTGCCTTCAGAAAGTATTCACACCCCTTGACTTTTTCACGTTTTGTTGTGTTACAGCCTGAATTTAAAATGGATTCAATTGAGATTTTTTTTTGTCACTGATCCACACATAATACCCCATAATGACAACGTGGTATCTTTTTTTATTATTATTTACAAAATAATAAAAAATGAAAAGCTTTAACATGTCTTGAGTCAATAAGTATTCAACTCCTTTACTATGACACTCCAAATTGAGCTCAAGTACATCCAATTTACTTTGATCATCCTTGAGATGTCTCTACAACTTGATTGGAGTCCACCTGTGGCCAATTCAATTGATTGGACATGATTTAGAAAGAAACACACCTTTTTCACAGTTGACAATGTGAAAGGTCCCACAGTTGACAGTGCATGTCAGAGCAGAAACTCCACCAGGAAGTCCAAGGAACTATCCATAAAACTCCGAGATCGAATTATGAGGAGGCATAGATCTGGGGAAGGGTATAAAACAATTTCTAGAGTTGAAAATTCACAAGAGCACAGTGAGCTCCATCGTTAGGAAATGGAAAGAACATGGAACCACACAGACTCTTGCTCGAGCTGGCCGTCTGACCAAACTGAGAAACCAAGCAAGAAGGACCTTAGTCAGGGAGGTGAGTAAGAACCCATTGACCATTCTGAAAGAACTACAGAGTTTCTTGGCTGAGATGGGAGAACCTGCCGGAGGGACAACTGTCTCTGCAGCACTTCACAAATCTAGCTTTATGGCAGAGTGGCCAGATGGAAGGCACTCCTGAGAAAAGGCACATGACAGCACACCTGGATTTGTAAAAAGGCACATTAAAGACTCTCAAGAGCATGAGGCAAAGGATTCTGTGGTCTGATGAGACGAAAATTGAACTCTTCGGCCTGAATGCAAAGCACTACATCTGGCGGAATCTGAGCACAGCTCATCATCCATCTAACACCATTCCTACCATGAAGCATGGTGGTGGCAGCATCATTCTATGGGAATGATTTTCAGTGGCAGGGACTGGGAGACGTAAGGATGGAGGGTACAATGAATGGAGCTAAATGCAGGCAAATCCTTGAGGAGAACTTGCTTCAGAGTGCAAAAGACCTTACACTGTGGTAAAGATTTACGTTCCAACAGGACAATGACCCCAAGCATACAATCAAAGCAACACCGGAACGGCTTCAGAACAAGAACGTGAAAGTCCTCGAGTGGCCCAGCCAAACCCCAGACTTGAATCACATTGAGAATCTGTGGAAAGACTTGAAGATTGCTGTTCAACGACGCTCCACATCAAACTTTACAGAACTTGAGGAAATCTGCAAGAAAGAATGGGAGAAACTCCCCAAATCCAGATGTGCAAAGCTGATACAGACATACCCAAGAAGATTCAAAGCTGTAATCACTGCTAAAGGTGTTTTTACGAAGTATTGACTCAAGGGGTTTAATACTTGTGAAATTAGATATTTATTTATTTCAGTTTTAATTATTTTGTAAGAATTTCTAAAAACAAATTCCACTTTGACATTATGGGGTATAATGTGAAGATCAATGGCAAAAAAAATCTCAATTTAATCCATTTTAAATTCAGGCTGTAACAACAAAATGTGAAAAAAGTCAAGCGGTGTGAATACTTTCTGAAGACACTATAGCACAATTTACTTTCCATCAGGAGTTGGCCAAAGCAACAATTTACATTCATCTACAAATAAGGCTCTGTTTTTATTGAGCTCCGATCTTGTCACTGACTCGCCATCTGATCCGTCGTTGCAATCATTAACAGTTTTTTGCTCTCCACTTGAGCACAAATTTAAACCTCATCATCCAGATTCTACAGGGTGAGTCATAAGTCTCAGGACACGGTTTTAGCTGCTTATTCAAGATTTGTTTATGCCATGACTATTTATACTGTTTTCCTTTTTTTCAGATAATACAAATAATGCATTGAACCCAAGATGGCAGACACCAGTCCATTTACAGTGAGAGTGTGGTAGCAGTGGTGTGGTACCGCGAGAGGAGAAACACAATGAAGATGATTAAACAGGTGCAAGAAGACTTCGAGGAGCGTTTTGGAAAGCCAGCACCATAAAAATCAAATCTTTATCTTTGGGAAAAAGGTATTTCAGACTGAAAGTGTACTCGACAGCAAGCACAGCGGACGACTAAAAATTAGTGATTGGGAATAGAAAACGTTAAAACATCCGTTCTCAAATCTCCGAAAAAAAATCATTGCAGAAACGTTCTGCAGAGTTGGGTGTTTCGTATTCATCGTTACGTCGCACAATGAAAGAAGATCTTCACATGAAACAATGTAAACCAACTGTCATTTGTGAATTGTCAGATTCAGATCATGAATACAGGTTGACAGCTTCTGTGGCCACTGCAGAGTCCTGGCCTGACCACATGTGACAATGCTCTATGGGTGGTACGACCATTGCAGAACATCACATGGCATCTGCTGATGAACTGAAACAACACATTCAGGAAGCGTTTGGCACAATAACACAATGTATGTTGGCACCATAACACATGGTATTTTGGCACCATAACACATGGTATTTTGGCACCATAACACATGGTATTTTGGCACCATAACACATGGTATTTTGGCACCGTAACACATGGTATTTTGGCACCATAACACATGGTATTTTGGCACCATAACACATGGTATTTTGGCACCGTAACACATGGTATTTTGAGTCAGTTTTCACGCTGCACGTAGAGAAAATGATCTTGTGCCATGACAATGGTGGACATCATACGGATGCACTTGACGTCTGAGGAGGTATTGTAATTGGTGTATTCCTGTAATATGTTATTACTACCTCCGCCACCAAAGGTGGATGGAGGTTATGTTTTCACGTCTGTCTGTCTGTCTGCCCGTTTGTGAACAAGATATCTGAAAAAGTTGTGGATGGATTCGGATTAAATTTGGCAGAGATGTTGCATATGTGACAATGACGAAATGATTAGATTTTGGTGAAGATCCGGATTCGGATCCGGCCAGTAGAATTTTTAAAGTGATTCTTCACCATTGGGGGATAGGGTGAAAACGATACATAGCAGGATATCTGAAAAAGTTATGGATAGATTTGGATGAATCCTGCTGGACCGGATGTGTGTGTGACAAGGGAAAAATCGATTCAATTTTGGTGAAGATCCGAATCCGGATCCAGCTAGTAGAATTTTTTCAGTGATTCTTCACCATTGAGTGATATGGCCAAAAACGAGGTGTAGGTGATTAGGGTATGAAAGGGTATGAAAGATCGTGATTATGATCACGTGATCGTGATCAAAAACGAGATCAGGGTATGAAAGACTGGACCTATGGTGATTCCTGTGATTGATTGATTGATTGATTGATTTTTATTTTTTTTTTATTTTTATTTTTATTTTTTTTTTTTTTATTTTATTTTTTTTTTTTTTTTGTATACTGAATCGAGGCTCGTGAAAGAGTTAACATTTATTTCACAAACAAATCAACCAGACAAACAATTTTTAATTACTGGATTGTGATTGTGAGACAAAAAGACAAAATAAGTGATTTTGATTAAATGTGATTCCTGTATTGTGATTTTCAGGTCTACTCTGGGATACAAAATGTAAACTGTTTACCAGGTGGAGGTATGCTCTCTACCGAGTGCTGTTTTAGTTACTCCTGTTGTTATGTGTAACTTTTATTCCTGTAATATGTTATTACTCCTGGGACTTATGGTTCACACACATAGATGGTAAAAACACATCTTGTATAAGCTGATAAAACCGTGTCCTGGGACTTATGACTCACCCTGGAGACCATCTGAGTCCCTCCCATTATTGTGAGTGACACAAAAGATGCAATTGTATTTTTGGGGGTACCCATTGAACTGTGGGGATTCTGACGTTATATGCTACTCGATAGAAACGTCCATCATAACATTTCGGACTCTACAAACATGTAGCTACTTGAAAGCTACATCTGCTCACCTTCACTCCTTCATTCCTCTTTTCTCCAGCCTCTGGAACAAACTCCCTCACTCCCTTCAATCCCACTCCTCCCTCCAAATCTTTAAAACAGCTGTTCACCACCATCTCTTATCTTCCCCCATCCAAAACCTTGATCTTTTCTACCCCCGCTAATTTCACCCCAGATCCACTTTTTTGAAATACCAACTTCTTTCCTGGAAGTCCTTGCAATGTCCTTGTGTTTTATACTTCTCCCACTCCCCCCCCCCCCTCCCCCTCCTACGCCTCCTCCCCCCAACCCCCCTCCCACGCCTCCTCCCCCCAACCCCCCTCCCTCTCACAGATCTCCCAATGTCCCTGCTATCAAATGTTGTTTGTGCTTCCCCTTCTCTCCCCATCTTGTCTACCGCTACCCTTATTATATGTTTTGTGTGTCTGTTTGATTTTTTGTGTGATAAATGTTAGCTCTTTCACGAGCCTCGATCCTAAATACAAAAAAAAAGAAAATAAATAAAAGTACCATTACGGTACACTTTGCACCTCTGTGGTACCAATCGGCTAAGATATGGGTCCTGGCCCATGGAATATATAATGGACGCACTTTTAAAAATCCGTCTTCGAAAGAACCTCTAATATGACACCTGGGTCACTTTGGACTGATTTTGTAAAGTGATAAACATTGGGGCGGTGTATATTGGAAGTGCACCGCTTCGTGCTCGAGTGAGCCTGCTGGTCAAATTGTGGGGCCGACGGTCCGTGCAAGCAACACGCCGACACTGTGAGGATCGTGCTCGTGAGTAAACTAAACACGAGGTGCTTTTGAACACACACCTGTTCACTGGTGATTTTGGCGCTTCCCATGCTCGTCGAACTTTCCATCTTCCACAGCGGGCCGAGCGAGTACCGCACGTTGGGTTCACACCTAAACGGAGTAGACGTAAAAACGACGCGAGGACCTTCCGACCTTTGCCGGAACTTCCGATTCCTGCGGAGCAACCAGCGAACCGCACACGGTCTCAACATGAACGAACAGTGTGGAGGAGGGTGGAGGGAGGAGTCTCAGTCTCATGCTCGGATCCGCCGATTATCCAACCCCGATTCGAGCTAACGCAACCGCTCTGGTTCTACACAAGTCCGTCATTGTCACAGACGTCAACGTCTTCTTCCTTTTATTTTCCTTCTTCTTCTTCTTCTTCTCTTGCTTTCCTCATCTTATTTTACTGAGCTCTTATTTTGATTTTAAATGGCGTTTTCCGATTTGTGAGGATCTATATATGCCACGCTCTTCAACACTTCGGCAGGAGTCGACACGTTCTGGCAGATTTCATATAGATTATAGGTTGACTCGTTTCTCCAACGAATTTTAAAACTGATTTGTGGAGTTATTAGGGTGTATCAAAGAGAAGGCGCAAAGCGCCCCTCACTTTATATAAGGGATCGTTTCTCTGTATGCTGCTGTAGCATGGGACTGAAAATTCGTTTCTCGGCTTCCACTTACTGGACGAAATTGGCTGCAGATTTCAGAAGTAAATGCTTTGTGCGTTGAGGTAATGTGTTCCAAATTTCAGCAACGTCTGTTTCCACATTCTTGAGTTTTATTTAGAAAACCCTCAAAATCACGTTGGTGTCGGTCCGTCCGTCCACCCACCCAAAATGTGTTGGCGATCATATCTCAAGGGCTATACGTTGAAACTTGGAGGAATATACATCGGCCAATAGGTCTAGTTAATGGCTTTCGAAAGAAATTCCATGTAAGTGCTATATATATATATGTGTGTACACTTTATATCTCTTCACAAATATTATTACACAAATCTAACTTGTTGGCCCAATATCGTCCTGAATAGTCTTGTACGATGAACAAATGCATTTTGTTCATATTTAAAATGTATCTTGTGAAAAATGACAGTGGCATAGAAAAGGCCCCTTCATACAAGGGTATGTGTCATGTGGTAAAGTAGAACAAAGAAGAGACATTCCATAGCTTGTCGAAAATGACAAACAATAGAAAATAAGGGGCATTCAAAAAATCTCGTGTGCATACTGGACTACCCTTGTGTTCTTAGGTGGAACCAAGTAATGCTCTAGAAAAGTTCATATGAAGGGTTGCCCTACATCTGGCAAATAAAATACATTTACTTCTTCATGCAGGTGTATGAATCAAATTAGCACCCTTTTACAGACTTGGCATTTAATATGGAATTTTTTTTTGTGAGGGTGAACTTACTTTTCAAGATGTCTTCGAACCAAAAGTTCTTACTTTTCAAGATGTCTTAGAACCAAAAGTTCATTGGAATTATGTTGAAATTATTCTAGATTTTGTTAGTGTGACCTTTAAAAGAAACAAAAACCACATTTGACATTTTGAAACAAATAAATTGATCCTTGAAAGTGATGTAAACTGATATCGAACTCCATTCATGGACAGTACTGTGTTAAACTTCTGTACGTTTTCCAGAAGTATCTCTTTAATTTGCACATTAGCCAATTTTTTTTAACAAAAACAAAAGTTAAATTACGAGTGGGACTACGGATAGTAAAATTACAGTTCAGTACTTCGTGTAACCCCCACGAGCATTCAGGAGAGCACGTACACGTTGAGGCATGCTGTTCACGAGATTTTCGAAGGTTTGGACAGGAATCGCTTGCCATGCAGTTACAATAGCCTGCTGCAATTCACGCACAGAGGTCGGCTGCTGGTCCAAGTTGTCGATTTGATGCGTTAATTCTGCCCACAAGTTCTCTATCGGATTCATATCCGGGGACATGGCAGGCCACTACATATGCTCTACACCACGGTCAGCAAGAAAGTGTTGGATCATGCGAGCACGATGAGGCCGTGCATTGTCATCTTGGAAGACAAAGTTTCCTCGAAAGGCTGCACGAGCAAATGGAAGCAATGTTTCTTCCAGAATGGCCCTCTACTTTAACTGGTTCAGGTTTCCATTCAGGACAACCAGGTCAGTTTTGCCCCCTGCATGAAAAGCAGCCCAAACGGTCACCCCACCACCTCCAGCTTGGAGTCTTGGCACTATACAATCTTTGTTGTAGGCTTCATGCACTTGTCTGCGCACTCGGACGCAGCCATCTTGACGATAGGCCAGAAATCTAGACTCGTCACTGAAGATCACGTGATTCCAGTGTCCTGGCTGCCATTGACGGTGCTCTCTGGCCCACTGCAATCGGCGCTGGCGGTGTTGTCTGGTCAGGCATGGCTTTCTCGGGGGACGCCTGGCACGATAGCCTGCTTGAACCAGTCGTTGGTTGACTAGCCTTCTGGATACAGGCACATTTGTCATTTGCTGCCACTCAGCCCTAAGCCGATTAGCTGACTTGGTACGGCCATTGCGGACTAGCCGGTGCAGCTGGCGATCATCCCTCCTTGTAGTTCTGCGGGGACGTCCTGCCCTCGGTATTGGAGTAGGGACACCGCTCTGAGCATTTCGTTTCAGGATCTTTGACACCTGACCTTGAGTGATGCCATACTGCCGAGCAATAGCAGGCTGTTTCATGCCGTAATTTCGTAAAGCCACCACTCCATGACAAACAGCATTGTCGAGTTGACGGACCATCTCCAGAGGAAGCGGCAATAACTTTTGGAGACGTGCAGCAGTTGTTTTCCACTAATACAGAACGCAACAACCCTTGTATACCCGACTGTGAAGCCAATCATCAATTGCACCTGTCCGTACATTTTGCCACGCCACCTGTGATATAATCCTGTTGTTGACTTCTTGCTGCGACAGACATATCCGGGGTTATCCGACAGACACAGTGACATGGTTCTTTTAACAAATAAATCACCAAAGTGTAAAAGAAACTCACCAGATTGATATACTGAGTTAAGAAAGTAAACCGGTCAAGAAAAAAAATACATTCCATATCAAATGCCAAGTTTGATATCAAAATGCCTCTTATCCTCCCCCATCCAAAACCTTGATCTTTTCTACCCCCGCTAATTTCGGTCCCCTTGTGTTTTATACTTCTCCCACCCCCCACCCCCCCTTCCCACGCCTCCTGCCCCCAAGCCCTCTCCCTCCCACACTTCTCCCTGCTCTCATATGTTGTGGTTGTGTGCTTCCCCTTCTCTCCCCATCTTGTCTTCCGCTCCCTCTTTTTGTATATTTTGTTTGTCTGGTTGATTTGTTTGTGAAATAAATGTTAGCTCTTTCACGAGCTTCGATTCAGTATACAAAAAAAAAAAAAAAAAAAAAGTCTGTATATTAAATCTTCTAGAGCATTACTTGGTTCCACCTAAGAACACAAGGGTAGTCCAGCATGCACACAAGATTTTTTGAATGTCCATTCTTTTCTATTGTTCGACATTTTCTATAAGCTATGGAATGTCCCTTCTTTTCTATACTTTGCCACATGGCACATACCTTTATATAAAGGGGCATTTTCTATGCCCCTGGCATTTTACCCAAGAATATGAGATACAGTTCTACCAGGATTGTATATCCGGAAGATCTAAACCAACTGACCCTCATCTCTCTCGTACAGTGGAATACCTCCCCCATACCTCCGTACAGAGGACATTGTATAAAGACTAAAGAGGTGTTCCAGATATTCGCGAGTCTGAGCTTATAGGATTATTAGGATCACTTGTGGTGAGTTCCGTTAGCAAGCAGCTTGCTCTCACTTGCCAAGCGGCTTGCTTGGTTTGAAGCGCTCAATGCTTCAAGCAATCCCTCCAACGGAACGGAGAGCTCGGTGAACACTGATCTGGTGAATGGGGGGGGGGGGGGGGGGGGGGGAGAACATTGAAGATAACATGGTAGTCTCCATATCATGGTGCTCGAACAATTGCTGTTTGGGTCGTCGTTTCCAGTTTTATACTTTTACGAGTAAAAAGCCCGTCGAAAATGACGGGTTGGAACAGTTTATTCGACGTGAGCTTGCCAAAGTCTAAAGCCATGGCCTAGTGGCAGGTGTGCTTATATCTTCTTTATTTGTTAGAAATCCTACAGATGTAAATTAACACTCAGTTTACTCTGTGCACATTGCACAGCACATGCAGTGAATTTCATGTCCCTGCGCCTTGTGTGTATTTTTTTTTTTTCAACGCTTCTGTACACCACGCTTGAAGCTCGGTTTACAAGCCACCTTCTACAATTCCAATAGTTGTTTTTGTTGCTCTTTAATGGCCACTATCATCCCACCTTGTGGGGTCGGCCGGGTGAAGTTTGGCTCAAGTCTTTCACGAACAGGCCTGATATTCGCCTACTTAGGGCAGGAATTTTTGAATTTCTCCATGGTGCCGAACCTCAGCACGTTCGCGCAAATATACACACCACTGAAAAGTTCCTTCCACCTGGACTGATAATGGCACCTTCTGTATCACCAGTCAGCTATGTCCAAACTACTGAATGGGTGGTTCTGGGATACACCAGGGAAATGGAAACAAACATTGCTCTCTCAACAATGTCCCAAGAACAATGTCCCACAACCAGTGTCCCAAGAACATTATGGTCATTCTAATATTTACAATATTTTGCTCTTGATATACATATTTGTATTATGCCTGTCAATCTGTGTGTGTGTGTGGTCATTAAGCATGACATGGCATTCTGTTTTCTTTCTTTTTTTCTTTCTCTTTCTCTTTCTCACTCTTCCTCCCTCCGCCATTCCCTCTCCCACCTCCTCACGAACAAGAGCAGGTAAAGTCAATTCCCAGCACGAACACGAGCAGGTAGTCCCAGTACGAACACGAGCAGGTAGTCCCAGCACAAACAAGGGCAGGTAAATTCGATCGAGCACGAACAAGGGCAGGCAAGCAGGCACGTGTAGAAATAGTCCAAGTCATGCACATGTGCACCGAGCGGGAGTCCGGCAGCCAACAGAGAACAGGGAGAGTCCAGCCAAGAGAGAAAAATCACGTGCAGAGGCCTGTGAGAGGGTCCGGCCTAGAACAGATGCACACGTGCTCAGTGAAACTGGCAAAGAGGGAGAGAGTAATCATGCAGGCAGGTGCAAGGTGAACAATATCCAAAGCCAAGAGAGTGAATCACGTGCAGAGGCCTGTGAGAGGGTCCGGTTGAGAGCAGATGCACATGTCCTGAATGAAACCGGCAAAGAGAGAGGAGAGTAATCATGCAGACACGTGTGGAGAGAGAGAGAAAGAGAAAGAGAAAGAGAAAGAGAAAGAGAGAGAGAGAGAGAGAGAGAGAGAGAGAGAGAGAGAGAGATATATATATATATATATATATATATATATATATATATATATATATATATATATATATATATATATAGATAATCATGCAGGCACATGCTGAGTGAACCTGGTAGAGAAAGACAGCAATAATCATGCAGGCACGTGCTGAGTGAACCCGGCAGAGAGAAAGACAGCAATAATCATGCAGGCACGTGCTGAGTGAACTCGGCAGAGGGAGAATAATGCAGGTCAAGCAGGCACGTGCTAGGTCAACAATGTCCAAAACCAAGAGAGTGCAAAAACGTGTTGAATCGCCCTTTGTCCACCCTCTCCAAGGGTGGGGAGAAGGGGGAGGGGGGTGGGGAGTGGGTGTTGGAGGGTGTCCTGGGTCCTGATTGGTGGAGCCCATTACTCTGCCCCACAAGCTCCCCCCGCAGTTCCTCAGGCCCTGATTGGTGGTGTCGCTTCATCTCGTGGACTCCAGCACGACAGGTAAATTTGAGCACGCAATTGGCTGGTGTGCTTTTGAGCCTGCATGCACTTTTGAGTCAAATTATCCCTTATGAGTGGAGGAGGCTATCTTTCCCTTCACCAACGCATAACGCAACAAGAAAAAGAGCAATCAGAGATTGCAAACCATCACCAGGATGTATTTTCAGTGGTTTTTAAGGCTTTTGTGTTAAAACAAATATGGCGGCCAAACCACGTGACCGATGACGTCATCATTCTTTTTTTCCTAAACTAATTTATTCCGAGATTATGCTCAAGAAATTTCATCTTGAGCGGATGAAGTTTTGTACTTGTCGAATGATGACGTCATAATGGAGGCACCTATGACATCATCATTAACATATTTTATTCCCCATGGAGAGTTCTTTCCAATGAGCCATGTCTCAATTTTTTTCTATTCAGCACTTTCAGAGAAAAAGAGGTGCAAAGTTTTTCGGTTTTTCCAAGATGGCGGCCAAACCACATGGCCGATGACGTCATCATTATTTTTTTATCTCCACCAGTTTATGCCGACATGGTGCTCAAGAAATTTAATCTTGATCGGATGAAGTTTTGTACTTGTCCAATTATGACGTCATAATGGAGGCACCTATGACATCATCATTAACATATTTTATTCCCCATGGAGAGTTCTTTGCAATGAGCCATGTCTCAATTTTTCTATTCAGCGCTTTCGGAGATATAGAGGTGCAAAGTTTTTCGGTTTTTCCAAGATGGCGGCTGAACCACGTGATCTATGACGTCATAATTATCATTTCAAAAATTCTACAGGTGGAGTTGCACCTTTGTTGAAATTTTCCTGTCAATCAAACCAACGGTTGCAGAGAAAATCATATTTATTCTGTGCAGACAACAAACAGACAAACAAACAGACAAACAAACGGACTCAAATGCAATACCCTCTCCTCTGGCGAGGGTAATGACCCAAAATAAGGGGAAGGGGACTAAGATAATGGTCTGCTATGAAATAACTATTCTAAGAGACCTGTATGGTGGTTGCCCTTACTTTTTAGTGGTTTCCCAAAACCGCAACAATATATTTATAAAACATTATTTGTGCAGACCTATTGGTCAACATGATAAATAGTAACAAGAGAACAACAACAAGTTCATTTAGGACTGTAATACATTTTATAGGTCCATGATCACATGTATAACATCAACCAGTTCTCCATAATCCTTTCTGGCAATTTAATGCAAAAAACCTCCAAGTATCTGTTGTTATCATGAAGAAAAAAAAGTAATAGAAATGTTAATAAAACTCACAAAAAATATTTCTAACAAGACGGCAAAACTGTTCATTTTTGTGTGTCGGAGGGGGGGAGGGAATGGTAGGGGAAATGCATGGAATGAAATATTTATAAACATCAAAAAAGCAAGTTGCTCTCAAAACCATAAAGTGATATAATATTACACTTTCCATCACAAAACTATTTTACTTCACAATTCCAGAATCTCATCCCCATTCATTTTCACTCAGCTGTTAAAAAAAAAGAAAAAAAAGTATGAGTTGGAAAACCACATTCAATTACACGGAATGAGTTTCCCATCCACACTGTCCAAAAGGTGCATGGAGTCAAAAATGATACGCGAGCGCATTTCGAGCTATGTACAAGAAGGCATGAAGCTCCCACAAGATGGCGCAAGACGTAGATTCCATACAACTACAAACGTCATTTGTACATCATTTTCACTCAGCGTGTTGCGGATGATGATCGAGTGCACAGAAAAATGAAGCCTGACGCCCTTTAGAAAAGTGTGTGTAACCTTGGTCAACCACTCGGCACTGATTGAAAAGGGCTAATACCAACCCAAAATAGGCATTCATCAAGACTTGAGGTAATATTTATCTCCATTTTCATACTCCCTTCACTCTGAGTGCTCAATGCTGAAACCAAATCCCAAAACTTCTACTTCTGAGCTCATCTCAGGCCATTTGTGTTTGTTAATGGACCTGAGCTGGCAACAATACCTGCAACAACCCAGCTTCAGGCCAAGCGGAAAAACACGCTGGCTGAGAGGCTTTAGCCCGTCAATGGACTTTTCATTGGTATTCAGTTGAACTCCATAGATTCACTTAGACTCCAGCATAGGCCTGCCTCTCACTCTTGTACAGCTCCGCATCTCGAACCCTGTCTCTCCAAATGCTTTAGCTCACCGGGTGTAGCCGTGGGTGACATCAATGCCATGGAGTCCTCAGCTGTTAAAAGAAAAGAGACCAAATTTGAAACAAAACTGTGATGGTGACATATGAGTACTGGATTAAGTTAACTTGGTGGTCAAAATGGTAGACCTGAGCCTTACCAACTGGACAACTAAACTAGTTGGTAATGCCTTCATTTTAAATAGGGATCTCCCCAACAACAACCAGATTTTGGGAATACATGTTTACGTTCTGGTTGTACTCTTCCCAAAGAACATACAGGTAGGTAGTGGACAAAAAAAGGAACCACCTGGGTAAATGAGGGGCACCAAGTATGGTGAAAGCAACAATTACACGGAATGGGTTGAGTCCAGAATTGGCCGGGTTGTCGTCTCAGTACAAGCTATTTACAGCCCTGGCTTTGTGTGGTCGAACCTGGCCCCCATCTACACAGTTGAGGCTCATGTGTTAATTAAGCAAATAACATCCCAGCATGCTTAGGGCCATGTATAAAAATTCTGCACAGGCCTGCTTGGCCTGTGCATGGCTGAAAGAGGGGACCTCAGTGATTTTGAAAGAGGGGTGATTGTTAGGGTGCATTTGGTAGGAGCTTCAGTGACGCCAAAGACAGCTGAACTTGCTGATGTTTCACGAGCAATGGAATCCAAGGTAATGTGGGCATGGAATTCCAAGGGAAAGACAACATCGGCAAAGGGCAACAGTGGGTGGAAGCACATACTCCAGGATAATGATATCCTTGCATTAATTTGAAATGCAAGGCAAAGCAGGTGAGTAACTGCAGATCAATTGACTCTAAATTTCAACCTGGGGCATCAGCAGCCAGTTTCATCAAAAACAGTCTGCCAAGAACTCTATAGAGTGGGATACCATAGTCGGGTTGCAGTGCACAAACCGCTCATCACACCTGGCAGTACTTGTTTGCGAGTCCAGTGGTGCAAAGAGCACTGGCAATGGACTACTGAGCAGTGGAGAAATGTGATATGGTCAGATGAATCATCCTTCACCATGTTCTCGACAAACGGATGAGTGCATGTGTGGCGCCAACCTAAATAACTCTACAACCCTGAGTGTTTGGTTCCAACAATGAAGGTTCTGGTGGTTCTGTGATGTTGTGGGGCACATTTTCCTGGCATGGTTTGGGTGAAGTCATTCCCTTAGAAGGCAAGGTCAATGCCAATAGCTACTTAATGCTACCGAGTGATCATCATCACCCCAAGTTGCAGCATTTCTTTCCTGCCGGGAGGGGTGTCTTCCAGGATGACAATGCCCCCGTCCACAGAGCATGTGTGGTCGCCTAATTGTTTGATGAGCATAACACTGATGTTATCCAAATTTCATGGCCTTCTCAGTCACCAGATCTGAACCCAATCGAGCATTTGTATGGGATATTCTTGAATGATGCATGAGATAGCGTTTTCCACCTCTATCAAACAGGTGTGGGTTGATTGACTTTCTCATTGAAAAATGGTGCCGCATCCCTCCTGCAGAATTCCACATGCTGGTGGACTCTATGCCATGATGCATACAGGCCGTAAAGACCACACATGGTGGCCCAACACCCTATTTAGTGACTTTACATTGGTGTTTCCATTTTTTGTCCAGTACCCACACCACACTCATTGATACATGTTCAAAACTGTTTCTCTTGACTGTTCCTACAAACGAAGACCGAGCAAGGAGGTAAATTTAACTCACAGTCGTTGGTGGTCACTCGTGGTATGACGAGCTGCCCATTTCTTGAGCGTAAACTTGCCCTTCGCCTTGCCGCATCCTTGCTCGAACCCAAGTGCAACCGCCGCATGTGGCATATCACCACAGTGGCATTGAAGGCTTGCTTTTATTATTCAAACCAAGACAAAACAAAAACCAGAAAAACAAGGTCAGGCGTCTATGTTGGGATATTTATACGAATTTTGCAATAATAAAGCTATTTTATAACTGAGCATGTTCGGGGAATACTAAGGTATTTACAGCTGAGCATCTTGCCAGAATATTATGGTACAGGATCTTAATATAGTGCAGTGTATTGCAGGAATATCAAGGTATTTCCTTGTTGGGAATCCTTCAGGAATATCAAGCTATGTTATAGCTGAGCATGCTTGGTATGGATGCAGGTAACAGGAAGAGACAGAGTAACCAAAACTAAGGTGGAAGGAGGTGGTGAAGAGGAACATGGGAGAGGTTGGGTGCTGAGAGAGGATGCTATAGGATAGTGGGTCATGGAGATGTAACACTCATGCAGCTGACACTCAATTTCATTCCTGGCCACGGCGGATGGGGCACCCACCCGCTGTGTTGCTTGAGTTACGATACAGCCTACAAGTCCAGAATTTGCCAGGTTGTCGTCTCAGTACCGGCCATTTACAGCCCTTGCTTTGTGTGGTTGAACCCAGCCCCCATTCAAACGTACCCAGCTCTGGCCTCGGCTATCTCTTTGCAAACCAGTGTTCTCCAAGCCAAACTTTCCCCGAGTCACTCTCCACTGCATTGGCCTTTTTATGGCCACACCAGCCAATCAAAAAGATACAATGATCTGGAAGGTTCTGGCCATGAAGTCACCTTTCTCTCAATCATTTGAATCAATGTGGTGACCGGTGGGGTTCCGCCAGTGCATCTTGTCATTAATGTTTTTTACCGGCTCTTTTCCAATAATGCTCCCTCTGCTCTCTGTCTTCCAACCCTCCCCAGCAGCAACTCTAGAATGTCTGCGTTCTTCCAATAACTCCCTCCTGGATATACCGCCAAGATCCTGCTAACCGAACCTGCTAACCCCACTATCAGTTTAACCTGGTTCTTTCATGAGCGTTGCTTTTCGAGAGGAAGAGAGAGAAAAAAACCCAACAGAAGATCAGATTAGATGATTAAATACTATTTCAAAAGCAGAAAACAAATAAAAACCCCAACAGATCAGATGATAATTTACTATTTTAAATGCAAAAACAAACAAACAGAAAAAACCCAACAGAAGATCAGATTAGATGATTAAATACTATTTCAAAAGCAGAAAACAAATAAAAACCCCAACAGATCAGATGATAATTTACTATTTTAAATGCAAAAACAAACAGAAAAACCCCAACAGAAGATCAGATTAGATGATTAAATACTATTTCAAATGCAGAAAACAAATAAAAACCCCAACAGATCAGATGATAATTTACTATTTTAAATGCAAAAACAAACAAACAGAAAAAACCCAACAGAAGATCAGATTAGATGATTAAATACTATTTCAAAAGCAGAAAACAAATAAAAACCCCAACAGATCAGATGATAATTTACTATTTTAAATGCAAAAACAAACAAACAGAAAAACCCCAACAGAAGATCAGATTAGATGATTATATACTATTTTAAAAGCAAAAAAAACAAAACAAAGAAAACCCCAACAGAAGATCAGATTAGATGATTATATACTATTTTAAAAGCAAAAAAACAAAACAAAGAAAACCCCAACAGAAGATCAGATTAGATGATTATATACTATTTTAAAAGCAGAAAACAAATAAAAACCCCAACAGAAGATCAGATTAGATGATTATATACTATTTTAAAAGCAGAAAACAAATAAAAACCCCAACAGAAGATCAGATTAGATGATTATATACTATTTTAAAAGCAAAAAAAACAAAACAAAGAAAACCCCAACAGAAGATCAGATTAGATGATTATATACTATTTTAAAAGCAAAAAACAAAGGAAAACCCCAACAGAAGATCAGATTAGATGATTATATACTATTTTAAAAGCAAAAAAACAAAACAAAGAAAACCCCAACAGAAGATCAGATTAGATGATTATATACTATTTTAAAAGCAAAAAACAAAGGAAAACCCCAACAGAAGATCAGATTAGATTTTTATATACTATTTTAAAAGCAAAGAAAAACACCAACAAATCAGCTTAGATGATTATATGCTATTTTAAAAGTCAAAAAAAAAACAAAGAAAACCCCCAACAGAAGATCAGATTATATAATTATGTACTATTTTAAAAGCAAAGAAAAACGCCAACGAATCAGATTAGATGATTATATGCTATTTTAAAAGCAAAAAAAAACAAAGAAAACCCCCAAAAGATCAGATTAGATGATGAAATACTATTTTAAAAGACAAAAAAAAAGGCAACAGATCAGATTAAATGATAATACGTTATTTTAAAAGCAAAAAAAAAACACAAAGAAAACCCCAACAGAAGATCAGATTAGATGATTACATACTATTTTAAGAGCAAAAACAAAGAAAACCCCAACAGATCAGATTAGATTTTTATATACTATTTTAAAAGTAAAAAAACAAGAGAAAACCCCAACAGATCATATTAGATGATTATATACTATTTTAAAAGCAAAAAAAAATGTAACAAAGAAAACCCCCAACAGAAGATCAGATTAGATGATTATATACTATTTCAAAAGCAAAAAAAAATAAAAAAATAAACCTCCAACAGAAGATCAGATTAGACGATTATATACTATTGCTATGTGTTTTGGGTAGGGATGAAATACCTTAGTTGATATAGAATCGTGTAGGTTTAGAATGCTCTGAGTGTCGCGAAGAAAGAGAACACACCTCGATGTAAATTAAGTTAGGCCGACTGTTCGGGTAAGATCGTATATGTGTCTGCATACGAGGGGTGGAGCTATGCTATTTAGATAGGGTCAATAAGGATAACTTCCCCAGTGAGTAATTGCCCTGTGATTTTTCCCTTCATTGTTATTGCATCACAAAGGGCCGCCACAATAACTACAACGATCGCACTGTAAATGGACTCATTCGCTCACAACACTGCCAGGGCTAACCATCACCCAGCACATTTGCCGATCGGCACGCAAGCCCAGCCTCACGGCCTTCGACGTCATCTGAACATTCCCGAAGAGAGATTAGACTCTGCCCCCATGATGTATCATAATGAGGAGGCCACGCCCCGGCCGTGAGTGAGTTGCGCTCGGTGATTGGACAGAGAGTGTGACGTTAGCGTGGAACACTCGGGAGAAGGAAAAAAGAAGCGTCTCGCCATCTTTCTCTCTCTCTAGTTCTGGTTCTCGTCGAGAGTGGACGATGTGGTTTCAGATGCCCTGGTGAGGAGACGTGTTGGCGCTTTGGAATTGGAACTGTTTGTAATGTGGAAAGAAGAGGTGTTGGTTGATGGTGGCACCCTGCAGAGAAGGAGGGGGTCACGAGGGAAACAAATAGGGATCCCTGCCTGCTTGTCTCATGCCAGCGGCTGGCTGCGGGCGCGATTCCACGCCATTTTGTGCATTTCCCGCACGGTGATTCGAGGACGACCAGCAGCCTTACCAGCCATTTGGGGACGGAAAGCTGAGTTCGGCCGATGATAAAAGGGATTTTATTTTTACTTTCGTTTTCCCCTTGTTTGTATACGAGTCTGATTGGAGACGTCTCAATTTAGGAATTTTAGTTTTACCTCACCTTTCATTGTTACTTGCATTTATTTTCATTCAATCATTATTTGTCGAATCTTACTTTTCTTGTATTGTGGATTTTGCTGTCCCATCTGTGTCTGTGGGGATTGGATAACCCCTGCGTGTGTTCACAATCAGGTAAGACCTCGAACCTTCCCGCACGTGTCACTACAAGTTGGGTATACGCCTCGGAGTTAAAGCTCGTTTTGGCCATTTGTCCTCTTGGGGTCTTAACTCCGGGGACACAACACTATTTTAAAAGCAAAAAACAAAGATTAGCCAAAATGTTTTATAAACATGAAACCTGAGTTTCCTTTTTTGTTTCCTGTAATAGGAAGTTTTACAAAACATGAAGTTAGACTAAAACAGACATTAAATCGAAAACAGCAATTGTTCTTTGTGATGATAAAAGAGTAATTTACCTTCAGGAGTGATAAAGTGCAGCAAAGAATGATAAAGCAAGAGTAAATTACCTTCCATTTGCTTTTGGCGAAATTCTTGCGCATTTGCTCACTGACCGAGCCATGGATATTCTTGTGCAAGGCCGTATCACCAGCAATCCTTGGGAAGGTCAGAGGGATTACAAATCAAGAGTCAAACCATCTTTGACCAAGAGTCAAACCAAGCACATTTTTGAAGCACTTGCTAAGCTGAAGCTCTTGTTTTTCTTTGCTCGTCACTTCTATTCATTGATCTTACCATGGGTGTGCAAGTGCTTCATCACAGCTGCTGCGCTTCTCAGGATCTTTCTCCATCAGCTTTCGGATGAAGTCTTTTGCTGAAAAAGCAAAAGAGGTGTAAGCATGCACATGCACTTCTTGTTCATCCAAAAGTATCATGGGATCGCATGTCATTGTGGTTTATGGTTCAAGCAGAGTTATGCATGCCAGACTGTGGTGTTTTGGTAGAGTTCACGTAGATGTATGTGGGCCAGATAGATTTATGGCAGCGGCACAGACTGAAGGTCTGTCAATGGGACATTAGAGCACCCCTTTCGTCTGCTAGCTCACAGGAGGCCCTTGAGCAAGGCCGAGAACCTGCTTGGCCTGCAAGGCCGAGAACCTCCCTTGCCAGGGTTACGGTGAAGATGTCAGCAGCAGGACATTGGATATTCCCTCCGGCAGAGGGAACCTTTTCTTCAATGGCGGAGATACTTGCTGGCACGCAGAATAATTTTTTGAAGTCAATGGGTGGCAGCAATTAGGCCACTAATGTGGCGACTGCGGGGCAGCTCCTGTGCTCCCCAGTCGTTATACTTTAGTGTACCACTGGATCTGGAGAATAGGAGCCCAGAGAGAGCAATTGCTGGTGGCACGACAGCAGCTGTTATTTAGTACTGTGCAAGGCGTGGAGGTGTTGGGAAAGCCCTGTGGCGACAGAGTAAATGTGATGGCAGCAGGCTTGAGAAGCTGTAAGTTGCAAACTGGAGCTCTGCACATAGGCAAGGGGTCTAGGCATGATGGCCGCGTGTTTGTTGAATGAGCGATAACAGCATGTGGCAGCTGTCTAGGAGTCCGGGCAGCCCTATTTAGGGATAGCACAGCCTGCCCTCGCAAGGGAAGCCCCAAGAAAATATGGGGTAAAGAAAGCTCGCTCATCATCAACCTGGTTGGCGAGCCACAGTCAACAGGCCTTCACTTATGCGGCAAGAATAGGAAAAATAAAAACAGCAAAAAGATGACCCTGGCAACCTAGAATGTTCAGACACTGTTCGATAATGAAAATTACAAACGGCCAGAAAGAAGAACCGCAATTGTGACAAACGAACTTGCTCAACATAACATTGATGTGGCTGCCCTCCAATAATCTAGGTTGGAGGAGGAGGGTCAGCTGAGAGAAAAAACACACACCATCTTCTGGTCTGGTAGGAAGTCTGGTGAAAGAAGGGAAGCAGGTGTAGCTTTTGCTATTTTAAATGCTATTGCTGACAAACTTAGCTCATTACCAAAGAACCATTGTAATAAAAATGAAGAAGAGGATTCAAATAGAATGACCTTGAGAAGGGAATATAACGGGTTGCCATGGAAGGAGGAGGTTTTGGTTCGATTTCTGTCTGTTGTGAGCGGACACTCGAGAAAGGTATGATGTGGGAATGCATAATTAGCTTGCTTATGAATGATGAAATGCTGGTAGATTATTTGCTGTAGTTCTGACATTATTCTTTGTTCTGTTTATATCGGGTATGTGGAGATAGATTTCAATAAAGCCTCGTATCTGGAAATGGAGGTCTCGACTTGATTTCATCACAATTTATTGAAATCCATCTCATCTCGAGTGCCATGGACAAGTTTCTCAAACCTGAAAGGTTTGATGGCGATCCCAATGCCAGCAATGCTGGACGACGCTGAACCCACTGGCTCCGATCCCTGGAGCTCTCGTGCGAGCATGCGTGCGAGCATGCGAGCGAACATGCGAGCCTTGCCCAAAGCTGCGGCCCAAGCCACGGACCAACAGAAGTTGGATGTTCTCATCTGCAACGTGTCGAGCGATGTTTATGAATATTTCTCCCACTATGAAACTTACACCGATTCAGTCGCTGCTCTGCGAGCTCTTTATGTGAAACCAGGAAGTGTTATTTACGCTCGACACTTACTCGCTACGCACAGGCAAGATGCAGCTGAGACTTTGGAGCAGTTTACTCAGGAGTTACGACAACTCGGCAAGGATTGTGGAGTATTGGATCAGGCGGCCCTCGATGATTTAATGAGACATGCTTTCATTACTGGTCTCCTTTCTCCGGCCATCTGTCAGCGGCTTCTAGAGACCGAGACCATGACTTTTCAGGATGCGTATGCACGGGCCAGAGTTTTGCAGCTGGCCCAGACTCGATCGGAGAAATACGGGCAACCCTATTTGACAGCGAACGCTGCTATCGCAGAGAAACAATCGGACGCGGTGTCAACTGCTGGGACTAGTTGTCCGCCGCACGCTGCATGCAAGGATATTCTCGATGAGAATACCGAGGCCGAGCCGCGGAGCGGTTTGGTTACCACAGCAGCCATGACCCCTGCAGCGATGACAGGCAAATGTTTCTTTTGCGGGAATCACCGGCATCCCAGGAGCTTATGTCCCGCTAGAGATGCGATGTGTAATAGTTGCAGCAAGAAAGGACACTTTGACAAGGTTTGTCAATCTGCTAAGACCCGACAAACGATGCTCGCAGGTGCGAGCACCTCGAGGACGGCTCTGGGGGATGCACCTCGCAGTCTGGCGAGGACTATGATTCCTGTGGTGATTAACGGAGAAGCGGCCGATGCTCTGATCGACACTGGGAGCAGTGAAAGTTATGACAGCCAAGATCTTGTTCGCAAACACGGCTGGTCCACGGTGCCCACCAGCCAGCGCATGTACATGGCTTTGGCGGCTCTATGGCAGAGTTCCAAAGGATTTTGTTTGGTGAACTTGGTAGCCAACGAAATACTGTACTCGGATGTTAAAATGATGATATTGCCGAATCTGTGCTCTGACGTCCTCTTGGGACATGATTTTTTGAATAGGCATGGGTATTTAGAGATGCGTTTCGATAGTGCACAGCCCTCTAAAGTCCTCTCGGTATGTAGCTTGACGGAGATGTCAATCAAACCACCCCCGTTGTTTCCTTGCCTAACTCCTAATTGTCACCCTACAACTGTGAAATCTCGGCGATATTCACGCCCTGATGCACAATTTATCACCGACGAGACCAAGCGGCTTCTAAACGAAGGAATAATCGAGCCTAGTAGCTTACCCTGGAGGGCTCAGGTGCTCGTTATCAATAACCCTAATCACCGGAGAGTATGGTAATTGATTATTCTCAGACGATCAATCGCTTTACTCAACTGGACACCTATCCACTACCGAAGATGGATGATATGGTCAGAGAGGTAGCTACCTACAGGGTATTTAAAACCTTGGACCTCAGGTATCTGGTGGTACACACTTCTATCAGGGAGAATGATCAACCTTACACCGCTTTCGAATCTGGCCAAAGGCTGTATCGGTTTCGTAGAACCGATCACTAATCACTAATTTCGTCGGCATCACTAATGGGGCTGCATGTTTCCAATGGGTATTCTTGTCTTGATATGAGGTCTCGTCTTGATTTCATAACAACCATTCAGACAGAATTATGTCTGTCAGACATCCTCTTTCCAAACAACGCTATGTTACATTGCTTAGTGTCTATGCCCCAACAATGACAAACACAAACGAGTCTAAGGAAGAATTCTACTAGATGCTTAACACTGTTATATGTTCAATTTCTCTAGCAGATAAAATCCTCATTCTTGGTGATCTGAATGTCCGGGTTGGTAGTGACTTCAGAAAGTATGGACCTGCCTTGGGAAAATTCGGAAATAAAAAGGAAGCTGTAATGCAAATGGAGAGCTCTTACTTGGCTTCTGCATTCAACAGCAGCTCTCTATCACAAACACCTACTTCTACCAGCCTGATAATCACTACGATACCTGGAAACACCCAAGATCCAAACACGACCATCTCCTCAATTACATTCTCACACAACATAGACATGAAAGGCATTCTTAACACAAGAGCCCGGAATGCTCCACAGACCACTTTCTTGTAAAAAACCTCCTGTGACTTTCAGGCAGTCATACCTAGAAGGAGGACAGCTCCAACTGTCCCTAAAAAGCTCGATGTCAAGAAGCTTAAGTCCGGAATGCTCCACAGACCACTTGCCTTACTTGATGTGAGGCCCGGAATGCTCCACAGACCACTTTCTTGTAAAAACCTCCTGTGACTTTCAGGCGGTCATACCTAGGAGGAGGACAGCTCCAACTGTCCCTAAAAAGCTCGATGTCAAGAAGCTTAAGTCCTTGGATACTCAAATTCAATTACAAACGACAATCACACAAGCTTTAAAAACTAAAAAGCCATCAAACGAGAAATCAATAAATGAGATATGGAATTCCCTCAAACAAACTAGGTCTATCTACGATGGTGCGTATTCCACTCTTGGGCACCCTAAGTGCAAAAACTCCGACTGGTTTGATGATAACAATATGAATGAATATGAATGAATGATCGTTTTAAGGCCATTTTTCCCCACTAGAGCAGGGGTTAGCATCATGGTTCCCTGTTTGAGGCAATGTTTTAATGGCCGGATGCCCTTCCTGACGCCAACCCTTCGTCGCCTCTTACGATGTGCACGGATACAGTGCACCTATTCTAAATTGGGGTACACACCGGGATCATTCATCCCAGCAAGCTGGTACTCAATTTGCCGACCTCGGAAGGATGACAAGCTGAGTCAACCCCCCTGGCGTTAATTCAGTGATCGACCGGGATTCAAACTCAGGATCCTTGTATCACAAGCCTGTGCCCAAACCGCTAAGCCAACACCAGGCTGTTTTGACGATAACATTGTATGTATACAAAAAGTTATTGCAGCAAAAGCAAAAACTCGGCAAAGACTATCTTTCAAATTAAACACCCGATTCATAGGAAAAATTTAAAGCAGCTAAAGCACAGCTTCAAAAGAAAATTTGTGTTATGAAAGAAAGCTGGTGGGAAAACCACGCAAAATAGATTGAAACTTTAGCTGCAAGGAATGACTATGAAGGGTTTTACACAATGCCCTAAAGGCCTAAAAGAGGTAGATGGCCCAAAAACAAATACAATTCTACCCCTTAAGAGTTTAGATGGAAAACAACTTCTAACAGATAAACGTGATATCATTGACCGTTGGAAAGAGCACTTCTCTACTCTGTTGAATAAAGATGAAAATGCCAGACCAAATGTTTTAAACCACCTCAAACAGCCACCCTGTGCAAGAAGAAATGAGTTTGCCAATAAGTGCAAATGAGCTTGACAAAGCTATCAAGGCAACTAGATGTGGAAAGTCACCAGGACCTGATGGAATTCCACCAGAAGTGTTTAAGCACGGTGGCCCTGAGCTCAGATCAAAGCTCCTCAAATTGTACAATGCATGCTGGGACAAGCAAAAGCTCCCACTGGACTAAAAGGACGCACTCACCATCACTATCTACAAACGTAAGAGGGACAGAACAGACTGCAAAAACCATCGTGGCCTATCCTTACTGTCAATTGCAAGAAAGATTCCAGCCAAAATCCTCCTAGATAGATTCAAAGTCATATCAGAACATGTCATCCTTGAACATCAATGTGGTTTCCGTGCTGGAAGATCAACAAATGATATGATATTCACTCTTCGACAACTACAGGAAAAAGCCATAGAACAGCATCTTGACTTATATGTTGTATTTGTCGACTTTTCAAAAGCATTCGACACTGTGGACAGGGAAACCCTCTTATCTGGAAGATACTCAAGATCTATGGCTGTCCAGATAATTTCATAAAGATCATGAAAGAGTTGAGTTCCATGATGGGATCATTGGCAGAGTCTCTGTGGCAGGTAATGTCACTGACTCGTTTGGTATATGCCATGGAGTGAAACAGGGTTGTGTGTTAGCACCCACTCTGTTTACCTTGTTCCTAATTGGAGTCCTTACCAGCATGTCACATAATCTCAGTACTGGAATTTATATCCGTACCAGAAGTACCGGAAAACTATTCAACCTCGCCAGACTGCGTGCCAACACCAAAGTGCGAGTAGGATGTGTTAAAGAACCTCTGTTTGCTGACGATTCAGCCCTAGTTGCCCATTCACTGAGGGATATCCAAGAAATCACCAATCGTTTTGCAACTGCAGCAAAACAATTTGGACTCCAAGTTAATGCCAGCAAAACTGAACTTCTCTTTCAGTCAACTGATAGACATAACATAGACATGAATATTCAACCCAAAGTACTTGTCAATGAAGAAGCCCTTAGATGTGCTAACACCTATACATATCTTGGGAGTGTAGTAACACATGACAACTCACCTGATGCCGAAGTTGCACACCGCATGCAGGCAACATCAAAAGCTTTCAGAAGCCTGACCAAATGTCTCTGGTCCCAGTATGGTATCAGAACTACAACCAAGATTAAGGTCGATCGTGCTGTGGTGATGACTGCACTTCTGTGCTCAGTGGAAGCTATCTATGATTCTCTACAGGAGCCACATGAAGAAACTCACAAGCTTGCAATTAAGACATCTGCGGCAGCTTTTGGGAATCAAATGGCAAGACCGAGTCCCCAATACCACAGTCCAAAGGAGAGCTGGCATACCCAGTGTTGAGGCATTAATTACATCTGCCCAACTTCGATGGACAGGTCATGTCATTTGTATGCCAGAGCATCGTCTCCCAAAAATTTACTTTATGGTGAGCTGAAGGATGGCAAACGTGTACGTGGAGGACAAAAGCTACGTTACAAAGACGTTGTGAAAAGACATCTGAAGAAAGCAAACATTAACATAGGGAACTGGGAAGAACTTGCCAGAGAAAAAAAAACAGTGGAGAACTGTTGTCTACGACTCGGTTGAGATGGTTGAGCAACAAAGAGGATGAATATCAACACCATCATCTCCAGCGGCACAAAGTCGGCAATAAAAACCGACCAATAAATTTAGTTTGCCCTCATTGCAACAGAGGATTTATAACCAATGTTGGTCTCGCTTCCCATCGTCGCAAAGACAAGTGCTGACCCATACATACGTCTTCATGGTCATCGTCGTTACCGACGGACAGCCGAAGATGTAGGGCAGACTGTGGTGTCTTTGGTAATCGAGTTTAGGTAGAGAGAGGTTGTTTTTTTTGTATACAGAGTCGAGGTTCGTGCAAGAGCGAACACATCAAACACTAAAACATGCACGGACACAAAAAGCATACAAGAAAGGGAGCGGGAGACAGGAGGGGGAGGGAGAGGAAAGCATACAAGCACAAACATACAAGTATGAAGGGCATACCGTGGTGTTTTTGGGAATAGAGTTCAGGTAGAGAGGGGTATGGAGGCAGACCATGGTGTTATTAGCAATAGAGTTCTAGTCTAGTAGATGTATGTAGGGCAGACCATGGTGTTTTTGGAAATAGAGTTCAGGTAGAGGTACACTACATGACCAAAAGTATGTGGACACCCCTTCTAATAAGTGCATTTGGCTGTTTCACCACACCCATTGCTGACAGGTATATATAATCAAGCACACAGCCATGCAATCTCCATAGCCAAACATTGGCAGTGGAATGGACCGTACTGAAGAGGTCAGTGACTTTCAACGTGGCACCGTCATCGGATGCCACCTTTCCACCAAGTCAGTTCATCAAAATTCTGCCCTGCTAGAGCTGCCCCGGTCAACTGCAAGTGCTGTTATTGTGAAGTAGAAACGTCTCGGAGCAACAACAGCTCAGCTGCGAAATGGTCGGCCACACAAGCTCACAGAACGGGCTCACAGAAGGTTGCAACACTCACTACCGAGTTCCAAACTGCCTCTGGAAGCAACGTCAGCACAACAACTGTTCGTCGGGGGCTTCATGAAATGGGTTTCCATGGCAGAGCAGCCGCACACAAGCCTAAGATCACCATGTGCAATGCCAAGCGTCGGCTAGAGTGGGGTAAAGCTCGCCGCCATTGGACTCTGGAGCAGTGGAAACGTGTTCTCTGGAGTGATGAATCATGCTTCACCATCTGGCAGTCCAACGGACGAATCTGGGTTTGGCGGATGCCAGGAGAACGCTACCTGCCCGAATGTATAGTGCCAACTGTAAAGTTTGGTGGAGGAGGAATAATGGTCTGAGGCTGCTTTTCATGGTTCAGGCTTGGCCCCTTAGTTCCAGTGAAGGGAAATCTTAACGCTACAGCATACAATGACATTCTAGACGATTGTATGCTTCCAACTTTGTGGCAACAGTTTGGGGAAGGCCCTTTCCTGTTACAGCATGACATTGCCCCCATGCACAAAGCAAGGTCCATACCGAAATGGTTTGTTGAGATCAGTGTGGAAGAACTTGAGTGGCCTGCACAGAGCCCTGACCACAACCCCATTGAACACCTTTGGGATGAAATGAAATGCCGACAGCGATACAGGCCTAATCGCCCAACATCAGTGCCCAACCTCACTGATGCTCTTGTGGCTGAATGGAAGAAAATGTCCACAGCAATGTTCTAACATCTAGTGGAAAGCCTTCCCAGAAGAGTGGAGGCTGTTATAGCAGCAAAGGGGAGACCAACTCCATATTAATGCCCATGATTTTTGAATGAGATGTTCGATGGTTGGGTGTCCACATTCTTTTGGTCATGTAGTGTATGTAGGGCAGACAGTGGTGTTTTTGGTAATAGAGTTCAGGTAGAGAGCGGTATGGAGGGCGGACCATGACATTCATAACAATATATTCCAGGAAGAGGTTGTTGCATTCTGAGCAAATGAATACACTGAATATTCCAGTCGACATTACTTTGTAGACCAAACAACACCCAGAAGAATGGAAGCCATAACCACATATTTTTATTCACGTATATGCACACCGCACCTCCGCTGATTACGTCAGCTTCCTTCACATTCCACAAAACAACATTCCTCCATCCCATACTGGAAACCACAACAATTGTTGCCATGACAATATACAGTCACGTGAAAAAGTAAGTACACCCCATGTAAAGTTTTGACTTTTTCAACATATTTCAACATACAGCTATTTGATCTTCATTTCAACAATATTGATAGATAAAGGTGATATAATATAACAAATATCATGAAACATTTACATTTTGTAGTCCATTGTATAATTTAAATAAACATAAATGCAAATTTCGCATGTGGAAAAGGTAAGTACACCTTTGGCTCTAATAGGTGGTATTTGCCCCCTTTGGCAGAAACAACTTCAAGTAGGCATTTCTTATAACTGTCTACCAGTCTCTGACATCGACTGGGAGAAATTTTTGGCCACTCCTCCATGCAGAATTCTTTCAGCTGTGCGATGTTTGAGGGGTTTCTTGCATGCACAGCTCGTTTCAAATCCCCCCACAACATCTCGATGGGATTTAGATCCAGGCTTTGACTTGGCCATTCCAGAACCCTCCATTTCTTTCTTTTCAGCCATTTCTTGGTGGATTTACTGGTATGTTTAGGGTCATTGTCATGTTGCAAGGTCCACCTTCGGTTGAGCTTCAACTTTCCGACAGATGGCCTCACATTATCCTCAAGCACCCTCTGGTACAATGAAGAATTCACAGTGGATTATATGATGGTGAGCTGCCCAGGCCCTGATGCAGCAAAGCTGCCCCAAACCATAATATTTCCACCACCATGCTTTACAGTTGGTATCAGGTTCTTGTGGTGAAATGCTGTCTTTGGTTTTCGCCAAACATGTCTTCTGGTACTGTGGCCAAATAGCTCTACCTTTGACTCATCTGTCCAGTGCACATTGTTCCAGAAGTGCTGGTCTTTGCCTAGGTGTTCATTGGCAAACTTTAGTCTTGCCCTGATGTTCTTTCTGGACAGCAAAGGTTTCCTCCTGGCACACCTCCCACGTAGATCAAATTTGTGCAGCCTCCTTCTAATGGTAGACTCGTGCACTTTGACATTAAAAGTGGCAAGAGCTACCTGTAGATCCCGTGATGACATTCTGGGGTCCTTAGAGACTTCTTTCAGCATCTTGCGGTCTGCTCTCGGGCTGAACTTGCTGGGGCGGCCTGGCCTGAACAGGATGGCAGTTGTTTGGAATCTTCTCCACTTGTAGATGATCTTCCGGACAGTCGAATGATTGATTTCAAATTGTTTGGAGATCTTTTTAAATCCCTTCCCAGACTCGTAGGCATCTACAACCTTCTTTCTGAAGGCCTCAGAGAGCTCTTTTGATCTAGGCATGGTGACGCTGCACACTTCAACAACAAAGAGCAAACCAAACTAAATGTCTGAGGTTTAAATAAGACAGGCTCCTCCAAGATCCTCTCTAACGATGTTCTAATCATTTGCACCTGAGCTGTTGCACCTGATTATAATTAATTTTAGGTATTTGAAGTAGTGATAAATGTAGGGGTGTACTTACTTTTTCCACATGCGAAATTTGCATTTATGTTTATTTAAATTATACAATGGACTACAAAATGTAAATGTTTCATGATATTTGTTATATTATATCACCTTTATCTATCAATATTGTTGAAATGAAGATCAAATCGCTGTATGTTGAAATATGTTGAAAAAGTCAAAACTTTACATGGGGTGTACTTACTTTTTCACGTGACTGTACGTACTTGACATTGGCAATACATACTTTCATTCCATTACAAGTCATCACCCAAACATGCAGTTAAACTCGTCTTTCCAAGATAGGACAACTCTCAACTGAAATGTTTTATATTTACTTGTAATAAACATGGGCTACATGTAATAGTAAACCACAACATTTTTTGTTTTACTTCACATTCCATAGCTGAAATTTCATTCTTCATAGCAATATTGTCCAAGCAGATGTAACATAGAACAGATCATGTCGTTCATAACAATATATACATTTTATAAAATCTAATTATTTCCTTTGCAAGGGTTGAAATAATATTGCACCTTATAATAATTCAAATGCCTGATATAAGCATACCAGAATCGGAGATGGCATCCCAGTAGGGGGAGTCAAACTCAAATTCCGCTTTCATAATCTGCTCAAAGAGCTTTGCATCATTTTCATCGTAGAAAGGTGGATAACCACACAACCTAAAAGGGCAGACAATGAGAGGAGGAATAACCACATGGCGTCAAATGCTTTTACAGTTCCTGAGATGATGTGTGAATTATTGTGATTCCGAGATTCAATCAATTAGCAACATTTGATTTTTGTTTTCATTTGCAATGATAATCAAAATGCTGTCATTTCTCCATCTCTTAGCATTCCTTTCTACTAGGGTGTTAACATTTCATAAAACTTTAACATGATGCAAACACATTTTCATGGATCCAAGTTGGCTGGTGAAGGTATTTTCACGGATCCAAGTTAGTCGGTGAAGGTATTTTCATAGATATATATTATCTGGGGAAGGTATACACATTCATGGATACAAATTCTCTGCTTTGCCAGCATCCCCCCCCCCCCCCTGCTTCCCCACCATCCTGCCCCCTCTCTGCTCCCCCAGCATCCCCCCCCCCCCCTCTGCTTCCCCAACATTCTACCCCCTCTCTGCTTCCCCAGAATTCTACCCCCTCTCTGCTTCCCCAGAATTCTACCCCCTCTCTGCTTCCCCAGCATCCCCCCCCCTGCTTCCCCAGTATTCTACCCCCTCTCTGCTTCCCCAGCATTCTACCCCCTCTCTGCTTCCCCAAACATTCAACATTGGGTGAAACTAAATAAGGAATTCTAGCAAAATAAGAAAATGCGCTATTCTTATACCTGCTTATTCTACAGAGGATGTTGGAGATTTTGAGTTTATTTACAAGAGCATAATGTCTCTCATCATACCTATAATTGGGCAACCGCTGTCTGAACTCAGAAGTTTTGTTTCGGAAATTTCTGGCAAATTTCCAGTCTGCGCTGCTTCAGCCTTGTACCCGTGGTAAGATGACCTCGATCCTAGAGTATGCTGGGCCTGGTCATAGAACTGATAATTTACACCCAAGATTATTCTTATGTGCCTTTCTCTGAATTTTTTCTAACTTGTTCATCTGAGATTGTTTATCTGACATAGTTTATCTGAGATTTTTCTAACTTGTTTATCTGCGATATCTGAGATTGTTTATCTAAGATTTTTATAACTTGTTTATCTGCGATATCTGAGATTGTTTATGTAAGATTTTTATAACTTGTTTATCTGCGATATCTGAGATTGTTTATCTGAGATTTTTATAATTTGTTTATCTGCGATATCTGAGATTGTTTATCTGAGATTTTTCTAACTTGTTTATCTGCGATATCTGAGATTGTTTATCTAAGATTTTTATAACTTGTTTATCTGCGATATCTGAGATTGTTTATCTAAGATTTTTATAACTTGTTTATCTGCGATATCTGAGATTGTTTATCTGAGATTTTTCTAACTTGTTTATCTGAGATTTTTCTAACTTGTTTATCTGAGATATCTGAGATTGTTTATCTGAGATTTTTACAACTTGTTTATCTGAGATTGTTTATCTGAGATTTTTCTAACTTGTTTATCTGAGATATCTGAGATTGTTTATCTGAGATTTTTGTGACTTGTTTATCTGCGATATCTGAGATTGTTTATCTAAGATTTTTATAACTTGTTTATCTGCGACATCTGAGATTGTTTATCTGAGATTTTTCTAACTTGTTTATCTGAGATATCTGAGATTGTTTATCTGAGATTTTTGTGACTTGTTTATCTGAGTCATCTGAGATTGTTTATCTAAGATTTTTATAACTTGTTTATCTGCGATATCTGAGATTGTTTATCTAAGATTTTTATAACTTGTTTATCTGCGATATCTGAGATTGTTTATCTGAGATTTTTCTAACTTGTTTATCTGAGATTTTTCTAACTTGTTTATCTGAGATATCTGAGATTGTTTATCTGAGATTTTTGTGACTTGTTTATCTGCGATATCTGAGATTGTTTATCTAAGATTTTTATAACTTGTTTATCTGCGATATCTGAGATTGTTTATCTGAGATTTTTCTAACTTGTTTATCTGAGATTTTTCTAACTTGTTTATCTGAGATATCTGAGATTGTTTATCTGAGATTTTTACAACTTGTTTATCTGAGATTGTTTATCTGAGATTTTTCTAACTTGTTTATCTGAGTCATCTGAGATTGTTTATCTAAGATTTTTCATACTTGTTAATCTGAGATATCTGAGATTGTTTATCTGAGATATTTCGAACTTGTTTAGCTGAGATATCTGAGATTGTTTATCTGAGATATTTCGAACTTGTTTAGCTGAGATATCTGAGATTGTTTATCTAACTTGTGATTTTTCTAACTTTTTTAAATCTAAACTAGCATTGCAGATTGGTACATCATACTTTAGGAGAGATCTCACATCGACTTTATATATGATTAGCAAATGTTCACAAGACACCTTAACTTTTTTATCATTTTCAAAATGTGCAGTTTATACCAAGACAGACCAGGCAGAATATTCTGAATGTGTAAGTTCCGTTTCAGATCCATTGAAATTGTAACCCCGAAGATTTTCAGGTGCTGAACTTCCTCAAGTGGTACTGTTTGTAAAGTCAACTGTGGTATCTTGGGTGGGGTTTTTCATAAAACAAACTTTCATGCGGGAACATTTAACTGCATTATATTTCATATTGTTGCTTTGAAAGTCATTGAGGACATCTTGCATCACAGTTACTGGTTACATCGCAGTTACTGGCCCCTTGTGTTTCCAACTATTATCATATCATCGACATATTTAAGAACTGAAATGGGTTGCGCCACCTGTTCCACTTGAGCCGTTGCATCATTGATCTGAACGAGAAAGCATAGGAGGCCTAACTTGGGACCTACAGGTACACCACCCATAAGGATCTTACTGTCAGCTAAGGTACCCTTGTATCATACACTCTGACTTATTTGGTTCAATAAACTACAGATCCAAGGAATTTGAGCCGGTCTGACATTTCGATATATTAACTGATCCACTACTACATTATGATCAATCAAATCAAAATCTTTAAAGAAATCAGTTACCACCACTGACCTGTGACTTAATGGTTTGTCAGCATGCTCAAGTACAAATTATTAACGTGACTAACGAGGTAATGACTTGTTGAGTAGCCAGACCTGTTACCATGGACACTGATTTCTGTCAATTTTATCCCTAATATCACTGAACAACCATTTTACGACAAAATTATCTGTGTCCTTTGAACTTTGAAGGTATAAAAGACACTGGTCTAAATTTGTTTTCATACTGGTTGAGTTGATTTCGGATTTGGAACTACAAACGCACTCTTCCACTGAGCAGGAACAGTTCCTTCAGTGAAGGAAGACAACAACACAACATGCATTTTAAGGCCATTTTCCCTGCTAGAGCGGGGGTTAGCCTTGCGGTCCCCATGGCAATCTTCTCCATTTTGCCCTATTTTCTGCATCTCTCCTTGTTAACCCCCTTGCCCGCATTTCTTCTTCCACCATCTTTAGCCAAGTCTTTCTCGGTCTTCCTCGTCCTCTACTTCCTTCTACATTCATTTCCATCACTCTTTTCAACCAGTCACTTTCATCCTTCCTCAACACATGACCAAACCATCTCAACCTGTTCCTCTTCACAGCATCAATCACAGGCTCTATTCCCATCATCTTTCGCAATTCATCATTTGACTTCCTCTCTCTCAACGATACTCCGCACATCCGCCGAACCATTCGCATTTCCACCCTTTCCAACCTTCGTTGCTGCTCTTCCCTTCCTTCAGTGTTCAGTGTTCAGTGTTCAGTGTTCCTTCAGTGAAGGAAGCATTGAGAATATTGATTTTATTTATTGGACTTGAAGGTTCACATGCAAATTCCCTAATTATGCGAGCTGTATTCCTATCTGGGCCTCAAACTTTGTTCCGATTGATATGCTGCAGGACGTTGTATGCTTTGTGATACTTGTTGGCAAGGCTGGGGTGCTGGAAGATACATTGATAGGGTAACCACACGTAACAGTGTAACACCATGTGTGATTCCATGTACTTATTTATTTATTTATTTGCATACAAGATCGAGGCTCGTGTAAGAGCCAACATTAATCACAAAAAGACAAACTGACAAATAAAACATAAGATATAGGGAACGGGAGACAAGATGGGGAGGGAGAGGGAAGCACACAAGTACAACATTTGAGAGCAGGGACATCGGGAGATCTGTGGGAGGGAGAGGGCTTGGGGGGAGGAGGCACGGGAAGGGGATCGGGGGGTGGGAAAGGTATAAAACACATGGAGACTGCTAGGACTTCCAGGAAAGAAGTCGGAATTTCAAAAAAGTGGATCTGGGGTGAAATTAACAGGGGTAGATAAGATCAAGGTTTTGGATGGGGGAAAAAGTGATGTAATCAGTGATGTAATCCCCAGTGATGTAATCGTTGATCCTATTGGCAACGGCTAGCATATATTCAGGGTCAATGGAAGGGGGAGGCTTGATGGTAGGTTGGTGTTCCCCCTGTTGATGATCACCCTAATTTGACGATACCATTTCACTGGATTACTCCTTTTAAACTTCTAGACTTTTCCATGATAGGAATCCCTTTTCACTTTGCCAATCATTCTCGATGTTTTGTTTCTTGCACCTCTCCACTTTTGATTCTTCTTTTTAACAAGCCTTTGTCGCTTCATGATGAGTATCCTAATGTATGTAGACATCCATTGCTCATCTTTAATGTGGCATTTGACTAGCCCGGTGGGAAAGTACGTTTCCAACGCCGAGTGCAATGTTTCATAGAAGCTGTCAAACTTTGCTTGTACGCTAAGTTTCTCATCGACTTCAGACCAATTATGGTGAGTTATCCATTGACCAAAGTATCGTACTGCTGAGTGCTTGATTGGTCTGACTTGATGAGTAGCCATGGAGCTTGTCTGGGACACCTATGTTGGTCTCCATGTGACTTTGTTGTGATCACTCCTTCCAAGAAGTGGTAGGATCTCAGGATCCTTGTATAAAGTGTGAACATTTGTGATCGTTTTATCCAACTTTTAAGATTTTATCTAATTTTTTTCCCAAGTTTAGTCACAGAAAAGTGCAGACAAATACAATTATTGATATAAAGTGATGTAAGTCCATGAAGCAGAAAGGGTGAGACAGGTATTTGGAAAAACAGGCAGTGTAAGAAAAGCAAAGCAAAAGCAAAAGCAAAGGCAAAGCAAAGCAAAGGTTTAAAAGGTTAAAGGTTAAAGGTTTAAGGTTTAAGGTTTATAAGCAAAGGTTGGCAAAAGGTGCGATTTAGTGTGTGGTGTATGGAAAAGCACATGTTGCAAAAGCCAAGAACTCTGTGAAAATTAAAAACTTTGGAATAGACATTTCCTGGGTCCCAAAATGGTCTCTGTTGGTATAGCGCACACACAGCAGCAACACATCCCCTTAAATTGATTCAGAGGAAAAGCAGAAGCCTGTCTGCCATACATGACAGATATGACAGATTCAAGCCAAGTACGTCACCTGAACCGAGTCTCTGTAATCGACACCTGAACAACCTCAAACAGGTTGGCCGAGAGGCGCTACCTTTGGGCAGCGTGATTCATCAATGTGTGCGTCGTCCCTTGGATAGACGTTAAACTTGGCGTTCCATCTGCCGGCATTAGTTGGTGGATATTAAAGATCCCATGGTATCGTTTGCGAAGGAGTCGGTGAGCTATCGCCGGCACAATGAACAAATTACAAATTCCTGCTCTAACCTACAGAGGGCACTGCATCAGCGGCACAGCCACACCATCGGCCAATGATGCTATCCCGCACCTGCAGCCTCGTGCTGCGTACGAATGAAGAAGAAGCACCGTGCTAACCCTGCTACATTTTACTGTGATAAATATCAGGGGAAGTACATTTCTCGATCTACTGGGTCTCAGCATCAGACATCGCGTGTTCTGGAGAGACCACCACATTCCATTTTCACATCTTACAGCCAATCGGACAAACTCTGCCATTGGACAAAGTCCAATTGGACAAAGGACAATTGGAAAAATTGGACAAAGTCCATTCTTGCAAGGCATTTGCATGTAGTGTAAATGTAAATATTACTGCTCTCTAAATAAATTTTTAAAATGTAAATTCAGTGTAAATAGTGTTACTTTCTGCTGATGACAATGACGTCTCACATCCTTCTTTGCACTCCTGGATGCCAAGGAAGACAAGTAATCACTGGAAGTAAACACCAGGAAACAAGATCTGTTTTTATTCCTTCGCAAATATATTCGAGATCTTCGGATCTTTTTCTGCCTTTAATCAGGCACTGCACTTTCTGATAATGTATCAACCATCTTTTCATCCCAGGCATATGCATTTATATACTAATCTAATCTGTCGTCGTACTCCAAAACTAAGCTTTACTATAAGTATTCATCTCCTCCATACAGATGAATACTTAGTAAAGTGAATACTCCACGCACACACACACACACGGACAGACCGACATAGATACATCAAGACCTGGGAGGACTCCGTTCCATCTCCTGAAACCCGCATTTGTAGGTAACAACCAACGACACACATGACAAGACTTTTTGATTAGATGAACGCAGCACTGAGCTTGGGGGAAGGAAGTGCGTCACTTCGCAGGGCAATCTGGGTAGCAGTGACGCCACAACAATGGCGCCGCTTTTCTCATTGCACTCAGCGGGGCATTTTCTCCTCCACCATGGATGCCAACCTATGGGGAGATTGTCCGTGCTCTTGTCCTTTTAAATGCTGACTGTCGAGCAATGAAGCAGCACGTGCCATTTTTAAAGTCTTTGGGTAGGACTCGGCTGGGGTTTGAACCACTGGCCTCCAAGACTCGAGCCCACGCTTTAACCATTACACCAACGAGTCTTTTGACCGCAAAATTCAGCTCTCCTGTGTACCTTGAAAACTTTAGAAAACACAGTGTCCATGATCATTACAAGCAAATCAAACACTCACAGTATGTATGCAATTACTCCAATGGACCAGCAATCCACCGCTTTGCCATAGGACCTCTGTGCCAGGATTTCTGGAGCTGAAACACACAGTCACAAGTGGTTAGCTCCTTTCCCCACCTTCATAAGTTAGCATATTCCCGGCCTTAGGGACTTGGGCGAGTAGGGACTTGTGGAAAATTCATATTATGTAAAATGTCACTTCAAGTCCCTAACCTAACACAACACCTCTACTCCTCACAAACTCCAAGTCCTCAACCTCTGCCTCCCAACCGCATGTAAGTCCTCACCCTACCCCTCCAAACCCTAAGGCATCAATCTCCTCCCGAATCAAAGCCTTCAACCCTCCTCCCTCCCCTCCCACCACAACTCTTCAATCCTCCTCCCATACCCCGCCCCCCCAAAGCCTCAACCTCCCCTCCCAATTGGATCCCATCTTTGTTCTCTCCCCTACCCCCAACCCAAAATCCTCACCCCTCCCAACCCGAAGGCATCAATCCCCTCCCACTCCAAGCCTTCAAACCCCCTCCCCACCCGTCACAGTCGGCAGTCCAACTCACAATCCCGTGAGATATGCAGAAAAGATATGCAACAATAAATGACCCAAAACCAATTAACTTCTTCTCGATGCAGATATAGTTATATACACATTGTTAAAAGTAAATAATGACCTTGGACAAAGACCTTTTATAATGACATGGGTTTAAGCCTTGCTTGAGAGAATGCCACATAGTTATTTGGGCGGTGTATAAGTTGACAGGCCTCTGTCTCGATCACTGTGGCCAATTTTCACAACGCCCTTGATGCCTATCGGCTCAAAATCCTTTCAACTGTTGCTTTGGTCATTTTAGAATGAAAGGAAAACTTAAAATTGAGGGCATGGTGATCATGAATATGAAAGCGCCAAAGATGTCTTTGGCTTGGGATAGCAAGAAGTACCAACATGGCGACCGCATCATTTATTTATTTTCCCCCAAATCAAAATTGTTGGTGGAGTCAGGTGAACTGCCCAATCAGTGAGTGGAACAGAATGTTACACACACACACACACACACACACACACACACACACACACACACACACACACACACACACACACACATATATTATAAAACATGAGTGTCCCTCCTTCCCTGAACTACTCCCTCGATTTTGGGGCTATCGCTGCCATACCTTCTGTGGAACGTTTTGGAGTTCCAGCAGGTGTCCTAAAGTAGGTGGGAGGTATCATAAATTCCTAAATGCAATTATGATTTTGAGTTTCGATCCATACGAAGCTGCTCCCGATCTGGAAGTAAACACAATCACGGGTTCAGCAGAAACATTCGCTGGTTTGACAATATCTCGATACAATTGTGATTTTGAGTTTCCGCCTGAATGACGCCATTTTTATCCATCCTAAGTTGGGTGGGAGGCTTCATAAATTCCTCAATACAATTATGATTCTGATTTTCGATCCATGTACAACGTGTTTCGTATCCGCCCTTTCTTGCCAGCAGATTCGTCTGTATTGGTTATCATGTCAGAATGGCGTTTCCTTTGTTTACTTCAAAAGTGTTTGTAACATTGTATTTTGTTATACCAAGTATTAATGCTGTAGTATTAATTTGTGATTGGAATGATGCTGTTTGGAATTAAAATATCGAGAGATTTAGGTGGAAGGAAATGGTGTGAGGGTTTCCACCCATGACATGCCGGATTCACCATTTGCAGTTTCGCCATTGACCGCGTATAGACACATTCAACTGTATTACGTTTTTTCCCCAAATCAGTCACGAATCGGTTGTCCATGTCTGACGTTCGACTGAAGATGGCACAGGAATGTGGAATTTATTGGTTCATTGTTTAGCATTCGCCATTTCTGCACTGTCTGTTTGCATTTGGCCTCCCACCTGTGTTTAACCTGGGTAACTCACATAGTTATATAAATTAACTATTGTGAGTGACATCTGATGACGAAAGTGATAATTTTCCGACTTGTTTAGCTATGTCTCTAGTTCTCAGAGCTAGAAACAGTGAGCAAATCAGGTGACAAGTTTCAAGCACCTCTTGCTCATCACTATTCATTCCAAGTGTTTCATCCTGGAGTGCAAGGTGCAAGGTCTCATGCAAATGACAGAACATCGTGGGAATGGGGGATAAGGGGGAAGGCACTAGTGGATGGCTTTTGGTGGCCATTAATAAGAAGGAAAGGTTGAGAACATATTATGCAAGGCCTATGGAAAATAATAAATTATTCATCATTAAAACTGATCACTGTCATTAGTTGGTTAAAAAAAATGAAGAAACCACCACAGGTTGATAAATCATTACTGCTATTTCAGTGTTGTGCACCAAGGTTGCACCTTTCTCCCTCTTACCACCTGCCTCCAATTACGCAAAGGACATCCCTCGTTCTCTTCCACTTTAGGTTTGTCCAGGACACCACTGCCTAACTATCAACTTATATTTGATTGTGTGTAATATTTGCTATTTGCTGCATTTACCAACATATCCTGGTGTCCCACAGGCAGTAGACATCAAATCTCCTGTTGGCTGTATCTTGGAGAGGCCAAAGTCACTCAGCATTATCTTTGAATCCTTGTCTTGACTGTAGTACAAAAGGTTTTCTGGCTGAAGGAATGTAAATGGCGAAATGGAGTCACAAGTTAAGAAGTGATCAATAAGTTGAGAAAAATGACCGACGTAAGAGATTCACATCGAAACTGAGGCATTCAGAATGGTTTTTTTAATGCAGGTGTATATGTGTGTGTGTGTGTGTGTGTATATATATATATGTAAATATAAACTCCATTAACTCCATCAATAAAACTTTTTCCTCCATTCATTTCACCATTGAAGAGGAGAAAAATGGAGCCCTTCCCTTCCTGGATACACTCGTAGCAATGGATCCCAAAGGAGCCTTAAAGGTAACGGTGTACAGAAAACCAACACACACTGATCGCTACCTTGATTTCAATTCTTGCCATCCAATGGAACACAAAAGATCGGTGGTGCACACCCTCTCAAAAAGAGCACGCGAGTTACCATATACCTTTGAAGATAAGATGAGTGAGGTGGACCATCTTCAAAATGTGTTGAGGGCAAATGGTTATCCTGATAGCTTGTTACCCAACAGGAAAACGATAAGGGCTTCCCCACACAACAGGCTGAGACCGAGAGAACAACCAAAGGGTTTGTGTGTTCTGCCTTTTGTACTGGGGGTTTCACAGAGGGTCGGCAGAATTTTGAAATCGGCAGGAGGGAGGGTTAGTTTCACACCGGTTTTCACCCTTCGCCAAGCCCTTATGAGGGTCAAGGACAAGCTTCCGAGGAAGGACAGGTCAGGGGTGGTATACGTGGTGCCCTGTGGTTGTGGAGCTGAGTATGTGGGTGAAACCGGGAGGACCTTTGGTCAACGTATTGCTGAACACCAAAAAGCATTTGAATGTAATTATCCCAGCAGATCTGCTATCGCCAAACACGGCCTTAAGGAAGGCCACACACCTTCATGGGATAGGGTTAATATTTTGGGTTCCACACCCAACAGAAACAGAAGATGTGTTTTGGAGGCTTGGCACACAGAAGAAACTGTTACTTCGATCACACAAGAGGTGCTTGACTTACCGGTAGCGTTTGATCCACTCTTGTGTAAATGAAGCAGGCATTCCGTACTTTGAACAACGAGTCCGCATAATATGTCACACAAGGTTTTTATTCGGACAATTTACCCCCGAAGCCTCCCCCCCCCCCCCCCAAACCACCCCTCTCTCAGACCCCCCTCCGCTTCCGCCCCACCCCTCTGGTTTCCCCCCCCCCATTTTTATCCCCCCCTATTGCTCCCCCACCGCCTTCCCACATTTCCCTTGACCGCACAGGGCCACATGTGATGTTCTTGATATTGTAACGGTTTTGAGAAGTGTAACGAATTTGAGAAGTGTAACGGTTTTTGAGAAGTGTAACAATTTTGAAGGAAGTGTAACAATTTTGGAGGAAGTGTAACGAATGTGAAAAGTATGGTTTTGTTATGTGTAACACCCTCGTAATGTAAATAATGGTCGCAGCCGTCCTCCTAGTTAATTCCATGACACTTACACACAGGCCACGATATATCTTTTTAAATAGTGTATTTCCTTATTCCATGTAGGCTAAATATGTGTTTCCCACTAAATTGACTCTGCATTGTATCAAACAAAATAAGCGTAGGCCCTTTCAATTTCCCCAAACATCTCCGCTCTCCAAAGTTCCTTTAAAAAGGGGTGCGAGTGGTGTTCAATCCCGCAAGCCGCCATTGCCCATGTGCTAATCTCGGAGAAGAAAGGCGTGTCTCCACCTCGTCATAGAGGGGAGGAGTGAGCCAACCCCACTTGGCCAACCAGCACCGCGGTTAGCGACCCGGTAGGCGTGCCCTCGCAGCCGGCGGCTTGATTCCGCCCCGAGTGATAAAAGCGACTGTAAGGGACTGCTTCACCAGATGACCTAGATGGGAGATGAGCGAAGAGGTGACATACGAGCTGAGCTGTGAGCGGTGAGATGCGAGACGCTCCAAGCCAAAGAGGAGAGGTACTCGGAGAGGAAACCAGCTTTGGAGAGACGCACTGAGAGGAGGGAGACGGCTCCACCAGAAGGAGAGGAGCAGGTGTGACCGAGCCAGCGCGTGACGTCTACAGCATCGGCAGCGGATACGCGACGGAGGGTTTTCCCGCCAAAACCGCGAGGAATTGAGAGCTGCTGCCTCCGACCCTGCCTCCCTCTCCAGCAATCCACCTCAAGCCTACCTGCCTGCAATATCCCCCGTGTAAGTGTGAACGTCGTCTGTCCTACTCGTTGTCCTGGGGTTAAGTAAATTGAATAGGATAAGCTAACGATGCACTGTGTGACTGCTTCTTCCATCCATTGCTGTAAATAATTTTGGTCGCTCTTTCTTTTTGCTTGTGTGTGTATAATAAATCTGTTCTTCCTCCGTACTCTGTCTTTTTCTCTTTTCCTTCTCTTTCAGTCGCTTTAGAGGTTTCCCGATTGAATATCTGCGGTGCGATCTGGTCAACGTCGGGTGGAATCGGGCCAATTGGGGATCCTGTTAGGTCGCGGTTGGACCATCCGCTCGGCCCATCATAACATCTAAACCGCGATCTGTAACAATTGGTGTCTGGGAGTGGGATTCGGGGCCCGAACCAAATTTTTAAAACATCTAAAAAAAAAAATTTGGTCAAAATTTGGAGCGGCCGAAATTTGTTTTTTTTACAAAACCTGAATTTTGAGATCGCGCCATGGACAATCAAGGCGATCGGATGTCGGTGGGGGAGATAGACGGGTTAAGGGTAACCCAGGACTTAGGGGAAGAAAGGGAGGAGGAGAGCAATGAGGAGGCGGTTGAGGGGGTATCAGACGCGCAAAATGGCACCTCGCACATGGCTACGGCGGCCGCACCCGCTGCACAAGTGGGAGGGATGGCCCAAATGCAGGCCCTCATGGAGCAATTTATGGCACAAATGAGGGCCTCTATGGAAGAGTCAATGTATAATTGGAAGAGAGACGCCATGTCAGACGAATCCGGGTGTGATCTGAAAAAATTGAGGGAGGAATCCAGGTGTGAAGTGGAAAAACGGATAGCAGAGGCAAAAAGGGATAATAAAAAAATGATGGAGGACAGAGACCGCAAGTTGGGCGAAAGGGTCCCACGGGTGCACGAGGAGGTAAAGCGGGTCGAGAAGTGCCGGTTGAGCGAAGCGGAGGAAAGCACGGGTACAATGACGGGGGTAGAAATCGCGACACGGGGTTTGGAAAAGCCGGCGACCGATGAGGTAGAGGGTGTTTTATTAAAGCCAGCGGTCGTCGAGGTGAGTAAAGAAAAAGCGGAAGTGGGCATTGAAATTGAAGAGATGACGGAGGTAGCCCGGGAATTGCAGGGAGAAATGGAAAATGTACAAAGTCCCTGCTCAAATCTTGATGATGTACTCGCTAATCCAAATGGAAGTTTGCAGGTTTTGGTGCAGGGAGGAAGAAGAACCCCGAAGGTGAGACGTGCTGTGTATTGTGCGGGGAGATTTTGTAAGAGGATGTTTAGCGACAAAAGAATTTTCGCGCGCTTGGGATCGAGGAAGCATCCGGGCGTTGGTGAAGGGTCCCGTGTGAGTGGAAATGGCACGCGTGGGAGGAAAAAGTGTGCGTCGGCGAGTGGGTGTGTTATAACGTGTGGGAGTGAAACCGAGTGCGAGCGAGAATGCACGTCGGTGTGTACGGGGTGTGACACAGGGAGTGAGAGCAATACGGAGTGTACGTGCGAGGGTGAGTGTGAAACGGAGAGTAAGGTGGTGGTGGAACATGTGCGAGGAAGCACACCTGAGTTGGTGGTAGCGCGGGTGTGGGAGAGCCCATGTGAGCGCGTTAGTGGGTGGATGCAAGAGTGCACGCCCATGCTGAGTGTTACGGAGGACGTAACGGAGGAGAGGTGTGCGCAAGAGTGTGCGTGAGAGGTGTGGTGTGTAACAGGGAGAGCGTTGGTGGAATGTACGGACGGCGTTGGAACGCCAGGTTTTGTGAGGGTGAAAGGGGTAGCGTATGCGTGTGAGCATGCAAGTAAAGCATCGACGGTAACCGGGTTAGCGGTTAGGGCGACGGATAGCCGATGCGAGCGCTCGGGGCGCGGCGTGCTTTGTTGGATGCAGGGCCCGGCGCGGATCGAAGCTGCGTCGTTTCTCTTCGAAGCGTCGTTGCCGAGTCGGGCTTGGCCCCGCCCCGCACGGTCGAGTCCGGGCCTTGGCGGGCGCGGCGACCGGTCCGGTTCAAGGGCGAGTGGGAGGAAGCGGAACGGTGCCCCCTCGTGGGGACGGGGTTCCGACCGAGGGAGATTGAGCCATCGGGCCCGGGACCGCAAGGCGCCGCGCCGAGATGGTGCGTGGAACCTTGGCCCGACCAAACCACCTCCCTTGAACCGAAAGCCGGACGGATTCAACCTGCAGGCGACCAAACCACCCGAATTCATTGCTCGGCTTTACGAACCGAGTTTAATGATGTCATGACGCACCGAGGCTAGGATATAGCGGACTGTGATGATGATGGTAGTGATTTGATACGAAATTTATAATAGTGGGTAGAATTGGCAGTAAATGGAAAATTTTTGATTTGTGGAATTTGGATGTGCAAAATTGATAGTGGGACCTCCCCGATGTGGAGGGATGGCAAATCCACCATCCCTCACGGCGAGTGGTGGGGCAAATGCGCTATAGCTTATGGGGTTGATGGCAGTGAAAACTAGCCCGGGTGGGTTAGGATATATCGTGTGTAGGGATCTAGCGAAGATGACATTAGGTAACGTTAAGATTAGTTAGTGACTGATACCTGTAGTGGGGACGCAGGTAGTTTAGTGTGGATGATAATGACGTGGGAGCGCAATAGTTTAAAGGGATGACTGGGAAGCGCAAGTTTCAGAGGGGAGTAGTTAGATGAGATGATGCCGTGTGTGTGAGGATTGAACAGGTGTGATTGAACAGGTGTGATTGCACAGGTGTGCAACTGAACAGGTGTGTGGAGCAGTGTATGAGTGAGTGAAGGTGATTGTGTATTGTGCTGACCCAATGGTCCAGGAAGAGGAGGAGGGTGCAGGTGGCACCAGGTATGATTGCACAGGTGTGCAACGACAGGTGAATGGAGGACAGGTGTATGGAATAAATGGTATGGAGCATTGGAATGGATGGTCGTGGAGTGAGTATGGTGGAAATTGTGGAGTGGAGTGGATGGTGCGAAGGTGTGAATGGGGGAAGAGTGGACCCCCATCACGGATACCCGGGGCGGGTAGTGTAAGTGTTAGGTAGAGGGTATAGGTAAATTGTGGTTGGATGTTGGCATCTGTGGTGCGGGTGAAAGAATGGTCTTTGGATGGGTGCATTAGTGTTGTGGAAATGGCTGGGCGTGTAGCCTGTTAGTGTGAGTAGTTGGTTGGGCACTCCACCACTGTGATGATGTCGGCCAGGTGAGGCCGCAGGGGGGCTCTGGGAGCCGGTAGTAGTTGTTGTGGATGGGGCCAGAGGATCCGGAGGACGGACCCGGGTAGCCCAGTGCCAGAGGGCACCAAGGGGTGACAGAGCCAGGAGAGGGCCTTCCCCAGTTAGATAGGTTAGGGTGAGGAGCAGGTAAGCTCGGGTGGCAACTACAGTGGTGGAGGTGTGCAGGTGGGTAGACCTGCTGGGAGAGCTACACGTCGCAGCCCAGAAATTGTGCGAGGGCACCGGGAGATGAATCGGGGGAGTGAGACCCCAAATTGAGAAGCACCACAGTTTGGTCAATGGGAATTGGTTATTAGAACCCATAGTGTAAGTTGGCCAATGGATTGGCAGGGAAAGACCCCGGGTAGTGTAAAGTGTGTTAATGTCATTTAGAAAGTAGTTAGGATGAAGTCTCCTCGCACCATCTGCATCCACTCACCTGAGGTGACAGGTACTCCGCACCATGCCATGTTTAATTATTTTTACTGTGCAAATGTTTGGATGGTGAGACGCATCATGACGTGGGTGTGACATTGTGCTTTGTTGTTCCATCTCTTCCTCCTTATGAGGATTGATGATGAATTGGGTGATGGCAAATTTTGGCTAGAGGGATTGTGGAGACGAATTTGGTATAGGAGAAATATGGGGAAGACGTGACAGTAGTGACGAATTTGTAAATGGGTAGATTTTGTACATATGGGGTAGGGGCAAGGGTAGTGTAGGTGACAGGGGGGTGACGTACGGTAGGGACGAGCTTTCTCACTTCGCCCTCCGTACGCATTTCGCCTTGCATTGCCTTATTGAGGTGTACCCTTGTGACCTTACCCCTCGCTCAATTGTCTCTTTTGTCTCCCACATGACCTGTGCGCCATTGGAGGCCGAGGGGAGCGTGCGTGAGGTGGCCATTGTGCGCACGAGATTCCCAGAACCAGCATGCATTGCGTTGATGTACCACTTTATGGACCGCTGTTCTGCGGCCAAGTACCACTTGATGGACCCCAGGTTCTGGGGCAGGGCACCTCTGTTGGAGACCGGCCATAGTGGCCAGGGAATTTTGCTTGCGGACCTCGGTAAGGTGGCACCTATGCCAAACAGGTGGACCACCCTTAGTTGGCCCCTGAGGCCCTAAATGAAAATGAACACAAGTTGTGCTTTTTTTTATATTTCCAAGTAGGCCGCATGAAGCCAGAAGACGTCGGGAAGAACATCGGCCCAGCAGAGAAAGAGAAGACCACCACCAGTTGTTTTGTTGTGTTTATTAAGGACCATGGTGACTGTGCACCGAGTGGTGCTTTGTGGTGCTTTGTGTTGCTTTGTGGTGCTTAGTGGTGCTTTTGGGTGCTTTGGTGGTATTGGTACTGGTGCATCGATGCAATGCGTGCTGTCTCCTCCCTCCCAACAGGAATTTCTTTTTCTTGTTCCCTAAAAAGAAAAAAAAGAAAAAAAAAACACAGGTCCTGGGTTGCGTTGTAAATAAGAAATAACGTCATTGTAAATAATGCTCCCCACCGTAAATGTATAGTTTGAGAATAATTCCGTAATTCGGTTAGCTGTGGGCTTGAGTCTGTTAGACAGGGTGCAATGCAATAGGGGGACATACTTATTTGTGTTTTAAGATTGTCACACTCAGGGTCAGGTTAATTGTAGAGGGAATTACACCTACGTGTCACACTAAGTTAAAGTTTTGTAGGCCCGAGGACGGACCTGAAGAAAGGAGGGTGCTGTGTAACGATTTAGAGAAGTGTAACGAATTTGAGAAGTGTAACGGTTTTTGAGAAGTGTAACAATTTTGAAGGAAGTGTAACAATTTTGGAGGAAGTGTAACGAATGTGAAAAGTATGGTTTTGTTATGTGTAACACCCTCGTAATGTAAATAATGGTCGCAGCCGTCCTCCTAGTTAATTCCATGATACTTACACACAGGCCACGATATATCTTTTTAAATAGTGTATTTCCTTATTCCATGTAGGCTAAATATGTGTTTCCCACTAAATTGACTCTGCATTGTATCAAACAAAATAAGCGTAGGCCCTTTCAATTTCCCCAAACATCTCCGCTCTCCAAAGTTCCTTTCAAAAGGGGTGCGAGTGGTGTTCAATCCCGCAAGCCGCCATTGCCCATGTGCTAATCTCGGAGAAGAAAGGCGTGTCTCCACCTCGTCATAGAGGGGAGGAGTGAGCCAACCCCACTTGGCCAACCAGCACCGCGGTTAGCGACCCGGTAGGCGTGCCCTCGCAGCCGGCGACTTGATTCCGCCCCGAGTGATAAAAGCGACTGTAAGGGACTGCTTCACCAGATGACCTAGATGGGAGATGAGCGAAGAGGTGACATACGAGCTGAGCTGTGAGCGGTGAGATGCGAGATGCTCCAAGCCAAAGAGGAGAGGTACTCGGAGAGGAAACCAGCTTTGGAGAGACGCACTGAGAGGAGGGAGACGGCTCCACCAGAAGGAGAGGAGCAGGTGTGACCGAGCCAGCGCGTGACGTCTACAGCATCGGCAGCGGATACGCGACGGAGGGTTTTCCCACCAAAACCGCGAGGAATTGAGAGCTGCTGCCTCCGACCCTGCCTCCCTCTCCAGCAATCCACCTCAAGCCTACCTGCCTGCAATATCCCCCGTGTAAGTGTGAACGTCGTCTGTCCTACTCGTTGTCCTGGGGTTAAGTAAATTGAATAGGATAAGCTAACGATGCACTGTGTGACTGCTTCTTCCATCCATTGCTGTAAATAATTTTGGTCGCTCTTTCTTTTTGCTTGTGTGTGTATAATAAATCTGTTCTTCCTCCGTACTCTGTCTTTTTTTCTTTTCCTTCTCTTTCGGTCGCTTTAGAGGTTTCCCGATTGAATATCTGCGGTGCGATCTGGTCAACGTCGGGTGGAATCGGGCCAATTGGGGATCCTGTTAGGTCGCGGTTGGACCATCCGCTCGGCCCATCATAACATCTAAACCGCGATCTGTAACAATATTATGGCAATTTTATTTTATCTTAAAATTTTTTTGCTTTAATATATTTACAGTTTTAATTTAATTTACAATTTAATTATTTACAAGTTTAATCTTTAATTAAATGTAATGATTGTTCATGATTTTCTAAACACTTGAGTTATAATCCAGCATTGCTTACAGGATTGTTTTGAGCCGTTAATATGCGGTTGATTTTTGAATTTGGTCGGTAACGTCTCCGTTCACGAGAGCGGTGTGATACGGTTTCATTGGCTGTCCAGCTGTGTCCACCCCACTTTGCATATACCCCGCCCACTTTGCACATAAGGGGATGTTGAGATGATTTTATCACTCTTGAGGAAGATTAACGGAGGCGTGTGGCTTTGTCACACGTTGTTAATCAAACGTTGAGTCATTGTTTGTTCAATTAAAGGTTGGAAATCGTACCTTGGAGTCATTTATATATATATATATGTATACTGTATATATATATATACACACACACACACACACACACACACACACACACACACACACACACACACACACACACACACACACACGCGTATGTACATACTGTTGTGGTTCTGAGAAATGTACATATCGATTAATAAAGGTTAAAGGTTTGCCCACATAGTTAGTCCACATGCAACACGTAGGCCACCTCAGAACATTAGTTATGTCATAGTATGTGTAAGAGTAGGCCATTTCCATTAGTGATACCTGCGTTGTGTAAAAGAAAGAAATAAGACTAGGTCCCGTTCATTTTGCAGCCCACCCTCCAATCGACCTCAATGCGCACCATCCAGTCTGCGCCTTATTGCCCCTCGCATTGGGATGCTCAAACCAGCCAAATGCCACGAGGTAGGCCTGAAAAGGGGAGGAGCGCGAGGCCGGGGTGTGGCCACGTCAAGCAGACGTCAAGGGCGGAGCCGGTAAGAGCAAAACGACCAACCAGGTTTGAGTGGAATGGCGTGAGGGGCGTGGTCAGTGCGCGTCTGGCAAATTTGAAAGGGTTCGCTGGGCGGCGCTATATAACCGCGAGCACCAAGCCCTTCAAGAGGACTGATGAGCGAGGGGCTTTATCGAAAGGACTTGAGGATATTCACGCATTACAAAGGACTGATGAGCAAGGGGCTTTATCGAGAGGACTTGAGAGTATATGCGCTTTACCAAGAGGACTGTCACGTTTGGCATTGGTGAAAGGACTCGCTGGGGGAACTTTGATTGTGCAAGGGCTTGAAGACTTCGTGTGGGAAAGCGCCATTGTTGAGGACTGGTTGGGAGAGGCACCGTTATACTGACTGATCGCAAGGACTCGTTCAGGATTTGGCTTTGGGCTTGCTGGGAGCGCATATAAAGCGCCGGTATTTCTATTACGCACGCAGCCAAGACCGCCAGTATAACCGCCCAGCCGGTTCGTTTATTACATACGTGGCCATGAGCCGCGAAGTAACCACCAGCACAGCTTACCGATCCCCCCATAAAATTGTCCGATCCGCGTCAATGACACGCGAGGACGCCGCCGTCTGCTCAACCCTTTTCGTCCTACCATCTTCTCCGCGGGGCGAGTCGGGGACCCGGAGAACGAGCTGTGGACATCATCCCTGGACCTTCAACCCCAACCTTCTACATCCCCGTGTGAGTGTGTGTGTGTGCGGGCCCGTTTGTCCTGGGATAAGTTAAGATTGTAATAAGGCTTCACTGTGTGTACTTCTCCTTCTCCCTGTGCAAATTATAATAAATCAATTGTTCTTCCTGTTTCTTCCTCATTCGACCGTATCAGTCTTTTCCTCCATTGGGTAAGCGTGGCACGATTCGGCACCGCTCAAATCGGGTTAGTTCCTGTTAACGGCCCAGATCACGGCTTGCTATCGCTCGGCGTTTCCACCTAAAAACCGTGGTTCGGGCGGGGTTATTTCCTTGCTTCCTGGGAGGCGCTGGTAATTAGGTAATAGGAATAATTCGGCCTACCACCCTATTCAGCGCTGACCGGAAGGAACGTCATAGCCTGGATCGCGTCGACTAGATAAAAGACAAGGGGATTAATCCCCCCTTGGTAAGGGGAAGGCCGACGTTTGAGATCCGCAACAATACATATTAGTCCAGTCAATCTAACAAATTTTATGGCTCAACCCACCACCAATTGCAACATAGTTTTTTTCACAGCTATGCATTTCAGAAATGTTCCCTTAGCACCATACTAAAAGTATACCAAAATATATTTGGTGGAGAGGTGTCAAATTTGCATAATATGCAAATTATCTGCCACCATTGAAAAAAATACAGAATTTCCACTGTAACTTATCCAATTGATTTCACTGTATCTAAGCATCCAATCATAGCAAATGAAGTGTTTAGACCCATGTTTTCAGGGTTGATGATAATGAAAAGTTATTAACGAGCTGACTGAGCCAAAACTTAAAGCAAAGAAACGTCGAGTATGGAACATCAAAAAGACCAAGACGACCAAGGGAATGAATGTCTGTGACAGAATGCTATTTGTACATGCCCTGCTTGGCTGTGACACAACATCCAGTGCGTATGGTATTGGCAAAGCTGTTGCCATGAAGCACATCCAAAACAACGTCCAATTCATGAAACATGCCGACCTGTTCACCCAGGAAGGAGATGCACCAAAGGATGATATAGTTGCAGCAGGGGAGGAAGGCCCTTGTACGCATGTATAATGGAAATCAAGATGAGAGTATTGATGCCCTACAATACAAGTGTTTCTGTGAGAAGGTTGCAAAAAGTACCAAATATGTTGAGGCCCAGAACTTGCCACCATCATCTGTGGCTACAAGGTATCACAGTCTGAGAGTGTACTTCCAAATTCAGGAGTGGAAAGGAAATGTTGGAAAATTGAAACCAGATGAATGGGGATGGAAAATCAGCGAGGGTGTTACTCCCAGTGCAAACTGATCTGCCACCAGCACCACTGAAACTTACTGAGATCTTCAGATGTAACTGCAAGGCAGGGTGCAGCACCACTAAATGTACATGTAAGAAGCATGGCCTTGACTGCTCATGGATGTATGGAGAGTGTAAAGGTTTGAGTTGTGCTAACTCATCAAGACTGGAGCTAGATGACTAGTGACATCCAACAACTGGTAATTCATCCGGAAATGTACTTATCATAATCCCTTATCTTGAAAATATGGGTATCCACATTTCACTTGTCAAGATTGGATCAAGAGATAGAGAGTTCTGGCAGAATTTTTTTTTATTGAATAATGGTGGCATCTAATTTGCATATTTCACATAATTGTATGTATATAATTAATTTAGAAGTGTGCTAATCATATTCATTAATCCAGAAAATATGGGCCTACCTACTTTATTTGTCATGATTGAATACTTACATACAGAATTATTGCGGAAAATCATTTTTTTCAAAATGGCGGCATAGCCCTGATGTGCATATTTCACATTATTCAATGCGTATAATTAATCCAGAAATATGCTAATCACATTCAGTGACCCTGAAAACATGGGTTTGGACACTTAATTTCTCATGATTGGATACTTAGATACAGAATTACTGTGGAAAATTGATTTTTTCCTCAAGGCGGCAGCTAATTTGCAGATTATTCAAATTTGACACATTTCCATCAAATATATTTTGGTATACTTTTAGTATGGTGTTTAGGGTATATTTGTGAAATGCACTCCAGTGAAAATGTTTTGTTGCAATTAGTGGTGAGTCAAGCCACTACTTCGACTGGACTATATATACTGTATATATATAAATCTACATAAGAGTATAAAAGCAATACCTATATGTAAGTTTACTGGTAAAACCCCAAAAATAATATCCTGACAAAAATTCCAAATATAATATCATTGGGCAAGTACAATGGTCTATGGGTTAAAATGGGGGATAGATTAGAGTATTTCACAGTGCATGTTAGACTAAGTGCGGTGTAATTTCCGTAAATGAGAAAGCGTATGAAGCACGTGTTTAGAAAGACCTCGTTTCCCCCGCCCCAGTGTCTGTATCTAACCATTACCTTTCCCTGCTCCGTCCATTCTTGAATCTTCCTCGTTGTTTTATGTCCTTAAATTGCATTCCTTCTTTAGTTCTAAGCCAATCGGCGTGTCCCACAAATGCGACTGTGGGGTCGGCGCGAGGACGCACAAGGAAACACACCCATATATGGACATCTGGCAGGCTCTAAGCCATCGGACTGACCATGGTGTGGAATTTCCCTGCTTTGCCAGCCAATCAGCGCAGCCCATAAATCATCATCTGTCGGGTATGTCGACCAATGGGGGCACGCCACAGACAGTTCGATTCACACCCGCAGGACTTAACACAAGTGTGCACATCATGCACGTGGGGTTCTTGCTGCTTCAGGGTTGTTGCCTGCTGTCCGGTGGTTCGTGGTGTTTCTCCTGCCTGGGTTCATGCTTTTCCATCTTCTCTTTTCCTCTGCCCCTTTGTTGTAGAGCCGGTTATGTATGGAGAAAGTGGCGTGTACCGGCAAACAAGGCACAGTGTAATCAAGCCCCGAGCCATTCTGCTGGACCTGGACAAGACAAAAACTGTGTGCGCGAGCATTGCACTTGGAGCAGGTTTTCTCTATTTGTATCTCATCTTCTCCTTTGTCAGTCTCATGTTTCCCCGGGTGCAAGAGACAAGGCATGTTGATAAGGCTGTCGTGGTTCCGGGGCACATTTTGTGTAATTTATTTATTATCATTGGTTACCGTTTGTGATCGCCGCTGTGCGACCATGTTTTCTTACTGCACCAGTGTGTTCATTATTTACATTTGATGATACTGATGATGATGTGACGGTGATGGAGGGGAACTCAGAAGGATGATTCATGCCCACTGCGTACGTACTCACATCCGTAGGCAGCCTGTCCAACACATTCACTGTTCCACTCAAACTCGTCACTTTCTTCTGCCTATTTACAGCAGACTCGCCTTCCCCACTCATCTTACACTTGGAGGCCATGATTAAGGGCAATTTGTAAAGGAAAGATATTGCACAAGTTCACGATAGCGAGTTAAGAGGCACAGCAAAGCATTTGCACTTCAGGAACTGCTGTGAGAAAGAAGGATATGGTGGGTGACCAGGGTGACGTGTCCACACTGTGCAGACAAACCAAATACAGCATTGTACAGTATCAACATCTGCACACATCAGTGGGTGGGACGTGATGAGGGAGTACGGTGATGGGGCCTCACAAACTCACGAATCCCCTCCTCCCAATAAAAACCTGCCTCTCTTCTCTCCTCTACCCTCCCATTCTCTTCCCACCTTTCTCTTCGCATTCATCCACCCTTCACTGCATTTTTTTTTTCAATTTCCATCTTACTGAAGCGCTGTGCTACGCGCGCTTACTTGTACAACAAGAAGGAAGCGGACAACGCGGTAAGTTTAAGAGTCTTTATTATCAGAGCTCAACTGTAGCACTGGAGCGCTCCGGGCTGCGCGCCGGGTGTATATCCCGCGGCCACGCCTACCCCTCGGGCGTGGCCGCCGCCCACTTGGGTGCGTGGAATGATGCCCTCACGCCAGTGAGCTTTCGTGTCCGCCACACGCGCCCCCCCAGAATTCCCGCGCACCTGGAGGGCCAGTTTGCGGGGCAAACGGATGACCCGGCCGAAGCGCCCTCTGGCGACCGGCGGCGTCCGGGGTGCAGGGATGCCAGCTGGGATGCCTCCGGGATGGGTGCAATACAGGGGGGCGGCGTGCCGGCGGGCCTGGGCGGTGCCGGGGGTCCGCCCGCAGGGGGCCGGCCCCGACGCGGGGGCCGAGCCACCGGCGGTGGGTGGTCCACGTCGAGGTGGGCCAGTATGAGGCGATCCACCGAGACGCGGTCAGGAGTACCGCCGATGTCCAAGGTGAAATGTTTCACCCCGGTCTCCAGCACGCGGAAAGGCCCGTCATACGGGGGCCGCAGTGGTGTCCGGTGGGCGTCGTGCCGGATGAAGACGTACTCCGCAATGCGAAGCTCCGGGGCGACGTGCGTAGGCGGGTGCCCGTGGTGCGCCGTCGGCACCGAGGCGAACCTCCGGGCTGTCTCCTGCAGCGCGCAGCGCTCCTGCGCCGCGGACCATGGTGCCGTGGGGTCGGGGAGGAACTCGCCCGGCACCCGCAGCGGTTGTCCGAAGACCAACTCCACCGCGGATGCGCACAGGTTGTCCTTGGGCGCCGTCCGGAGGCCCAGCAGGACCCAGGGGAGCCTGTCGACCCAGCCGCCGTCGCGGAGGGTGGCCCGGAGCACGGCCTTCAATGAGCGGTGGAACCGCTCGCACAGGCCGTTGGCCTGGGGGTGGTAGGCCGTGGTTCGGTGCAGCTGGACCCTGAGCCCCCGCGCGACCGCCCCCCAGAGCTCCGAGGTGAACTGGGGACCGCGGTCGGACGAGATGTCCGAGGGGGCGCCGAACCGGGCGACCCAGGTGGCGATGAACGCCTGTGCGACGTCCGCCGCCGTCATCGCTGCCAAAGGCACGGCCTCCGGCCACCGGGTGGTGCGGTCCCCCATTGTCAGGACGTGGGTGAAACCCCGCGAGGGGGGCAGAGGTCCCACCAGGTCCACGTGTACGTGGTCGAACCTTCGTTCCGGCACCGTGAACTGGGCCAATGGGGCCTGGGTGTGCCGGTGCACCTTCGCGCGCTGGCACGCGAAGCATGTCCTGGTCCAGCCGCAGACGGCCTTCCGGAGGCCATGCCAGACAAACTTGTCAGCGACCAACCTCTGGGAGGCCTTCGTGCCCGGGTGGGACAGGCCGTGGATGGCGTCAAAAACCTGGCGCTGCCAGCCCGCAGGCACGATGGGGCGAGGCCGCCCGAGAGAGACGTCGCACAAGAGGGCCGCGCCGTCGAACAGTACCTCGGTGACGCGGAGGCCCGTGACGGCGGTCCACAAGGCCTGGACGCCGGGGTCGGCGGCCTGGTCCGCCGCCATCTGGGCATAGTCGATGCCAAGGTGGACTGCGTGGGCGACGGACCGGGAAAGGCAATCCGCCACCGGGTTGTCCTTCCCCGCGACGTGCCGGATGTCCGTTGTATATTCGGACACGGCCGAGAGGTGACGCTGCTGCCGGGCCGACCACGGCTCGGCGACCTTGCCCATCGCGAAGACCAGTGGCTTGTGGTCGACGAAGGCCGTGAACGCACGGCCCTCGAGCAGATGGCGGAAGTGCCTGACCGCCAGGTGAAGCCCGAGCAACTCGCGGTCGAAGGTACTATAACGGCGTTCGGGCGGGCGAAGCTGCCGGCTGAACAACGCCAGCGGTTGCCAAGCACCACGCACCCATTGCTCGTGCACCGCGCCCACCGCGTAGTCCGAGGCGTCGGTGGTGAGGGCGATCGGTGCATCGGGCGCCAGGTGCGCAAGCATTGTGGCGTTAGCCAAGGTGCGCTTCGCGCCTGCGAACGCCGCGTCCATCTGCTCGGTCCAGGTAACGTCACCTTTGCCCGGCTTCCCTCGGAGGGCCTCGTGCAAGGGGCGCAGGAGCTGGGCGATGCGGGGCAGGAACCGATGGTAAAGGTTTACCATGCCCAGGAACTCCTGGAGCCCCTTGATCGTGCGGGGGCGCGGAAACCCCTTCACCGCCTCCACCTTGGCCGGTAGGGGGACGGCCCCGTGCCTGGTGACGCGGTGCCCCAAAAAGTCGATGTCGGCGATGCCGAACCGGCACTTGGCGGGGTTCACGATGAGGCCATGCTGGCCCAGACGTTCGAAGAGCGTGTGGAGATGGTGAAGGTGCTCTTCGCGGGACGCACTGGCGACGAGGATGTCGTCCACGTAGACGTACACGAAATCCAAGTCGCGCAAGCCACTGTCCATTAGTCGCTGGAACGCCTGAGCCGCATTCTTCAAACCGAAGGGCATCCGAAGAAATTCGAAAAGTCCGAACGGCGTGATGACCGCCGTCTTCGGGATGTCCTCCGGCCTGACGGGGACCTGATGGTAGCCGCGTATGAGGTCCACCTTCGAAAAGAAGGACATGCCCGCCAACCGGGCGGAGAAGTCCTGGATGTGGGGGACGGGGTAGCGGTCGGGGGTGGTGGCGTCGTTGAGGCGCCGGTAGTCCCCGCACGGTCGCCATCCCCCGCCGGGCATGGGCACGATGTGGAGCGGCAACGCCCAAGCACTCTCGGAGCGCCGCACGATGCCGAGCCGCTCCAGCGAAGCGAACTCCGCTATAGCTGCCGCGAGCTTCGTCGGCTCGAGGCGGCGTGCCCGGGCGTAGACCGGTGGCCCAGCGGTGGGATGTGGTGTTCCACCCCGTGCTTGACGCCCCCCGCCGAGAAGGTGGGCCGCGTAAGGGCCAGGAAGCTGGCGAGGAGGCGGGTGAAGTCGTCCGCTGCCGGAAGCGTACAAACTAACCTCGCCGGGACCGAACCGCTCAGCAAGCCGCTTGGTGAGCCGCTCGGTGAGCCGCTCAGTGAGCCGCTCAGCGCGCAAGCAAGTGAGCTGAACGTTTCAGCCTGGACGAGACGTCTGTTCTTCACATCTACCAACAACCCGTGTGCACAGAGGAAGTCCGCACCGAGCAGTGCCATGGGGACACTAGCGGTTACGAACGTCCACGCGAAGCGTTGCTTTCCGAACCACAGGGAGAGGCAGCGCTTCCCGAATGTGCGTATGGGTGTTCCGTTCGCGGCAAGCAATGCGGGGCCCTGGCCCGCGGTGTGCTTGTCGGACGTAGAGGCAGGGATAACGCTCACCTGTGCCCCCGTATCGCATAGGAAACGGCGCCCGGACAAGGTGTCCGTTATAAAAAGAAGGCTGCCGGAATGGCCGACGCTCAGGGCCGCTACCGAGCGCCGGCTTTGTAGTTTCCCGACTTGCCGAAGGAGCACGGCGGGCAACAATTCCTCGCCTTGTGGCCAAACCTGGCGTGGAAATGGCCGCGAAGAACCTGTCGGCCTCAGCAGCGAGAGCTCGGGGTTCCGTCGTCACAGAACCGGCCAACGCGAGGCGTACTCGTGCCGGCAGCTGGCGTCGAAATAACGCCCGGAAAAGAGCGTTCGGGGTTTCGTCGCCCATCAACGACAGCATATGGTCCATGCGGACCGACAGTCGTGTGTCACCGAGCTCGGGGAGGTCCAGGAGGCGGTCGGCCCTTGCGTCCACCGTGAAGCCGAACGTGGTGAGGAGGAGACGCTTGATCGCCTCGTACCTGCCGTCGGCCGGTGGGTTCCTCAGGACCGACACGACGCGGGCGGCCGTGCCGGGCCCGAGGGAGGCGACCACGTGGCAGTGCCTGGTCTCGTCCACCGTGATGCCTCGAAGTCGGAACTGGGCTTCTGCCTGCAGGAACCAGACTTCGGCTTGCGTCTCCCAGAACTCGGGGAGTTTCATTTGGACCGCGTTGGTTGCCATTGCTGTGGCGGGTTCGGGTGGTCAGCGACGGCTGACCAGAATGTTGGAGGGTCACCAATGAAGCGCGGTGCTACGCGCGCTTACTTGTACAACAAGAAGGAAGCGGACAACGCGGTAAGTTTAAGAGTCTTTATTTATCAGAGCTCAACTGTAGCACTGGAGCGCTCCGGGCTGCGCGCCCGGTGTATATCCCGCGGCCACGCCTACCCCTCGGGCGTGGCCGCCGCCCACTTGGTGCGTGGAATGATGCCCTCACGCCAGTGAGCTTTCGTGTCCGCCACACGAATCCCCTCCTCCCAATAAAAACCTGCCTCTCTTCTCTCCTCTACCCTCCCATTCTCTTCCCACCTTTCTCTTCGCATTCATCCACCCTTCACTGCATTTTTTTTTTCAATTTCCATCTTGCTATAATTCACCAAATGTTGGTCCGTCCGTTTGAAGGTACCGCAAAAACGGCTCAACCGATCGCAACGATATTTTGGGGGGGTATTCCTGGGACCCCTGGGAGTAAAATAGGCCATATTATTTTTCCAATTTTTTGCCCAATTTTCCAGTTTTTCCAAACACGATGGAATAATATTTACCGATATGAACAGTGATGTGGCTTTTGTTGAAATTCTACGTACCAGGAGAGAGTAGATCGACTCCTGATGAACTCTTCCTATATAAACGTGCGGCTCCGAAGGAACCCGGCAGCGTGTGCAAAGCGACTGAGAAACAGGTGTAGCGGCCACTTCCGTGTTACAGATTCGGCGCGCACTCTTCACACATAAACGTGCGACTGAGAAAGACGTGTAGTGGCCGCTTCCTTTTTGGAGAATTTAATCTTCTTTCAAAATGGGCGCCAATGTACTGTTTAGATTTTGATGATTTGTGTGCGATATGATTCAACGGATGTTTACATGAATAGTTTAAAATAAAAAAGCCTTCAATTTCTGATATTTTGCCTTTTCATTTGGGGTTCCCAATTGAAACCCCGCCCGGAGGGTGGGTACCGGTGCTAGTTTTCTAAATTTATCACTATCACAATGGTTTCTGAGAAAAGAATACCTCATACTTTTCTCCAGCATCTGATGAATGATGCGTTCAATCTGAACAAACCTGCCTCAGAGAGATTACAATCTTGGAGGTCAAAGTTCAATGATGCCGTTCAAGTAGATAACTCCATCTTTCTGGGTCGGCTAACTTTTTTGTAAAAATGTAGTTGCTAATTCCAGCACCAAACTAGCAGTCTACATTGGTGGCATAAGACGATGAAAACACAAGGGTAAAATGGTTGGAGTTATCTGCCGTAAACGATCACAGGGAGCTGACGTTTCGGGCTTAGGCTGGCAGGATGGCCAAGATGGGCTTAGGCTGGGTTTGAATCTCGGCCTGAATATAAACCGTCATCCCAGTGTTTCACAGGCAGGATGATTCATCAATGTGCGTGCCGTCCCTCGGATGGATGTTAAAGTGGGCGTCCTCCTGTCTGCCGGCATTATTTGGTGGACGTTATAGATCCCACTGTGTCCTTCACAAAGAGTGCTCAAGTTATCGCCGGCACCCTGAACAAATTACAAATACCTGCGCCAACCTACAGGGGGCACTGCATCAGTGGTAGAGCCACGCCCACAGCCAATGATTCTCGTGCAGCCTTGTGTTTCATAGGAAAGAAGAAGTTTCAATCCTTCCCTTCATCAGAGAAAATCTCTCCTGTTTTGTTCCAATGAAGGGTAAAGCCCAAAATGTCAGCACCTCGTGATCCTTCACGGCAGAAAACTCTCAACTATTTTATTCCTATGTTTTTTTTTTAACATCCTGTTCCGATGTTTCATTATCAACATAAAAATAAAACTAGAACGGGCACTCGGTAGAGCGCATACCTTCGCCGCAGCTACTGTTCTGTACTTGGCATGGGAGTGTAGGGAACAGAACAAAAATACGATTTTGACCTTTTCGTGACCTTGACCTTGACCTTTGACCCGATTGCTCCCAAAATCTAATCAAATGTGTCCCGTATAATAACCAATCATCCCACCAAATTTCATGCAATTCGGTTGAATACTTTTTGAGTTATGCGAATAACATACACACACACACAGACATACAAATAAATACACAGCGATCAAAACATAACCTTCCGCTTTTGCGAAGGTAACCAGATTAAAATCAGTCGTAATGTCTAATCAAGAAAAGCTCACTCTTTGTAGCACGTAATGAAGTAAATGCACAACAAACTGTATTATCCCTATGACATTTACAATGGCAATACAATTTTGGAAAGACAGAGTTAAAATAAATAAATAAAAAACACTTGGAGCAATTATATAAATTAGATGAATTGGCAGATGGGTAAATTACACCCTAGAGTCTTTTTACATCTCATTCAAAGGTTAGTTTGTGGAAAATCCTTGAAGCAGCTCATCCCAGCATGATATAACATCATGTTAGGAGGTGTGTGCGCGTAGATTTAGTGAAAATCTTCTGTCTTATTTGTTCTGGTGATGAATCACATATAAATACATTTATAAACATTTTCATTGTCACTCAGTGGTACAGTAGAGCAGCTACGAGTGGGTTATTCGGGGGCACACTGCAGCAATTACTAGGGGGTGCCTATGCCTAGTGACCGCGATAGAGCATTTGCTCGGTGGTTACTCGGGGATGCACTAAATCAGGTAAAAAAAATCAACTTAAATAACTTTTATTTGTATGCAGTACATGATCGAGGCTCGTGGAAGAGCGAGAGCAGATAGAATAAAACGAAAAGGGGAAACACCAACAGTGGAGTAGAAGTGAGAGCGAGGCCAAGGGTACGGGGAGAAGGACACATGGGGGGGGGGGGGGGGGGGGTGAACAGGTGCCACACAAAGTGAATGAAACACAGCAAGAAGAGGAAGGGGAAAGGTGAGGATGAAACAGAAAAGGAACAAACCAACTGACAACTAACAAATGAAAAGAGGTGAGGGGGGGTGTGTGGAGGATCACGATAACCTGGAAAAAAATGAGTACTTGGGAATGGGGTCATTTCGGGTAGAAGAGATCACGAGTATTTAGGGGAATTGTGGTGAAGGTGTCTTGAAGCCCTGGAGGGAAGAATGCGACTGAACAAACTGGGGAAGTCGGTTCCACAGGTGAGAGAAAAAAAAGAACAAATGAGTGGATGTAAGCAGTGAGCCTGGATCTTGGCAGTCGGGAAAAAAACAAGTTTTGAATAACAGCTTAATTTCGTGGGAATCAAAATGGATATGCTGGGTAATGATTGGTAATGCAAGATAGTACAGGTATTGTTACGTAATGTACGTTGAGGATTCTGACAATAGGTAAATATCCTCAAGTAATGAACGTAACCATCCATAGGTAAAGTTATATGCTAAAAGTATAAAGTTTGAAATTTGAACCTTGAGATTACATTGCCGGGTTGACAGATTGTTTGGATAGAGCTGAGGTTGTGGATCCACAGATGTGGACCTACGATTTGCAGAGGTTTTGTCCTAAAAGAGTCAAAACCTCTAAGAAGAATAGAGCCAAGCTGATGATCCAGGCAGTTAACAGTGTGTGTGTGTCGTTGGCTGTTGACCTCATTTGTGGGTTTCAGGAGGTGGAACGGGCCTCCCAGGACCCAAAGTATCCACCTCCGCTTTAGCATGGGATCACGTTTCATGGACCCATTTGTTCAACTTTTTCAGAGTTTTGTTCCAAGGGCTCTTTTCAGGATCGTCCCCGAACCCCGGATTGCCTCCAGTTGCAGTTCATTTGTGGTAATATTCCCGGGGATGGTTTTCAAAATCTCAGTGAGGTTCTTCTTCATCATTCCTGTTGCTCCAATTATCACTGGTACATTTTAGATGCTCGTCCATTTTAGATCCAACTGAGGGGAAAAAAATAATGATGACGTCATCGGTCAGGTGGTTCGGGCGCCATCTTTGAAAAACCGAAAAACGTTGCACTTCTATATCTCCGAAAGTGTTGAATGGAAAAAATTGAGACATGACTCATTGTAAAGAACTCTCCATGGCGAATAAAATGTGTTAATGATGATGTCATTGGTGTCTCGATTATGACGTCATAATTCGACAAGTACAAAACTTCATCCGATCAAGATGCAATTTCTTGAGCGTCATGTCGGCATAAACTGGTGGAGAAAATAATAATAATGATGACGTCATCGGTCAGGTGGTTCGGCCGCCCTATTTGTCCAAAATGGCCGATAAAAAAGTACATTCTGGCAAGTCCTCGGTCTCTGACCGATTTTTCATCTGTTTGTCTGTGCGCAGCACTACGTCTACGCCGTTGCATGTAGAATCGCCAAACTTTACACACGTATTTGTCTTGCCCTGGAATAGACTGTGCCCAATTGATGACGTCATTGGTCACGTGGTTTGGCCGCCATTTTGGAAAAACCGAAAAACTTTGCACCTCTATATCTCCGAAGGTGCTGAATATAAAAAAATTGAGACATGGCTCATTGTAAAGAACTCTCCATGGGGAATAAAATATGTTAATGACGATGTCATAGGTGCGTCCATTATGACGTCAAAATTCGACAAGTACAAAACTTCATCGTTCAAGATGAAATTTCTAAAGCATAATCTGGGAATAAATTAGTTTAGATAATGATGACAAAATAGATGATAGTAAACAAATAATGATGATGTCATCGGTCACGTGGTTCGGCCGCCTTATTTGTCCAAAATTGCCGATTAAAAAAAAGTATATTCCGGCAAGTCCTCGGTCTCTGACCAATTTTTCCTCTCTTTGTCTGTTTGTTTGTCACCAGCCTGCAGGTCACAATTCTAAACCGATCGTCACAGAAGCACAGAAACACAACATTTGAGAGCAGGGACATCAGAGATCTGTGGGAGGGAGAGGGCTTGGGGGGAGGAGGCATGGGAAGGGGGAGGGGTGGGAGAAGTATAAAACACAAGGACACCAAGGACTTCCAGGAAAGAAGTTGGTATTTCAAAAAAGTGGATCTGGGGTGAATTAGCGGGGGTAGAAAAGATCAAGGTTTTGGATGGGGAAGATAAGAGATGGTGGTGAATAGCTGTTTTAAAGACCTTGAGGGAGGAGTGGGATTGAAGGGAGTGGGGGAGTTTGTTCCAGAGGCGGGAGAAAAGAGGAATGAAGGAGTGAAGGTGAGCAGAGAGTCTTGATTTTGGCAATTTCACTAGAAGATAGTTGCTGGCAGATCTTGTGCGACCTGTAGGAATATTTGGGGGACAGAGCCCAGAGAGAGCTGGGGGAGCAAGGCCAGAGAGGAGTCGATAGAAGACGGAAAGACCACCAACCTGCCTACGGTGAGTAAGTGAAAGGCCCTCGGAGTGAACTTCATCGCGGGAGATTCCAATGATTCTGAACGCTTTGGTTTCAACAGCGTGAAGACGGGCTAGGTGTGAGGCAGGAGCACCAGCCCAGAGGGGAGAGCAGTATTCCATTGAGCTGCGGATGAAAGCCTTGTACGTGGTGAGGAGCTCAGGTGTGCCAAGGAAGGACTTCGCACGACGGAGGATGCCCAGTCGGCGACTGGCTTTGGAGGCCAGATTTGAAATGTGGTTTTCCCAGGAAAGATCATGGCAAAATTAAATTTGTTTTAAAATTAAAAAATTAAAATTTGTGTTTAAAGATTACGTACCCTTATGAAGGGGGACAGACATCTGTACAAAGAAGCAAACAGCATTGTGATTTGTATAAGGCAACCACCTTGTGGAAAACAGTGCAGTAGAGAGTTTTATTTATTTTGAAGGAATCTGACCTGCCTGATTAATGACTGAAATGTGTAGTTTAATTTCAATAATATCTCCAGCTCATTTTAACTCCTCTTCCAGCCTCAAGTTTCCAACAACACCAAGCGTTAACGAACCTCACGAAAGGTTAATGCATTTCCCTACAAGTGATCTATTTTGCCTATTCCTGGTACCTAATGACCATTCCTGTCCTAATGACCATACATTTTCCTTTTTCCTCCTTAATTACCTTGACGTGCACGTCTCTTCCTATTCGTTACACAATCCGTCCACAAAGTGAGTGAATCACAAAGTTAAAACCGTTAAGCAACCTATTGTAATCCACTGCAGGACGAAGGTTCATGCTGAGAGTCGTTGACCACATTTCCAGGTGCGGGTTGGTGAGAGCAAGTGTCCTTACACACACCCTATTCATGATTGGCACAATTAACCCGGGGTCGAGCTCACCTTCAGGTCCCTGTGCACAATTCCTTTGTGGTGTAGGTACCGCACGGCATCGAGGATCTGTTGGATGAGCACGCTGGCGTCTCGCTCCGTGTAGAATCCTTTCTCCACTATCCGGTCAAAGAGCTCCCCTCCGGACACTCTATCACAGGCACACGTTTCGAAATCAGCGCTAAATGCCATTTTCTATTTCAATATATGATCTAATGTTTTTGTCGTTAAACATCATCATAAAATGGCAGCTGCAAATATATGTCGATGTTGCACATATTGTTTGGAATGGTTATCTACTATATAAGAGAGATGTCTGTCTGTGTGTGTGTGTGTCTGCCTGTCGGTGTCGCCATTTTTCTAAGAGATGGCTGAACGGATCTTCGTCAAACTTTCACAGGTTCATATCAATGACTGCTTGAACGGATCTTCGTCAAACTTTCACAGGTTCATATCAATGACTGCTTGAGAGTGTTTTAGGCAAAAAAAAAACAAAAAAAAATTATGAAAAAAAAAAACCGTCGTTTTTTTATAAATAAAAAAATAAATCGCTCGATAGTGCCTAAGCTTTTTAAAATTAATGACAGTTATATACAAGTACACATTCGCATAAATAAATACAAAACAATCACCAGACATTTGAATACCAATAAATCAAACAATTCCGGAAGTGTACAAAGTTGGTAGTACGGCTTCTTCTTCTTCCTGTTCGGCATCTCACATAACGCAGAAACGTGATGAACGGCACATTCACCAGCATATATTTAACGAAAAGGTGATGAACCCCCTTCCTCCCCTTCCTCTCTTTCCTCCCCCCTCCCCCCTCCCACATACCCATCCCCCCCCTCTGCCCCTTTCCCCCCCCCCCCCCGTCCCCCTCTCCTCCCCTTCCCTTCCCCCTCTCCCCACTTCTCTCCTCCCCTTCCCCCCCTCTCCCCCTACCCCCTCTATCCCCCCCCCCTCCCCCGCCCGGCAACGCAGGGTACTTCTGCTAGTTATTTATATAATTAAAAACAAAGGATTGAGGTAGGGGAGAGGGGAGGTGGTTGTTTGAGAGGGTGTCCTGGCCAAATCCCACATTCCTGCCAGCTGTTGAGATCCAAAGGTGTGAGGCAAAACAAACGTACAGTTCCATCGCAAGGTACAGGTGGCTCGGACTCTCAAAGATGTCTTCTAAAGCCACAATGTTTTCATGTTTCAACCTATGGGAGGGGAAGAAGAATTGTACAGGGGGCCTTAGTTTCACTGAGAAATTTATCAAATAAAACATCAGTTTGTCTCAAGTAATCTTTGCACTGACAGAATAAGCCTGTACTGTATAAGTGGCGATGTGAGAACAACATAGAGCATCATGGAGTACGGTACGACCCAAAAGAGGCATTGAGCAATGGCCACATGGATGTTCACATTGACAATCGTGCATCATGGTGTAGTGTGCGGGCAGGTCCCTGCCAATCTCCCTATAACAAGACCGTGCTGGCACCGAATCGGTGCAATGCATCGGCTGACTCGGACATCACACGAACACGGTATCATGACAGACGACTCAGCCGGCCGTTGCAGCTGTGTCCATTCGGCTAGCCAGGATTCGTACCAGGCCACTGGGATAGGGAGGTGGGGCAGGGAGGGATAGGGAGGTGGGGCAGGGAGGGATAGGGAGGTGGAGCGCAGGGAGGGAAAGGGAAGTGGGCGCAGGGAGGGATAGGGAGGTGGGGGCGCAGGGAGGGATAGGGAGGTGGGGGCGCAGGGAGGGATAGGGAGGTGGAGCGCAGGGAGGGATAGGGAGGTGGGGGCGCAGGGAGGGATAGGGAGGTGGGGCGCAGGGAGGGATAGGGAGGTGGGGTGCAGGGAGGGATAGGGAGGTGGAGTGCAGGGAGGGATAGGGAGGTGGGGTGCAGGGAGGGATAGGGAGGTGGAGCGCAGGGAGGGATAGGGAGGTGGGGCGCATGGAGGGATAGGGAGGTGGGGCGCAGGGAGGGATAGGGAGGTGGAGCGCAGGGAGGGATAGGGAGGTGGGGCGCAACGAGGGATAGGGAGGTGGGGCGCAGGGAGGGATAGGGAGGTGGGGCGCAGGGAGGGATAGGGAGGTGGGGCGCAGGGAGGGATAGGGAGGTGGGGCGCAGGGAGGGACAGGGAGGTGGGGCAGGGAGGGATAGGGAGGTGGAGCGCAGGGAGGGATAGGGAGGTGGAGACCTCAACCAAAATGAATGATAAATCCATGGAGACATTTCCTCAGGGCATTGAACCAATTAGAAGAGTAAACCAAGATGCACAGATGGGAAGGACAAAGACAGACAAGACAACAGGTGAATACAAACAGCCGTGATGACAACAGTTCCTTTCGCTTGTAGTAAAATGACTCACACTTTGGGAATACAACTCGATGACACCTGCAGGAAGGTAGGTGCCTGAAGCTATAACGTTAAAAACATCAACTCATGAAACATTCTCCAGAATACAATCCACAAAAGAAAAAATAAATTATGGATTAGCTGCAGTTATCCTTTCCATAACACCATCCCTGGCAATAATAGCAGACATTATGAAACAATTTTAAAAGGCAGGACAACAACAATATATGTGACAGACGTCTCATAAATAAAGAAATCCATTTTTAAAATAGCAAACTGATAAAAATTACACTAATGGAAGGAAATCCGATTCACGTCCTGCACTGGTCCAGCACATCATAAGTGAGAGTGACAATATTGCATCCTGGTTGTCCAAACAAGCTTCAAGAACCTCCTTGGGAGTGCACCTTCAATGGTGGGTGGGAGTTATTGTTATTATTGACCGAGTGGGTGTTGGTATCGAACCACTGTTATTAACAATACAGTATCTGCAAAAAAAATTCTCCAAAACAGGTGAAGGTATCCAAATGAAACAAAGACAGACACGAACATCAATCTTTATTCTACTCTGGTGCATATTTATTTCGCAACATAATCACCACTGCTGTCGTTTTGTGATGGCGTCACGATAGACCTGTGCTTCCTGCCGACTGAAAACCAGTGCTTCAATGCAGCCTTGACATCATCGTCGGAAGCAAAACGTTCTCCACAAAGGTGTTCTTCAAATTTGGGGAAGAGATGAAAATCAGACGGAGCCAAGTCGGGGTTGGTGATCCTTTGTGGTGGTACTCCATTGACAAACTCTTGCTTGATGGATCGTAATGGTGCACCTACCTCATCTCCAGTTAGTCGCCCTAACGCCCATCTCTAGTCATCTCATCTCCAGTTAGTCACCCTAACGCCCATCTCCAGTCATCTCATCTCCAGTTAGTCACCCCAACGCACATCTCCAGTCATCTCATCTCCAGTTAGTCACCCCAACGCACATCTCTAGTCATCTCATCTCCAGTTAGTCACCCTAACGCCCATCTCCAGTCATCTCATCTCCAGTTAGTCACCCTAACGCCCATCTCCAGTCATCTCATTTCCAGTTAGTCACCCTAACGCCCATCTCCAGTCATCTCATCTCCAGTTAGTCACCCTAATGCCCATCTCCAGTCATCTCATCTCCAGTTAGTCACCCTAACGCCCATCTCCAGTCATCTCATCTCCAGTTAGTCACCCTAACGCCCATCTCCAGTCATCTCATCTCCAGTCACCCCAACGCACATCTCTAGTCATCTCATCTCCAGTTAGTCACCCTAACGCCCATCTCTAGTCATCTCATCTCCAGTTAGTCATCCTAATGCCCATCTCTATTCGTCTCATCTCCAGTTAATCACCCAAACGCCCATCTCGTCATCTCATCTCCAGTCACCCTAACGCCCATCGCTGGTCATCTCATCTCCAGTTAGTCACCCTAACACCCATCTCTAGTCATCTCATCTCCAGTTAGTTGCCCTAACGCCCATCTCTAGTCATCTCATCTCCAGTTAATCACCCTAACACCCATCTCTAGTCATCTCATCTCCAGTTAATCACCCTAACGCCCATCTCTAGTCATCTCATCTCCAGTCACCCTAACGCCCATCGCTGGTCATCTCATCTCCAGTTAGTCGTCCTAACGCCCATCTCGTCATCTCATCTCCAATTAATCACCCTAAAGCCCATCTCTAGTCATCTCATCTCCAGTTAGTTGTCCTAACGCCCATCTCTAGTCATCTCATCTCCAGTTAGTCACCCTAACGCCCATCTCTAGTCATCTCATCTCCAGTTAGTCGCCCTAACGCCCATCTCTAGTCATCTCATCTCCAGTTAGTCACCCTAACGCCCATCTCTAGTCATCCCATCTCCAGATAGTTGTCCTAACGCCCATCTCTAGTCATCTCATCTCCAGTTAGTCACCCTAACGCCCATCTCCAGTCATCTCATCTCCAGTTAGTCACCCTAACGCCCATCTCCAGTCATCTCATCTCCAGTTAGTCACCCAAACGCCCATCTCCAGTCATCTCATCTCCAGTTAGTCACCCTAACGTCCATCTCCAGTCATCTCATCTCCAGTTAGTCATCCTAACACCCATCTCTAGTCATCTCATCTCCAGTTAGTCACCCTAACGCCCATCTCTAGTCATCTCATCTCCAGTTAGTGGCCCTAACGCCCATCTCATCTCATCTCCAATTAATCACCCTAACGCCCATCTCTAGTCATCTCATCTCCAGTTAGTCACCCTAACGCCCATCTCCAGTCATCTCATCTCCAGTTAGTCACCCGAACGCCCATCTCCAGTCATCTCATCTCCAGTTAGTCGCCCTAACGCCCATCTCGAGTCATCTCAGCTCCAGTCAGCCACGTCAACTCTCATCTCCAGCACTTCACAGTACTGAGAACGTGGTGCTGCCCTCTTCCACCTTGACTAACGTAACACTGAGACATCCAGCGTCAGGATTATGAAACTTCACACCCAGTGGTGGGATTTCACACACAGGTGGGGATTGTACTCAGGTGTGGATTGCGTTTCATTTGAATATCTTTACATATTTTGGAGAAAAAAAATAAAATAAGAGGCATTACTTTTCAACACAGCCTCATACATTGTTGCCCCTGAGGGGGAAATTATTCCATCTACCATTAAGGGCACCAAGAGAAAACACTCATGACGGGCATACTCATGGACCTGTATTTGGTTCTCAGCAGTGACCTCGTCTGGTGATGTTGGTTCTAAAACACATACTCAGTTTTGTTTTCAATGCCCTCACGAAAGGCGAAACAAGCATTTTCTCGCTGGTCAGTTCGAATTTTGGCATGCAAGAAAAAGCTGGGCCCAAAAAGTGGACATCTGTGGGCCGTCAACCGTATCTTTAAAAACACCTGAAGACGCCTGGTCGACAAGCTGTGCTCTGGAATTGGCAATGGAGGCATCACCCTCAGCGGGAATCAACACACGGTCATTCCGAGATTACTCGAGCACCCATTTTGTCAATCTGGACTTGCACACAAACAGATGCTTCACTGTGACGCACGCCGAGCACAGACCATTCGGTACTTCGAGTCATCTGTCTGCCTTCGTTTCGATGCGACTCCCCTAATGAGGAGTGATGAATCCCCACTGCATTCGCAATGAGATTTGAAAGGGCAAGAAAATGAAACACCACATTTTAACATCATTAATATGAGGTAGAGAGGAACAACACCATCATCAGTGCCACTCACCATGATGGATACGTCATGGTGCATTTACAATATATGAAGACAACAACAGAATAATAAGCTCAACTCATCCTGTATTCACTCAGTTCCAGGTGAAGCATGGCCTGTCCTGTGTAAAAAAACAAAAAACTATGAGACCATTGGACGTTGACCCGTGAAGATGTCCTCTTCCCTCAAGAGAGCCTTCAGAACACACATTCACAAATATCCTATGCATTTTCTTTTTGGATCTGATGAGAATCCCAACTGTTTGCCCTGATCGCAATCCCTGACTGATTGCCTAAACCAACACATGCGCCAAACCAACACATTCGCCAAACCAACACATGCGCCAAACCAACACATTCGCCAAACCAACACATGCGCCAAACCAACACATTCGCCAAACCAACACATTCGCCAAACCAACACATTCGCCAAACCAACACATGCGCCAAACCAACACATGCGCCAAATCAACACATTCGCCAAACCAACACATTCGCCAAACCAACACATGCGCCAAACCAACACATTCGCCAAACTAACACCTGCGCCAAACCAACACATTCGCCAAACTAACACATTCGCCAAACCAACACATTCGCCAAATCAACACATTCGCCAAACCAACACATGCGCCAAACCAACACATTCGCCAAACCAACACATTCGCCAAACCAACACATGCGCCAAACCAACACATTCGCCAAACCAACACATGCGCCAAACCAACACATTCGCCAAACCAACACATTCGCCAAACCAACACATTCGCCAAACCAACACATTCGCCAAACTAACACATTCGCCTAACTAACACATGTGCCAAACTAACACATGCGCCAAACCAACACATTCGCCAAACCAACACATGCGCCAAACCAACACATGCGCCAAACCAACACATGCGCCAAACCAACACATGCGCCAAATCAACACATGCGCCAAACCAACACATGCGCCAAACCAACACATGCGCCAAATCAACACATTCGCCAAACCAACACATTCGCCAAACCAACACATGCGCCAAACCAACACATTCGCCAAACTAACACCTGCGCCAAACCAACACATTCGCCAAACTAACACATTCGCCAAACCAACACATTCGCCAAATCAACACATTCGCCAAACCAACACATGCGCCAAACCAACACATTCGCCAAACCAACACATTCGCCAAACCAACACATGCGCCAAACCAACACATTCGCCAAACCAACACATGCGCCAAACCAACACATTCGCCAAACCAACACATTCGCCAAACCAACACATTCGCCAAACCAACACATTCGCCAAACTAACACATTCGCCTAACTAACACATGTGCCAAACTAACACATGCGCCAAACCAACACATTCGCCAAACCAACACATGCGCCAAACCAACACATTCGCCAAACCAACACATTCGCCAAACCAACACATGCGCCAAACCAACACATTCGCCAAACCAACACATTCGCCAAATCAACACATTCGCCAAACCAACACATGCGCCAAACCAACACATTCGCCAAACCAACACATTCGCCAAACCAACACATGCGCCAAACCAACACATTCGCCAAACCAACACATGCGCCAAACCAACACATTCGCCAAACCAACACATTCGCCAAACCAACACATTCGCCAAACCAACACATTCGCCAAACTAACACATTCGCCTAACTAACACATGTGCCAAACTAACACATGCGCCAAACCAACACATGCGCCAAACCAACACATGCGCCAAACCAACACATGCGCCAAACCAACACATGCGCCAAACCAACACATGCGCCAAACCAACACATGCGCCAAACCAACACATTCGCCAAACCAACAC